>NC_042616.1:585960085-586587499 GCF_901001135.1 Rhinatrema bivittatum | reverse complement strand
AGCAGACATAGAGAAAGGTCAGGCAGGCAGTGGTCAGTTTCCAGGCAACAGAGAAGAGAATGGTCAGGCAGGCAGAGGTCAGGAATGTTGAGGTGCTACTCATCGTGGAGAATGTTTTCAAGGGTGATGATTCAGATGAACTGAACCAATTCACTATGAACCTGGAAGATATAGTTGGCCAGTTTGACAAACTGAAGAGTAGCAAATCACCTGGATCATATGGTATACATCCCAGGATTCTGAAAGAACTCAAAAATGAAATTTCAGAAATCATAAGAAATTTTAACCTATCATTAAATGTGTCCATTTTACCTAAAGACTGGAGGGTAGCCAATGTAAAACCCGATATTTAAAAAGGGCTCCAGGGGTTATCTGGGAAATTAGATTGGTGAGCCTGACTTCAGTGCCAGGAAACATCATGGCAACTATTCTAAAGAACAAAATCAAAGAACATATAGATAGAAATGATTTAATGGGACACAACCAGCATGGATTTACCCAAGGGAAGTCTAGCCTCACAAATCTGCTACTTTTTTGAAGGGGTTAATAAACATGTGGATAAAAGTGAACCAGTAAATATAGTGTATTTGGATTTTCAGAAGGTGTTTGAGAAATTCACTCATGATAGGCTCTAAGAAAACTAAAATGCCATGGGATAGAAGGCAATGTCCTTTTGTGGATTTCAAATTGATTAAAAAGGAAAAAGTGAAGGATTAAATGGTTAGTTTTCTCAGTGGAAAAAAGTAAATACTGGAGTGCCTTAGGGATCTATACTTGGACTGGTGCTATTTAATATATTATAAATGATCTGGAAAGGAGCATGATGAGTGAGGTGATCAAATTTGCAGATGACACAAAATTAATCAGACTAATTAAATCAAAAGCGGATTGTGATAAATTGTAGTAGGACTTATGAGACTGGAAGATTTGGTATCCAAATGGCAGATGAAATTTAATGTGGACAACTGCAAGGTGATGCATATAGGGAAAATAACCCATGCTGTAGTTACACGATGTTAGGTTCCATATTAGGAGTTACCACCAAGAAAAAGATCTAGGTATCATAATGGATAGTACGTTGAAATTGTCAGCTCAATGTGCCACAGTGGTCAAAAAAGCAAACAGAATTTTAGGAATTATTAGGAAGGGATTGTTGAATAAAATAGCAAATGTTATAATGATTGCTCTATGTTGAGATTGCACCTGGAATACTCTGTGCTATTCTGGTCACCGGATCTCAAAAAAAATATATTTGCACTGGAGAAGGAACAGAAAAATGGGAGCAAAATGATAAAGGGTATGTAACAGCTCACCTATGAGGAAAGGCTAAAGAGGTAAGGGCTGATCAGCTTGGAAAAAGGTCAACTGAGAGGGGAAATGATAGAGGTCTATAAACCTGAAAGGACTTGAACGGATAAATGTGAATCGGTTATTTACTCTTTCAGATAATACAAGGACTAGGTGGCACTTCATAATTTAGAAAGTAGCACAGTTAAAACAAATCCGAGAAAATTCTATTTCTCTCAACGTACAAGTAATCTCTGGAATTCATTGCCAGAGGATGTGGTTAAGGCAGTTAGTGTAGCTGCTAATTATCGGTTTTAGTAGCATGGGATCTATTTAATGTTTGGTTACTTCCCAGATATTTGTAACCTGGATTGGTCACTGTTGGAAACAGGATGCTGGGCTTGATTGACCCTTGGTTTGAACTAGTAAAGCAATTTCCTATGTTCTTATGTTCTTAAATAGCTATCCACATGTAAAATTATCCAAAATAACAATACAGTCTGAGTACATCATGATAAAAATCTATAAGAACAGTCACAAAACAAATAATACAAGGAAACTGTTAGGGTCCCCGCCCATAGGAGACCATGACCGGGGCCCCTCACCTGGATGGGCAGAAAGCCCGCACCGACCTCTCCCACTGCCTCTCCTCAACAGAGGTCGCGACTGTGGCCTACTCTCGCAGTGATCGCACGCCGCCGACTAGCTGCTCTTGGCCTGATTCCCTAGGTGTGCGCGCGCCGCATCACCAGATTTAAAAGCCCAGCGGCGGGAAAAACCCTCTCGGCGCACTGAGATAACGTCAGATGCCCCGGGTATTTATACCTGATCTTGCCTCTTCCACTTCACCTCAGCAACGTGTCCTGATCTGTTAGAGTGCGTATCCAGTGTTCCTGCTTTGATTCCTGTTCCAGCATTCCTGCCTTGATTCCTTTCTAGCAGGTCGATACAGTAAAGTGTGCTCCGTCGGAGCGCACTGTCACCCTGCTCTGGACGCGTGTTTTCCCTTACCCCTTATTCAGTAAGGGGAGGAAAACACGCGGCTCACCCGCGGCACCTAATAGCGCCCTCAACATGCAAATGCATGTTGATGGCCCTATTAGGTATGCCCGAGCGATCCAGTAAGTAAAATGTGCAGCCAAGCCGCACATTTTACTCTAAGAAATTAGCGCCGCCCAAAGGTCGGCGCTAATTTCTTCCGGCGCCAGGGAAGTGCACAGAAAAGCAGTAAAAACTGCTTTCTGTGCACCCTCTGACTTAATATCATAGCGATATTAAGTCGGAGGTCCCCAAAAGTAAAAAAAAGTAAAAAAAAAAAAAATAAAAAAATTTGAATTCGGCTGTCGGGCCGAAAACCGGACGCTCAATTTTGCCGGCGTCCGGTTTCCGAGCCCGTGGCTGTCAGCGGGCTCGAGAACCGACGCCGGCAAAATTGAGCGTCGGCTGTCAAACCCGCTGACAGCCGCCGCTCCAGGCCAAAAGGAGGCGCTAGGGACGCGCTAGTGTCCCTAGCGCCTCCTTTTCCTCGTTTGCACCGCGTCAGCTCATTTGCATTCTGGATCGCTCGCACCGGCCAAGGGCCGGTGCGTGCGCCGGGAGAGCGGGCGTTCGTCCGCTCTCCCACGGACTTTACTGGATCGACCTGTAGGCTTCTTGTCTGCTCCTCGATTTCCGTGTCTGCCTCCCTACTCCTCACCCTTCTGGACTGTCCTCCTGGTTCTGACCTCCGGCTGGAATTCTGACTCTGAGTGACCTCCGCCTGCCCTGACCTCCAGCCTGCTTCTCTGTCTTCACCCTGCTTGCTGCCCATCCTGACCTCTGGCCTGTTCCTGGTTCCATCTGTCTGCCACCCACTTTGACTTCTGCCTGCCCAACGCCGCTTCAGCCTCTTCCTCTGGTTCCATGCCTTGAGAGACCCCCGCCTAAGTCCTGCCAGCCCTGGTACCCAAGGGCTCAACCTGCAGGGAAAGAGGGCTGGTATAGGTGAAGCTCCAGTGGGGTCAACTCTGCCTGTTCCGCATCCTGACAACGAGGACCACCAGGGGCCCTCTCCTGGTGGTAGCGCCAACCTCATCTCAGCTCAAGGGTCCACCTTCCTTAGAGAAACATGCCTCAGACTCAACAGCAATTAAAGAAGATCAAACAGATTAAAACAATAAAATAATATAATAGATGGTAAGTCTGGTTGTGGAGATATATGTATTTAGTCATGGAGCATTTCTGTGTCTCTTAAACATTTTCTTTTATATGTTTATATTTATTTCTAGTTCCCCTGAAGCAGCCTTGTATATGAAGTGAAACTTGGGTCCTTGTTTGGATTTGGTAGGGCACCATCTTAAGCTGAAAGTTTGCTCTGGATAAGTGAACTATTGGCGATTTGGTGGGGCTCCATTTCAAGCTGGAATTCGGATATGTGGCTTAGAAGCTCAACCATTTAAGTACAAAAATTGTGGGAGGTTTATGACACCTTGAGCTAGATTCATCAAAATATTGCATGTGATAGGAAGAGGGGCATGTTTTATGGTAATAGCCTATTTATTGCAACATGTAATATCTTAGTGCTTTGCATAGGAATTACCACAAAGTGCATTAACTTTTTTGCACTTTGCGGTAATACCACAATTATTGCATTTCCTACCTGCAACCATGAGGAGAGGAGAGACTGAGAGTGAGACTGAGACCGAAAGAGAGACTATTTAGGGATGTGAATCGTTTTTTGACGATTTAAAATATCGTCTGATATATTTTAAATCGTCAAAAATCGTTAGAGCCGCGATACAATAACAATTCCCCCGATTTATCGTAAAAAAATAGTAAATCGGGGAAGGGGGAGGGGAAGGGGGAGGGCGGGAAAACCGGCACACTAAAACAACCCTAAAACCCACCCCGACCCTTTAAAATAAATCCCCCACCCTCCCGAACCCCCCCAAAATGCCTTAAATTACCTGGGGTCCAGAGGAAGGGTCCCGGTGTGATCTTTTACTCTCGGACCTCCTGTGCATTGTAGAAATGGCGCCGGCACTACGTTTGACCTGTCATATGACAGGGCAAAGGTAGCTCCGGCGCCATTTTGTTTTTTTGTCCCCCGACGGCAGGAGCGTAGGAGATCGCTCCCGGACCCCCGCTGGACCCCCAGGGACTTTTGGCCAGCTTGGGGGGGGCCTCCTGACCCTCACAAGACTTGCCAAAAGTCCAGCGGGGGTCCGGGAATGACTTCCTGCAGTCGAATCGTGTTGCTGTACGGCCGGCAACACGATTCGACTGCAGGAGGTCGTTCCGGACCCCCGCTGGACTTTTGGCAAGTCTTGTGGGGGTCAGGAGGCCCCCCAAGCTGGCCAAAAGTCCCTGGGGTCCAGCGGGGGTCCGGGAGCGATCTCCTGCCGCAAATCGTTTTTCCGTACGGAAAAACGATTCGCGTGCAGGAAGTCATTCCCGGACCCCCACTGGACTTTTGGCAAGTCTTGTGGGGGTCAGGAGGCCCCCCCAAGCTGGCCAAAAGTCCCTGGGGGTCCAGCGGGGGTCCGGGAGCGATCTCCTATGCTCCTGCCGTCGGGGGACAAAAAACCGACGGCAAAATGGCGCCGGCCGTACGGCAACACGATTCGACTGCAGGAGGTCGTTCCGGACCCCCGCTGGACTTTTGGCAAGTCTTGTGGGGGTCAGGAGGCCCCCCCAAGCTGGCCAAAAGTCCCTGGGGGTCCAGCGGTGGTCCGGGAGTGATCTCCTATGCTCCTGCCGTCGGGGGACAAAAAAACAAAATAGCGCCGGCGCTACCTTTGCCCTGTCATATGACAGGTGAAAGGTAGCGCTGGCGCCATTTCTACAACGCACAGGAGGTCCGAGAGTAAAAGATCACACCGGGACCCTTCCTCTGGACCCCAGGTAATTTAAGGCATTTTGGGGGGGTTCGGGAGGGTGGGGGATTTATTTTAAAGGGTCGGGGTGGGTTTTAGGGATGTTTTAGTGTGCCAGTTTTCGATTTACATGATTTACACGATATTTAAAAAACCCAAACTGCAACGATCCGATTCCCTCCCCCTCCCAGCCGAAATTGATCGTTAAGATGATCGATCACACGATTCACATCTCTACTATCTATAAGGCCCTTCTAGTAGTTAGCTGTGTATATCTCTAAAGGAGGCCCACCTAGTAACGTGAGGTGAAGTTTAGGTAGTAATGTAGGGGTTAGGGGGCCACTTTGACATGCAAAGTGAGATGTATGAACAGAACTGTACACTCTTGTGAAGATTTAATGTGCTTTGGAGTGAGGAAACTCGCACATTGATTAGATTTGTACAATGTTCTCTCAACCTAGCTTGATGTTACCCAGGTAGAGAGTCCAATCTTCACAAGAGTGTACTGTTCTGTTCGTACGTCTTACTCTGCATGTCAAAGTGGCCCCTAACACCTACATTACTACCTAAACCTCACCTCAAGTTACTAGGTGGGCCTCCTATAAAGGTTTTAAACCCCTCTGGATACATTTTACCCAGGTAAGTTGTATCCAGAAAAATGTATCTAGATTGGAAGGAGGTGGGGTTCTGGTAGCATTTTAGAGTAGGCTGGAGTTATTTGGTGAACTTAGCCAGAAATGAGTTTGTTTTCCATGGTTATACCAACCCACAGCAGTCTCCTGACTGTAATTTTTAGCTGTTATCTAACTATAACATAGAAACATGACATCAGAAAAAAAACATATTGCATATATAATCTGCCCATCCACACCAACTGCTAAACTCTACAATTCCCATCACTTATTCACATATCCCCTGTGCTTGTCCCTTGCTTTCTTGAATTCTGATACTATTACCATCTCCACCGGGAAGCATCCCACCACCTTTTCTGTAAAGAAATATTTCCTTAGAATACTCCTGAGTCTATACCCTTTCACCCTCACCCCATGATCTCTCATTCCAGAGCATAGGTGCCAGCTCTGTGGGTACAGTGGGTGTTTGAACACTCCCAATATTGAGCAAACTCCATTCTGTCTGGGAAGGAATACTTTGACTTGTTTTAGGGATATGCATTCTTTTGAGATGAAATTTGAAATGTCAATGACATTTCCTATTTCATTTCATGCTGCTTTCAAAACAGAATGGAAGAAAAACCAGCAAAATTCTGTTGGTTTTACTTTTGTTTCATTTTGAAAAAAAGGGGGAGGGGGGAACCCTATTATAACTCTGACCCGAGGCTTCCCCAGGGCATCCCTGCATTATCTGAGGCCAACCTGTGGCTTCCTCAGGGCCTCCCCGAGTCAACCCAAGGCTGGCTGAAGGCTCCCCCAGACCTCTCCGGGCTGACATGAAAGATAACCAAATACTTCAACCAGAGCCTCCCTGGGTCAACCCAAGGCTTTCCTGGGGCTTCTCTGAGCCAATATGAGTCCAACTTGAGGCTTCCCCAGGGTTTTCCTGGTAAATCCTGAGACTGACTTGAAGCTTCCTTAGGTCAACCTGAGATTTCCCCGGGACCTACCTGGGCTGATCCAAGGTCTTCCATTGCAAACTCGAGACTACCCCGAGACTGCCAACTTCCCCCCACAATAAGGTACTGCAGGCTGGGAGCCACCTAGCCCCCACTTATACCATCCATGGGGTTCCTGAAGGGCAGGAGAGATGCCAACTCAATTCCTGCCCCTGCATCATCTACTTAAATGGTCACTCCTATGACCGGTATCATAATAACTTCAAAGGACAGAAACAAAATAAACATTAAATGAATCGATACCCAGAGAAAACTAGCCCAAAAATGAAAAATAGAAAAGCAAAATTTAGGATGCTGCACACCCTTATTGAGTGTTGTATGCCCAATCATTTTGATAAGTTGATTCCTACATTCCAGAGCCTCCTTTCTTTGAAAGTGGCCCACCTACCTGTGCATTCATACCTTGGAGATATTTAAATATCAAGCTCTGATATACAATAATATTTAATAATGTATTTCAGGATAGATAATGGTGCAGGAATTATTGCACACAACAATTCTGTCATCATTAATTATCAATGCTAGCAACATCCTAGGAAGAAAGGTAATTTTAACATTATGATACTTCTTCTAGAACATTATTGTTCTGAATGACATAAAACATAATGCTTCTGTGTTTAGATTAGATCCCTATGCCTGCTTGTTTGCTTCTTGATGAGCATTGCTCAGGGCTTTGGTATATTATTAACTATTGTAAAAGCTATTTTGCTGTAAATTGGTATAAAATAGATGAAATGAGAGTTAATGGTCATGGCTAATATAACATGAAGAAAAGAGATTCAGCTTGATTGATAATGTGAATTTTCCAACCAGGGTCTGCATTAGGATTATTGTAAGTAATATAAATGGCTACAAACTTTGTCGTTCTACTGGCCCGTTCTTCCATTTTCCCTCTCTCTTTACCCTCCACAGCTTCAGATTCTGGTCCCTTCCCCAATCTCCTTCTTCTACTCCTCCCCCATCTCCTTCTTCCTCACATAAAACCTTTACCACAACACCAGTGGTGCTGCAGGTCTCCTGGAGCTGGCTGTGAGCCATAGCACTGGTGGCAAAGGTCAGCCCTGAGTAGGGAGACTGTGAGCCAGCCCACACTGTAGGCTCTGCAGAGGGACATTTCCTTCTTCCTGCACAAAACAAGAAGCCCAGTCTAGAGGAAGTAAGGAGACTATCAGCATTTGCCAGCTTATACTGGAGCTGGACTGTTTCTTCAGCTGCTGATAGGAACTGGTTCTCGAAGCCCTACATCAGAGATTCTGCTTTCGCAAAGGTAAGGACAGCAAGGAAGTGGGTTTGAAAACCCACGGTACGGAGTTGGAGTGGAGGCCAGGGATGGAGGCAAAGGAGAAGAGTTACAAAGGTTTTGCTACCCCAGGCAGTGTTCTATGGTGTCTGTATGGTAGTGGCAGCCATTTCTCTATCAGGACCATAAAAACAATTTATGTACATTCCTTATTCTCTCAATGCCAGTTCACCATTTGAAATAACATTTGGTACCTCATTGTTAGGCTTTCTTCATTTTGTTGCATTCCTTTTCTCAAATTATAGGTTTTATGAAGATGGAGTTTAGATCAGAATTGGACTGCTCCATTTGAAACCTTCTGCAGTGACAGATCTAGTGGTCTATGGCAGTGGTGGGCAAACTACAGCCCACGGGCCAAATCCAGCCCTTAAAGGATTTTTTAATCTGGCCTGCCTATCACTTGGACACTCTCCATTACATGCAGCCTGCCACTGCTCCAACCTACCTAGCCGACATTATCATCAAAGGCCAAGTTATTGCCCTTGATTGTGCTCATCGCTTAAGTAGGGAGGTCAGAACATCGGTGTGTTTTAATGATTTGCTGTTGGGGTTCCCATCCCCCACCAGCAAGGAAGGGCCCTGTTTGTTGGTGTACTGGCTGGGTTTCCATCCCCGCCAGTGAGGAGAGACTTAAAAAGATGTGGTAGTGGTACCCATTGGAGCACAGACCAGCAGGGTTGAAAAAGAAGAGAGATGTGGTAGCGGCACCTGCCAGACCCCAGGTTGGCAGGGCCGAAGGAGAAGAACAGAGACACACTAGTGGTGCCAGTTGGAGAAGAAGACCAGGTGGGCCACCACTTCAACCTGGGCCAGCGGCGCTGAAGAATGAGCAGAGGTACTATTGTGTGTTTGGGAGCATGTGTCTGTGCCTGCCTGTGAAAGAGAGAGATTGGGAGCCTGCTTGTGTGTATGAGTATGAGCCTATGTGAAAGAGAGAGATTGGGAGCCCACTTGTGTGTGAGCCTGTGAAAAAGAGAAAGAGATTAGGAGTTTGCATGTGTTGTGTGCCTGTGAAAGGGAGTGAGTGAATGGGAGTCTGCTTGCCTGTGTGCCTGAGAGAGAGAGAGACAAAAAGAGAATGGGAGCCTGCTTGTGCGTGTGACTGTGAGAGAGATGGTGATTGGCAGCCTTCTCTTAGACTTACATAAGCACAGTGCTGGAGCTGGGCTGCTACCATATGCAGCTGAGCGATTGTCTGCACTGGCACCCTCTGCTTGCTGTCTGCCTCAGCTTGCAGCATTGCCTGTGTCACCTGCCCTTCTCTGCCACTGTCTTCCTCTCTAGGCTCCAGCAGCTCCATCTTTCTTCCAGCAAGTAAGAGTTGCCCTGTGGGCTGTGTGTGGGGGGGGGGGGGGGGAGGAAGAGACTGAGGAGTGATTGGGAATGAGGGATGAGTGACCGAGTGGAAAGGGTAATGACACAAAAAAAAGAGTGAGCAGAAGTGAGGGGTGAGTGACAGAGGGAAGGAGGGTGAATGACTGAAGGTGTGAGGAAAGGGAAAGGGGGGGGAGGAAGTAGAAGAGGGGAGTGAGAAGAGAGAGGGTAGAAGAGTGCACGAGTGTGAGTGTGAATGAATGTGTGTGTATATGAGAGAGAAAAGAGGAAGTTTGTGTGCACCCACCTTCTAATCCAAGTCTATAATGTCAGGGTGACTGGAAATGAAATATTTCCAGGTATGGGGCGGGGGCAGAATTTTTAAATACTTATTAGTTATAATTATTGGGTGTTTGATGTGTCTCCTGTTTCAAAATATTTGATTGATTTTGGAGAAATATTTAAAGTTTAAAGATTTTTTTATTCTTATTCGTCTTAATTATTAGGTGTTATTTGCCATCTGTTTTGAAATAATCTTTTATTACTATGGTTTCCTCACTGTTATGACTGATTTATATTTCTTGACTTTGTTTATGAGGAATGATGATATTTCTGTTTCTGCATTATTGCACTGCATACTAGTCTGGCTTTTAGGGTTTCCAGTCCAGTTATTTGTCTGCACTTTATTATTTATACTTTATGGCCCGCATTTGTCACTGAGGTGAGATAGTCTGCTAGTTGGGGAAACGCCTTGTACCTGTTGAGTTGAAGGTTTTTCTGATTTTGGTAGAGACTGGGATCTATGATTGAGGAGGCTCCTTGGGTGCTAAAAATGATGGCGCTTAAGACTTCTGGAGACTAAAATGTCTGCAGCACGTAGTGGAGATCTGATTGCTGTGTTGAGGACCTGTCACATCCTGCCCTAGCCCAGCCTACCCCAATCCTTTCTGTCTAGCTAAGTGTACACACTGATTTTGTGCACACAAATGTTAGCTGGGAAGCAGAGGAACATTTTAATTGATTAGAATTAATCAATTGAAAATCAATTTTAACAGCATGAATCTGTGTTGGTCTTTGGAGGATAAATAGAGAGAAATATTTAGGCTTTGTCAAACTGTTATACAAGGAAATATGAGGCATTCAGAAAAAACATATATAATCAGTATGCACTGTAGGACCACCACAGATATTCCATTATTGCCTCTGCTCTGCTTACGAATATCTTTTCATCTAAATGCATATATGACTTTTATTCAACGTCATAAGTCTTCAGATGCAACTATGTCTACTCCTACCCAGAGCACTGTTTGCAGCTTCACAGCTTCCATCATTTCCTATGGGACTGAATTTGACAAGTTTGAAACCATTGTTATTCCTTTTTGTTGGGCGGGGGATACAATAATCTGCAAATATATGAATTGATTGGCTAGATCGTGATAAGTTGTGTAGGTTAGTAGCATATTGACATAAGTTGATGCTTTCTTTCTTTTGCTAGATTGATGTTGGAAAAGTCAGGAGCAGGCAGATCACCCTCTCTCCCAGGCTAGTGGGTGGTCCAGAATCATTGGGATAATGGGGGTGCTCTGGCTGCTGCAGGGAAGGGGCAGTGATAATGAATCCCCTTTAGTTCCTTGGTAAGTACACTTTCTACTACAAGTGCATGCTTTACTGTATGTGTGTGTGTATATCCCTGCACATGTGAAATCATGTGCCGCCACCATTGGTTCTGTGGCAGTATGCCCACCTGTGAGAGCTATCAGAGTTGTTGGTATCTTCCTTTTCCCTAAGTAGTTGGCTATGGAAAGCCATGCATTCTAGTTGTATTCAGAGAAATAGTTAAAAAAAAAAAAAGAGTACCACCATGCAGCAGTTTGGGCAACATTTCTGTATGCAAGTTAAAACAGGCCTCTTGTGTTATGCAAAAATATTGATAAGGACATGGTAACATTTGCACTCAGTAGCATGCCTGTGTTACTAACTTGGGTTTTTCTCTGCTATGCATCATGAGGGATGGCTCTCAGAGGGTTTACTGCTAGGCCAGAAGGGAATATCTTACGCTTTAAAATGTACGAGGTTTGTGCAGGGCTGAAAAGTGGTCTTGCGTGTTGTAGTAAGGCATTCTATTGAAAACATACCTGCATGTGTACATATATATATATATACACACAGAGTGCTATTATTATTATATGAAGTTGGCATGAACAACTAACTGTATGTGTGTGTTAGAGAGTGAGAGAGACAGACAGAAGTAGCTCCAAAGAGATGGGAAGCCAAAGTACATTTAGGTGATAACAGTGTGAGTGTGCACATTGGGAAGGGTATTGTAGGAGGTAAGGTCAGGGCCACATCATTTTGAAAGGAGAACATAAAAGGAGCAAATATGGTAGCTTCCATTTTGTGTTCTGAATAATTATTTTCAGACCATGATGAATCTTTGCCTGCCCTAACTAACTCCTCAACAATCTCCTCTGTAATGACAGCTGTTACTTGTGAAAATCTGAATACTACCAGATATTCGCCCTTCAGAGCCCAAAAAGCAGGTAGGTGAGTCAAGACTATTATGTTTAACCTTTACGTTAGACTTTTTGGAAGCAAGAAGAAAAGAAAATTAGTTTCTATAGTTTAGTGCCTTCATAATTTTCAATATGTACTCATTAGACTATAACAGACTAGTTTCACATAATTATTAAAAATGAAAACATTTCTTGAGTAAATATCAAGCTTTTCTTTAATACGTTTGTATGAAGGTTAGTGCTTGGGTTTGTGTGCTGCCACACACTTTTCTAGACTTGAACTGAAACAGTTTATATATGTTAATTCTTTTTTCATCCACATACTGTATTTCAAAGGTAAAATAAAACTCTGGATCACAGGACAGCAACAAACACACAGACAGTAAATGTGCTCTTAAGGCAAAGAGTCTGCAAAAAAAAAAAAGAATGCATTTTACCACAACACATTGCCTATACTGGTCACATCTTACTACTTTAACTGATGAAATACAGTTCATTAATGATTTCTTGCCAATTCTTTATAATGCTGCTGAACCTCCACTCCTCCAATAAACAAACATAATATAGAAACATAATGACTTTCTGTGTGCAAATGAAAAATGTGTGCCTTAATTTCTAAATTAGTAACATCATTTTTTCTGAGTCGAAATTTACTAAAAAAATCTGAAAATATAATAGCTAAAGAGACATGAAATCAGAAGCCTGTACTATTTTAGCTCTAGGCTTGGCTACTTACTTACTTTGATGCACCATAGAGTGATCATGCAGAACCACCTTCACAAAAGATTTCACCCTAACACCAGACGAGTAAATCAATATTTGTTCTGTGCTATCTTACGTCACTTTACCATGAAACCAACTATTTGGTACCATGAACCCAGCACGTCAGCATTCTGTTACCCAAATGCAGCTAGCAATGTCCAAATTAGCTTTCCTGAACTCTACATTTTCTAATTTACAGCAGAGATGGATAGCCTATCAGCGCTGAATTATAAGGATCACTTGCTGTTTATCACCTTCTTACAGAGATGCCTGTATGGAATTACTGTAAACTCTGTACCTAACATTTCCACATCTTCACTTATCAAGACGTCTGATCACTTATGAGGTACAGAATGTTTTGCGGGTCAAATTTTCAACAACCAGCAAACTGAATATGCATTTTTGAATCATGTAAAAATAATGCCAATATATGTTATCTTACTTTGCGAGAAATGATCATAGCGTGTGGGCTGGTTTATATCTCCCTGAAACCCTATGCTGTGATCCTCACCACCTTAATTACAGTTAGAACTTTAAGGCTTAGAAGTTACCTTAAGTTATCACCTGAGGTTAATATCCTCACACCTACATGCCATGACATTTCAGAATTAGTGGCAAGCTCTAAAACCCTCTTGAAAAGCCGGCATCCTCATCTGAATCTTCTGTCTGACCACCAAAGGGATGTAATAAACACTTTTGTTCTTTCTATAATGTCTAAACCATGATTTTATTTATTTTTTACATCCTACTTTAAAGTGGTTTACATTCAGGTACTGTAGGTATTTCTCTATCCCCAGAAGGATCACAATCTAACTTTGCACCTAGGACAAGGGAGAATGAAGTGACTTCCCCAAGGTCACAAGGAGCAGCAGTGCGATTTGAATCCTGGTTGCCCTACTTCGTAGCCCACTGCTGTAACCACTAAGCTACTTCTCCACGCCATAATAAGTCTAGTTCCCCACACAGAATAAAACAATCTTTGAAAGAAGATGCAGCAAGGTTACCTGCACTTTTCACTGCATTTATGATTGTCTAAATGTCTAATGCATTCTTGGAGATTCTGAAAGAGTAATGCCTGGCCGACCCTATCTTCTCTTGCAGCAAATACAAAGTCAAATCCAAGCACTGGCACTATGAAAAGAATTGAAGATAGCACCTTCTTATTGTATTATATTATGTCTTGTCATTGTGGGGTCTAAGTGCTTGCAAATATGAAGCAAAGCTAATGGTGATATGACACCTATGCTAAAAATGATGCTTACCCGATCATCCTGGATCCTTTGCCTTAATATGGAATCAGTAAATTGCAAGTAAAACCCTGGCACTGACACTTGAAAATGAATGTGGTGCCACCTGCACTGTTCCATCCCAGTTCTGGCCCACAGAAATACTCTTTTATTTGTTGTTACATAACCGATCCATTTCAGCATGATTAGGAATTCTGTGGTGTCTATAAATATGCATCCTCCACTGAAACACATCCAACATCAAAGGACATGTTCCTTAATTTGCTGGCTTACTATCAAAACCTGAGAACATTGTGTCTCTGGTGAAAATGCCGCTGCCCTGCTTTTATGCATGGTTTCCTCAGATATTTAATGGGAAGAAAACGTTTACAAATCGTACACTATGTTGCATGTATACCAAAGGTTTTCTCTCCTTTGGTATGCATGGAAAAAAATCTATAGGTTAAAAAACCACCATTAAAAATAATTAAATTGAACCATACTGTTGATGACAGTAGGAAGGTTAGATGAGTATTTAATGTACTTCTTCCATTGCTTCTGCATTGTCCCTGCTTCATCTTTTTCTTCATGAAGTTGTCTCAAACATACTAGCCACTCTTCCTGTTTTTTCCAGGTGTGACTAGGAACACCTTGTAATATGAAGATGAGCAAAAGCATTGGGTAAAGTCTTTAAAAAAAGTAAATGTTACAAGAGAGAACTTTGATCTTAATTTTATGCAGTGTTACATGCCATTTATTTTCATGAGATGTAACACTCTGATAAATATGGCTGTTCAGTTGGCAATGCAGTTTGATAGAGGATGTTTCATGCATACATCACCATCTCTGTAAAGAAATATGTCCTAAGATTACTCCTGAGTCTGCCCCCTTTCAACTTTATTGCATGACTCCTCATTCTAGATCTTCCTTTCAATTGACAGAGACCTACCTCCTGTACATGGAAACCTTTGAGAAATTTGAATGTTTCGATTATATGTCTCCTATCTCGTCTTTCCTCCAGAATGTACACATTTAGATATTTGTCTATCCCCATATGCTTTAGAATGAAGACCACTGACCATTTTAGTAGCCGCCTTCTGGACTGATTCCATCCTCTTTATATCCTTTTGAAAGTGTGGTCTCCAAAATTGTACACAGTATTTCAAATAAGGTCTCAACAGGGACCTATACGGGGCAATATCACCTCCCTTTTTCAGCTGACCATTCTTCTCTCTATGAATCCAAGCATCTTTCCAGGTTTAACCACAACTTTGTCCACCTGATTGGCTACCTTAAGATCATCAGATACAGTCACCCCCAGATCCTGTTTGTGCTTAGAATTTTACCTCCAATACTGTAGCTTTTCCTTGGACTTTGCATCCTAAATGCATTACTCTGCATTTTTTAGCATTAAATCTTAGCTTCCAGACCTTGGACCATTCTTCAAGATCATGTTTTCCACAGCTTCCTGGCTGTTCACCCTGTTACAGATTTTGGTATCAGCAAAAGGATAAACCTTTCCATACAATTCTTCTATTATGTCTCTCACAAAAATGTTGAAAATAACTCGTCCAAGGTCTGATAGCTGAGGCACACTCCTAGGAAAACATCCCTCCTCAGAGAAAATTCCATTTATCATTCCCCTTTATCACCTCCCATTCTGCCAGTTTCTAACCACTCTAGGGCCCATACCAAGGGTACTCAATTTATTTATAGGTCTCTTGGACAGAACACTATCAAAGGCCTTGTTGAAATCCAAGTATGCTATGTCTAGTGTTCTCTCGTGATCCCACTCCCAGGTCACCCAATCAAAGAAATTGATCTGATTCTTCTGAGGAGATTTACCTCTGGTAAAACCATGCTGCCTCAGACCTTGCAATCCATTGGATTCTAAAAGTTGCACTATCCTCTGTTTTAGCAACAATCCCATTAGTTTTCTCACCACAGAGATCAAGCTAGCAGTCTGTATTTTCTAACCCCCTCCCCCCCCTTATTTCCACTTTTATGGATATTAACCACATCTCCCCATTTCAGACTCTAAAAAAGCATTGAAAAGCAGCAGAGCTGCCAGGATATCTCTAAGTTTCCTTAGTATCCTTGAAGGCATGCCATCTGGCCCCCATCACTTTACCTACTTTAAGTTTAGTTAGCTCCTCACAAACAAACTGTTTTGAAAATTGATTGAAGTTACTTCACTTCTAATCATATTTGTGTTTGTTTTATGTGGTCTTACTCCAGGCCCTTCCATGGTGAACACTGAACAGAAATATTTGTAAGCAATTTTGCTTTTTCCTTTCCAGCCTCTACATATTCCTCCCCTTCACCTTTGAGTCTCGAAATGCCACTGTTGCACTTCCTGCTATCACTAACATATTTACAAAAAAGTCTTGTTCCCCCATTTTGGGCAAGAATATAGGTTAGACACCAGAAATGTCCAAACGTTTCCTTTATTTGAGTGGAGACAAGATTTTGTACAAACGCTCGACTCGGGCCGAGTTTCGCCCACTTGGGGCTGCCTCAGGGGCTGTATGCTGAATTTTCTTTAATAAAAAGATATTCTTATATTGTGCTTCAAATGTCTGATAGTAAAATTGCCAGTGTAGATGTACACGGTCTCCGCTCTAGTGCATAAAATCATTCATTCAAATAAAGGAAACGTTTGGACATTTCTGGTGTCTAACCTATATTCTTGCCCACACGGCATTTTTAGACAACCTACCCTCTTACTTGTTCCCCCATTTTACCATATTTGCTATTTTTTCTTCTATTTGAATTTTTGCATTCCTGACCACTTTTCCAGCTTCTCCTAAGTTTTCCAGATATTGTCCCCTGTCTTCCTCTATCTGCGATCTCTTATAGTGTATGAATGCTAACCTTTTCTCCCTTACCTTTCCAGCTACTTCTTTAAAAAACCATAGAAGGCACTTTCTCTTCTCTGCTTTGAAACAACACTTCATGTGGACCTGCTTTGTTCCTTGGTGAAGTGTAAGTATCTCCTTGGGCCTCCTAGCTTTGGCTGGTTCCCAACTAGTAAATCCTGGTTTTTGGGATTTTTTTGTCTATTCTGGGACTGTGGAAGGGTCACTCACAATTTCTGCTGTCTTAAGGTGTTTCCTGGCAGATGAGGGGGTTGCATATATAAGGAAATGAAAAAGAGAAGTATGTGAGGCCAATAAGCTTATCTGGCTAACTTAGCTGAGGTATTCAGCAGTGCTGCCATGCCACTCAGTATACTTGGCAATATTATAGTTAAGGTGGAAAAGTAGATCCACCTCAGAATGACTTGTCCCACCGCTCAGCTATCCAGCTAACTTTTTAGGCAGTTAAACAGTTAACCGGCAAACACTGAGCGTGGATGAATATTCAGTAGGGATGTGAATCGGGCTTCGGACGATTGAAAATATCGGACGATATTTTCAAAATCGTCAGAAATCGGGGGCTCCCGATAAGAGAACCCCACGATTTTGTTCATGGGGTTCTCTTATCGTTTTGGGGGCGGGCGGGAAAAACGGCACACCAAAACAATCCCTAAACCCACCCCGACCCTTTAAAACTGTTCCCTTAGCTTCCCCCACCCTCCCGAACCCCCCCAAAATGTTTTACAAGTACCTGGTGGTCCAGTGGGGGTCCCAGGAGCCATCTCCCGCTCTCGGCCATCGGCTGCCACTAATCAAAATGGCGCCGATGGCCCTTTGCCCTTATCATGTGACAGGGTATTCGTGCCATTGGCTGGCCCCTGTCACATGGTAGGAGCACTGGATGGCCCGCACCATTTTTAAAGATGGCGCCGGGCATCCATTACTCCTACCATGTGGCTACTATGGCCAGGTGTCTGCTGCACTTTCCCTGCTTCTACGGCCGGGGTAGCCAAATCCGCCAATGTCATGTTTGGCTCATCACTTGCTAGTAGGGCACTGGTCACCAGGAGTTTACCCTGTATAGTCTTAGGTTAAGGAACGTTGTTTGATTGGGTTATGTTATGTTGTTATATATTACTGTGCAAAGCTTGCAATGTTGTTTGGGCTGCGGCCATTGTTTGTCCAACTATAAAAGCAATTTTCGAACGTAAGCAGCGTAAGAGTGGATTAATATGGGCATGGTATAAGTGGGAGGGAAGGGGGAAGGGAAGCTGGGGAAGAGGGGTAAATGCCGGGTGTAGCCTATTAAGTGAAAAAATCTCTACTGTCCAGATTATACTGTTCATGCTGCTGCTGATATGACAATATTTCTCCTTCATCTCCTGGCACATATCTAAACTGAGTAATACCCAATCTGTCCCATAGATTAAAATGTCTTAACTGAATCTCCCACTATAAAATCTAAATTGCCTGAAATTAAATACACTGAAGGGTTTGACGTCATCATCCGGGGCCGCGGCCAGGTTCCTGCCAAGGGCCCTTCAAAAGGATCAGTGATGCGCACGCCTACAGAGGGGCGCGGCGCAGGTGGTGGTGTCTCTCTGCGGGCCATGCAGAGAGGCCCGACGAGCAATGGCACCTTGACCTGCAACACTGGGGACCATGGCAGAGCCAGAGGCACCAGTGGCAGCCCACTGCCACTAGCGAGGAGGAACCAGGAGCTGGAGTCTGTGTAAGAAGGTGAGAGGGCCGCTCTGCGGGTCTGCCGTGGAGGCAAACGTAACATATTTTGGTTAAACCATAACAGCACTTAACATTTTTTTTAAAGTGCCTTTGGGCCTGGGATTCCTGCCCCCTCCCCCGTGCCTGGTGTGCACCCCTAGCCCCTCAAAACCCTTCCATGTTAAAAAGAAATATCTAAAATCTGCAGGTCAGCATCCCCTTTCCTGTCCCTCTTCCCAGTTGTTTTTTAATTTAAATATTGGCTTTCTCTTGCTCCCTCACCTACAATCTCTGTAAACTCTGGCTTCCCTCCTTACCCCCAGGTTTCCTAGATCAACAAATCCCCATCTGGGAATGAGGTATTCACTAACTGTTCCCAGTGCTTCCAGCACAGCTCTGATAGGAGAAGCTCTGGAGCATAAGCTATTCCGCAGTTTAAGCTTCCAACTCAGCTGTTTCTGAATGATTTATAGGTCCTGGAAGAGGGGGAGTGGTTTGGAGAGGGGCAGCCTGGGTTTACAGAGATTGTGGGTTGGAGAAAATAGGAGAGAATACACATTTAATTAACTAGTAAGGGAGGTGGGACAGGTGGTAGAGGGTGATGACCTGTGGATTTTATCTATTTTTTAACATCAAAGGGCTTTGTGGGTTTATGGTATATGTGGCCTGCAACGGCTATATATGAGATCTGGGGGATTGGGGCAGGAAATAGGCCTCAGGCCTGAAAGGCACTTTACAAAATCTTTTACAGTGATACTTAACTGGATATCTGTCAAGATATCCAGTTAAGTTGCAGGTTATCTGGCATACAAAGCCAGATAACTTTGAACCAGCTCTAAAATTACCTAACGTAGCCAGTTACAAATATAAATCAGTTACGTTAGCCAGATAACTTAGGATACCCTGGAACGCCTCCAGAATGCTTCTTTTTAACCTAGCTAAATAATGGCTGGATAATGATTTATCTGGCTATGTTTTTGCTGGATAAGTGGCTCAATATTTTAAAAGTTGCCATTTAGATAGATAACTTTTGAGCTGTCCAGCTAGTATGGACCTCATAATATCTAATTTCTATTGACAAGTGTTTTGAACTTTGTATTTGATATATCATGTGAAGATGATCTATGCCCTTTAATAAAACAATGCAATTTTCTAAGAGTCTAGAGAGTCTATTTACTTAAGTGTGTGAAAAATGTGATCAACACACATAATGGGTATAAAGTGTTTAGTTAATATCTCATTAAAGCAGTTTTACTGCAGCTGATAATGTGTACATTGTTGACCATAACAATACCATCCCACCAGCCTTTCCGGCACAGGTGATTAAAGGCCTAATGAAGCCCTCCAAGGCAGGGGTTCCAAGAATCATTAGTCCACAGTAGGCCCTTTCTTTACCTAGGAATGGGAACAGCAGCAGACATATTAGCCTACCAAAACCTTTGGAAAAAGTGTACTTCACCTCCTGGATTGTAGTTTGCACTAACTGGCTGGTTATTGCAAATCATGTAAAAATGATTTTTTGGTAATCCATTTTAATATTAATGAGCTGGTACACTGCTCATTAAGGGCCTAATTTTAAAAAGCATTTACACTCTTAAAATTGGGTTTTACACGTGTAAATACACTCTACCCGTGCAAGTAGGCTATAATATGTCCTTAAATTGTCCATAGGATTTACCCGTGTAAGTGCACGTTACGCTGGTAAATGTCTGTTGGAAATTGCTACAGCAGTAGTTACATTCACATGTGAAAATCTTTTTGAAAATTACCCCCTAATATTTTTTATATATTGCAGTGGGAATTATTTTGGAACTAATGGTAAATCCAAGTGCTGGCTTTACCACTAACATGTGCAACTGTGTTAATAATACGGCCATCTAATGTGCGTTAACGTGGTAGCCTTCTTTCATGAACAGTGGAAAGAATGGCAACCGGTAGAAAAAGTTAAAGCATGTTACTGTGCTAGACTCATCTTGCTGGCAAACACGTTTAAGTCAGGCGCTTCCTCGTTCAGCAGGCGGCAAGGTTCAGAATCTGCGCTCTCATTCAAGCACAGCTCCAGCAGTGCCATGGTGAGCGACTGTGGCAAAACAGGCATCTTGCAAATGAAACTAAGAGATAAGACCCCCATGCGAGTGAACAGATGGCAATGGTACATACATGAAGAGAAAAATCTCAGATTATTTTAGTTTGGGGAGGTGGGGGCAGTTTTAGGGGTTAATAAACATGTGGATAAAGGTGAACCGGTAGATGTAGTGTATTTGGATTTTCAGAAGGCGTTTGACAAAGTCCCTCATGAGAGGCTTCTACGAAAACTAAAAAGTCATGGGATAGGAGGCGATGTCCTTTCGTGGATTACAAACTGGTTAAAAGACAGGAAAGAGAGAGTAGGATTAAATGGTCAATATTCTCAGTGGAAAAGGGTAAACAGTGGAGTACCTCAGGGATCTGTATTGGGACCGGTGCTTTTCAATATATTATAAATGATCTGGAAAGGAATACGACGAGTGAGGTTATCAAATTTGCAGATGATACAAAATTATTCAGAGTAGTTAAATCACAGGCAGACTGTGCTACATTACGGAGGACCTTGCAAGACTGGAAGATTGGGCATCCAAATGGCCAGATGAAATTTACTGTGGACAAGTGCAGGTGATGCACATAGGAAAAAATAACCTTGCTGTAGTTACACGCTGTTAGGTTCCATGTTAGGAGCTACCACCCAGGAAAAAGATCTAGGCATCAGAGTGGATAATACTTTTAAAATCGTCGGCTCAGTGTGCTGCAGCAGTCAAAAAAGCAAATAGAATGTTAGGAATTATTAGGAAGGGAATGGTTAATAGAATGGAAAATGTCATAATGCCTCTGTATCGCTCCATGGTGAGACCGCACCTTGAATACTGTGTACAATTCTGGTCGCCGCATCTCAAAAAAGATATAGTTGCGATGGAGAAGGTACAGAGAAGGGCAACCAAAATGATAAAGGGGATGGAACAGCTCCCCTATGAGGATAGGCTGAAGAGGTTAGGGCTGTTCAGCTTGGAGAAGAGACGGCTGAGGGGAGATATGATAGAGGTCTTTAAGATCATGAGAGGTCTTGAACGAGTAGATGTGACTCGGTTATTTACACTTTCGAATAATAGAAGGACTAGGGGGCATTCCATGAAGTTAGCAAGTAAACACATTTAAGACTAATCGGAGAAAATTCTTTTTCACTCAACGCACAATAAAGCTCTGGAATTTGTTGCCAGAGGATGTGGTTAGTGCAGTTAGTGTAGCTGGGTTCAAAAAAGGTTTGGATAAGTTCTTGGAGGAGAAGTCCATTAATGGCTATTAATCAATTATACTTAGGGAATAGCCACTGCTATTAATTGCATCAGTAGCATGGGTTCTTCTTAGTGTTTGAGTAATTGCCAGGTTCTTGTGGCCTGGTTTTTGGCCTCTGTTGGAAACAGGATGCTGGGCTTGATGGACCCTTGGTCTGTCCCAGCATGGCAATTTCTTATGTTCTTATGTTCTTAAGGTGAAGATACTAAAGTATTTTTTCCAGTTTTGTTTTGTTTTTTCTACCCACCCTTCAACTGTAACATTTATTTCTCCCCCTCCCTTGCATCCCTTTTCCTCTTTCCTCTATCACTTTCCAGGCT
Organism: Rhinatrema bivittatum; assembly: GCF_901001135.1. Taxonomy (NCBI): domain Eukaryota; kingdom Metazoa; phylum Chordata; class Amphibia; order Gymnophiona; family Rhinatrematidae; genus Rhinatrema; species Rhinatrema bivittatum. Next base: position 586,565,386 of record NC_042616.1, on the reverse strand, counting down.
AGAGAATGGTAGCAAAAGTTGACGGGTGTATGCATGGGAATAATCAAATTAAACAAACCTATAAAGAGCACGTCAGAAAACTAACCAATTAATTATTTTAGAAGAAGGATGACCAACTGTTCCCAGACTTCTTGGTTTTGTTCCCTTTTCTTTCCTCCTGTTCTTTCATTTCTTAATTAGGTCCAAGCTCCAAATGTTTCATTTTTTTCCCCCATGACTAATGTAATATGATGAATAGGATACATGTCCAAGGCTGGATTAAATCCAAAGCAAATCAGATTTTGGTTCAGACTGAGCAGGATGTTTTGGGTTTTTTTTTTGTTTTTTTTTCATTCTGGTTCATTGTGAGGGTGTGTGTTGCAATATTTTACAGAAGTATAATCATTACAGTAAAATGCTGTGAAGGAAGTTTATTGCCAGGCTTGCATTCTGGAAAACCACATTGCTAGTTTGTAATTTATCAACAGTTGTTTACTTACTGGCACAAATTGGTGAAACCACTTAACTAATCAGGTTTTAAATTTCCATGGATCCTTCATTTTCTTCTTAATTATTTGTTTAGCACCACCAGGTGCTTATAGATTATATAGAAACACATAAGAGACAGTCCCTGCTCCTTGTGGTTTACGCTCTAGTCCAAGACAGGCAAACAAGACATGCAGACAAAAAATAAATAAGAGACTTTAACTTAAAAACAGTAAGGCTATGACTGGAGACTTATAAATCAGGTGGGTTGGAGGTAACTAAGTGCGGTCTCAAAAGGTGGGTTTATGGATCACTTATCTAATTGGTTAAAGCTTCAAAATCTGTCCTTTGTCCTAAAAATAATCTATGGGGATTATTTACTAAGCTGCATTAATGTATAAACGCATGGCAAATAGCATATTAAGGGGGTTATTTTCAACTCTCATTATGTCCTTTTCGCATGCATTTATACAATGTTCTCTCAACCTTGCTTGATGTTACCCAGGTAGATAGTCCATCAAGCCTAGGTTGAGAGAACATTGCACAAATCTCTTCTTTGTGTGAGTTTCCTCACTCCGAAGGACGTCCAATCTCCACAAGAGTGTACTGTTCTGTTCGTATGTCTCACTCTGCATGTCAGAGTGGCCCCCTAACCCCTACACTACTACCTAAACCTCAACTTGAGTTACTAGGTGGGCCTCCTATAGAGATATAAATAGGTAACTATTAGAAGGGCCTTACAGCATTATTCTCTCTCTCCCTCTCTCTCTCTCTCTCTCTCTTTCTCTTTCTCCCTCCCTCTCCCAGTGGTTGCAGGTAGGACTGCAATAATGATGCTATTACCGCAAAGTGTGAAAATGTTATTTCACTCTGCAGTAACTACCTAAGCGAAGTGTGAAGTTAATGAATCTAGCCCTAAAATGGAAATGATGCATGGAATGTGCAATTTCCATGCATTATTCCCTGACCCATAATGCCAGTATGACAATGAACTGTGTTGCATGCAATACATATAACGGCGCTTATTACTATGCAGATCAAATAAGCAGCTTGCATTAAACTTCACAAGCTGAAAGTTAATTGCAATTCAAGGGCATTGACAAGCTAACATGAATTCTGATCTTCCCAGGGCAGGAATTTAAGGGGCTGCATGGACCCAGAAAAGCCTCCCTCACACCAGAGTCTCCCCAAAATCCCTGAAGTCTAGTAGGACCCTCTGCTCACAACCTTCCGTCCTATGAGCCTAGACCCATTAAAAATAAATAAATTAGTAAACAGCACTCTTAAGACCCTCCAGTAAAGAAGCCCTGCCCCTTTGAAAAATGCTCCCCATAAATCCCCTCCAAATATTCCTTTAAATCCTGGTAGTCTACAGGGGCAAGAACAATGCCAACTTACTCCTTCCTCACACCTCAGGCACTCCTTTGCCTCAATCACGAGACTACCATGATTTCAAGTAAGCTATGGGGGAGGGTCCTGATAGTGGGAAGGGGGGCTGGGAGGTGCTGGCATTTTCAAGAAGGCAGGATTTCTTTACTAGGGGCAAAGCCTAATGGGGCTCTGCATGTGGATTGGACTATCCTTCTGTACAAATGACAAGAAGTAGAGAGATAGTGGATGCCGTTCAAGGGCTGTGCTCAAACAAATGGTAATGAAATCCACAAGGGAGAGTGTGATACTTGACCTAGTGCTCTAAAATGGGGATAATGACCCTAATGTCCAGGTAGGTGCCCACCTGAGTGCCAGTGATCATCAGACTGTATGGTTTGATATCGCAAATAGGATATAGAGATGTCACACGAAGACCCAAGTTTTGAATTTAAAAAATACAGACTTTGTCAAATTGGATGTACTTGGAAGAAGAAACAGAAGATTGGGAGAAAATGGATGAGGTGAAAGAGCAATGGGCCAAATTGAAAGAAGCTATTACAAAAGCAACAAATCTCTACAGTAGAAAAGTAAACAAAAATAAGAGGAAAAAGAAACTGATCTGGTTCTCAAAGGAGGTGGCTGAAAAAAGAAAGGCAAAAAGAACAGCATTTATCTCAAAAAGAGGAACAAAGGGAAGAATACCTGGTGAAACTGAGGGGAATGATGAAAAAAATCAGGAAAGCAAAAGGTCAAGTGGAAAAAAAAGGATTGCAAAAGAAGAAAAGCGAGGTGACAAATATTTTTTAGATATATCAAAGAAAGAAGGAAGGCCCAAAGTGGTATAATGAAATTGAAAGGTGATAAGGAGCAATGTGTAGAGAGAGCCAAAGAAATGGTAGAAATATTAAACAAATACTTCAGTTTGGTGTTCCCTAAAGTAGAATTATACACAGTAGGGATGTGAATCGTTTTAGGACGATTAAAATTATCGTCCGATAATTTTAATATCGTCTTAAACCGTTATGGAACACAATACAATAGAGATTCTAACGATTTATCGTTATAAATCGTTAGAATCGTGAGCCGGCACACTAAAACCCCCTAAAACCCACCCCCGACCCTTTAAATTAAATCCCCCCACCCTCCCGAACCCCCCCCAAATGAGTTAAATAACCTGCGGGTCCAGCGGCGGTCCAGAACGGCAGCGGTCCGGAACGGGCTCCTGCTCCTCAATCTTGTTGTCTTCAGCCGGCGCCATTTTCCAAAATGGCGGCGAAAAATGGCGGCGGCCATAGACGAACACGATTGGACGGCAGGAGGTCCTTCCGGACCCCCGCTGGACTTTTGGCAAGTCTCGTGGGGGTCAGGAGGCCCCCCACAAGCTGGCCAAAAGTTCCTGGAGGTCCAGCGGGGGTCAGGGAGCGATTTCCCGCCGCGAATCGTTTTCGTACGGAAAATGGCGCCGGCAGGAGATCAACTGCAGGAGGTCGTTCAGCGAGGGTTCCGGCGCCTCGCTGAACGACCTCCTGCAGTCGATCTCCTGCCGGCGCCATTTTCCGTACGAAAACGATTCGCGGCGGGAAATCGCTCCCTGACCCCCGCTGGACCTCCAGGAACTTTTGGCCAGCTTGTGGGGGGCCTCCTGACCCCCACGAGACTTGCCAAAAGTCCAGCGGGGGTCCGGAAGGACCTCCTGCCGTCCAATCGTGTTCGTCTATGGCCGCCGCCATTTTTCGCCGCCATTTTGGAAAATGGCGCCGGCTGAAGACAACAAGATTGAGGAGCAGGAGCCCGTTCCGGACCGCTGCCGTTCCGGACCGCCGCTGGACCCGCAGGTTATTTAAGTCATTTGGGGGGGGTTCGGGAGGGTGGGGGATTTAATTTAAAGGGTCGGGGGTGGGTTTTAGGGGGTTTTAATGTGCCGGTTTTGCGATTTTTAGATTTTTAGATTTTTCACGATTTTTCACGATATTTTACCCCCCCAAACGGCAACAATACGATTCCCTCCCCCTCCCAGCCGAAATCGATCGTTAAGACGATCGAGGACACGATTCACATCCCTAATACACAGTGTTACCCGTATTTCCTCATTAAATTATCTAGATACGTTATTACAATATTCATTAAAAAACATACATAACACACCCTAAATTACCATTCACCCTCTCATTCATTCATCTAAACAACATGTAATAAATACACACTAAAACCTCCCCTTAACATCATCTACATAATATGCATTAAATACTATTGTTATTAATACAATGTAAACATTCCCACCCAATTACATATTTTCAATTCCCTTTAATCATATGCATTGGCTTATTTATCACAGAAAATTTTCAAAAATACTGAATTATTTCAATACAGATTACAACTTATTCATCGCAAAATATTCTCCCAATTCTTCCTTTATTTGATGTTCTCTCAATTTCTCAATTATTCTCCTTCTTTCAGTTATGATCCCATTCTCCCTCTTTCAGTTACTGTCCCGACAGGAAGCTCCTGTTTCACCCTTCGGTTTCTTCAGGGGATTAGCCTTATAAGCGTTCTTCAAAATTCCATCTCTTGGAGAACATTCAGTAATTCTGTATCGCCAATCACCTTATATATAGAACATTTATTGCCAGTCCTGTTATATTCAAAAACACCTTAAATAAAATTCAACCCCTTTATCATAAATAATTCTGATTATACCCTCACCATATACCACTATAAATTAACACATAACACTATGCACCCCATACTACCCAATTCTTTTAATAATTTAACTTATTCTGCAAAAACTAATTTCTTAGTCACTTTTTTACGTCACCACACTCACCTTTCTTCCAATCGCTATACCAGTTCTCTTTATTCTATCATCTTCATTTTTCTCAAACAACTTACATACTAAACTTCAGCATCTCTTCTCCACTATATTATTTCAAAAGAAAGATACAATAGAGAGACACAATGAACTACTACACCATACCCGATCCCAAAAACACTCCGATCTGACAACTCACATCCCGGTTAACCCATTACTAAACTGTAACCACTTTTTACTGCGCACCGAGCAGTATTCCTTCGAATGTTCAAAAAGTTTGCATATAAAACTCCTTCATTCTTTCTCCACCACACTATTTCACAAAGAAAATACAATAAAAAATGCAACATCCCCACTTTTAAATTCCCCAAAACTCAATCACATCCTGAATTCACATGTCCATTCTGCTGCTTATTCCAACATACCTCTCCTTCTACCGGCGAAAAACACCGCGGCTGCACATAAACTCAAATCTACCCTCCCTTTTTAAATGTCTGCACATAACCACGTCATCTGACGTCCTCTCTAACGTCCTCTCCATACCACTTTTATCCCCCATTCAGCTGTATCCCTATTGTCATATCCCTTTTAAAGAAATGTACTCCATTCTATATCCTGATTCAATCCACCCAGCTCCACAGTTCCCCAACTATATATAAATCGCTGTTCCTTTTGTGTTAACATTTTTGAAATATTCCCACCTCTTTTCAAAATCATTTGATACAATACACAGAATCGCAAGTCCTCTGTTTTATGACCCTTCTTCCGATAAACAAAAACCTACCCCGACCCTTTAAAACTAACCCCTTAGCTTCCCCCACCCTCCCGACCCCCCAAAAAACTTTTTACAGGTACCTGGTGGTCCATTGGGGGTCCCGGGAGCAATCTAGACTTCTCATGATTTTCAACATCTCTATCATATCCTCCTCAGCCATCTCTTCTCCAAGCTGAAAAGTCCTAACCTCTTTAGTCTTTCCTCATAGGGGAGCTGTTCCATTCTCCTTATCATTTTGGTAGTCCTTCTCTGTACCTTCTCCATCGCAATTATATTTTTTGAGATGTGGCGACCAGAATTGTACACATTATTCAAGGTGCGGTCTCACCATGGAGCGATACAGAGACATTATGACATTTTCTGTTTTATTCACCATTCCCTTTCTAATAATTCCCAACATTCTGTTTCCTTTTTTGACTGCCACAGCACACTGAACCGACGATTACAATGAGTTATCCACTATGATACCTAGATCTCTTTCTTGGGTTGTAGCACCTAATATAGAACCCAACATTGTGTAATTATAGCATGGGTTATTTTTCCCTATATGCATCACCTTGCACTTATCCACATTAAATTTCATCTGCCATTTGGATGCCCAATTTTCCAGTCTCACAAGGTCTTCCTGCAATTTATCACAATCTGCTTGTGATTTAACAACTCTGAACAATTTTGTGTCATCTGCAAATTTGATTATCTCACTAGTCATATTTCTTTCCAGATCATTTATAAATATATTGAAAAGTAAGGGTCCCAATACAGATTCCTGAGGCACTCCACTGTCCACTCCCTTCCACTGAGAAAATTGTCCATTTAATCCTACTCTCTGTTTCCTGTCTTTTAGCCAGTTTGCAATCCACGAAAGGACATCGCCACCTATCCCATGGCTTTTTACTTTTCCTAGAAGCCTCTCATGAGGAACTTTGTCAAATGCCTTCTGAAAATACAAGTATACTACATCTACCAGTTCACCTTTATCCACATGTTTATTAACTCCTTCAAAAAAGTGAAGCAGATTTGTGAGTCAAAACTTGCCCTGGGTAAAGCCATGCTGACTTTGTTCCATTAAACCATGTCTTTCTATATGTTCTCTGATTTTGATGTTTAGAACACTTTCCACTATTTTTCCTGGCACTGAAGTCAGGCTAACTGGTCTGTAGTTTCCCGGATCACCCCTGGAGCCCTTTTTAAATATTGGCGTTACATTTGCTATCCTTCAGTCTTCAGATACAATGGATGATTTCAATGATAGGTTACAAATTTTTACTAATAGGTCTGAAATTTCATTTTTTAGTTCTTTCAGAACTCTGGGGTGTATACCATCTGGTCCAGGTGATTTACTACTCTTCAGTTTGTCAATCAGGCCTACCACATCTTCTATGTTCACCGTGATTTGATTCAGTCCATCTGAATCATTACCCATGAAAACCTTCTCCATTTCAGGTACCTCCCCAACATCCTCTTCAGTAAACACCGAAGCAAAGAAATCATTTAATCTTTCTGCAATGGCCTTATCTTCTCTGTGCCCCTTTAACCCCTCGATCATCTAACGGTCCAACTGACTCCCTCGTAGGCTTTCTGCTTCGGATATATTTAAAAAAGTTTTTACTATGAGTTTTTGCCTCTACAGCCAACTTATTTTCAAATTCTCTCTTAGCCTGTTTTATCAATGTCTTACATTTAACTTGCCAACGTTTATGCATTATCCTATTTTCTTCTGTTGGATCCTTCTTCCAATTTTTGAATGAAGATCTTTTAGCTAAAATAGCTTCTTTCACTTCCCCTTGTAACCTTTTAGGTGAAGGTGCAGGACAGGGATTGCAAGATGGGCTCCCTCTAGCCCCCCTCTTTGTGCTGAAAGTTTTAATCATCAGTCATACATAATAGGACCTGAACATGCCCATAATTTTCCCTTATATTTTTCAAAATTGTTTTATATATTGCATATAAAATGTCAGAGTTCTAGACAGAAATTATTATAAATAAAATGCACTGATCTGTGTGCTTTTTGCATTTGAATAACTTTCCAAAGATGTTATAAAATAAACATCTTAATTAACCCAACACTGCAATGTTTCGGAAGGGTGATACCTTCCTCCTTCAGGGGAAAGTTAGAAACACACCGAGATGGAAAAATAGCATAACCTGGTGCTTTTGAAGGAGAATTCAGTTAATTGTAGAAAGGCAGCAGTACCAAAACTGAGAAAACGCAGGTGAGTGCATGTAAGATTTATCTTAAGTAACAAAAAAGTTAGCTGTCTTCCCACATTTGCAAATATGTAGTGAGCTGAGTCTGCTGTGCAGTGTCATTGTGCTATCAGTTTATTACAGCTCTGGAACAGAAGTAAAGTCTCACACGATAAAATTAAATTTAGCATTGCATTTAACTTCTAGTCCTCTGAAATTAGTACATGGCATGGTAATAAGATGATCATTACCGTGCTATTTAAATGTTGGCTTTTTTATTATTTAATATGCAGGCATGGTAAATTTTATTGTGCCTGCATGTAAACAGGCCTGTCTGATCCTAGGGTAGTGGTTTTAAAAAAAAACCCCAAAAAACCAATTATCGACATGAGCAGTATGGGGCGGATTTTCAGAGCCCTGCTCGCCTAAATCCGCCCAAAACCGGGCGGATTTAGGCGAGCAGGGCCCTGCGCGCCGGGAAGCCTATTTTACATAGGCCTACCGGCGCGCGCAGAGCCCCGGGACTCGCGTAAGTCCCGGGGTTTTCGGAGGGGGCGTGTCGGGGGCGGGCCCGAACCGCGCGGCGTTTTCGGGGCGTGTCGGGAGCGTTCCGGGGGCGGGCCTGGGGGCGTGGCTACGGCCCGGGGCGGCCCGGGGGCATGACCGCGCCCTCCGGACCCGCCCCCAGGTCACGTCCCGGCGCGCAGGAGGCCCGCTGACGCGCGGGGATTTACGCTTCCCTCCGGGAGGCGTAAATCCCCCGACAAAGGTAAGGGGGGGGTTTAGACAGGGCCGGGCGGGTGGGTTAGGTAGGGGAAGGGAGGGGAAGGTGAGGGGAGGGCAAAGGAAAGTTCCCTCCGAGGCCGCTCTGATTTCGGAGCGGCCTTGGAGGGAACGGGGGTAGGCTGCGCGGCTCGGCGCGCGCCGGCTATACAAAATCCATAGCCTTGCGCGCGCCGATCCAGGTTTTTAGCAGATACGCCTGGAGAGCAAACAAAAGTAGGCTATTCGCGCTCCTTTTAAAATCCGCCCCAAAATGTACATGATAAAAAAAAAGTGCACATTTAAAGCAATTTTAAAAGTCCTGCATGCACATCAATTAGGAGATGTGTGAACAAGTCGTGCTTATGTGCACCGACCTTATTTTAAAAAGCACCCAGAAATGCGCGTAAAACCCGTGGCGTGCACATCTGCGAAGTTTCTAAAAAGGGGCTTGTCATGGGCGTGGACTGGGAAGGGCCTGGGCATTTCTGGGCCAGGCCAAAAGAAGTGCACATAAATGTTTAAGCCCCGGTGTGTGCTGCAGTCCCCTGCCACTTCTGCTATGGAGTACATGCAAGTATTAATAAAACGATCAAGCCATTTCAAAAGGGTTTAAAGGGACTGGGGTAACTGGGTGGAGTGCAGGCTACCAAACCAAGGAGGTTTTGGAGGACCTAGCTGTTAACTGGGAGAACTGGTGGACAAATTGGTAAAACAAGCAATTGCGTGGACCCTCGTCCCTTTTAAAATTGTCCAGTTTACACAGTGGAAGCAGGATTGTGTGCCCAGGCATGTGTCCACTTAAAATTTGGCACACGTGCGCACGGCCAGGATATTTTATAATATGCACATATATATGCATGCAAGTTATAAAATGGCCGTATTCCTGGGTATGCGCTGATGCGTATGCGTCAATGTGCTCCCGTGTGCTGGTTTGAAAGTTACTGTCCCTGTCTATACAGCTTTAGTGACCTGTCTTTCAGACAGAAGATCCATATTTACATGCTGCAAGAGACAAACATGAAAGGATAAATTCTGCATGTTTAAACAGACGTGTGAATCTTATATGGGAATGAAGTTGGGGGTCTGTCATTAACCCCAAAATACACAGGATGAGACAGAGCCCCCAACAGAAAACCAGTACCTCCCATTCTGCAAAAAGACCTGGGAAGTCCATATTCAGGAGCAGTCTGGATAGCAAAGTTAGCCGGATGTGTCCCCTTAACACTCAATATACAAAAATAATATTCAAATTCTGGTGCTACTTCAGTAATACAAATTCCTTCCTCTGTCAGCAATATTGTGCTACAATAGAAAACCATGCCCAATAGAGACTCAGCCATCTATGTAGCAAACTTGCTATACCAAAACAACACAAACTTCCATGACTCAAACAACAACAACCCTATCAATGAGAAGGCAGGATAGCAAATATTGCACAGTGTGCTAGAACAGTTAGAAGGTGCAGACTGGATAACAAGACAAGCTGGATTATTATCGATACCTACACACTAAGGGGTCGATTTTAAGACCCCTGCACACGTGTCCATTGCTCCTACCATGTGACAGGGGCTGGCCAATGGCATTGATAGCCCCTGTCATATGGTTAGGAAAAAGGGCCATCGGCGCCATTTTGTTTACTGGCAGCCGATGGCAGCCGAGAGTGGGAGATCGCTCCCGGGACCCCTGCTGGACCACCAGGTACTTTAGAAAAGTTTTGGGGGGGTCGGGAGGGTGAGGGATTCTAAATAATTAGATTTAAAGGGTCGGGGTGGTTTTTTTTTTTTTTTCGGCTTGGGACAGCTGAAAAATAAAAGCGGTCAGAACCACAGGAAACGAAGATTTCCCGCAGTTCTACGAACACAATTCCGGAACCGATTCACATCTCTAGTGCACACGGTTCCCAGCGCGCACACATGGATGCAGATATTTTATAACATGCGCGTGTCATGTTATAAACATGTGCGCTGTGTCATGTTATAAACATGTGCGCTGGAATTTAATGTCTGCGTGCACATGTACGGGCGGGTAGCCTCCTCCGTGCGCGCGGGAGGGGAGATTTTTTCAATTACACATGGCGATGCGATCGGGCTTTTTCCCAATTCTCCCTAAATCTACCCTAGCTAACCTTTTTTTTGTTTGTTTTTTAACTTACCTGCTCTAATGGCGCTGACCTACCGGCCCCCCGCTTTCTTCTGGCCTGGCACTCGTATCGGAGGGTACGCGATTAGCCTTCCCTTTCAAAAATGCACGCTGCGTGCGCTGGACCCGGCCACGCACGAAACCCTTGAATTTTACACAAGCAGGACTTTTAAAATTCGCCCGTAAGATGGCAACTTTTAAACAGGCACACGTGTGCATGTGTTTGCCGGCTCACGCCCAGGGATGCAACCAATTTATAACATATTTTAAATGGGTGCGCACCTATGCATGCAATTTCCGCTTCTGTGATTAAGTGGAGGGATTTTAATAGCCGTGCACCAACACAATTACCAGTTTTCCCAGTTCATTCCCAGTTCACCCAGGCAAGGGATAGGATTTTCAACCCTCCCCCGCCCTATTTAATAACCTCCATTAGCCACAATCTTTAAAACTCCACTGAACTGTTTATTTTTTTTGTTTTATGACTTACCTGCCATCCATAGCAGAAGTGAAGTTCCGCGGCAGGGGATCCCGGCGTGCGCTTGTGTGTGCAAGAATTTGCACGCTGGTTTCAAGGTGAAATCCAGTAACACCCATGCCCCGCGCAGACCGCACCCACACTCCACCCCTTTTGGGGAAAATATTTTTGTGCAATGTAGTGGGAGATATGCGCCTATGAGGGCACCTTTTAAAATCCCCTCGTCGCATGCTGGTCCGACCTATGCATGTATCTCCTGGTTTTGGTGCGCATCGGGCTTTTAAAATTCACCTGTAACAAAATACCTCACACAGAACACAGACAGAACCTCAGCAAAGACAGAATAAGTGACCACAAAGAAGAAATAGAAATGTCCCAACCAAACCTGAAAAGGAAATCCCAGGAAGCTAGACTGCATGCCGTGCAGCCCCAGAAAGATAGAAAGAGAAATGCATTTCCTCTTTTACTGTGCAAAATACAAAGAAATAAGAGATGCACGTGTCCCAAAACTGAGAGAGAAAAATAAAGAATGAGCAAAATAATGAGGAAAATCTCTCTATAATCTTGGTTAGTGGGAATGGGGAGCATGCAGAGAGAGGAGAAACAGCAGCTACAGAAGCCGGTAGACATTTATTCTGATGTGCCTCTAAGAGGACTTTAAAACTTTCCACAAATCATAAAGGTTTTCTCGCTCTGGAGACTGCTGGCTTTTCCAAAAGATGCAGAGTAAATCCTTTTAGATAAGGTTTGGGGCTTTTATGGTTTTCAACTTTTTTTTAATGTGAATGTTTGACATATTTAACATGCAAGCACCTATAAAAATGAAGCACTGTTGCGTGTGTCGGCTGAGGCAGACGCGCGGCCTGGCCCCCTCACCTCTCTCTGACAAATCCAGTGCCTAGTTCCTCATCTCTGGCGGTGGTAGGCCGCCGTCTCCTCTTCGGGCCGCCCCCAGTGCCTCAGCTTCAGCTACAGATCTCTGCGCTCCGCTACGGGCCTCTCCACATGGCCCGCAGAGAGACACCACCATTCAGCGCCGCACCACTCCCTAGGCGCGCGCACGCTCATCATTGTTTCTTATGAAGGGTCCGCAGCGGCCCCAGATGATGACGTCACCGAAACTCCGGTATTTAAGGCCGGGTTCGGCTTCCAGTGATCGCCTTTGCAACAGGTCTCCATGCTGGTTGTGTACTCATTGCCTCCTGATGATTCTCCTGCGTTCCTGGTTCCTGATCCTCTAAAGCTCCTGTTCTCCTTCTTTCCTGCATTCCTGATTCTTAACCCTTCATCGGATTGCCTTCTCGGACACAACCTCTGCATTGCCTGATTACGCCATTGACTCTCTCCTCGAAAAGATCTCAGCCTTGCCTTACTATCGCTCCTTGATTGCCGCCGGCCCTGACTCCAGCTTGCTCTACGATGCCTCTTCAGTCTACATCCTGGCCTATTCAGGCTTCAGCCTGTTCTTGCTCAGGCACCCCCTGTCTTACTTTGGTTTTTTTGGCGCCCAGGTCTCCGGGACTCCACCTCGTCCAGTACAGACTTCTCCATTCTACTGTTGCTGCCTCTAGGTTGACCTCTCTGCCTTTCTATCGATGACGACATATGGAGGCCCACCTAATCCCAGATGACCCTGGTACTCAAAGGCTCAACCCGTGGGGAAAGAGGGCTGGTCTTAGTGAAGCACCAGCTGGCTTCCGTCCATCAGCCCACTCCACCTGCTGATGGTGGGGACCCATAGGATGCCTCTTAGGGTAGCGTCAACCTCACCTTGGCCCAAGGGTCCACCTTCGGCATAACAGGTCGCAAAGGCCATGGACTCGGCAGAGCCATGTGCCCTCCTGGCTATTCCTGGCCTTGCTTCAAAGGTATAAGAACAGCAACAATATCTTGAGGCACTGGCCTCTTCCCTCGATCGTCTGTATGCCCGGCTTGATGCCTTGTCCGGTAATTCAGTTCCAGTACCAGGTTCCTCTCACCAACAGCCATCTCCCTCCACTCCTAGAGCCTTGTTGGCTCTACCAGCTCTGCCTCACTTCAATGGTGACTCCAAGCTCTGCAGAGGGTTTATCAACCAATGCTACATGCAATTCGCTCTGCAGCCATCCATCTTTCAAGATGAACTCACGAAAGTCACCTTCATCTTGTCTCGTCTGGAGGGGAAGGCATTGGCTTGGGCTTCACTCTTATGGGAAGAACTATCCCAATTCATGGCTGTGTTTTGGCGGACTTTTGACGATCCTGGGCGGCATGCCGTGGCAAGCACCAATCTGTTACATGTTCGACAAGGCCAAAGGAGCCTATTCGATTATATGATTGAATTTCGGACCTTAGCCACATAATTCTCCTGGCAGGAAGACTGCCTGTGTGCTATCTACCTGGTTGGACTATCTTCACAGCTGAAAGATGAATTGCCAGCTTGGGAGCTCCCTTTCTCACTGGAGGATCTCATCAATCTGACTGGCCGAATTGATCATCGTCTCCAAGAGTACCACCGGGAGAATCGGATACCCAGAAGGCCCTCTTGGGTTCGCTCCTACTTGCCACTAGTCCTGCCTCCGGTAGGGCTCCCCTTGTGGCCAAGATGGAAGAACCCACGCAGTTGGGCCGTGGGCAGTTGTCCCCGGAAGAGCATCTGTGTCTGTACTGTGAAGCACCGGAAGGCCTGTGTCTGTACTGTGAAGCACCAGGCCATCACCTACAGGCCTGCCCAGTCCGTCTGGGAAACTTCCTGGCCTAAGTTCAGTTGGGGTCCTGATCTTGGATGCGTCATCGGCCCCTCCACTATCCTTACCAGTTACTCTGATTTGGGACTCCCGGTCCTTTCCGGTCCTTGCTCTGGTGGATTCCGGAGCAGGAGAAAATTTTATTCTCAAAGATCTAGTTCAACTTTTGGGTATAAATACCCGTCCTTTGGAGACCTCCCTGTGCATTGCTTCGATTTACAGAGAGCCATTACCTGGCCAAGTTTCCTTGACCACTGAGCCAGTTCAATTCTTCATTGGCACCCTCCATGTTGAAGAAATCGAATTACGGTCCTAGAGAAATCTAATCACCCGGTAGTCCTAGGGCTACCTTGGTTCCAACGTCATTCCCCCCAATTTGATTGGAGGTCACTGCAGCTGGTGGAGTGGGGTTACACCTGCCATCACAATTGTCTACAAAAGGTAGTACCACCCCCTGTGATTCCTTTGGCGACCATCCCCTCAGGCATACCAGCTTCTTATGCAGACTTTGAAGATGTCTTTTTGAAGCAGAAAGTGCACCTTCTCCCACCTCTTTAGAGGTTCGATTGCCCTATCGAACTTCTGCCTTGGACTACGCCTCCCTGAGGGCGTACTTACCTTCTGTCACTTCCTGAGACCAAGGCCATGATGGAATACATCCAAGAAAACCTTGCTAAAGGGTTCATTTGCCCTTCAACATCTCCTGTCGGAGCAGGATTTTTCTTCGTTACAAAGAAAGATGGATCCTTAAGGCTGTGTATCAATTACTGTGGCTTAAATGCCATCACCCACAAAGACAAATATCTGCTGCCCTTGATTTCCAAGTTATTTGATCGACTACACAGAGCCTCCATTTTCACCAAATTGCATCTATGCAGGGCTTCCAACTTGGTGCGTTTCTGCCCTGATGACATCTGGAAAACAGCTTTCAACACCAGAGACGGGCATTACGAAATCTGGTGATGCCCTTTGGCCTCTATAATGCTCCCGCAGTATTTCAAAAGATGATTAATGAAATCTTTAAAGATCTATTGTATGTCAAGGTTGTGGCATACCTTGATGACATCCTTGTCTTCTCCAAGGATCTGGCTACACACCTCACCAATGTTCGTACGGTACTTCAACGTCTCCGCGAAAACAATCTTTTTGCGAAGTTGGATAAATGCCTGTTTGAAAAATCCAGTTTACCCTTTCTAGGATATATAATCTCTCAACAAGGATTTTCTATGGACCCTGAAAAGCTCAAAGGAATCCAAGATTGGCCCCGGCCTGTAGGCCTTAAAGCATTACAACGATTTCTTGGATTCACGAATTATTACCGCCATTTCATTCCTCATTACTCAACAGTGGCAGATCCTCTCACCGCGTTGACCTGTAAGGGCCAAGATACCCGGAACTGGACCCTGGAAGCCATTACAGCTTTTCAACACCTCAAAGAGGCCTTCTTTGCTGGACCTTGTCTTTACCATCCAGATCCAAACCGCCCCTTTCAGGTCAAAGTAAAGGCCTCTGCTATTGGGGCTGGGATGGTCCTGAGCCAACATTCAACTTCTGGCTCTCTAGTTCTGTGTTCGTTCTACTCACGCAAATTTTCTTCTGCAGAACAAAACTATAGCATTGGAGATTGTGAATTGCTTGCTATCAA
The DNA here is from genome assembly GCF_901001135.1 of Rhinatrema bivittatum. NCBI lineage: Eukaryota > Metazoa > Chordata > Amphibia > Gymnophiona > Rhinatrematidae > Rhinatrema > Rhinatrema bivittatum. The sequence continues at coordinate 586,550,026 of NC_042616.1, read as the reverse complement.
GTTAGCCCTAGAAGAATGGCTCCCATGGCTAGAAGGCGCTCACCAGACTCTAGCACTCGTGGATTCCGGTGCTGGCGGAAATTTTATTCTGAAAAGACTTGTGGAACATCTACGAATTCCTACTACATCTACAGCTACTCTTTTGCTGCTATCGTCAATACATGGCGAGCCTCTACCTGGGGATGTCTCCCTTGTTAAGCAGCCCGTATGCTTACACACTGGGGTGCTTCACTCTGAGAATATCTCCTTCTTGGTCCGCGACAAAGCCATTCACCCCATTGTACTTGGCCTACCCTGATTACAAGAACACGCTCCTCAGTTCAACTGGACTACGATGGAACTTTTGCAGTGGGGTTCTGGCTGTCACGACTGATGCCTAAAGAAAGTTACACCCTTACCATGTATGTCTACTATACCATCTTTACCTGGTCTTCCGCCTCAATATGCATCCTTTCAGAACGTCTTCTCCAAACAAGCGGCAGACGTCCTACCACCTCAAAGAACCTTCGACTGTGCAATTAACTTGAAGCCTAACTCGGAACCTTCGAAGGGAAGGGAGTACCCCCTCTCATAATCTGAGACTGAGGCCATGTCGGCCTATATCCAAGAGAACCTACAAAAGGGGTTTATCAGACCCTCGAAGTCACCTGCTGGTGCAGGGTTTTTTTTTGTTGGCAAGAAGGATGGATCCCTTCGCCCTTGTATTGATTACAGGGGTCTCAATGAAATTACCATCAAGGATCAATACCCTCTACCTTTTAATTGTACTCCGAGGAAATTAAGATGTCTTAGCATATTTTCAATGTTCTCTATTTTTCTATTAATATTTCCACAATCCTGAATGATAACATTTTGTACTGATTTCTCTTGCTTTATTTCATTTTCTATCCTTTCAAAATTCCCCGAGGCCTCCTGCTTCTGTGCCTCAAAGTTTATTCAATAAGTCCAATTGCTGGGAAAGCACATTTATTTTAGCTGAACAATCCCCGCAGGATTGCGCTATGGAAAATAATAAATTCCATAGTGCTTCTAAAGTCACCACCTCAGGCTTCTTTAAGCCTAACATTGCTCTGGTAAAGGGACTAGGGGAGGCAACAGGCCTCTCTCCTCCAACAACCACCTGTACCTCCCCTCCCTCCTGATCAAACTCACCAGGCAAACCCCCTTCAGTCTCTTGAAGGTTTGATGCAGGGAAATCCTCCGGCGTAGCTCCCTCCTCCTGCTCTCTCCTCCTGCTTGTAGCCCAACTTCGGAGCTCAGCCTCGAGCGTGGTGTCGAAATTTCTCTGGCAGCGGGTGGTGGTCTCTCATCAAGTGGGCTTAGCGATATTTCATCTAAGGTTAGGTCAGCTTCTCCTCCAAGTGTCCTGACAGTCAGAACACTGTTCCCTATTTGTGCGGGTATTGTGGTGCACAGTAGAATAGTCTTTTGTCTGGAGAGCAGGTTGGTGATAGAAGGTCAATTCCTCACCCTGCCTTTTCTTTTTGGAGGCATATTGACTTCAGGAAATAAGTTTGTCAGCAAAACACTCCGCAGCAGTCAAACAGTGCTACTGATCAGGGTGCCCTATGCTGGAGTATTTAAGAGTAATACCTGAAACAAAAAAATAGGCCTGGCTATTTAAGCGTTTGAAGGAAGAAAATGATAAGTGGCATGAACAACCAATATATGTCACATCATCATCAATAAAGAAATGAAAAGAGAACATTTTAGAGTATTATATATCAATGTACGGCTGATAATTTTATTTACATATGATTTATTTTGAAAAAAATGTATGTATGTTTCAGTTTTGTAACTAGTACGACCAATGGAGTGGCAATCTATAAATAATGTTCAACAAATAAATGACGCAGAGATTTCCTATTAGTAATTTATAACCTTCATGTATCAGGTCCTCGCAGATTATAAAATACATGTATGTCCACACCCCAACATACACATGTATTTATTTATTTTACAAATTTGTAGCACGCTCATTCACAGACCTTAGTGGGTAACAAGACTTGCATACATACTAGAAACACAGTTTTAGAAACCGTTCAAAAACGAATTCAATGCCTAGACTAAACAAACAAAAATTAAACAAACATATTAAAATCTTAAACATAACAGCAAAAAACTGCTAGCCATGAACCATAGTAAGGCTTAATATAATCTCTTGCTATAAACCCTTGGGATAACTAGGTAGGGAAAGCTTTAGAGAAAAGATACGTTTTTAACATCTTTCTAAAAAGTAATAGGTCATATTCCATTTTTATTGATTCTGGGAGACTGTTCCAAAGGGTGTAACCTGCGATGCTGGAAATACAGGAACATGACTCAGCTAAGCGAATGGATTTATGTGTAGGATTCACCAATAATTACAATCTGTCGAGCGCAAATTGAGAGGAGGACAGTAGAAAACTGGATGCGGAAAAGAAGAGGGAACAAGACCCTTAATTGTTAGCATCACCGGCCGCGGCAAGCCACGACGGGGGCCGGGTGCCATGGCCGCCGGCAGCGGCGCCCGCAACTGAGGCCGGGCCGGTGGGTGCAGAAGAAATAATTACCCTGATGGCGTTCTGGGCTCTGGCGGGGCAGGCTGCTCTCCTGCTTCTCCCTGCGGCCGCTGCTGCATTGCCGGGCTGGCTGGCTCCTCGGGGTTTGGCTCCGCCCCCATGGCTTCCCCTAGGGCCGCACATGCGGCTGAAGATTGCTCTTAAAGGAGCCATGACAGGAAGTCGTCATGGCTCCTCCTGAGTCTCCTCCCCTGGCTTCTGGTACTTAAGGCAAGGTCTGAGCATTCAGACCTTGCCTTGGTATTGAGGTTCTTGCCTGAGTTTGCTCCTGTGTTCTCTGTTCCTGGTTCTTTGTCCCGCTCTGCTTCCCTGCTCCGTGGATTGATTCTTGGCTCCTGACCTCTGGACTGGTGGACGTGACTTCTCCTGGCTTGATCCTGGTATGGCGTTGGACCCTTCTCCTGGCTTGATCCTGGTATGGCTTCAGACTCTTCTCCTGCTTAGACCCTGGACTGGACTCGGACTTCGCCTGTGTATCGAACCTCGGACTGGCTTTGGATTCTTCTACGACTCCGTCTTCAGACTGCTACGACCTACTGGATGCACCAGCCGTCTGGAACCCATGACCTGCAGGAGGCGCCTGCATCCAGACCTTTCTACAGTCTTCAGAGGAGTCGCCTAAGTCCCAGCAGCCAGACTCCTACAGGCTCCTCCTGGGGGGGTTATGTGCTTCCAGGGTGAAGTCTTCAGTCAAGTCTCTCCAGTCCAAATGGCCTCGCCCTTCGACGGTAGCTGTCTACCTCGAAACAGGGGTCCACTTTCATAACATTAATGGCTTTAAAATTCAGAGTATTTTAAATTGGATTCGTTGCTCTATTGGGATCCAGTGGTGGCTATAACTGGGGAGATATGTGCCTGTAATAAAGTGCCAGAGACCAGGCGGGCTGCTGAATTTTGGATAAGCTGTAGCACATGAAGAATGGCTTTTTGCAGGCTTAGATAGAGAGAATTACAGTAATCTAGTGAGTTCATGATCAATGTTTGTTACCAGCTTATTAAGAATGGTATGCGTGAATATCAGCAATGCATTGAAAGCGCAAACTTTTCCTACCTAGTTTATAAAGATAACGCATGTAAGTGTGAATTTTAAAAGCCCAACATGTGCCTTAATTAGCGAATGTGCACATAAATTGGGCTTATGCCCAACTTATTTCAAAAAGCCGGCAGGATACATTCATATCTCCTGACGTGTGCACATCTCTAAAGCTTTCAGAAAAAGGGGCAGGGCATGGGTGTGGTCCGGGTGGGGCATGGGCATTTTGGGGCGTGAACTAGAGATGTGCATGCAAATACTTGTGCAGTCGCATGCGCGCCAAGGCCCCCTGCTGTGTAACTTTACTTCTGCTGTGGATGACGTGCAAGTTAAAAAAGAAAGATAAATAGGCAGTTCTGAAGGGTTTTAATGGTCAAAGCTAAATGGGGGGAATGTAGGCTACTAAATTAGGGGGGGGGGGTTTGGAGGATCTGTCTCTTAACTGGGCAAAGCGGGGATGAGCTAATAAAACTGGAACTAGTCTTGGCATTCTGCCCTTTTAAAACCCTGATTTGCACGCTAGAAGCAGCACTTGTGCACACCCACTTAAAATGTTGTGCACATATGTGTGCAGCCGGGCTATTTTATAATATACACACATTATAAAATAGTCGCATCAGCGATGTGCAAACATGAACACCCATGCACCGGTTTGAAAGTTATCGTCCTATATTTTATTCATGATAAAAAAAATATGTTGTTCATGTAGAAACCCTGACTTATACAAAGAAGTAGATATATTTTAATATATGCACATGTACTTGAAATTACCCATTTACCATTACCAATACTTCCACCAGTTCATCCAGTTCATCTTCAGTTCATTCAGACGCTCCACTTCTCCACCCTGAACTCCTTCCAGTTCACCCCGACCTCCCACCCAACAACAGCAGAGAAATGATAAGTCAGATATCAATTGTGCTAGATAATTAATAGGTGTAAAATTATGTGATTTAATTTCCTAACGTTTTCCACATAAATCTCTTAGAAAATAACAACTTCTGCATGTACCTCATGGCCCCGCCATCCCCTGGAACACCCTTAGATCAGCCCCTTTTTGTGCAGGTAAATCTGCACAGAAAACCTAAAACATGTACATTCTTTTTGATATTTATAAAGTAGCATACTTATGCACATATATGCTAATTTTATGCTCCTAACTCCTTAGAAAATTAACTCATTAATCAAAATCCTCCATTGAACTCCTTATAATACCACCCTGCCTTAAAACTTGTTAATCAAAGCTTTGCTCTCGTAACTCAAAGCCTCTTATTTATTTTTCATTGTGAGTCTTGTCTTGACTAGATTGTAAGCTCCTAGGAGCAGGGACTCTCTCTTATGTGTTTGTGTATAGTGCTGTGCACATGAATAATAATAATTTAATAATAATGCCAATCGTTTTCTGAATCTGAGAGTGGGAGAGAGAAAGAGAGGGTTACAAAATATTCCAGTAGACTTGCATTGCTATGACAACCATGCTCAACTAACTGCAACCATTGTCCATGGTGCTGAAGGAGTATAAAAAAAAAAAGCAAAGAAGACGACTGCAAGTCATCCAGATGCACAAAGAAATAAATATTAGGTAAAGCACCTTCAGTCTAACTGCAAAGTTGCACACATAATTGAAAGTCCACAACAAAATGCTATTTTCAAGCACAAGTTATCTGTGTTTGAAAACTGGACTGTTATGCATGAAGTTGGGCCTTGAAGTGTCTTTATTTCATCAAGTTGAATCGTGACTTTGCTATTATTCAAATTTAACACCTTTGAAATGTGAAGCTACAAATGACCTGATTGTAAGCTAAGGGGTAGATTTTGAAAGGTGCGCACGGGCGCATATGTGCGCGTGCTACCCGGCGCGCACACATGTACGCCCGATTTTATAACATGCGTATGCAGGCGCACGCAACAAGCTGTGCTGCCTTCCCCGTTCCCTCCCCTCTAGCCTGACCTTCCCACCCCTTCCCCTAACCTTTCCCCCCCAGCCCTACTCTAACCCCCCCCCCCCCGACCTTTGTCTTATCTTTTGCACCTGCCTCCGGGCAGGCACAAGTTGCGCGTGCCAGCAACCTGCCAGAGTGTGATCCTCCGACACAGCGGCAAATGGCCACTCTGTTGGAGGCCTCTGGTCCCACCCCCAGACCACCCCGCCCCCGCACCACCCCTTTATGAAAGCCCCGGGACTTACACGTGTCCCAGGGCTTTCCGCGCAGCTCTGGGCATTTTGAAAATAGGCCCGGCTCGCATAGGACCGGTTACTCGCGTAGCTTTTTTAAAATCCAGCCCTAAATTTTCTAGTATGCTGTAACCCACTTTGAGTGACTTCTCTTATTGGAAAAAAGTGAGAAATAAATCCCAGTAATAAATGAAATAAATACATTTAGGTGAAGTGAATTGCTGTTGGGGGAGGGGTAAAATTATAGGAACATTAGTGGCATGAAGTCTATTCATGTAGATTTGTGTACCTTTTGAAATATAAGGTACACATGTACACCTAATATACACCTCTTTTATGTTATGAAACTAAGCACATACTTTCAGGTGAGTGAAAATCTACTTACCTGCATATCAATGACTAACTCAGGTTAAATCTATTTTAACTCACAACTTAGATAACAGGTGAACATAAGAATTGGTTTGCTGAGTCAGACCATCGAGCCCAGCATCCTATCTCCAACAGTGGCCAGTCCGGTTCACAAGTACCTGGCAGATCTAATTCCTGTTACTCACTCCCAGGGATAGCAATAGCTTTCTTTAGTCTACCTAGCTGTTAATGTTTTATGGACCTTTCTTCCAAGAACTTGTCCAACTCTTCTTTAACCCCACTATGCTAGTCACTACTTATAGGAATTAGAACAGGTTTAGGAGTCTCCTTTTGCTCATTACCTGCTTGATCTCATCCTCCCATCCTTTGTGCCATCTCCTCAAAATGATGACTGGGGGTATCTGGTAACATGTTGGAGAGAGAGGTTTGCTTTCATAGTTTTGTTGCAATGAAAAAGCAGAGTAGTGCACAGGACAACACAAACAGGGATGTATGCTCATCCTTGAGTATAGACAGCTGAGGCTCTTGTCCCTGCAGATTGAATGGGTACATATATTCATCCTTTAGCTTAATTGGCTGAGGCACTGGGTCTCAATAAGAGGGAACAAGGGACTTGTGTACTCACCCCTGAGATTTAACAGTCATAGATGGGATACTCTCCAGTAGGGATGTGAATTGTTTTTTGATGATTTAAAACAATCGTCAGATATATTTTAAATCATCAAAAATCGTTAGAGCCGCGATACAATAGCAATTCCCCCGATTTATCATCAAAAAATCGTAAATCGGGGGAGGGCAGGAAAATCGGCACACCAAAACAACCCTAAAACCCACCCCGACCCTTTAAAACAAATCCCCCACCCTCCCGAACCCCCCCCAAAATGTTTTAAATTACCTGGGGTCCAGTGGGGGGGTCCCGGCGCGATCTCCCGCTCTCGGGCCACGGCTGCGTTAATAGAAATGGCGCCGGTGGCCCTTTGCCCTTACCATTTGACAGGGCAAAGGTAGCGCCGGCGCCATTTTGGTTCCTGTCACCCGACGTCACGAATGCAGGAGATCACTCCCGGACCCCCACTGGACCCCCAGGGACTTTTGGCCAGCTTGGGGGGGCCTCCTGACCCCCACAAGACTTGCCAAAAGTCCAGCGGGGGGTCCGGGAGTGACCTCCTGCACTCGGGCCGTATTGCCAATATTCAAAATGGCGCCCGTATGTCATAGTGAGGGCAAAGGTAGCGCCGGCGCCATTTTGAATATTGGCAATACGGCCCGAGTGCAGGAGGTCGCACCCGGACCCCCGCTGGACTTTTGGAAAGTCTTGTGGGGGTCAGGAGGCCCCCCAAGCTGGCCAAAAGTCCCTGGGGGTCCAGCGTGGGTCCGGGAGCGATCTCCTGCACTCGTGACGTCGGGTGACAGGAACCAAAATGGCGCCGGCGCTACCTTTGCCCTGTCATATGGTAAGGGCAAATGGCCACCGGCGCCATTTCTATTAACGCAGCCATGGCCCGAGAGCGGGAGATCGCGCCGGGACCCCCCACTGGACCCCAGGTAATTTAAAACATTTGGGGGGGGGGTTCGGGAGGGTGGGGGATTTGTTTTAAAGGGTCGGGGTGGGTTTTAGGGTTGTTTTCCCGCCGATTTACGATTTGATGATTTTTTAACAAAAAAAAACCATGACGATCAGCTTTCCCTCCCCCCCCCAGCCAAAATCGATCGTTAAGACGATCGATCACACGATTCACATCCCTACTCTCCAGAACAATTTGTAGGTGTATGTTAGTCTCTGAGCTTTGAAGACTGTGTGGCAGCTCCTTGAGACTGAAAAATCTTAGAAATATAAGAATTTGCCATACTGTTACACTGAGAGTCCATCACGCCCAGCATCATGTTTCCAACAGTGGCCAATCTAAGTTACAAGTACCTGGCAAGTACCCAAACATTTAATAGATTCAATGGTACTAATGCCAGTAATAACAGTAGCAATTCCCTAACAAGAAAATTTTAAAAGGAGTGCGTATGCACCAATAAACGCACATATTGGGCACTCAAGCAAAAACACGCACAATTTTATATCGTGTATGTGCAAGTACATGCATACCATTTAAAATATCCCTACCGCACTTATGTGTTGGAGCCTTTATGCGCATACTCACAAGTGACGGGTGGGGGGGGGGGGGGGCGGGGAGAGGGAGAGAGACAGACAGATGGACAATTTGACACTCTATTTATCTCTCACTGTAAGAGGGCACTTTCAACTCAGAGTGGGATTTGGGGAGGGCAATGTTACAAGGGTCTATAGACCCTTGCATCCTAAGCAGACCAATGTAACACCGCCCACCTCAAAACACGCTTTGAGTTGAAAGTGCCCCTCTTACAGTGGGAGATATATAGCGTGTCAGATTGTCTCTTTAAAAGAGGTTCTCTCTCTCTCACTCTCTCCAGATTTGCAGCTATCAGGACCAGTAGTAAAGTTATAGAGGTAACATAGCACACATTGCCATGTTCAGTCTTGCAATATTCAGGGATTACTTGCATAAGTCTTAGCCACATTTCTGCCTCCTTATTCTTAATGCTCATGCACAAGTATGTACATGTGTATTTCCTGGCTTCTTAAAATTTGTGCTACTCACTTGGCCCACATACGCATGTCTGGGCCATTTTTGCACGATCAACGCTTTTAAATCTATCTGTAAGTCAATTTGATTAATAGCAGTTCATGGACTCCTTCTCCAGGAATTTATCCAAAGCTTTTTTTTTTGTTATAAACAGTTTTATTATTTTTCGGTACATGACATATATTGGTCACATTGGACACAAAGACCGTACAATAACCAGCCCACCACTTGGGTGCCAAAACATGAGTGAACCTAGAGAACTATTCAACAATACAGCTATATGCCATGAACAATGAACAAACCCCTCTTCCCCTCCCCCCCCCCCAGTCCCCTATTTCCCGGTTATAGACATAAAGGATTATCATTCAGTGCCATATACAATACACGGCGAATAAACAAGAAGTGGACACGAGACACAGTACCACTTCTGGCAAACAACTCAAAAAATGCTGCATAGTGTCAAGGATCATGGTGAAGGATACAGCAGGTCCAATCTGGTCACGGGCTTTTCCGAGCACAGTAATGCATCACCCAACGGGTATAGAACAGGCCCTATACAGGGATAATAAGGAGCACTCCGGTACGTTATTAAAAAAAACAAAAAAAAAAAACAAAAAACCAGTCTGTTCCTAGAGACAGTCAGAGGGCTGGGGGACTTTTTGGTAGAGGAGACCATATGTTCTGATATGATTTGAGGAGGTTGAAGCGCAGAGCAGTAAGATACTCAAGACGTTTTTGATGTTGTAGCAAGGTGGTTAGGTCGGCCATGGTCGGAATCCGAGAACTTTTCCAAAATTTAGCGATTAGTAGGCGAGCTGCTGTCCACACTTGCTGGTAAAACCGTTGCGGACTTTTCTCCATCTCAGGGATTGGGCAGTTAAGAAGCACTATTTGAGCAGTTAACTGGAGAGGCTGGGAGAAGAGTTGAGAAATCCAGCGCTGTAGATCAAGCCAAAAGCTCTCTATTTTCGGGCAGGTCCACCATACATGTAAAAACGATCCCACTAGGCCACATTCGCGCCAGCAAGAGGGGGAGTAATGCCGGTAGAGCGTATGTATACGCTCCGGGACCATATGCCATCTGTATAGTAGCTTGTAGCCATTCTCCTGAAGTCTCGCCAATATGGAGCCCCGACCCACTGTATCGAATATTTGATCCCATTCCTGAGGCGATAGCGTCATCCCGAAATCATGTTCCCATTGGCGTATATGAGACAGTTTCCGGCTGGGGGGGTTGTTTAACAAACCATAGATTTTTGACGCCACTTTAGTCAGCTTGTCCACCCCCTCACAATAATTCTCGAAGAGAGAGCGTGTAGGTCGTAATTCTTGCCGGCGAATAAGGGTGTGCAGAAAATGATGGACCTGGGCATACGGTAAATAATCAGTAGTTGGAATTCCGTAAGATAATCCTAGCAGCGAGAAGGGTGAAATCTGCCCCCCTTGATAGACGTGTCCAATAGTCAAAATACCTGCTTGAGCCCAGGAGTGAAAAGACGTAGTGTTGTAGCCTGCCGGAAATTGCAGCGTATGATAGAGAGAGGATTGGTAGTAGTAGGAAAATCTGCCAACCAGTGTAGCCTTCCAGGTGTTCCAAACCAGCAGGGTCGTACGGGTGGCCCAGGGAATGCAGAGAGTTGGTCTCCACGTGTGACGTGATTGCCAAAATAGAGCACCAAGTGCCATAGAACCCAGCATGGCTTGTTCTATTTGAGACCACTGCTTAGGAGCCTCCTGTTTGTGCAGATCAACAATCGCCTTCAGCTGAGCCGCTGCATAGTACTGGGCCATGTTGGGAACTCAGAGACCTCCAGCCCTCTTGGACAGATACATCGTTTGACGGGCGACTCGAGGAGGTCTACGTCGCCATATAAAGTCGAAAATTTTCCGTTGCAATCGTTTCAGCATAGAGGAAGTTAAGTAGACTGGTAAAGTAGAAAACAGGTAAAATAGTCGTGGCAAAATATTCATTTTAATAATAGCGATTCTCCCCAGCCAAGAAAACGATTTTTGATGCCAATGGAGAAGGTCTCGATCGATAATCTTGAGAAGCGGCTCGTAGTTAAGACGGTATAGGTCCTCCAGGGAAGCATTAAGGTAGACACCCAGGTACTTGAGGGCTTTCTGCGCCCATTTAAATGGAAATTGGCGCTATCCAAAGCTTTTTTAATCCCAGCTACATTAACTGCCTTAACCATATCTTCTGACAATGAATTCCAGAGCTTAAATGTGAGCTGTGTGAAAAACATTTGTCTCCAGTTTGTTTTAAATGTGCTACTTGCTAACTTCATGGCGGGTCCACTAGTCCTTCCATTATCTGAAAGATAATTTCCATTTAACTGTTCTAGTCCTCTCATGATTTTATAGACCTCTATCATATCCCCCCTCAGCTGTCTCTTCTCCAAGCTGAATAGCCCTGACATCTGTGGCCTTTCCTCATAGGGGAGCTGTTCCATTCCCTTTATCATTTTGGTTGCCCTTCTCTGTATCTTCTCCAGTGCAACTCTATCTTTTTTGAGATGCGGTGACCAGAACCGCACACAATACTCAAGGTGTAGTGTTACGATGGAGTATAATAGAGTCATTCCGTTCCTAAAAAGTCCTAACATTCCATTTGCTTTTTTGACCACTGCAGCACACTGAACCGAAGATTTCAGTGTATTATCCACTATGACACCAAGGTCTTTTTCCTTGATGGTAACATCTAACATGGAACCTAATATCGATTGGGTTATTTTTCCCTTTATGCATCATCTTGCACTTGTACGCATTAAATTTAATCTGTCATTTAGACACCCAATCTTCCAGTCTTACAAGTTCCTCCTCCAATTTATCACAATCTGCATGTGATTGAACTACTCTGGATAATTTTGTGTCATCTGCAAATTTAATCATCTCATTCGTTGTATTCCTTTCCAGATCATTTATAAGTATATTGAAAATCACCAGTCCAAGTACAGATCTCTGAAGAACTCCACTGTTTACCTTTTTCCACTGAGAAAATTGACCATTTAATCCTTCTTTCTGTTTCCTGTTTTTTAACCAGTTTGTAATCCACGAAAGGACATCACCTCCTATCCCATGACATTTTAGTTTTCTTAGAAGGGACTTTGTCAAATGCCTTCTGAAAATCCACATACACTACATCTACTGGTTCACTTTTATCCACATGTTTATTAAAACCTTCAAAATTGTAGCAGATTTGTGAGACAAGACTTCCCTTGGGTAAATCCATGCTGGTTGTGTCCCATTAAATCATCTCTGTCTATATGTTCTATGATTTTATTCTTTATAATAGTTTCCATGATATTTCCAGGCACTGAAGTCATGCTCACTGGTCTATAGTTCCCCGGTTCACCCCTGGAGCCCTGTTTAAACATTGGGGATATATTGGCCACCTTTCAGTCTTCAGGTACAATGGCTGATTTTAATGATAGGTTACAAAATGTAACTAATAGATCTGAAATTTCATTTTTGGGTTCTGGGGTATATATCATCCGGTTCAGGTGATGACAAGTTTTAATGGCTAGAAAAGACCTAAAGACTGAACGAAAGGATGTGCACTCAGCCCATAAGAACATGCCATACTGGGTCAGACCAAGGGTCCATCAAGCCCAGCATCCTGTTTCCAACAGAGGCCAATCCAGGCCATAAGAACCTGGCAAGTACCCAAAAACTAAGTCTATTCCATGTTACCGTTGCTAGTTATAGCAGTGGTTATTTTCTAAGTCAACTTAATTAATAGCAAGTAATAGACTTCTCCTCCAAGAACTTATCCAATCCTTTTTTAAACACAGCTATACTAACTGCACTAACCAGATCCTCTGGCAACAAATTCCAGAGTTTAATTGTGCGTTGAGTGAAATAATTTTCTCCGATTAGTTTTAAATGTGCCACATGCTAACTTCATGGAGTGCCCCCTAATCTTTCTATTATCTGAAAGAGTAAATAATCGATTCACATCTACCCGTTCTAGACCTCTCATGATTTTAAACACCTCTATCATATCCCCCCTCAGCCCTCTCTTCTCCAAGCTGAAAAGTCCTAACCTCTTTAGTCTTTCTTCATAGGGGAGCTGTTCCATTCCCTTTATCATTTTGGTCGCCCTTCTCTGTACCTTCTCCATAGCTTTGGATGTCTACCCAAAGATTAAAAATTGAGATGATTTTGGAATTGTTTCTCAGCAGTGATCACCATGCACAGTCAACTTCACATTGTGTCTGATGTTCATTTGTTTGTATATATTGCTAGTTGGATTTGTATGTCATTGATTATAATTAATTGTATGAATAAAGATGTGACCCACTGACCATAATTGTTAGGTCCATTGTTAGAACAGTTTAGTGATAGCTTATACATAAAAGGTTATATGAGACAGGAATTTGCTGAAGGCAGGTTTATTTATTAAGTTTTTTTATTTAAAATATATATAGCCCTATTATAATAAACAAGTCATGCTAGGTGGGTCACAATAAACATTAACAAAAATCATACAAAACAAATAAAACAGTAGACAAAACAACAGAGTATGTACATCTCCAGAAAACAAGTAACTAAAATTACATAAAAGTTTCCTGAAATAATATGACTTTAATTGCTTCCTAAAAATTTGAAAAGCTGTAATATTCCAAACTTCTTCAGGAATATCATTCCACAGAGTAGGCCCAATGATGGAAAGAGCACATTTCCTTGTCTCCTGCAAATGAACTCCCTTAACAATGGGTACCTCTAATAAATGGCTATTAAAGGAGCATAGCGATCTTTTAGGAAAATATGGCATAAACAAATCAGATAAATAACTTGGTGCAACATTTTGCAAGAACTTGTTAACCATAATCAAAATTTTACATTTTATACATCGCTTCACAGCAATCAACGTAAATGAAAAGACAATGGAAATGATGTGTTCTCTAATAGAGACTCCCAATCCCAAACAGGCTGCGGAGTTTTGTAACAGTTGTAGTGCATGGATGCAAACGCTAGGAAGGCCCACATAAAAAGAATTGTAATAATCAAATGTGATTAGGACAAATGCTTGCGCAATCATGTGAAAATCCAATCGAGCTATTAAAGATTTTAGGTGGCAGAGAAACTTTAGTTTAAAATAACCAGTGGCTAATATAGATCTTGACTGGCAATTGTAAGTTAAACGAGAATAAAAACAAAACCCTAAATTATGAACATTGTTCAGGAATTCTACATCAGTCCCATTTATTTTAATGGATGCTAAGTCCTTCGATGTTGACTTTCTCAAAATCCAGAGTACATTCATGTTGCAGTTGACTGGCCTAGCCAGGACCCTCCCCCTGCAGGCTGAACCCTTGGGATCTGGGGACCCGCAGGACTTGACTGCAGCACCTGCACATCTTGCTGAGTGCAGGCTAGGGCAGGAGCTGATACTGGTGTAAAGTGCTGGTAAAAATTGGAACTGGATCTTGAATGCAGACAAGGACTGGAACAGGAGCTCAAGTACAGGCAAGGACTGGAACTGAGGTTTGAGTGCAGGCATTGACTGGAACTGAGGCTTGAGTGCAGGCATTGACTGGAACTGAGGCTTGAGTGCAGGCAAGACAAAACAAGGACAGGACTGACAAGGACAGGACACACAGAACAAGGACCACAGAACATAAAGGCCCAAAGGCACACTGTGGTAAGGAGGCCTAGATAGGCCATAGAGCAGGGAGGGCCTAGATAGACCACAGAGCTAGAAAAGACCTAGGTAGGCCACAAGACAAGGCAAGAAGTGATCAGGCTGGATGGCCACAAGGCAAGGTAATGAGCAAGAAAGCCGGATGGCCACAATGCAAAGGAAGGGGTCAGGGCAAGGAGTCTAGGCAGACTCAATTCGAAGACATCAAAACAGGGAACAGGCAGGGCCATGTAGGGCTGAGGCTTGGGTGTGGTGCAGGCAAGGAGGAGGAGCTTAGCAAGGCTGGAGACCTGGTGGCTAGGAGGCTGCAGCACAGGCTGAATTGGATGAGCTGTGAGGAGCTGACCTGGATAGCATGGAATGGAGCTCCAGGGAGACCCCTGCTGGTAGGGAGGCATCATAGTCAGGATACGATGAGGCTACATAGCAGGTGAAATCATACCATTTTGTTTTAGCTGTATTTATAATCAGGGCATTATTTATCATCCATTTATTTACCACTGATAGACAGGAGAATATTTGAAAGTAAAGCAGTTTGAATATCATTAGAAATGGAAACGTACAACTGGACATCATCTGCACATAACTTGAACTGGACTCGAAAAGTATCTAATAGAATACATAGGGGCGGATTTTCAGAGCCCTGCTCGCCTAAATCCGCCCAAAACCGGGCGGATTTAGGCGAGCAGGGCCCTGCGCGCCGGTGAGCCTATTTTACATAGGCCTACCGGCGCGCGCAGAGCCCCGGGACTCGCGTAAGTCCCGGGGTTCTCCGAGGGGGCGTGTCGGGGCGTGTCGGGGGCGGGCCCGGTCGTCGCGGTGTTTAGGGGGCGTGTCGGCAGCGTTTTGGGGGTGGGTATGGGGGCGTGGCTATGGCCCGGGGCAGTCCGGGGGCGTGGCCGCGCCCTCCGTACCCGCCCCCAGGTCGCGTCCCGGCGCGCAACAGGCCCGCTGGCGCGCGGGGATTTACTTCTCCCTCCGGGAGGCGTAAATCCCCGGAGAAAGGTAAGGGGGGGGTGTAGACAGGGCTGGGCAGGTGGGTTAGGTAGAGGAAGGGAGGGGAAGGTGAGGGGAGGGCATTAGAGGATTCCCTCCAAGGCCGCTCCGATTTCGGAGCGGCTTTGGAGGGAACGGGGGTAGGCTGCGCGGCTCAGCGCGCGCCGGCTATACAGAATTCATAGCCTTGCGCGCACAGATCCAGGATTTTAGTGGATATGCGCGGCTCCGCGCGTATCTACTAAAATCCAGCGTACTTTTGCTGGCGCCTGATGCGCCAGCAAAAGTACGCCTATTCGCATTTTTTGAAAATCTACCCCATAGTGTCTGTAAATAAATGTTAAAAAGGATTGGTGATAAAATTGATCCTTGAGGAATTCCTACCTAGGGGGAATACCAATCAGAATAAGAAGTTCCAGTTTTATAAGGGACAGATTCATGAACTCTTTTCTCCCATTTTGTGTCTATGGGAAAAACCCTTAGGGGTAGATTTTCAAAAAACGCGAATAGGCGTACTTTTGCTGGCGCATCAGGCGCAAGCAAAAGTACGCTGGATTTTAGTAGATACGCGCGGAGCCGCGCGTATCCACTAAAATCCTGGATCGGCGCACACAAGGCTATGAATTCTGTATAGCCGGCGCACGCCGAGCCGCGCTGCCTACCCCCGTTCCCTCCAAGGCCGCTCCGAAATCGGAGCGGCCTTCGAGGGAATCCTCTAACGCCCTCCCCTCATCTTCCCCTCCCTTCCTCTACCTAACCCACCCGCCCGGCCCTGTCTACACCCCCCCCTTACCTTTCTCCGGGGATTTACGCCTCCCGGAGGGAGAAGTAAATCCCCGCGCGCCAGCGGGCCTCTTGCGCGCCGGGCCGCGACCTTGGGCGGGTACGGAGGGCGCGGCCACACCCCCGGACCGCCCTGGGCCGTAGCCATGCCCCCGTACCCGCCCCCAAAACGCTGCCGACACGCCCCCGAAACGCCGCGACGACCGGGCCCGCCCCCTGACACGCCTCCGACACGCCCCCCTCGGAGAACCCCGGGACTTACGCGAGTCCCGGGGCTCTGCTCGCGCCGGTAGGCCTATGTAAAATAGGCTCACCGGCGCGCAGGGCCCTGCTCGCCTAAATCCGCCCGGTTTTGGGCAGATTTAGGCGAGCAGGGCTCTGAAAATCCGCCCCTTAGTGAATCAGTTACTTAATTGGCTGCTGTCGAAGGGACATCTGTGATCTGAACCATTGAAAAACTTTCTGCTGATACCCAATGAAATCTGATGATTAACTGAATAAAAAGCAGGGGTTAGTTGGAGGAAAAGATTTTACCATCAAGAATCATATATGAGTGAATCTGTCACTAAAACTCAGAATCTAAACTTCATGAAAGAGCAGTGAGAGTAAATGCAATGTTTAATGGAGAGCGATTTTGCATTTTGTTTCTGCCACACCGGACCGGAGTTTGGTTAAATTATTTCTTTGTATAGCTTTTTGGGCTGTTTTTGTCTGACCATAACTGTCATATGACTTCTGAGCTGTTATCACTATGATCACAGCTGACGCTGTGATAATCAGTCATATCAATCTGTCATAGCGGGGCCTAAGCACTGTAACTTATGTGAAAATGTTTTTAGTACATGCCACTAAAAATTTAATGGGCTACACACTGAATTTTAGTAAGCATGCCCAAAAATGTATCTTCAGAGCATGTATATATATATTTATGAGCATGCACATAAAACCCAAAATGCATTGCTCAGCTTGTCATCCAGCTAAGCACTAAACAACATGAAGAAGCCAGCCAGTGTGTGCACGCTATACAGAGCATGCTCAGTCTCCTTTCCCTCATTGCTCTATCTCCACACTTTAAAACAGGTATGAAAGGAAGCCAGGCACACGAGAGCTGCTTGGCAGTACTGATTGTGAAAAAAGGAGAGCAACTGGACTCCATGAGAGGAAGTGGAAGGATAACAGAGATCAAGGAGAAGAAAACAGAATATGAGTAGCTTTTCTTGCGCACTATCAAGCTAATGGCTAAGAACTTGTGGAATGATTCTTTATTTCCATTTAGGACAGCATTGTGTCATATGTTTTTAGAAGTAAACAACAGTATTATCAAATGAATTATTCTCTATGAATCATTTGCATTGTATAAATACATGCAGAATTATTTTTTAATGTTCAGGTGTGTGTTGGTATCTCTCCTCTGATGACTTCTCCCTCTCCCTCTTTCCCCTGTCCTGTATATCCCATCTCCCTTAACCCGTACAGTTGCCCCCATCACTCCTCCATATATAACCCTTAAGCATCCTGTTAAATGAGCTTTTCCTATAGTTTGTGAGCTAAAAATGTAGCACATAATCTGAGGCAGGTGTTAAAAATTAGGCATTAGCAAATGCACACAAGTGAGAAAGACAGCATGCCATGCTAATTAGCATGCAATTGCTGATGGAAACTTTGCATATTATGTTCTTTTATTCACATGCACATATGGACTAATTTTAGCACCTACTGTTAAATCTTTTCAGAATGGTTTCACATGGTTGCTACATTTTGTACATACTAAACTTCCTTAGCATGCACAGTAAGCATCAGTGCATAGGACCCATAATTACATTTCAACTGCCGAATAATTCCAAAAGCTAATAGAGAAATGTACACGATTACTCTTGAAAATGAATTTAATGCTTCCCAGAACAGTACTTAATGATTGCTTCAATCTAGTATGAAAACATTATTGTAATAATAATGCAATATTTAGTAAAAAAAAATTTTTTTGGGGGGGGGAGTCAACTTTCAAAGGATCTGATTGCTTAACGTCAGGGCTAACTGTTTTTTAAAAAAGTCCTGCCCTACATCTGAGTGAACGTTCACGTGCAGAGCTTTTGTGCAATGAGCAGAGGGGTGTGTATTTTTATTTGAGTAAAAAAAACTACTTGTACAGAATAGCAGGTGTAAAAATGTGTGTGTATAGTTTTTGTGGGGTAATTTTGAAAGGGAAATTACACATGTACATTCACTTTGAAAATTGATGTAAAGACTGTGGGTAAATGAATTTAAAGCTATGTTGGCTGTAACAAAATTACCCCCAAACAGGAGTAGGAAATATGCTTTAGAAACTAGGTATGTGCATCGGGTGCCCGATCGTTTGCACTTTCAGGTTTGTGTGGCCGTGGGAAAAATCTCATTTTCCCGTGGATCGGCATTTTTTTTTTTTTTTTAAATAAAAATATCATTTTTTGGCTTAGTGCATGCTAGCTCCCGTTAGCGCGCACTAACAAAAAATAACAAAAAGTAACAAAAAATAAAAATAAACGTTTTTTTGTTAGTGCGCGCTAACTCTCGATAGCGTGCACTAACCCAAAAAACGATTTTCACGAAAATTAGGGGAAAAACTGTTCGTTTCTCGCTTTAACCAATACATAACGAATTAAGAAATATTGTACTATATTTCAATTTGTTATAAAAATGATTCACATCCCTATTAGAAACAGGCGAGAGAGATTGCTCCAGAATGTTTAATATCTCACACATCTACCTCTGAAGAAGTTCAGTCGGATAGTCGTTGACAACTTAGAAAAAGAAATTAAGATACCTTAGTATCTGGCAGCTGATGGATTTTTTAAATGTTCCATTTTATTATGAAAAGCAATAATGTCTTTAATTTAAAAAATCCTCATGAATCATGAATTTCTATAGACATTAGCTTCTAACACATCCAGCTGCTTCTGATCACCAGCCACCTTAGGGGTCTGTTTTCAGCAGCCTTTGATGTTTGAATATTTCAGCCATTTATCTAGCTAACGTTTAGCCAGTTAACTCATCATCGGGCTAAAATGTAGCCAGATAACATAGGGGTGCTCTGGGGGCATTCCAAGGCGGAGTTAAGCTAGCTGGATAAGTTATCTGGCTAGCTCCAATATTCAGAGTTAGCCAGATAACTTATCCATCTAACTCTAGTCATATTGAGGGACATAGTCAGTAAGCCAGAAAGCAGACAAGTTAACCAGCTAAAGTTAGCTGGATAACTCATAACAGATATTCAGCGGGATAAATATCCCGCTGAATATACTCACCTACAGTTATTGTATATGGCTACATGTAGCCAGTTAACTTTAAAACCTAACCAGCTATGTTTGAATATAACCGGTTAGGTTTCAAAGCCTTATGTGGCTGGATAACTTGCCACTTAACCAAAATATTCAAAAATATCTGGTTAGGTGGCACAGTTAAAAAAAAAAAAAAAGCAGTTTGGGCCTGGGGCCTGAATCCCCCGCAATATTTCACAAAAGACTCTGCTGAGTTAACCACAGCCCCACTCCCCAAACCCCCTCTGAAACTGATTTTAAAAATATCTAGCGTTCCCAGGTTGACTCCCACCCCTCCCCAAACTGTTTCACCCCACCCCATTACCTTTAGGTAAGAAGGGCCCCCTTTGCTGGGGTCACGGCCTCTTCCCTCGTCGCTATCCGTAACAACGCTGGAAGCACAGCAGCTACGCGTAAGGACTCTGCTAGCTTACTCTGCCAGGGTTGTTACGCCTAGCAAGGAGGGAAGCGGCTGGAATCTCACTCGAGAATTGTGATCCTGGCAGAGCATCCTTCTTACCTAAAGGCACCTGGTCAGTGGGAGGGGTAGGGTTTTGGTGGGGATGAAATAAAGAGGTGGATGTTTGGGTCATTTCTTATGGAATCATGAGGGGGGGGGGGGGTCTGATCTGGGAACTCTAAACAGTTTTTACTCTGTTTTGGAGGGGTTGGGGGTTGGCAGGCCCACTCCAGAATGCCCCCTTTTATTTGGCTAGATTTTAGCAGGATAAGATCCACAATATTCAAAACCTTAGCATTTAGCTGGGTAAGGTTATATCCGGCAACATGTTAAGATATTCAAATATATTCAGTGGTGTGGCTGCACAGCTGAATATTCTGCCAAAGTTAGGCAGGCAGTTTTGCAATAGGCTAGTGGGGCTGAATATTACTTCCTTATTTCCAAAGTAGCCAATTTTTCCATTGCGCTGTGCATTTGGGTTAAAAAGTAAGGGTTTCTCAGGTCGCAACAGCGCCCCATAAATTATTCAAGCTGACAACCTTGGCCTTATTCGAAGTCACTGGGGAACAAAGAATGGAAGGTAAAGCAGCCTCCAAGCCAGTCAATTCAGACAAGACCACTTGCTGCTTCCTTTCAAAATGTACCTCACAGCTTTATGGCAAAACTGAGGTCAGTGTTTCTCAACCTTTTCTTCAGCACACTTTTAAGTTTGCTCAATCCGTGTGTGGTACATGGAACCAAATTTTGCATGATCCTTAACCCCCTCTCTCCTACCAGCGTGATTCTTCAGTGGGCCTCGTTCTTCCGACTTCAATTAGAAACCTGAACGTGCGGGCGGGAGAGGCTTGAGAGATTACAGCGTCCTACACATTCAAACATGAGACTGAAGCTGGCAGAGGAGGCTCCCGCAGATCAGAAGCGCTGCTTATCCTCCTGCCAGTGGGAAGAAAGGAAGGAGGGGTAAGGTTTACCAGATATCTGGTGAGTGAATCTGGGACACTTGTCCCCTGCAGTGCTGGTAATAAGCAAGCCCATGGTTTTGATGGGAGGGGGAAAGTCTAGTGAATTGTAGTAATCTACTCTCCAATTATTCCTAAAAGCACATTCTTTAAGTTTTGTTATCCCAATACAAAGGCCATAGTGCTGTCGGAGATGTCCTGCACATAATGGAACTAATTACACAACAGAAAAGGTCAAATTAGCCCAACAAATTGCAGTTATTCCCAACATGCAAATTCTATGTGAGAGACATGTTCAGCTCAGAGACTTTGAACTGGGTCCCAGGATACTTCACACTGATAAGTTAATATCCATCAGGAAATAAACATTTCCAAACTTTCTTGTTTTTCAGGCTCAGTATGTCTTTCTTTTCCTCATTCCCTGGTCTTTTCTCTGTTCCATTGTTTTGTTTTTCCCTCTCTTTCTCAATCTGTTGTCCTCTTTCCATCTTCTTTGTCTCTATCCTTCACAGTGGATATTTTAATACTTTCTCTTCCTTCTGTTGCTTTGCTCTCTTCCCTTGATTCTTTCCCCATTCTTCCTCCTCTCTCCTCCATTCCACATCTTTTTTTCTCTTCCGTTCTCTTCCAGGATGCTCTCTCCCTCCCCCAAAAATATCCAGGGTCTCTCTTTCTCACACTTCCCATCCCCAGTCCTCTCCTTTCCATTTTCTTCCCCATCACAGGTCCTTTTTCCTTCTCTGTCCTCCCAATACCCAGCCCATTATCCCTCTCCCCTATCCAGTTCTATCTCTCTCTCCTTCAGTCCGCAAACTTCCCTCTTTTGCTTTCTCCCTGCCACACAATCCCTGGATTTCTCTCCCTATTTCTAATCTCTCTCTTTCTCTCTCTCTCTCTCTCTCTCTCTCTGTTTCCAATTCATTTTACCCTCTTCCCATAATATCAAGTCCTCTTTCTATCCAGGTCCTTTCTTTCTTCTTCCACTCCCTCTCCCAGTTTCTGTCCCAGGTCATCTCTCTTTAGTTCCTGGTTCTCTCTCTCTCTTTCTCTTCACTTCTTCTGCCCCCACCCCCCATGGTTTCTCTGTCATACCCAACCTCCCCCCCCCTTTATGTCCCCCTATCCTAGATCTGGTCTTCTCTTTCCACACCCCCCTTAATGATGATTCCTGTATTGCTTTATCATGAATGATTCTCTACTACCTCCTATGCCCTTTCCCACCCCCGTCCCCAATATGGTATCCCTTGTCCTTCTGATTCTTTCCCCATTCCTGGCTGACGTGTTGCAGCGAATCTACCTTATAAATGGGCTCTGACCGACGGCCCGCAAATGCGCAGTAGAGAGCAGCTCTACTGTGCATGCGAGCACGTCGGTCAGAGCCGAGCGAGCCCGAAAAAAAATAGCGCTGGGGCCGCAGAAGCGGCGGCGGCGAGAAGCAGGGGCGGCGGCGAGAAGCAGGAGCAGCGGCGGCGAGGAGCAGTAGCGGGAGGAGCAGTAGCGGCGGCAGCGACGACGAGCAGGAGCAGTAGCGGCGTCGCGTGCGGGAGGGACACCCCTCCGGAGATCTTTGTCTGCCGGTTGTGGATGAGCTGAAAGGGGAGCGGATTGAGAGAGGGGGAGTGACTGAGGAGAGGGAGGAGAGAGTGAGGGGAGGGAGGGAGGAGAGAGTGAGGGGAGGGGAGGAGGGGAGGGGAGAGGGAGGGGGGAGGGAGAATAGAGGGGGGAGGGGGAGGGAGAATGGGGGGGAGGGGAGAGGAGAGGGAGAATAGAGGGGGAGGGGGAGAGGGTGGGGGGGAGAGGGGAGAGAGTGAGGTGGGGGGAGAGTGAGGTGGGGGAGGGAGAATAGAGGGGGAGGGGGAGAGAGGGAGGTGAGGGGAGGAGGGGAGAGGGAGGGAGAATAGAGGGGGAGGGGGGAGAGAGTGAGGTGAGGGGAGAGTGAGGGAGAATAGAGGGGGAGGGGGAGAGAGTGAGGTGAGGGGAGGGGGAGAGAGTGAGGTGGGGGGAGTGGAGAAGTGAGAGGGAGGGGGGAGGGAGGGAGACTAGAGGGAGGAGGGAGAATGAGGGGGAGGGAGTGAGAAGGAAATGGACCGAAATTTTTTTTTTTAAATGTAGCCCGTTGTTACGGGCTTAACGGCTAGTTATATAATATTATGTCGGCATCCTGTGCCCTCTCTCCCAAACATTCACACACCCTCCTTCTCCTCCCCTACATTCATCTCCTTTTGCACTGAACCCCCTTCACTCCCCGCCAGGCACTATCACTTTTTCCTCTCACCCTCTTCCAGCATTCAGTCCCCTTCCTTCCCTACAAATCATTCTCACCTGACTGGTGCTCCGGGCAACTCCCTCCTTCCCCTCTACCGTCAGCTGAGAGCCATCCAGGCAGCAAATCTGTGTGTGTGTGTTTTGTGGGGTGGGTAGTGGGGAATGGACAGAAGAGGAGAGGCTGAAGGGAACAGAGTTTCTTCTCTGCCATTTACTGCCGCTGTGTGGGTTCCCTACTCTGGACCCTCCCCTCCTGTCTTCCACAATGCTGTCCAATTTTTGCAAAGTCAGAAAGGAAGATACTGCAGCAGTAAGCGGGAGATTTGAGGAGCTGCCCAATAGATTTGGGGAAAGAGGCTCATGCAGGGGATCACTTTCCCAAAGTACAACCAAAGTGCTGTGGCACACTGAGAAGCAATGCTGTAGATCTCAAAGCCTCTTGCAGAGTCTGCGCAGACAACATCTCCTTCCTTCTGACAGTATCTCAAATTGTATTTTAGACTGCAGACTTGATCACTCCGGGGTAGATTTTCAAAGGGTTGCGTGCGTAAGATATGCGTGCAACCCCCGAAAACCTCCCCCTGTCTCCCCCTGCGCGCACAAGCCCCGGGACGTGCGTATGTCCCGGGGCTTGCAAAAAGGGGTGGGGCGTGGGTGGTCTGAGGCGGGGCAGGGTGGGGGTGTGGCCTGAGCCTCCAGCCGGGATCGCGGGTCGGCTGTTGGCCGTTGCACATAACTTCTTCAACAAAGATAAGGGGGGTTCTAGGTAGGGCTGGGGGGTAGGTTAGGTAGGGGAAGGGAGGGGAAGGTGCGGGGGGGGGGGGCAGAAGGAATGGAGGCAGGCTGCGCGGCTCAGCGCACGCAAGTTGCACAATTGTGCACCCCCTTGCGCGCGCCGACCCTGGATTTTATAACATGCGCTCAGCTGCGCGTGCATGTTATAAAATCGGGCGTAGATTTGTTTGCGCCGGGTTGCGCGAACAAATCTGCGCCCACGCGCAGCTTTTAAAATCTGCCCCTATATCTGTATTCAGCATTCTACTAGGGCTGGGAGCAATCCCCCCCCTCCTACAACTCCATATAATTTGAAGAGAGCTAGGGTGCCCAAGCTGCAGGCTCTTTCTCCAGGTCCATCAGCTGGATCCTCTGCTCAGGTCTAAGTGTAGTCTAGCTTTCCTAAATATGCTATTTCCATCTATATTTTACAAACTGTTTTTAATTACTATTTTTCAAGTCTAGTAGCTTCATTACTGCTTATTTCTGGGCCTAGGTGGGCCCCAAGCCACCCTGGGCAATGACATCATGAGCCTTCATTTGCAGCTATCAAGAATTTTCTCTGCATGTCTCCACCCAGCCTTGCAATCACAGACAATGGTCCTTGTCCAAAAGCCATGTACCCCAGGTCCCTTGGAGCCTGGAATAAGAATACTCTTGGCTGGCCTGCAGATGTCATCCCTCCTTGAGTCTGTGAAAACTGTCTATGCAATCTTCTCAGCATCAGATAACCTGAGGAACAGCAAACAGGTCCGTGAAATGAATTTGGATTTCTCGTGCAGCAATCAAAGTGCTTCCTGTATTATAGACCATCAAAAAGGTGTTTTAAGAAAATGAAGAAAAATCTTTGGTTTCACTTTAGTAATTCAAAAAGTCAAAAGTTTTGATGTACATATTAGGAAAATAAAAATAACTGCATAGTTTATATTACTCACTAGAAAAAAATGCTTTTTTAGTGTTCTGTATAGAACGGATTCTTTCTAACTGAAAGGCAACTTTAAAAGGTTTGCAGCCCATGTGCAGTCAGCTTTAGCGTGTACTCTTGCCCAGAATAATACTGAAACCAGAAGAAGCAAAGAATTTCTGTATAGCTTTATCTCCAAGCAAGAAACAAAATGCACTGCAGACTAAGGGGGTTATTTTCTAAAGCTTTATCACGTGCATTAGGGCCCTAACGCATGCAATAAGACCATATCGCATGTGAAAAGGGCCTTTTTGCATGTGATATAATGCAAATTAGGGGGAGAGGAGAAGTAGGGGTGGGGTGCGGATGGTGTCGGAGGTGGCTTCGCTGCTGGCGATAATGTTACTAATATTATCGTCGGCAGTAGCGCACCAAATAGCACCACCTTTCACGGTGGCGCTATTCGGTGCGAAAGCCGGCAGCCGGCGCACTTCCGTGGTGCGAAGGCTGCGAGCTTTTGCAGGCCCGCCCCCCCATTTTTTGCTGGATTCATCATTCTGCGAAGAATGATGAATCCAGGCCTAAGATCTAAAACTCTGCTACAGTATTTTGCCTCTTAACTACAGAGTGGAAAAGAGAGGTCTTTGGCTGGTAAACATTCCACTAATACTGCAATTTAAAGAGGAGACCCAGATAGTATTGATAGCTCATGTGCTGCAAAATTCTTTTTTTTTTTTTGGTGCTGCAGTTAAAGCCTACCAATATTCCATTATTCCAGTAATACAACCAGTGTTACAAAAGTACTGCACAGGAATCACCGACACATGAATGTCTCATGAGATGTCTCATTTAATCATTTTTTTATAAAGAGACTTCTATTATAATCCAGTTTGAATTGCTTACTGAATTATGCCATGTGAGATGACCTTCTACGAAGATGATAAGCAGCCAAGCAAAAGGGATTGTCAGCTCTAGCAGAGCTTTTTCTGTGTTTTATTAAATGCAGTGAACTTTTTCTGAGTGCTTCTTTGCCACCCTGCCCTTCACTTTGGATCAGATACACTGAAGGCTTTTTTTTCCCATTTTACTGAAGCTTTATTTTTCTCATTCTGTGTCCTTGGGAGAAAAAGTTTAGTTTAGTGATAGGCAGCTCTTGTCCTGGAGTGCCACAGGCAGGTCTGGTTTCCAGGATATCTACAATGAATATACATGAGGTATATTTACAATACATGCACTGCCTCCTTTGCATGCAAAAATATTTCACGCATATTCACTGTGGATGTCCTGAAAACCAGACCTGTTTGCGGCTCTCGGGGACTGGAGGTGACCTTCCCCCCTCCCGCCGGCTTAGTATATCTGACTCATTAGTTTGTTGCTGTGTACTTCGAGTAAGTCTTGGGGTTTGTTTGTACCTGTACTCTACTGGTTGATTTCACTTAGTAAAAGCTGTGCAAAACAATTTTTTTGATGGTCTTTAGCTATGCAAAACATGGGGAAGCCCAAGTTTCAAATAATTTTGCCAGCCCATTCAAAATCATCAACTAAAAATTTCCCACTCCCAATGTGGGTAAAATTATCCTTCTTGTTTCACATGTTAATTTTATCTGTGCACAGGACCAGGATCAGGGAAGAGGGGCTTTGGCAAGCAGCACATGGGGATTATATTTTGAAATCCCTGAGCCTGCTTTATGGTGCCAACTTTACACCTGCTGGTATGGCTGTCCCTGTGCTGCTGGCTGGTCCCGAAATTTCAAAGAAAAACACCAGGGGGGTTCCCTTAGAAAATTTGCAAACTACCTGTAGGCCTGCAAACAATGCACATATTTTAAAGTTTACCTTATTAAGTCTATTTTATCAGTTGTACTTATGGAAAAGTAAAGTCTAGATAGACGAGACCTCGTGTTTCTTTTTTTGTAATTGAAAGTTTTATTGATTCCAAAAACAGTGTAAATCATTTCATTGCAAAATCCATAAACCATGACATCAGTCAGGAAATCAGTACACATTTTTTTCCCTTCCCCCATAAATTCCCCCCTCCCCCCCCCCCCCCCCCCCGAGCTCGACCGCACCATATTACAAAGAATTTTTTGAGGGATAAAGAATTAGAAAAGATTAACCAAGCTTTAACAACATAAGTGGGCATAGAATAAATGAATAATCCTCCTTCTTCTTCTAAAATGTTATGTAGTAAGGTTATGGTTGACCGCTCTCCTTATTTGATATGGGTACAAAATTGTTTGTTATGTAATTATGATTCCTGAATTTGTTATGTTAAGTGTACCTGCAGTGCTTTATTTTTTCGTTTTGAAAATATGTTATCACTTGAGTGAGACTTGGAAATTAATAAAGTATAAATTATAAAAAAAAAAAGTATGCGGGATTTTATAAGATACGCGCGTAGCCGCGTGTATCTTATAAAATCCGGGGTCGGCGCGCGCAAGGGGGTGCACATTTGTTCACCTTGTGTGTGCTGAGCCCTGCGCGCGCTGCCCGTTCCCTCCGAGGCCGCTCCGAAATCGGAGCGGCCTCGGAGGGAACTTTCCATTCACCCCCCCCCCCCCCGCACCTTCCCTCCCTTCCCCTCCCTAACCCACCCCCCCCCCCGGCCCTATCTAAACGCCCTCCCTACCTTTATCTTAAAAGTTACTACTGCCTCCAGGCAATAGTAATTTATGAGCGCCGGCGTGGCAGGCCCCGACACAGGCCGCTGTGTCGGGGAACTCGGCCACGCCCTCGAACGCCCCCGAGCCGGAAACACACCCCCGGACACACCGCGTCACTCCCGACACGCCCCCGACACGCCCCCCCAGGCAAGCCCCGGGACTTAGGCGCGTCCCGGGGCTTGTGCCCGCCGCCGAGCCTATGCAAAATAGACTTGGCGCACGTAGGGGGGTTTTAAAAGGGTTACGCGTGTAACCCTTTTAAAATCTTGCCCTAAGTATGCAGCCAATATTTATTTTATTTATTTGTTGATTTTTATATACGGAACATCAGGCCGGTTTACAGTGTAACAAATTAACAAGAGAGTGAAATACAATAAACAGGGAGGGGGAGAAAACAAAACTTGTTGATATTTATGACATTCCAAAGGGGGAAAAGACAACAAATAGTATCACCCATGTTTCAGCACTTTACATTTAAATATTACATTCAATAAATGTACAACTGCATCCCAAAAAGAAGATATCTTTGCGCAGCTCCACCACATATGTAACATAGTACCCTCCAGTCTGCATTCCCTCCAGCATTTACCTGACATTTTGGGGAAAATGTTTTTCAACCTCAGTGGTGTCAAGTACCAACGATATAGTAATTTATATCCATTTTCCACCAACAGGGCTGAAATGGAGCTACTTTTCAATGCACTGAAGCATAGAGCCCACTCCCCCTCTTCAAAAGACCTACCCAGATCAGTCTCCCATGCCTGTATATGAGCAGGTTTAGACTTTAATTCGCCCAACAATTCAATATATAGTTTACATATCAACTTAGTGCCAGGGCAAGAAGAGAAGCACAAACCCTCAAAAAGAGATTTCTGCCCTTTGAGAAGATGCTTAAGAGGATTGGAAGTCATATAACGCGTTAATTGCAAGTATGCATAATAATCTTCCCTAGTCAGAGGATATATTTCACAAAGTTTATCAAAACTCATAGGCCCACTTGCTCCCCATATTTGACCAACAGCTTGTAATCCTAAATGTTTCAGTCTGTGAAATGCAGTAGATGTAAGCCTGGCAAAAAACCTTTGTTGTCACAGATCGGTGTTCCTGCAGAAAAGTCACAAGAGCCTATAAAGTGCCCTTTCTACCGATCCCATAATTGTAAAGTGTGTGAATTATAAGGTGATAAGTGAGCAGGTAGTGCCCCACAGTGTCTAGGTAGCCAGAATTGATCCCCAGTAGGCACATTGCAAGCTTCAGCCAAGTTCGATAATTGCCCTTAGTTTATGATTTTCTAGCCTGTACCAATCCACAACCACTCTTAATTGTTCTGCTATATAATATTTATTAATGTTACGGTCTCTACAGCCTCCCAACATCTTTGCTTGAAATAAAACCTGACCTGCAACTCGGGGTGCTCTTTTATTCCAAATAAAACTGAATATCCAGGCTTGGACAGTTTCAAAAAGGCCTCAGAAAGTGCTATATGTAAGGTCTGGAATAGATAAAGAAACCTAGGTAACACATTCATTTTTATAGAAGCTACCCTCTCAAATCATGACAGATTGCATCTCTCCCACACTCCGTAATCACAAAAACCCCTATCAACCAATGGTTTGTTGTTTAAAAAGAACAAATCTGTATGTTCACTACTCAAATGAACTCCCAGGTATTCTGTAGAAGTAGGTGCCCATTTAAATGGAAAAGTAGCTTGTAATTGTAATAGTTGGTCTTCTGGCAACAAAATGGCCATTATTTCTAATTTATCATCATTAATTTTTAAATCCAGAGACCTGATCATATGTTTTCAGCTCAATAATGCTTGCAAAGAAATCATAGGGTTGCTTATAGTAAAAAGAATGTCATTAGCAATCATTGAAATTTTATATGTATTAGCCCGGATCTTAGCAGAAAATGCCTCCATCACCAAGGCAAAGAGCAGTGGTGAGAACGGGCACCTCTGCTGTATGTTCCTCTGTTGAATAACCACCATTAATCTTAATTCAAGCTTCCAGGCGTGTATATAATTTCTCAACCTACTGAATAAAGTTAGCACCCAAATCAAATTTAGATAGAACTCTGAACAAAAACGCCCAATGAACTTTATCAAAAGCTTTTTCAGCTTCTACAGACATTAGTACTGAACAGATAGACTGATGATGTGCCCACTAAATCAGATTCAAGACCCTCCAAACATTGTCAGATGCCATACGACCTGGGATGAACCCTGACTGATCTTTATGCACAATTAATTTCCCCAATCTATTAGCAAGAATTTTCGCTAATAATTTAAGGTCTATTTTAAGCAAAGAGATAGGACGAAATGAGCTGCACAGGGTAACATCCTTCCCTGATTTGGGTAGTACTGTAATACCAGCAATATTTGTATGAGGTGCTGTGTGTCATCCATTAGAGAATTAAATGTCTTACAGCCCGATCCAGTAAAGTCCGTGGGAGAGCGGACGAACGCCCGCTCTCCCGGCGCGCGCACCGGCCCCTCGCCGGTGCACGCGATCCAGTATTTAAATGAGGCGACGCGGTGCAAACGAGGAAAAGGAGGCGCTAGGGACACTAGCGCGTCCCTAGCGCCTCCTTTTGGCCTGGAGCGGCGGCTGTCAGCGGGTTTGACAGCCGACGCTCAATTTTGCCGGCGTCGGTTCTCGAGCCCGCTGACAGCCACGGGCTCGGAAACCGGACGCCGGCAAAATTGAGCGTCCGGTTTTCGGCCCGACAGCCGCGGGCCGAATTCAAAATTTTTTTTTTTTTTTTTTACTTTTTTTTACTTTTGGGGACCTCCGACTTAATATCGCTATGATATTAAGTCGGAGGGTGCACAGAAAAGCAGTTTTTACTGCTTTTCTGTGCACTTCCCTGGCGCCGGAAGAAATTAGCGCCGACCTTTGGGCAGCGCTAATTTCTTAGAGTAAAATGTGCGGCTTGGCTGCACATTTTACTTACTGGATCGCTCGGGAATACCTAATAGGGCCATCAACATGCATTTGCATGTTGAGGGCGCTATTAGGTGCCGCGGGTGGGCCGCGTGTTTTCCTCCCCTTACTGAATAAGGGGTAAGGGAAAACACGCGTCCAGAGCAGGGTGACAGTGCGCTCCGATGGAGCACACTTTACTGGATCGACCTGTTAATTAATAACAGTACCACTTGATCTGCAAAGACTTATTTATTTATTTATTTAAAACTTTTTTATACCAGCATTAGTGGGTACATCATGCCGGTTCACATTCTAACTGGAGAAGGGAAAATACTTTATAAAATGTATCTATATACATCTAGTCCAGGTAATTTTCCTATTTTCAAATCTTTTATGGCCTGTGAAACTTCTGTTTCTTGATTCAGTAAATCCCTTTTTTCATATCAATACTCAGAAGCTCCTCCATAGATAGATAGTTGTCTATTGCAGCTAAGGAAATACATCGATCTTATTTGTACAATTCAGCAAAAAATTGGGAAAATCTATCTCTGATATGGGATGTTCTGAAAAGATAATTACCCCCAATATCTTTAATCTTCAAAAGTTGGTTCTCCACCCTCCGATTCTTTAGAGACTGAGCTAAAAGCTTCCCTGATTTATTTCCACCCTCAAAGTAGCATTGTTTAACAAGATCTAATTGATAAGATATTTCTGATATATTCAGTTGTTGCAACTCCTGCCAAAATTTATATAATTTTATTAAGTCCAACATTTTTATACGTTTTATGGCGTGACTCTAAAAGTTTAATTTGTGTCTCCAATTGACATCTAAGCCTATTATTTTTTCTATGTTCTTATAGCTGTCTCTGGCAATCAGATCGCCTCACAAGACCATTTTTAAACCTTCCCACAGGGACACAGCTGAAACAGAACTATCATCTTTATTAGTTACATAATCCTGGATCAGCCCTTGCGTGTATTTACAAAATTCTATATCCTATAATAAATTGTTGTTATACCTCTAATAACGCCTCCCTGGGTCGACTTGTTGTAGAATTATATTGCATGAGATGGGTACATGATCCAACCAAGTTATGGACCCTACGGACGGATGCACCAGCAACTCTCGACACTAAAAGTTTATCAACCAAAAACATATCGATCCTAGAGTACATATCATGTTGTTTAGAGTAAAAAGAATATTCTCTAACATTGGTGTGTAAAAAACCTCCAGATGTCAAGAAGCCCAAATCTGTGCATGAATGCTTTCAAACTGGCCCGCTGCTTGACAAGGACAGCACTTTTCCCAGTTGAAGTACCTATATATGGGTTTAACACTAA
This sequence comes from Rhinatrema bivittatum, assembly GCF_901001135.1. Classification (NCBI taxonomy): domain Eukaryota; kingdom Metazoa; phylum Chordata; class Amphibia; order Gymnophiona; family Rhinatrematidae; genus Rhinatrema; species Rhinatrema bivittatum. The sequence goes on along the minus strand of NC_042616.1, from coordinate 586,518,260 downwards.
ATGAAAGTCCCTCCCACAATGAAATAATCTCCTGTAATATTCTCCAATCATCCCTGGAGTTCTAGAAAAAAGTGTAAATAGTCCACATTAGGACTGTAACAGTTTACAAGAACATAAATTCCATGGGGAGTTGACAACTGCAGTATCAAATATCTCCCATCAGCATCTTGATGTCATATGTGAAATTCAGCACAAATCCTATTAGAGACTATATACCCACTCCACCATATTTTATTTATTTATTTATTTATTTATTTATTTGAGTTTTTTCTATACCGGCATTCGCGATGGGATCGCATCATGCCGTTTTACAATAAACAAGGTGTGCAGAAAGGGAAAATAATAATATTAACAGGTGCAACAGAAAAAGTAGCAGTTACAATATAACAGGGACGTAATACAACTTGGAACAGTGAAGAGATGATAGTAATTTAACAGAAGAACGAAAACTGCCCAAACCTGGCAAAGTTTTTGATTAACCTGTTGGGTGGTCAGAGTTGATTAAGGTGAATTAAGGTTCAGATGGTTCATATTTATGTTTGAGAGAGCTGGGAGCAAGAAAAACATGAGGATAATGTTTATTGTGGTGTAGCAACCCTTCATGCCTCTTCCTTAAATGTGTTTCCTGGGCAAATATCACATCAGCTTTTAGGTGCTGGGCTTCCTTAAACAACAAATTCCTTTTAAAAGGAGAGTTAAGCCCTTTCAGATTGTGAAACAAACTATAATTGGATCATATGAAGCAATGTGACAAGTTAGCTTATAACTTAATATAAAATAGCAACTCAAAGCAAAGAGGAATATCTGCCAATCAGCGCCTTGATAAAGAACATCCAACCAAAGATCAGAAGGCAAATCAAAACAAAAATCAAATCTCTTTGTATTAAGTACCAAAGTATCCATATTCAAGCCCTCCCTTAGAACCTTTCTCCCTCCCCCCCCCCAAACCCTATCATAGAAAGTCACTAAAGCCATATCTGGCTTCCTCAATATTGAAGGAATGATGTCACCAGATAGCTGTCCCACCCCATTGGTGAGTAGTGCAATAAAACCTGGCCCTAGAGCACAATTAAATCTTGCAAAATATTTGTCAGACTGCACGTTGCTGATCAGTCTAACCAACACATGAAAGCAATATATGTAACCATATGAGTACCCAAATTATTGCTCAATGCAAGCAACTTATGAAATGGGAATACTTAGGAGTCTGAACCATCATAAAGTCCCAAAACCCAATTCAGGAGCTTAATTTACAACCATCAGATGTGGAAATTTGACCTCACTGCAGACACTGTCTGCATCCTCAAGTTTCGGACATCTTAGATGAAGTGGATCCTCCGGATTGTCACCTCAAGCGCTGCTATACATTAGTGGCTCTTTGCCATTTTGGGAATTCCTTAGGCTGATCAGTCAGAGTGTCTGAAGCTTCCACCACGCGCAACCTACGCCTGCCAGGAGAGAGGCGCAACTTATTTAACAAAGGTCAGGGGGGGTTATTTAGGACTGGGGAGCAGGTTAGGTAGGGGAAGGGGGGAAGGGGGGGTGGAAGGAAAGTTCCCTCCGAGGCCACTCCGAGTTTGGAGCGGCCTTGGAGGGAATGGGGAAAGCCATCAGGGCTCTCCTAGGGCTCGGCCCGCATGTTATAAAATCAGGCGTAGATTTGTGCGTGCCGGGTTGCACGCACAAATCTACACCCACGCGTAACTCTTAAAATCCAGCCCAGTGAGTCTATGTTAGCCTCCTTAGGCTTCTTTCTCTTTTCTGGGACCCCTCCTTTTCTCTCTGGGCCCTGGCATCTTATCCTCACCCTTCAATCAGGGTTCCCTTGTGGCTGTCTTAAGGTGGACCAGGCTAAATGCCTAGTGCTGGACTTTTAAGGAGGGTTCCATGGAACACCATGGAACAGAGAGAAATTGCAGTTGGTGATCAATGAGATCCAGTTGTGCCCCCAGACTATTTACTGAGGGCAAAGTTAATAGAGAATACCCTCATCAGCTTAACCAGAGGAGTTTGGTCTTGGAGGGGATTAGCTTGAGTTTGTATTTGTTAAGCCATAGGGCCTCTGCTGATAGACAGTCATTGAAACCTGCAATTGCTGCAGTTGTTGAGTCTCTGTTTTGATGCAAAGCTGGATGTCAGCAGAATATAGATGAGGTTCAATGTTGAAAAATTGGATGAGGTCACAGATTGAGAGGATGCAGATATTCAAAAGGACTGGGGAAAGCACCCTAGGTGTGGATGTTTTGTTAGCCAATGAGAAAGATTGTGATCTGTTAGTCAGGAATGATTTGAATCCTTAAAGAGTAGAGGCCTCAATACTGATATCTCTCAAGTACTTTAGCAGGAGTAGGTGATTAATAGTTTTGAATGTGGTGGAAAGTTCTAGAAGGTCCAGGAGGGAGTCATCACCTTGGTGAGCATGTAGGTGAATGCTGTTGGTTAAAGCTAACAGGATGGATTTCATTCCATGTCCTTCTCGTGGCCAGATTGATAAGGGTAGAGGATGCTGGTATCCTCTAGGAAGTCTAACAGTTAAGAGTAGACCACTTTCTCCACTAGCTTGCAATGGAAGGGAAGCCTGGAGACTAGGGATAGTAATTGACTATTATGGGATCGGTGCCTTATTTTTTTCAAAATGGGGGCCTCATTTACTAAGCATTTTTCCCATAGACAAAGAATGCTAGAAAAGCCTTGGTAAATCTAGCCTGGGTTTGACCACAGCCCTTTTAAAGAGGACATATAGGTCTCCCTGGTTTAAAATAGAATTGATTATGGTGATTAGCCAGAGGACTAGGTCAGGTTGCACATGAATTAGGAGGTACTGGGGTCTAAGGAGCAAAATTGCTGATTGATCCTTTGTTGGATCATCCTCTTTTGGGGAGATCGTTCTGAATTCAAATGGTGGGATGCAGTCTGGGGAAAGTTTAATAGGTCTAATTGAGGTTGGAAGAGTATCTGGGTTACTTGTATTGCACAGGCCAGTAGGAGGAGGTGTGATGACATTTTTTTTAATTGAAGAATTCAATGAAGTTTTCTGCTGAGGGACCCTCTGTTGTGGTATTGCATTCATTACAGTTTGCATCACAAAACTGACATGACTTCAGATGGTGCCTCATTATGTATTCATTATTGCCCAATATTTGGCTTCTATTTGGCTTCTTGCACAGCCTCTGGTCAAGTTTTGAGTTCCATTTTTTTGTCTTACTTTCCTGAATAGCTGTTCATCACTAACTCTTTTTTTAGCCTCAGCTTAGGTAAATAGACCTAATAGTAATTTGCCTTTATTTATTTTGGAATGTGTGTACCCATCTACACTAAGGCAGTTTGTAACAAACTACTTAAAGATAAAACATTCTCGTCAGGTTCTAGAGACTTGCAACTATCATAAATGCAATTTATTAGAGATGTGCATTCATTTTTGCCAAATTGGAAAATTTCAACGAAATTGTCCAATTCAGCATGTTTCGGAGAGCCTGAAAAACGATCGGGATTTTCCAGAAATTTCAGGAAAAATCGTTTTTAAGGTTAGCGAGCACTAACGGGAGCTAGTGTGCGCTAACTCCCATCAGTGCGTGCTAACTCCCGTTAGTGTGTGCTAACACTAAAATGTTAGTGCACACTAACTCCCATTAGAGGGTGCTAACCCAAAAAATGATTTGTCCCGAAAAAAAAAGGCCCAAACTGCGGGAAAACAAAATTTCTGGCCGAAAAACAAAGCACTATATGAAAATGAAAAACGATTCACATCTCTACAATTTATTACAAAGCAATCTGGTCTAGAGCGGTATATAAATGCTAAAATAAATAGTTACTGTGGTTCTTGAATCAGAAGTAATTTCCTACTCAGAGAGGAAAGTACTTGGGCCTCTTTCTGAATTCAGTTGGCTGTATTCATGCTTTGTTTTAGAAAACTTCATGTAAGGGAAAATGTAAGGCAAAGTTCTGAAGCAAGTAAGCTGAAGAGATTATTGTAATGCCTACCGGCACACCAAGAATATTATCTGTATAGTTCAGTTCATTATTTTACAGCAACGCATGCCCTACTAACAAGCAAGTGTTCCTTTGCTGAATTCATGACTTCCATTAAGACACTAAAGGGAGACAGTACTGGGGCAAACCTTGTCTTTTGCAATAATGAAGCCTTAAATCAGATTTATTACTAAAATGTCAGAAGTTAGAATAAACAAAATCATTAAGATTGCTAACAATCCTGGTTTCTTGATTCTTGAAGAGGAATACATGCATTATACTAATCTAGATTCTTCTGTGTTGTTATTCAAAATGTGTGTTTAACTTAATATCATCCTAAATGATGCAAAATATCCATGCAAAAACAAACAGGCAAAGAATGACTTCAGAGACCATGGCCATCTTAAAGGCATGTCAATAAAACCTAAAAAAAAATATATATGCAGATAAATTAGAAAGAAAACCTTGGAATAAGATTAATACTGCATAGTTATGAAATAGGCAAGATACAGTTCCCTCTCATACCCAGAGTAGGTTTGAGCACATACATTTGAAAATAGATATAGGGACTTTAAGGGTGCTTTTTTAAAATCAAATTAGCAAGAAGCTCACTTTTCTGTAAATTTTGCTGAAAGTTTTCAACATTTTTTCTCATAATATCTACATAAACAACCTGGTCCTATTGGTATAACTCTGGCATAGAAAAGCATTGTTTCAATTACTTTCCTTTTCAATAAAGTTATTTTTATAGCATCATGACTTACAGTAGATGCAACTTGCACTATTCATAGATGGATTTCTGATGTATGAGGTTTCTAGCATGTGGATTTTAAAGCTTTCTAAAAATGAAAGGAAAAAAAAATCCCATTGCAGTGAACATACTGATTTATCTGGGTAAGGTTATAGACCGATAAATCTTTTACCCAGGTATATCTGTGTGCTTGGGGGGGGGGGGCAAAGGTTACTAATGATGCTTAATACTGTGATTGTATACCTTCTCATTTTGTGTGTAGCAGTTCAATAAATTTTAATGCTATGTAAAAGAAGCATCTCTAAAATAATGCTCTCAGCATCTCTTGTAGTGCTCTAGAACACCTCCATAGATGACACATTTAATAAATTATGTACGAGTGACCCTATATTAGAAGCCCCATATTCTTAGCACCTCCTGCCACTGTTCTGGGCCTTAAGGAGGGACTGAAATAGTTAAAATGGTTTAGATCCTTTTCAATAAAGAATTTCAGGGTAAAATATATTGTTGGTTTAAACTTTTGCAATTCTGAGGCCTCAGAAGTAGCGTGAACTGTCTGGTACAAGGATGAACAAATGTTTAATTGCTTCCCTTGTGATTAAAAAGGGAGGCTGTAAACCTAATTTTCCTCAGGGTATTTTCAGGGTTAAATTAGCTTTCCCAGAGAAGTTAGGAATGTAGATGACTTCACCTTTTCATCTTCAATCAAAAGTACTTATCTTAACATTTTATCTTCGTAAGAAAGTATATTTAAATCTTGTATATGCCATGTCAATTCAGAGTCAGTCAGTATTGCTTGCTGGATCTCCATGCACGTATGTATCACTAAAGGGTTAACTCAAAAGAGCTTCCAGTCTCTTTGCATATAGCTATGTTGGTATTTTTCATAATAGTAACCCCTTCCAAATCTCTGCTGCATTTCTGCTGCTCACTGGCATCCACCATTATAGATCCCACGCAGTCGGTGATGGATTATAAAGGGGTTAGACATTGCTTTACCCACCTTCAGTCCCACTCCCGGTCCACTAACTCACTAATGTCTTAAAGGCTTTCAACAGAGAATCAATCATGGGTTACACATGAATGCAAATTTATTCACAGGTTATTGCATAAGGCCTTCAGCATGCATTGTTGAGCGCATATCTACATGGATATTTGTTTAGCATGGATTTTCTGTGCATATCTCCTTTGTATGCCATCCCCTTATTATACAGAGATGTGCAATATTTTTTCCAGAATTAGGCAATTTCAACAAAATTGCCTAATTTGGAATGGTTCGGGAGAACTGAAAAATGATCAAATTTTTTCTAAAATTTCAGAAAAAAATGCATTTTTGTGTTAGTGCGCACTAACGTGGCAGAGTTAGTGTGCACTATCAGGAGTTAGTGCACACTAACCCGAAAATCAGGGCCCCCGAAGAAAAAAACCCTGAACTGCGGAAAAAATGAAATTACCGCGGAGGGCCCTGAAACGAAGCCCGACACGATATTTAGACCCGAAGCACACCTCTATTATTATATCTCATGGAGGTGCCTATTTTTGCCATGCATGCTAAAAGAAAATCCATGCTGAAAAATAGAGCCAATTTTACTGAGGGTCTTCTTACATCTGCCCTGATGTGAGTTGAAGACTTTTTTTCAAAAGTATTTTGATACCTTGTGAGAATCTTTATATCCCTTTCATTTTTAACAAACATATCATTATCAACATACGCCGACACCTTCAAGGATTTACAGTCTGGATTAGGGCAAGAAACTCCAGAAAAGTATTTCCTTAACTTGCAAAGTAAAGTTTGTACATTGTACAAATCAACGAGGAATTGATTTGTACAATGTACTCTCTACCTAGATTTATTGAAGATGGGTAGAGCGTGCATCAAGCTAGGTAGAGAGTACATTGTACATATCAACACCTTGTTTACCTTTCATCACTCCAAATGACAGAAAATCTTCACTGATGTAAACTTAGTTATTTGCACCTCTGACTGTGTATGTAAACCTGCCTCCTAACCTACCCCCCAAACCTCATTTAGAGTTAATAGTGCCCACTCTTACAGTGGTATAAATAGTAAACGTACATATTGGTCTCTACATTCTCTCTCTCTCTCTCCTGCCCAAAGCAGAAATTACTGATGCGGGATCAGGGAAATTAGCCTAATCATGCCCCCCCCCCCCCCTTTTGTTTTTATCATAGGTGCTATTTCTGCTTTACTTATAGCATTTTGATGAATCTAGGTCTAAAAGCTGGTAATTTTTAAATCCAGCCCAAACATTTATCAGGCTCATCCATCTCATTCAGTTCTTGAAAATGAGCTAGTACTAGTACACCCTGGACTTCACTATCTAACAGAGTCATTAAGTTTCTCCTTACACGTAGGGGCAGGATTTTCAAAGGGTTTACACGCGTAGAGGGTTACGCGCACCGGGCCTATTTTCAAAAGGCCCTGCGGAGCGCATAAAGCCCCAGGACTCATGTAAGTCCCGGGGCTTGAAAAAATGGGCAGTCCAGGGGCAGGGCAGGGGCGTAGCCAGAGGTCTCCGTACAGCCACAACAAAGTTACAGGGGGGTTTCGGGCTGGGGGGGGCGGGACAGGTAGGGGAAGGGAGGGGAAGGTGGAGGGGAACGGGGAAAGCCAGCTAGTCTCCCTGAGGGCTCAGTGTATGCAAGTTGCACTAGTTTGCACCCCCTTGCGCGCACCGACCCCTGATTTTATAACATGCGCGCGGCTGCTTTTAAAATCTGCCCCTTAATGTTCTCATACAGCTTGACACTGTACTTATTTTCAAGATATTTTTGAATTTCATTAATTCTTCCTTCAACTCCTTCATACTTTGATTTAGGATCATTGTTACCTGCCCTGTAGAGAGTTAATAACATAATTTAATTTGTACCTTGCCGACATCCCGCTATTGCCTTAAAGATAAGAAACTTTATTTTGTTTTTGAACACTCATTCAAAAAAGAACAGAAAATGTAAAATATTCCATAAAATGTGAATCTTATAACAGGTTCACGTGCCAGTAAGAACTTTGATAGTGTAGTGTATGGAAGGTATACTAAGATGAAAGACAACCATACTATGATCAGAAAACCCAGTAAGAACAATTTGATTGCCAGTTAAAAAATGTGATTGATTTCTTAAAAATCAGAATCTGTCCAATCTTACTAAATATAGCTGTCTGGAGCTCATGTTTAACCATGTGTATTATTTAATCTTTGGATTGCAATTCCTCCAAACATTTATAGGATCATTAATACTTATAATAGTGTTGGGGTTTTTTTTTAGCAAATGGTGGCAGAGATTCTTCCAATACTTTCATCAGTTAAAATCTCCTCCAAGAATAAAAATAAGTCAACTTGTTGAAAAAAAGAACCATTTCATTTCCAACAACAGGTTCATAAATATCAATTATACAATCTGACTCTGATTACATTGTGTTTGAACTTTTAGAAATCTTCCTTTAATAACTTCATCGACAACTAATGAATCAGATTGCAAATTCTCAGAGAATAAAACAGCGACCCTTGCACTTAAGTTTGAGTCACAGCTAAGAACTCCTTCTCCTTTCCAGCTTTTATACCAATCTGCTTGCTTCTCTTCATCAGTGTGTGTTTTTCCCAAAAGAAAGATACTAATTTTTATCTGTAACAGATATTTAAAAAACTATGGTTCATTTGTTAATGTTCTTCATTGTTATCTTTATTACAAATTTCTTAATCACCTAATGTTGCGCGCCCCGTCTGTGCTCGGCCCATGCACGGGCCTGCTCACCTTTCAAACTCCACTGCAGGTCTCGGGTCGGTCGCCCTGGCAGTGGCAGCTAGCTCCTCCAGGCCTCGGCATCCTGCGGTGGCGGTCACCGGGCCTTCCTTAGTGCACCAGGCCTCACGGCAGGCCTCGGGGTCCTCCATGGGGTCAGCCCCACCTCTAGGCGCACGCGCGCGGACAGCCCGGTCCCTTATAGGGCCAGGGGCGGGTCCTAGCTCCGCAGCGCGCCCTGATTGAACGTCCTACTAAAGGAAGTGCCTGCCTGCACTTCCTTGCCTTGGCAATCGGGTCGACACCGTGTGTGCAGTGTACAGAGTTTGCCTCCGTGTCTCATAGCCTTTTCCAGCATCCTCATTCCAGTCCTGTTCCAGCCTTGTTCCAGCATCCTTGGTTTCCAGCGTCCTAGTGTTCCAGCGTCTGTCTGTTCCTGCGTTCCCCCAGGAAGTACCTCTTGGACTGACTCTCTGGTACTGACCTTTGCCTGTCTCCTTAACCACGGTGATCGCTGCCCAGATTCTGACCTTTGCCTGCCTCCTTGACCACATCTGACCTCTGGAACCTGACCCCTGCTTTGGCTGACTACTCTCAGACTGATCCTTGGAACTTGATCCCTGTTTTGGCTGACCACTCTCGGACTAATCCTTGGAACTCGATCTCGGCTATCCTTGACCATGACTCCTTGATTCTGGCCCTGCTCCTAGCCTTGTTGTCGCAGACATTGTACTGGCCTTCCTTGACCCCTCAGGCCTTCAGTCAAGACATCAACCGTGCACCCTTGATCCTGGTGGGCACTCCTCTATACTTCCTATCAGGGAGACCCTGCGAGGCCCACCTAAGTCCAAGTGGCCCGGGTCCCCAAGGGCTCCACCCAGGGGGACTGCAGGCTTCCAGTGGTGAAGCTCCAGCTAGCCTCTGTCTCCTCCTGTGCTCCGCCACCTGGTGGCAGGTGCTTCCTGGGTCCAACCAGGGAGCCATTCTCCACTGCTCCAGGACAAGTGTCCACCTCCAAGCGCAACACCTAAGAGAAAATACCATGAGATAAACATAATAAAACATACATAATTTAATAAGAAATGAATAAAACAGCATAAAAACCAAAGGTAAATAAAACATTAATTTAAAAAGTATTAAACCAATAGATACTAATATCAACATACAAAATAAATAATAAACCACAGAGTACCTTACAGCAAACCTGTTTGACGATAAATCAGAGAACAATAAATAATCTAGCAGCAAAACGCCTGCTTGAAGAGAAAGTTCTTAAGCATCATCTTAAATGTTTTAAAACAATCCAGTTGCCTGATTTCATCTGGTAGAGTGTTCCAAAAAGATGGTGCAGTGACAAAGAAAGCACAATGTGGGCAGTGGAAAACCTGCGTCTGTAACCCTTTCCCCTTCCCTCCCATACCCGCAAGTAGCTCTCCAAAAATCTCACGCCGCTCACATATTCGATAACGAGAATTTATTAGTTTGGACAAAATAATGGCCGCAGCCCAATGAGCAATACATTGATAGGAATTATACAATAATAAATTGATACAACAAAAGCAAAATTAGCCATAATAAACAATCCTGAAACTTGTACCGTAGCGAAAGCTGAACTCTTAGTGACCAGCGCTCCCCCGCTAACCCGTGCTAATCCCATAATTTGCTGAGGTAAATGCGCCCTCCTCGGCCGTAGAAGCCGGGGCTGTCGGCACCATTACTGATGACCCAACCGTGGAAGTCAGGGTCGTTTGGTCCATTCGCCTCCTTACTCCCCCTTCTTGGCCTTTGAAGCGTCAAGGGTCTGCGTTGGGCCGCTGGCCTCCGTCAGAGCTGCCTGCTCCAGTGGCCTGAGGGCCGCCTTCCCCCAGGCCACGACCTACTTCATCTAAAGGCAGGGGTGTCGTTTCTGCTGGTCACCAGGCTACGCGCAACGCCAAGGGCTGCGACAGGTTCCTAACCCACCACCAACTACTCTAGTGAACAGGACAGAATTCGTGGGAGGGAGGGCGGGAAGCACTCAAGGTAACCCAGCGATGTCTGGATCAAAAGGGGAGCTACGCCCTCAGAGCTTTCCTTTTATCCAGGCCCACCGGGCCCGCCCCCCCCCCCCCCCCCTGCACCATCCCTGACTCCTGCCCGCCTTGTCTTCCCCGCCCCATTGTGCCTCACTCCCTCATTTCCTCGAGGAGTCATGAGGCTCTCAATCTCTAGTTACAGACAGAAGAGCTTGACTTGCTGAAGGTATGTACAATAATCCTCTTTGCTGTGATAGTAGAGCACATGTAGGGAAATAAAGTCTAACTAAAGTAGTAATCCAGGGTGACATCAGATGAAATCAATTTGAAAGCCTATGTTGCAGGTTTGAATTGGACCCATTGTAAAATTTGCAGCCAGTATAAACTAGCTATAATTGGAATAATGTGCTCTCTGTTCCTGTAGCAATTAACATTCAGGGATACACAGGTAATTTAATGTTCTTTGTACAAGAATGAAGTACTTCCCAGAGAATCCAAAGTAACAATGCATACGATAGAAAACAGAAGCGTTATCTGCTTATTGATCCCCATCATTTCTATTATTTAAGCATTTATGAATTCATCAGTCACTTATGTTTTAAAATCTGTATCACATTTCTTTTCAAAACTCCAACACATAGGGGTAGATTTTCAAAGGGTTACGCGCGTAACCCTTTAAAACCTAACCCTGCGTGCGCCGAGCCTATTTTGTATAGGCTCGGTGGCACGAGCAAGCCCCATGACGCGTGTATGTCCCGGGGCTTTGAAAAAGGGGCGGTCCGGGGGCGGGGGCGGGGCAGTCCGGGGGCAGTCCCGAGTTCTCGGCACAGCGGTTCTGCCGGGGGTTGGCGCGCCAGCAGCCGGCAGCCGGCTCTGGCAAGCATAACTCTGCAATAAAGGTAGGGGGGGGATTTAGATAGGGCAGGGGGGTGGGTTAGATAGGGGAAAGGGAGGGGAAGGTGGGGGGGAGCAAAAGGAAAGTTTCCCTCCGAGGCCGCTCTGATTTCAGAGCGGCCTTGGACGTGAATGGGGAAAGCAACGGGCCTCCCCTAGGGCACAGCGCGCTCAAGGTGCACAAATGTGCACCCCTTTGCGCGCGCCAACCCCAGATTTTATAACATGCACATGGGGTATATGCATGCACAAACGTGCACCCCCCCTTGCGTGCACCCCCTTGCGCACGCCAACCCCGGATTTTATAACATGCGCGCACAAATGTACCCTAGCGTGTGTAAGATTAAAAATCTGCCCCATAATGTTTTTTTCCAAAAGAAGTACTGAATAGAAATAAATTCAGATCTGGGAAAGTAATTTTTACATCCACAAGTACTTTTGCCTTGGTCCCACTGAAAAACGTTTAATGTTTTCTAGTGAATGAGCCCCTTTAATGTGCTGCCCAGCAGGTAGATTGGAGCTCTGGGAACCAGCAGCATCCTCATGACTCTCGGACTCCAGCTCATGCTGTCACTGGGATGGAGCTGAGAGGCTGAGCCGGGGTAACAGTGTGCTGAGTCTGAGAGGGCAGCAGCTCAAAAGATGGAAAAGCACCTTCTACATTTTCAGAAGTGTTACTCTTTGAGGTACTTGTTTTTCACACAGGGTTTTCAGATCTCTCTCAGGAATTTTCTCTGTATCGGTAAAGTGTGTGTGTGGGGGGGGGAGGTTGGGGGTACTATCCTTTTTTCTTTATCACCAATTCAGTTACCTCAGTAGGCTGGGGCACTTCTGGCTTTAAAGGTTTTCCTCCCACTGTTACTGACTGTGACAAAACAGCACCCTGTGTATTCTCAGCTTCCAGTATACTTTCTGCTTCAGAGTCAGTCCCCAGAAACACTCCCCACCCAAACTGATTACCTTCAGCCTCAGAATGTTTTATCATCTAAAACACCTTCATTCTCAGCAATTACCCCTATTCTAACTCCTTTTGGTCCTTTTTTTTTTTTGTCTGGAGGTTGTTACACTAACAGATGAATTTTAAAAGCCCAGCACACACCAAAACCGGGAGATATGTGCACAAGTTCGGTTGGCACGTTGAGTGGATTTTAAAAGTCATCGAGTACGCATGCACTTGACGCTATGCGCACCAATGAAAAGTTCCAAAAAAGAGGTGGGGCATGGGTGGTGGTCTGGGCAGGGCATGGGCTTTCCTGGATTTCACATTGAAACCAACGCGTAAATGCTTCCTTCAAAAATAATAAGAAGGATCCATCTGAAAAAAATAGGAAAAAACATAAGCATTGGCAAGTACAATGTAAAACAATGATAAGACAAGCTAAAAGAGAATTTGAAATAAGTTGACCTTAGAGACAAAAACTCATAATAAAAACTTTATTAAATGTATCTGAAGCAGGAAGTCTATGAAGGAGTTGGTTGGACCGTTAGATGATAGAGGGGTTAAAGGGGCACTTAGGGAAGGAAAGGCCATTGTAGAAAGACTAAATTAATTCTTTGCTTCTGTGTTTATGGATGAGGATGTTGGGGAGATACCCATTCTGGAGACAGTTTTCAAGGGTGACAATTCAGATGAACTGAACAAATCATGATGAACCTGGAAGATGTAGTAGGCCAGATTGATAAACTGAAGAGTAGCAAATCACCTGGACCAGATGGTATACACCCCAGGGATATGAAAAAAACAAAAATGAAATTACAGGCCTATTTCAAGTAGCTAGTAATTTATCATTAAAATCTTCCATTGTACCTGAAGACTGAAAGGTGGCCAATGTAACCCTGATATTTAAAAAGGGCTCCTAGAGGTGATTGGGAAAACTATAGACTGGTGAGCCTGAATTTAGTGCTGGTAAAATTTGTGGAAACTGCTATAAAGAATAAAAATCACAGAACATTTAGACAGACATGATTTAATGGGACACAGCCAGCATGGATTTACCCATGAGAAGTTTTGCCTCACAAATCTGCTTCATTTTTTTGAATAGGTGAATAAACATGTGAATAAAGATGACCCAGTAGATGTGGTGTATTTGGATTTTCAGAAGGTCTTTGACAAAGTTCCTCATGAGAGGCTTTTAAGAAAGTTAAAAAATCATGGGATAGGAGGCAATGTCTTTTTGTGAAATGTAAACTGGTTAAAAGACAGGAAACACATTAGGATTAAATGGTCTGTTTTCTCAGTGGAAAAAGGTCTCACGAATGTCAGCAAAGAAAAGTCTATAAATAAATAAATAAATAAACAGTGGAGTTTCTCAGGGATCTGTACGACCGATGCTTTTCAATATATATATAAATGATCTGGAAAGGGGTACAACGAGCGAAGTGATCAAATTTTCAGATGACACAAAACTTTCATAGTAATTAAATCACAAGCGGATTGTAATAAATTGCAGGAGGAACTTGTGAGACTGTAACATTGAGTGTCCAAATTGCAGATGAAATTTAATGTGGACAAGTGCAAGGTGATGCATATAGGGAAAAATAATCCTTGCTATAGTTACACAATGTTAGGTTCCATATTAGGAGCTACTACCTAAGAAAAAGATTTAGGCGTTATACATTGAAATCATCAGTTCATTGTGCTGTGGTGGTCAAAAAAGCAAACAATGTTAGGAATCAGGAAGGGAATGGCAAATAAAATGGTGTACATCATAATGCCTCTGCATCAGTACATGGTGAGACTACAACTTGAATAGTCTGTGCAATTCTGGTCACCACACATAAAAATATAAATAGTTGTACTGGAGAAAGTACAGAGAAGGGTGACTCTAATGATAAAGGGCATGGAAAGGCTCCCCTATGAGGAAATGCTAAAGAGGTTAGAGCTATTCTGTTGCAGTCTCGGAAGCTGCGGACCAGGAGTGAACCCTTGGTCCGAACTACCCCAATGATAGGGCAGGTCGGGAGGCGGAGCCACAGGCAGAGGTCTTCACCCGGGAACCAGGAACCCCCCAGGAGGAGCCCGTAGGGTCCTAGAACCTTGGGACTTAGGAGAACAGTGAGAGTCTCTATAGTAGAAGAAGGCCTGGGCAGAGAGTATGATAAGGTAGTCCAATAGGAATGCTGTAGTCCGTGGGCTAGTTGGGGCCGGCGTATGCTGGAGCAGATACAGAGTCTTATAGCGTGCTGTGGACTGGAGCAAGCTACGAGCAGGAACGGAGTCTGTAGCGTGCTATGAACTGAAGCAAGCAGTGAGCAGGAATGGAGTCTGTAGCGTGCTGAGAACTGGAACAGACTGTGAGCAGGAACGGAGACGAACTCAGGTCAGGCTGGCAGCAGGCAGGAGCGGAATCAGGCACGGGCAATGGTCGGTGGCTGGCGGCAAGCAGAAGCGGAATCAGGAACAGGCTGAGGTCGATGGCAGGTGGCAGGCAGAAGCAGAGTCAGGAACAGGCTGAGGTCAATGGCAGGCGGCAGGCAGAAGCAGAGTCAGGAACAGGCTGAGGTCAAGCAGGAACGTGGAACAAGTGAAGCGCAACTCAGAACTACTAACCAGTAGCGACCCTCGTTGCAAGGCCATGAGACGGTAACCGGACGCCGGTTAAATCAGGCTTGGGGCGTGGCATCGTTAGCCCGGGCGGGGCCAGACTTCCGGCGGCTGTGCGTCCATAGTGTGCGTCCTCACGCGCGCGCGTGGCGGCAGGGAGATGAGCTGGTAATGGCGGACGCCCTGGAGAGCCAACAGAGCCGCGGGAGCGGCGTTTCCACCATTGTAGGTAAGCGCAGTGCAGAGCGGATAGGGGGGAAGCGGTGGAGACCGCAACATATTCAGCTTGGAGAAGAGATGGCTGAGGAGGTATATGATAGAAGTCTACAAAATCATAAAAGGACTTGAATGGGTAAACGTGGAACGGTTATTTATGCTTTCAGATAATAGAAGGAATAGGGGACACTCCATCAAGTTAGCAACTGGCAAATTTAAAACAAATCGGAGAAGATTATTTTTCATTTAGTGCACAGTTAAGCCTTGGAATTCTTTGCCAGATTTTGTGGTTAAGGATGTGGTTAGTGTAGCTGAGTTTAAAAAAGGTTTAGATAAGTTCCTGGAGGAGAAGTCCATAAACTGCTGTTAATCAATAAGGAATAGCCACTGCTTGTTACAAGCATTAGTAGCTTGGGATTTTTTTTAATGTTTAGGTACTAGCCAGGTACTTCTGACTTGAATCAGGATACTGACTTGATGGACTCTTGATCTGACCCAGTATGGCATATCTTATTTTCTTATCTTTTTATGAACTGAAAAAAACTGGTAATGGCGTTGGCTTGCTTGTCTATTAAAATCCTTCCACTTATACGGTAGAAGCGGCATTTGCACACATAGCTGCGCATCCACTTAAAATTGTGTGCACATGTGCATGGTCAGGCTATTTTTATAACATGCGCACATATACACGTGAATGTTATAAAATGGTTGCGTCCCTGGGTGTGGGCCAATGAACGTGCACACGTGTGCCCACGTACCTGTGTAAAAGTTACTGTCCTCATGAGTCACACTTCCACAGTGAAAACATTTCATATTTTGTGTCACAGCAAACCATTTATTGATTGATTGATTTCCAATATTTCTACCCCATCTTCCTGCAAAACAACCAAAATGGCTTACAACCAATGCATAGTAACAATAAATATGAAGAATTAAAACAAGTAATTCAAATATAAAACAAAGCCATACATAAAATAAGCTCTGAATCACCTTACTACTAAAATACAAACTTTTCCTCACTAATATCAATTTCCTAACACAAATCAAAATTAAACTCTCTACTAAATCTTAACCAAAAAACAACTAAAATAATTAACCCCCATCATTCATCAAAAGAAGTTAATAATGCATGTGTTATCACATGGCAGAGAGAGAGAGAGAGAGAGAGAGAGAGAGGGAGGGAGGGAGATAAAGCCTATCTACAAGACATTCATAGTAATTAAGTATTTAGATCTCTGTAGGAGGGCCACCTGATTGGTCGAGGTGAGGTGTTAGTGGTGGTAGGGTTTAGGAGCCAGTTTTGCATGTAGATTGAGATGTACGAACACGAACAGCACAGTACACCTTGGTGAAGATTTGACATCATTTGGAGTAAGGAAAGTCTCACAAAGATGAAATTTCTTCTATGTTCTCTCACCCTAGCTTCAAGATAAATGATCCTATTAGCCAGATAACGCTGAATTCAGCTCCTCCCTGTAATGTCCCTGACTTATTCAGCCTAATTTTAGCCAGATAAAAAGTTATCCAGCTAGACTTTAGCCGGATAATATGTCCGACTATTCATTTAGCCGGATAAATTCAGAGTATGGACCTCCATGTTCTTAACATAAGTCTCAAGCAAATAATTCCCTCAGATAGACAAATTCCTTGTGGTAATAACTTCCACCAACATGAAGCAGCACAAGAGAAGGTTTTTTGTTTTTTTTTGTGATCTTAGCTGATTTCATCTTTTTCTATACAAATAGATTCAATGCAAAGAATCAAGTGGGTCATATTTTTTAAAATTAGATCACTTGAATTCAGGACTTATATCATTTAAGTTTTTTTTTAATGTCAAAACTAGTGCTTTAAATATAATTCTAGACATAATTGGTTACCAATATAATTTAGGTATAACTGGGGAAATGGCTCTTTCCATTTTAGACCATTTATGACAGGCTGTAGAATTTTGTATTAATTGGAGTTTCTTTAGTCCAAGTCCTCAATTCTATATTTCAAGGAAACGTTCAAAATCTTGTTAACACTATGCAAAATCATAAAGACATACTCCGAGTGGAGGAGAGCTCTAGTGGTTAGAGCAGTAGGCTATGAACCAGGGCTCAAATCCCACTGCTGCTTCTTATGACCTTGGGTAAGTCACTTAACATTCCATTAGGGATGTGCAGAGGGACGCCATACATTGCATTCAGGATTTGGATTCGTCGGGGGCAGATACAGTGCATTCGGCCGTATGGTGCCCCGATATGTTGATACGTTGATTCCTATTCGTTTTCCCCACTAAAATTAAATTAACTACAACTCCCCCCCTCCTGACCCCCCCCCCAAGACTTACCAAAACTCCCTGGTGGTCCAGCAAGGGGGGGGGGGGGGTCCGGGAGCCATCCCCTGTACTCACACCCTCGGTGCCAGTTTCAAAATGGCGCCGATAGCCTTTGACCTACTAAGTCACAGGGGCTACCAGTGCCATTGGTCAGCCCCTGTCACATGGCCATCAGTGCCATCTTGTGCTCCTATCATGTGACAGGGGCTGAGCAATGGCACCGGTAGCCCCTGTGACATAGTATGGGCAAAGGCTATCGGCGCCATTTTGATTACTGGCAGCTGACGGCCCGAGTGCAGGAGATCACTCCCAGACCCCCGCTGGACCACCAGGGACTTTTGGCAAGTCTTGGGGGACCCTCCTGACCCCCACAAGACTTGCCAAAAGTCCAGCGGGGGTCCTGGAGTGACCTCCTGCATGCCATAGCCTTTGCCAGTATTCAAAATGGCTATTGATAGCCTTTGCCAGTATTCAACATGGCGCCGATAGCCTTTACCCTCACTATGTCACAGGGGCAACGGTGAGATTCCCAATTCATAGGGAACGAATGCACACCCCTATTTTCCATTGTCTCAGATACAAACTTAATAAGCCTTCTGAGTATAGGGAAATGCCTATAGTGCCTGAATGCACTCTGCTTTGAAGGGATAAAAAGCAGAATATAAATAAAAGACATAACATGTTTTCACCTCCCCTGTTTTGAAGCCTGAAGGAATCATTTAATAGTAGGGATGTGAATCGTTTTGACGATTTAAAATATCGTCCGATATTTTTTAAATCGTCATTAATCGTTAAAGAGTGCGATACAATAGAAATTCCACCGATTTATCATGAAAATATCGTTAATCGGGTTAGTGCACACTAACGGGAGTTAGGACACAACCAAAAACCCACCCCGACCCTTTAAAACTGCTCCCTTAGCCTCCACCACCCTCCCGACCCCCCAAAAAAGTTTTAAAATTACCTGGTGGTCCAGCGGAGGTCCGGGAGCGATCTCCCGCTCTCGGGCCGTCGGCTGCCACTAATAAAAATGGCGCCGATGGCCCTTTGCCCTTACCATGTGACAGGGTAACCGTGCCATTGGCCGACCCCTGTCACATGGAAGGAGCACTGGACGGCCGGCACCATTTTTAAAGATGGCACACATGAAATAATAACTTTAACTGAAGGTATTGATAGAGGAATAACAGAAACAAAAGTATTGTCTATAACAATACCCTCTGGGAGAGCCTAGTTTGCCAATGTGTATCTTTTACAAAAATCAACAGCTTTATTGATTCAAGTAGCATATTGTACCAGTCTTTTGGAACCAATACCCATCCCTACTAGCAGCACACAGTCCTGCACAGAAGCAATTTCTGGAAGTAGGTTTCTTAACCTTTGTCTGTGAGCTAAAACTTCATCATTTTCACTAGGAGCAGGTTTTCCCCCTGAACTAGCCATCTCAGCTAAAAGTTTGCAAACTGAAGTCAACTTAACCAATTACTCCAGTGTCCAAACAACCCCAAAAGAGGCCACAAATAAAGGGGGAAAAAAACTACTAATAGAAGAAAGCTACAGTTTCTGCACAAATTGGGGTACAACTCGTCACATCAAACACTCACGCCTCACTCTAACAGCGTTCCCACAGACACAAGAGAGAGATCAACCTTCTTTGATGGATTAGTCAATTAGATTTTACATTCATTTTGCACATTTATATAACATTATTTTGGATTCACTTTTTTGTTGGCTAGTATTTATAATAAGAGGATGAAGGCATGTCCAGTTTAAGCTTTTCATGAATTTTAATGTCCATCTATTTAAAAAGAGAGGATTTCCTGAATTGATGGATAAGTGAACTAGTGGGTGTGCTTCTGCTTGGAATGTATTAAATCCAGTCAGTTTTCTCTTCTTCACTGTTCAGAATATGTGGCACTACATTGGAATTTCCTGACCTTGATCTCTGAGCAGTTCTGAATCTGTACTCCTGGATTCTGCTGCTAGAAAGTTAGTTGCTGGAAAGTGCAGGTTAAAATGCTTAAGATGCTTTCCATTGATAAAACAGTCAAAGAAAAATGAAATACTAGCTGACTGTGATTTTCCTCCTGGAGTTCTTAATTTAGCTAGACACATTTAATTCATCTGCAACATGTAGAATAAAAGTAGATGGTGACTCAGTATTTGACTCTGAAAAAACTGATTTAATAACAGTTGAAAAGCTCTGGAGGCACCTACTGAGGTTAGCTTGCTTTTCATGCCACGTGCACAGAAGCTTTTCCCAGGAAGCTTGAACAGATGGCAGTGGCACCAATATCCATTTACTCATTTCTACCGAGATAAATGATGTCTCTCCCATCCAGAACAATACGGTCCTGGCTGTTTCACAGGAACAAGATGCCAACTTATAGTCAATTGGCAAGATACAAAAAGAATTCTGCTAATTAGTACATCATTGTAGGCCACAAAAACAAAGCTCATGAGCAATAAAAAGGTGTACGAAAAACAACTTTTTTTGGAAGAGTAATTAACCTCTATTGAAGTCCATTTATTTATTTCAAAAGCATGTCAACAAGGAAATACGTAAGGTTAAAAGGTTACATTTAGTGAGAATCCATTCTACTGCAGCCAGAAAACATCTGTGAAAACGAATGAGAAGAATATGTAATAATGCAAGTCATTTCTGTAGATGTCGAGCAGATACAATAAAAATGTCATACTCCACCCCCAATAAAGCAAACATATTTTTGCTTTAGTATCTAAGAGGAGGGGAATCAATAATGGCAATCAATAAGACAATAGGAAAACTAATCCTAATGAACGAAGAAAGGTTAGGAGCAGGTGCACGGTCCAAGTCCTGATGCCATGGATTCTGAAAATAGAGAGCGACGCACTAGACTTCAGCAACATGTGGTTCAGCCAACAGATCTATTATGAGCCTCAAAATGCAGTAAATCAGACAAAAGGTAGGAAAGGGAGCAAAACTCAGTGTGATGCCACTTACCAACCATGGACAACTGAACCAACATCGTTGTTTGCACTGCTCATCAATAAAGGCATAAATGGTGCAGTACTTTATTAATTGAAAAAGGTCAGTACAAGCCTTGTTTGTATTTTCTGAGACAATTCAGGAAAAAAATAAGTTCTATGTCACATTGATTATTTCAGTTTGGCATGTTGTACACATGTCAACAACTTCTTTATATTTTACAAATACAATGTACTTTTGTGGGAGACTTCACCATGATCCACATTTTAGCACTTAGCATTTGTGATGCTGAATTAAACTTTAATAGGTAATAAGCAAAGCTAAATAGTGCAATGTACTTGTTTGAGCAAATTACTTAAAACACATGATATACAATAGAGTAGAGCACCTTTTATCTAGAATGACTGGAGCCAAGGCCATTACAGATAATGGATTTTTCCACATAATAAGAGTTTCCCCTCCAGTGGCCCAATCCAATTCCCTCTTCCCCCCCCCCCCCCCCACACACACAATTGGGTTGCCAACTGGCTCCAGATTTTCAGGTGAGGTTTATCTATTCCTGCTTTTATTCACCTGCAGACAGGTACTTTTAGTCTTGCTTTTCTTAGGGAATGCAACAGAGAAATCAGAATAAATCCCAGCATGCAATGGGGTAAAAAAAAGGACTGAATCAACCTTTTCTGAAAATCTGGAGCCAGTTGGCAACCCTTCCCCTCTATGATCCTGAACTGGTTCAGCTGGCAGGACTGGCACTTTACAAAAATGTGTTTTTGCCCCCTCTGTCCTGTGCACATCACTGTCTCAGCTCTGGATACTGACAGTTTCAAGGTAATAATGGATATTCAGATAAAAGGTACTGTCTATAACTTGATAAATAACTACAGTTCTTAGGATGCATGGAACTGTCTTCTAGATCAATGGTCCCCAACCCTGTCCTGGGGGCCCACCAGCCAGTCGGGTTTTCAGGATATCCACAATAAATATGCATGAGAGAAAATTTGCATGTTGTGGAGGCAGTGCATGCAAATTTTCTCTCATGCATATTCATTGTGGATATTTTGAAAACCCGACTGGCTGGTGGGCCCCCAGGACAGGGTTGGGGACCACTGCTCTAGATTCATCAAAATGCTATAATTTTCACATGGATATCACCCACACTTTCTTCGTGGTGGTCTAGTAGGGGGGCCCAGGAGTGATCCCCTGCTCCTGGGCTGGTGGCTGCCATTAGTCAAAATGGCGCCAGCAGTCTTTTGTCCTTACCATACGACAGGGACTGTTGGTTCCACTGAGCAACCCCATCACATGATGAGGGTCAATGGTCGGGTTGTGGCAGTTTTCAAAATGGTTCTGGCTGCCCTTTGCCCCTACCATGTGTCAGGGGCTGCCCAATGGCAAGGGCAGCCCCTGTCACAAAGTAATGGTAAAGCGAAGTTACCGGCACGTCTGCCTCCTCGGCGCCCTGACTCCTTCCCTCCCCGCCCGACTCCACCTCCGGCAACCTATCACACGCGAAAAGTCCCTTTTCGCGTGTGATAGGCTTTCAAAATAACCCCCTAAATTAAGGGATTTATCAACTGGAATGCACCAAAGGGAAGGGAATTCAATAATGCTAGAAGAAAAGTGAAACAGGGCACAATGTATTACAATGGCTGAAAGAATGAATAGGTTCTTACTGAAAACTAAATATCCCTTCTGCTCTCCCAAAAGTGATACCCCAAGTAAAGAAGACTTGATCTTTTAAAATATTACGTATTCATTTTGTACATTTTTCAATGGTAATTGAATATTATGTTATGAAATAATTTGGCTACGCGCACCCCAGTATTATCAAGCAAGTTTGCACAACTGTTTGCGTGAGAGAAATTGTTTTTCTGGATTTTCTATTTAAAGGTTGAGTATGGTAAAGATTCCCTATTCAGTGCAAGGTGAGATATTTATAGCTCCTGATATAAAACTGACTTTTCCCAAATTTCCAGTAAAACATTTACCTATACATAGGGGTAGATTTTCAAATAGCGCGAATTGGCTTACTTTTGCTGGCGCATCAGGCGCCAGCAAAAGTAAGCTGGATTTTAGTAGATACGCGTGGAGCCGCGCGTATCTGCTAAAAAACCTGGATCGGCGCGCGCAAGGCTATTGCTTTTGTATAGCCGGCGCGCGCCGAGCCGCGCAGCCTACCCCCGTTCCCTCCGAGGCCGCTCCGAAATCGGAGCGGCCTCGGAGGGAATCCTCTAACGCCCTCCCCTCACCTTCCCCTCCCTTCCTCTACCTAACCCACCCGCCCGGCCCTGTCTAAACCCCCCCCTTACCTTTGTTGGGGGATTTACGCCTCCCGGAGGGAGACGTAAATCCCCGCACGCCAGCGGGCCTCTTGCGCGCCGGGCCGCGACCTGGGGGTGGGTACGGAGGGCGCGGCCACGCCCCCGGACCGCCCCAGGCCGTAGCCACGCCCCTGTACCCGCCCCTGACACGCTGCCGACACGCCCCGAAAATGCCGCTGCGCTCGGTCCCGCCCCCGACACGCCCCCCTCCGAAAACCCCGGGACTTACGCGAGTCCCGGGGCTCCGCGCGCGCCGGTAGGCCTATTTAAATAGGCTCACCGGCGCGCAGGGCCCTGCTCGCCTAAATCCGCCCGGATTTGGGCGGATTTAGGCGAGCAGGGCTCTGAAAATCCGCCCCATAGAGTTTAAAATAAATTTTGCTGAGCTTTATGTACTTTATTTACAGTATATTTATTGTGGGGTTAAGAACTTGCTTTGAGCATGCTTACACAGAATATAAAGGGCAATACTCATCCCAGAAAGGGGATAACCAAAAGATAGGGAGGACTCAAAATATCAAAAATCCCCAAAAGGGTATCACTAGGAAAAATGTTCAGTGAGTGTTGTGAAGCCGTTGTCACATACGTTTAGCAATGGTCATGCCCATTCTGTTACGCACCCCGTCCATGCCCGGCCCGCACACGGGCCTGCTCCCCTCCATGGTTCCATGGCAGGTCCCGGGTCGACCTCCCTAGCGGCAGCTGAAAGTGCTTCCAGGCCTCAGCGTCCCACGGCGGCGGTCACCGGGCCTTCCACTGCGCACCAGGCCTCACGCCTGAACTCGGCATCCTTGGCTCTGTTGGCCATGCCCCTACGCGCACGCACGCAGACTGCCCGGCCTCTTGTAGGGCCAAGGTGGGTCTTAGCTCCGCGGCGCGCCCTGATTGATTCTCCGATATAAGGAAGTCCCTGCTTGTACTTCCTTGCCTTGGCATTCAGGTCGGCGTTTGTGCTAGATTGTCACTGCGTTTGAATCTTGCTCCAGTCTGTTCCATGTCTTGGTCCAGGATCCTTCTATTCCAGTTCTGTTCCAGCCTTGTTCCTGCATCCTAGTTCTCCAACGTCCTTCTGTTCCTGTTCGTCTGTTCGTCTCCCCAGGTAGTATCTCCAGACTGTCTCACTGGTACTGACCTCGGCTTGCTCCTTGATCTGCCTGCCTGCTGCCTGTCTTCAGTTCCTCGACCTACTCGTCTGCTGCCTGCCCTCTGCCTCCAGTCTTTTCCTCGACCTGACTGCCTTCTGACCTCGGCCTGCCTGTGACCTCGCCTGACCTCCGGAACCTGACCTCTGCTTTGCTGACTACTTCTCAGACCGACCTCTGGACTCTGACCTTTGCCCACCTGACCACGTCTCTAGATTCTGGCTCTGTTCCTAGCCTTGTCATCACCTATGCTCTTCTGGTCCTCCTCGTTCCATCTGAACTCCAATCACGAACCTGACCGCGCTCCCCTTCTACCTGTGGGCATGCCGGACTTCCATCCTTCCAGGAGACCCTGCGAGGCCCACCTAAGTCCAAGCGGCCCAGGTCTCTACGGGTTTCTCCCAGGGGGACCTCGGGCTTCCAGTGGTGAAGCTCATCCTAGCCTCTGTCACCTCCAGTGCTCCACCCCCTGGGGGCAGTTACTTCTTGGTCCCTACCAGTGAGCCGTTCTCCACTGCTCCAGGACAAGGGTCCACTCCCGAGCGCAACACATTCTGTTAGGATCATAGTATATGAACAGTTGAAAAGCCTGATGATATGGCTGAGCTCTCCTCAGGTAATAGGCCAAGGCCCATTTAAAGTTGAGGGAATGGAAGACCCCTTCACCTTTGTGGCTTTGGAAAGAACGTGGGCAAAACAATAGCTTGATTCAAATGAAACACAAAAGCTACATTAGGTAGAAACTTAGGATGGGTGTGGAGCGTCACCCTTTTGTGAAAAAACTGCAGGTATAGAGAGTATGAAACTAATGCTTGTAATTTATTGATTCTTCTAGCTGAAGAGATAGCTACTAAGAACACTACTTTCCATGTAAATCCCTTCAAGAAAGCTGATTACAGCAGTTCATTGGGAGGCTTCATCAGTTGTGCTAAGATGATGATGAGATCCCATGGCACAAGTTGTTTCACAACCGGGGGCTTTGTATGCCACACGCCCTTCATGAATTTTGATACCAGAGGATGAAGGAAGATTGGTTTTTCATCCATTTGAGGGTGGTAAGCAGTTGTGGCATTAAGATGCAATTTCACTGACAGGGTTATGCTGGGTCTCGGGTCCAGATAGAAGAGGTGGCATGGTGATAAGGGCACCTTTTGAGCCAGTTAAGATGAATGCTTCTGCATAGAGTCTCCTCCAGGCCCCAGTGACACTGAAGTTACTACGGGCCTCAACAGCACTGAGTGCAAAATTTTGCCTCAATGGCGCTATATGCATTGACAGTGCCAAGAAATCAGGCACCAACAGCATTGAGAGTCTATGTATCGACAGTGCTAAGGAGTTGTGCATTGATGGTGCTGATACATCATGCTTCCATGGCACCATGGGCTTCTGAGTTGATGGTTCTGAGAGCTGATGTTTGGATGGTGTCTGGCACTTCTGCACTGATGGTGCCAAAGGTGCTGATGAGTATATCTTCTTATTTGATGCCAAGTCTCATTAAGTGAACAAAGGTCTGGAGAACATCAAGGATAGATTTGGATCTGGTGCACAGCTATCTGCATCTTGCTCAACCCCGAAGCTATGGCTCATCGGGATTCCAGCACTGTAGGTGAGGGAGCCCTGCTCAAGGAATCTCTGCTCGACTCAGCATAGCGGAAGCCCATAGAGGCTCCATCTCTCCTCTGAACAGCAGAGTTCTGATATTTTTCTTGCCCGATTCTGCTGGATTCTGGGTGACGTCCATCCACATTTGTATCAGTTTCCAGAGTCATGGTCCAGAGTCAGGCACTTGCAGCAGATGACATGGCGATTGATGATGGATATCCTGCAGCCACAGGAGTCACTGAGTGTGGCCTTCTTAAAGCCAAGCATCTCTTTCATAACACTTTTTTTCTTTTTTTTGCCAAGGCAGTGAGGCAAAAAACAAAAATCAGAGAAGATAAGCTATGAGGCAGAGATAAAAAGTAAGACAGAGAGAGGGTACATATCTGTTCAGAAGCTTACACATAAAAAGAATGGGGAGCTTATGAATCAGCGCATGCACATGCTCAGTAGTAAAACTATAATGAGCTAGGAAGATGGATCTGTTTAGCACTGTTGGATGATGTCACTCCACGTGTCATGGCTCACTCAGACCTGCTTATAGACAGAGAAATTATCCTACTGTGCTATAATGCTTTTGCCAAATTTCATATTATCAAACTAGTAGGATACTTACTAATATTGATGCCATCTCCTCTAAGTTACAAATGCATTTCCTTAGATAAATGATCAAAATATATATATATATATATATGATCTGTTTATTCTAGGAATTAACATTTTCATTGGAAATTGCTTAAAATAGCCATTTTGACCTTGGACTCCTTTCCCTTTTATCTTCCCAGTAATAATGAGCTTACTATTAAAAGCATAATGTATTTTTAAAAACCTCTTTCCTTTTAGTGACCGTGTCTGAATTATATGCACGTCTTCCCTACATTAGGAGATACGTTACTCTGGCAGTAAATTATTCATACCAATGCAGCACTGGGCTATTTTTTGCCTCGTGCCAGCAGGATATATTAACTCTTAGATATCCTATAGCAATAATACACAAAACTCAGAATGGAATAATCTTTCAGAATGGATTTAGCTGCTAAAGAAGAATTATCATATTGGACTTATCAGAAAGTCTAGGGGGGGGGGGGCTCATTTATCAAAAGCTAGCACTAATGGTAACTTCTAAATTTTTATTTCAGCACCCTGCTTTTAAACTATGGCGCCACAACATTGTTTTATATTAATTAATTTATTTTATTTTTTACAGTTATTTATTTTTCTATTGACCATTTTTTGTAATTTTATACTTTTTATAATTCTACATTTTTTAAATTTCTTTCTGTTTACACTTATTTTATTCAGTTATGTAAACCGTCTTGATTAAACATTGTTTGTAAAAACGGTATAGAAATACTTTTAAATAAATAAATAAATAAACCTAGAGGTACACCAAGTCCATATCCCAAAGAGTTTATAACTTAAGGGGTCTATTACTAAGACATGGTATTTTTCTTGGAGGCCCTAAGCTATATTACATTGAGACTATCAAAGCAAAAAAATTTGCATAGTCCAGTGACATCAGGCACATGCCCCACCCACTTCCCTAAACCGTTTTCCATTTTGAAAAAAAATCCTCCCTAAGACCTCGCACCTCCCAACCAAGCCCATTCCTCAAACTCTGGTATTATTAAGCAAGCCTTGGTTTATTTATGGATTTTATATACCGGGAGTTCCTGTATACAATACATATCACTCCGGTTCACAGTTAAACGGTAATAACTACTGCCGTGTAGCAGTTTACATGGAACAAATCAGAAACTTGATCTAATAAGCATAAGCGAAACTAACTAGTTACAACTTTAAACATATAAGTAAGGCAATATAAATCTTAGCTAAATAGTGTAGAGAATAATACATTAGAAC
This sequence comes from Rhinatrema bivittatum, assembly GCF_901001135.1. Taxonomy (NCBI): domain Eukaryota; kingdom Metazoa; phylum Chordata; class Amphibia; order Gymnophiona; family Rhinatrematidae; genus Rhinatrema; species Rhinatrema bivittatum. The sequence continues at coordinate 586,490,899 of NC_042616.1, read as the reverse complement.
CAAAGGACCAGGGTTGTTATGGGTTGTTATATCAGTTTGTTCTTAGCTCTCTGGGAATGCTTGCAGGAAGAGCCAAGTCTTTAATTTCGCCTTAAAAGTGGTATGGCACGGCTCCAGGCGGAGGTCTGGTGGTAAGGAATTCCAGAGGGACGGGCCCGCGGTTGATATAGCGCGTCTTCTCAGTGAGGATTTTGCGGGCTGAGTAATCATTCTGTTTTGGTATGCACTTCTAGTCGGCTTGGCCGAAGTATGTAGTTGCAGCTTGAAGGTTAAGTTGAGTGGGGATATGTTATGAAGGGCCTTAATAAAAGGGTTGTCAAGTGGGGCCCAGAGTGCACCCTACGGCACTGGGTCCAGTGCTGCCATTTTCAAATTGGTACCTGCTGATGTCAGTCCTTTGCCCCAGTGTCGTGGTAGGGACAAAAGGTTAACATTGGCCAGTTGGGCACCATTTTGAAAATGGCAGCCTCCAGTCCAGAGCCCTAGAGAGCACTCCAGACATCACTGGACCATCAGAGCTTGCATAGTAAGATGTGGGAGGATGGGCTTTAGTGGGTTAGTGTGAGATCTGAGGTTGATTTTTTCAAAAACAGAGGATGAGTTTGGGGGCAATGAGTGGGGCCTGCACCCAAGGATGCTGGATATTGCAAATTTTTGACTATGTTTTTCTCAAGGGGTGGCAGAGGGGAATAGTAAGATAGGGAATATCTTGAAACCCTAAGGATTTCAGAATACTTGGGGGGGGCCCTCTTTAGGCCACTCAGGCCCTTTAAATGACAGCCCAGGAATCATTGGGTTGCACATTACTGTCCCAATGCTTCTGTGGGAAGCTAGAGGGTAAGTGGAAGCAAAAATGTAATCCTGATCTCCTAGTTCCTAGCTCATTGGATTACTCAGATTCATAAACTTTATTGGCATGACATTTGTAAGTCATAAAATAGAAATTGTTGAAAAACAAGAAGAAATGTGAATATGTGTGTATGTGTGTATGTCTATAACTATACAGTATATATGGCCCCCATATGCAACCTTTTGGCTAGGCTCTGTGTGGGGTACATATATGCTGAATTGCTGATGACATCCAATTTTTTATTCCAGTTTTTGTCACTTTTGGCTTCATTAGCATTTGCCTCTCAGCAGTAAAAAAAAAAATGGCTTGACAATAAGAACATACCGTATTTTCCGGCATATAAGACGACTGGGTGTATAAGATGACCCCCAACTTTTCCAGTTAAAATATAGAGTTTGGGATATACTCGCTGTATAAGACTACCCTTCTGTGTCACTACATAACCATACTGTATGTGGTACCCAGTATACACCAACCAGCCAATCACGGCAAGCGATGTACCTTATCGGCGATTGGCTGGTTGTTGTATACAAATCCTGCTTGGATTGGTCAGCTCTCCCTGCTTGCCCAGCCCTCCCTATCTCCAAGACTATCAGAAAAAAACCGACCCCGACCCTTTAAAACTAATCCCTCAGCTTCCCCCACCCTCCTGACCACCCCAAGACCTGCCAAATTAATTAAATACACCCCCCACCCTCCTGACCCCTCAAGACCTGCCAAATTAATTAAATACAAAACCCCACCTTCCTGACCCTCCAAAACCTGCCAAATTAATTAAATACAACCCCCTACCCTCCTGACCCCTCCACAAGATCTGCCAAATTAGTTTTCTACAACCCCCCACCCTCCTGACCCCTCCAAGACCTGCCAAATTAATTAAATACAGCCCCCCACCACTCATGACCCCTCCAAAACCTGCCAAATTAATTAAATACAACCCCATACCCTCCTGACCCCTCCACAAGATCTGCCAAATTAGTTTTCTATACACCCCCATCCTTCTGACCCCTCCAAGACCTGCCAACAGTCCCTGGTGGTCCAGCGGGGGTCCAGGAGTGGTCCGGGAGCGATCTCCTGGACTTGGGCCGTCGGCTGCCAGCAATCAAAATGGCGCCAACGGCCCTTTGCCCTTACTATGTCACTGGGATCGACCAATGGCAGCAGTAGATCCTGTGACATAGTAAGGGCAAAGAGCCGTCGGCTGCCAGTAATCAAAATGGCGCCGACGGTCCTTTGCCCTTACTATGTCACAGGGGCTACCGCTGCCATTGGCCAACCCCAGTGACGTAGTAAGGGCAAAGGGCTGTCGGCGCCATTTTGATTGCTGGCAGCCGACGGCCCAAGTCCAGGAGATTGCTCCCGGACCGCTCCTGGACCCCCGCTGGACCACCAGGGACTTTTGGCAGGTCTTGGGGGGGGTCAGAAGGGTGGGGGGTTGTAGTAAATTAATTTGGCAGATCTGGGGGGGGGGGTCAGGAGGGTGGGGGGTTTGTTAGATTTTTATTTTTTTTATATTCGCTCCATAAGACGCAGACATTTCCCCCCCCCCCCCACACACACTTTGGGGGGAAAAAAGTGCGTCTTATGGAGCGAAAAATACGGTAATTATTCGCCCTATAAGACGACCCCTGGCGTATAAGACGACCCCCGACTTTTGAGAAGATTTTCGGGGGTTAAAAACTTGTCTTATACGCCGGAAAATACGGTAATAAAATAAAGTTTGCCATACTGGGTCAGACCAAAGATCCAACAAGCCCAGTATCCTGTTTCCAACAGTGGCCAATCCAAGTCAGAAGTACCTGGCAGGATCCCAAAGGTTTATCCCAGGGCTAAGCAGTGAATTTCTGCAACTCCACTTTAATAAGGATTTATGGATTTTTTCTTTAGGAACTTTTTCAAACCTTTTTTAAACACAGATATACTAACCGCTTTCACCACATTGTCTGCCAACAAATTCCAGAGCTTAATTATACATTGAGTAAAAACATATTTTCTCTTATTAGTTTTATCGAATGTCGGTATATTAAAATAAATAAATAAATACAATAAATAAATGTACAACTTAGTAATTTCATTGTGTTTCCCCCAATCTTTGTACTTTTTGAAAGCGTAAACAACCAATTCACATTTACTTGTTCCAGTCCACTTATTATTTTATTAGACCTGAATCATATCTCCCTTCAGCCCTCTCTTCTCCAAGATGAAGAGTCCTAAACTCTTTAGTCTTTCCTCAGAGGGGAATCATTTCATCATCTTTATCTTTTTGTTTGATCTTCTATGTACCTTTTCTAATTCAACTATATCTTTTTAGAGATATGGGGACCAGAACTGCACACAATACTCAAGATGAGGTCGCACCATGGAGCGATACAAAGGCATTATGATGTTCTCTGTTTTATTCTATTTATTCTATTTATTTTCTTGGCTACTGCTGCACACTGAGCAGAAAATTTCGAAATATCAAGGATGATGTCCAGATCTTTTTCGTGAATGGTGACACTTAATTTGAAACCTTGCATTGTGTAGCTATAATTTAGATTGTTCTTCCCTTAGTGCATCGCTTTGCAAATGTCCATATTAAATTTAATTTGCCATTTTCATGCCCAGTCTCCCTGTTTTGCAAGGTCCTCTTTTAATTTCTCACAATCCTCTTGTGATTTAACAACTTTGAATAATTTTGTGTCATCTGCAAATTTGGGGCCTCATTTAATAAGCATTTTCCCCATAGATACAGAATGGGGAAAGAGCCTTAGTAAATCCACCCCTTGGTCACTTCAATTATTGTTCTCATTTCCAGGTCATTTATAAATATGTTAAAGAACAGTGATCCCAAACAGAACCTTGAGGCACGCCACTATTCACCTTTCTCCACTGAGCAAATATATCATGTATCCCTATTCTCTGTTTTTCATTATTTAACCAGTTTCCAATTCTCAATAGGATACTGCCCGTTATCCCATGACTTTTTAATTTCCTAAGAAGTCTCTCATGAGGTAATTTGTCAATGCTTTCTGGAAATCCAGATATACTATATCAACTGGCTCACCTTTATCCACATGTTTAATTAAGCCCTCAAAAAATATAGCAGATTGGTGAAGCAAGACTTTGTCCAATTAAACTATGCCTATCTACAGTATTTATTCAATACTTTTGTTCTTTATGATAGTTTCTACCATTTTGTCTGGCACAGATGTCAGACTCACTGGTCTGTAGTTTACTGGATCACTTCTGGATCCCTTTTTAAAATTGGCATTACATTACCAACCCTCCAGTCTTCAGGTACCATAGACAATTTTAATGATAGATTACAAATTACCAATAGTAAGTCCACAATTCCATTTTTCAGTTCTTTTAGCACTCTGGGATGTATACCATCTTGTCCAGGTGATTTGCTACTCTTTAGTTTGTCAATTTGTCCTATTATATCTTCCAGGTACACTGAGATTTGTTTCATGTCCTCTGAATCCTCACCTTTGAATATCATATCTGGCATGGGTATATCTCTTACATCTTCCTCAGTGAATACTGAAGCAAAGAATTAATTTATTTTCTCTGCTATGGCCTTGTCATTCCCAAGTGCCGTTTTTTCTCCTTGATCATCTAATGGTCCAACTGATGCCCTTGCAGGCTTTTTACTTTGAATGCATCTGAAAAGATTTTATTATGAGTTTTTGCTTTCACGGCAAACTTCTTTTCAAATTCTCTCTTTGCCTTACTTATCAGTGCTTTGCATCTACCTTGTTTCCTATTTTCTTTATTCAAATCTCTTTTCTGTTTCTTGAAAGATATTATTTTAGCTATTATAGCCTTTTTCACCTCACCTTTTAACCATGCCAGTCAGTAGTAGTTTACCCTTCTTTTTGCACTTTCTAATGTATGGAATACTTCTGGTCTGGGTTACCAAGATTGTATTTTTAAACAAGATTTTAAACAAGATTTTTGTTTATCGGCTCGGGCGCAGCCGATAAAAAAAAACCTGATCGGGCCGGACAAAAAAAAAAACCACGATGTGAATCTGAACCAGAATAAGAACCGATTCCAGTTCTGATTCACATCTCTATTACCGGTACCTCCGTCTCTGCCTCTCAGATCTCGCACATGCACGTCTGCACCGCTTCACTGCAGTCCTCAGGAGCGAGATCTGAGAAGCAGAGAAGGAGGTACCGGTAATAGGATACAAGAGGGGGTCCAGCGGGGGTCCGGGAGCGATTTCCTGCCGCGAATCGTTTTCCGTACGGAAAATGGCGCCGGCAGGAGATCGACTGCAGGAGGTCGTTCAGCGAGGGTTCCAGACCCCCGCTGAATGACCTCCTGCAGTCGATCTCCTGCCGGCGCCATTTTCCGTACGGAAAACGATTTGCGGCAGGAAATTGCTCCCGGACCCCCGCTGGACCCCCAGGAACTTTTGGCCAGCTTGGGGGGGGGGCCTCCTGACCCCCACAAGACTTGCCAAAAGTCCAGCGGGGGTCCGGAACGACCTCCTGCGTCGAATCGTTTTGGTCTATGGCCTCCGCCATTTTGCGGCGGCCATTTTGCAAAATGGCGCCGGCTGAAGACTACACGATTTAGTGTGCCGCTTTTCCTGCTCTCCCCCTTCCCCCAATTTAGCTACGGACCGCCGCTACGGAGGTAATTTAAGGCTACGGACCCCCAGGTAATTTAAGGCATTTGGGGGGGGGTTCGGGAGGGTGGGGGATTTAATTTAAAGGGTTGGGGTGGGTTTTAGTGTGCCGTGTTTTAGTGTGCCGCTGGACCCCCAGGTAATTTAAGGCATTTGGGGGGGGGGGTTCGGGAGGGTGGGGGATTTAATTTAAAGGGTCGGGGTGGGTTTTAGGGTGTTTTAGTGTGCCGGCTCACGATTTTAACGATTTTAACAATACTTTACACACCCAAAAGGCAACAATACGATTCCCTCCCCCTCCCAGCCGAAATCGATTGTTAAGACGATCGAGGACACGATTCACATCTCTAATAAAAATTCAACATTGCAATTTGTTTCCTGAAGAACTTTTATCCTGTTTGTCTCAATGCCCTCTTTAATATATAATGTTGCTCTGCCTTTACATTATCCATAATAGGGATGTGCATTTGTTACTCCATTCGTTTTATTAATTTTGGTGGTATGCACATATCTGATGAATGGATAGTAGGTACGCCAAAATGAATGGTGTGGGCATATGTGTACGCTGACTACATATGTGCTCACCATTTGGTTTGATATGCCTACTGTCCATTTGTCAGGTACGCATGTACCACCAAAACAAATGAAACGAAAGGAGCAACAAATGCACATCCCTAATATTTAAATGTATTTGTATATATGTTTTCTTATTAAGCTGCCAACTGGTGTCATTCAAGATGTTATTCAGCAAAGATTCTCTGCATGTTGTAGAGCTAAATCTCCTTATTGGTTAGTGTTTAAATGTTGCTGAGCTTCGGATTGGTTCTGTTCCTCTTTGCTCCCTCTCTCTATGTTCTCTTGCATTGGTCTTTTGCCCCTTTGACTCCTTGGCATTCCTTAATTCTTGCTGAAAGTTCAGATTTGATCTGGCTCTTGACAAGCTTGCAACTCTCCACAATTCTTTGCAGATATACATATGCAAGTAGACACTTTGCTTCAAGCCTACAACACAGCATTCTATATGAAGAGAGCTCCAGATTTGGCTAGGAGTATGTGATTAGTAATAACATATGCTATATAGAGATGTGAATCAGAACCAGAATCGGTTCAGATTCCGGTTCCGATTCACATGTGGAGTTTTTTTCATCGGGTCTGATCGCGGTTTTGTTTATCGGCTGCGACCGAGCCGATAAACAAAAAACCCACCCCGACCCTTTAAAACTAATCCCTTTGCTTCCCCCACCCTCCCGACCCCCCAAAAACTTTTTACAGGTACCTGGTGGTCCAGTGGGGGTCCCGGGAGTGATCTCCCGCTCTCAGGCCATCGGCTGCCACTAATAAAAATGGTGCCAATGGCTTTGCCCTTACCATGTGACAGGGTATCCATGCCATTGGCTGGCCCCTGTCACATGGAGGGAGCACTGGATGGCCGGTGCCATTTTTAAAATATCACTGCTCTGGAGCTGGAAGCTCCGGAGACCTCAAGGAGGCATCAGTTCAGGAAGGTTCTCTGGGTGAGACAGGCATCATCTGTGGGTCTAGCCAAGTTGAAGCTGTGGTTGGTTTCCAAGGAGGCTGGTCCAATGGTCACAGTAGGCCAGAAGAGAGTGTCCGAGTGAAGCACAAGGGTCAGAGCCAGAGTATCTGCCAGGAAAGGTCAGCCAAAGCAGGGACGGTTCCAGGCGGAAGACAAGAGAATGGTCAGGCAGGCAGTGGTCGGTTCCAGGTGGCAGGCAAGAGAATGGTCAGGCAGGCAGTGGTCGGTTCTGGGTGGCAGGGAAGAGAATGGTCAGGCAGTCAGAGATCAGTACCAAAGGTCAGTCCGGAGAGGTACTACCTGAAGGATACGGGAACACATGGAGCCACTGGGAACGGAAGACACAGGAACATGGAGATGCTGGAACAGGAGACGCTGGAACAGGAGACACGGGAATACAAAGGCAAAATAGAACACCAACGGTGTCGACCCGATTGCCAAGGCGAGGTTACGTTTAATGTAATATTGAACTTTTTACAAAAGGATCTCCAATATTTAGTGGCAAATTGAGGGCCCTGATCAGAGATGATTTCTTGTGGTAGTCCATGGAGATGAAATACGTTGGTCAAGAAGAATCTAGCTAGTTCAGAAGCTGAAGGGAGACCAGGTCCTGGGGACAGGGCCTCGCCTTAAGTAGTAAGCCTAAGTAACATCATCGGGAGGTGCCCCCACGGGTTTTCCCACCTTGGGACCTTTAAAGGGCTGCACGTCGACTGAGCGTACACCTAGGGGCGTAGCCGAGGACGCAGAGCCCGATGGGAGCTCCGCCATGAGGCCTGTGAGCAGGATGGTGAGAGGGGAGCCCGAGGACATCGTGAACTGGCTGCGGTCGCAAGGGAGGGGTGCCCGATGCTGGTTGATGGAAGCGCGAGGTGAGCAGGCCTGGCCACGGTGCCATCGCAACAGAACCAAGTCATCCTGTTGGCTGCAGGGGCTAAAGGAGATTGCAGCTGTTGTTTCAAGAGGGGAGAAAAATGAACGAGAGCATGAGAATGTGTTTGTATGTAAGTGAGACAGCATATGCGTGTATATGAGAGAGAGCATGAGCATGTGAAAGTGAGTGAGAGCATGTATATGTATGTGTGTGTGTGTAAGTGAAAGAGCATATATGTGTATGTGAGAGAAAGCATGAGCATGTGAAAGTGAAGAGAGCATATGTGTGTGTGCGTGTGTAAGTGAAAGAGCACAAATGTGTGTGTTTAAGAAAGAGCGTGAGCATGTGAGTGAACATGTATGTGTGTAAATGAGATAGAATATGTATATGTGTGTGTGTGTGTGTGTGTGTGTGTGTGTGTGTGTGAAAGCATGAGCATGTGGGAATGAAGGATCATGAGTGTATGTATGTGTGTGTGTTTGTGTGTGTGTGTGTGTGTGTGAGGACGCATGAGCATGTGTGAATGACCCTTGTGCTTCACTCGGACACTCTCTTCTGTATGTGTGTATGTGAGACAAAGAAAGCATGTGTGTGTTTGAGAGACTGCGGGATAGCGTGTGTGTGTGTGACTGAAAGCGTGCGTGTGTGTGAGTGAGATCATGCCTATGTGTGTGAGGAGAACGTTTGTGCGCAACAACCCCCTTCCTCTCTGCCTGCTAATCCATGACAATCTTTGCATCTGGAAATCAAAAGTTCCCAGGTATAAAAAGCAGAGATTTTTATAAAATCCTTATTAGTTTTAATTATTGTCTGTTATTTGATGTGTCTGTTTTGAAATATTTCATTGGTGTTCGGAAAATGTTTATATGAGTTTTTAATTATTGGATATTATTCTATTTGCTAGCTGTTTTGACATACTTTTTATTGGTATGGTTTTACTAGTATTAATAACATGTATATTTCTTAATTGTATTGTTTTAGATGGAATAATAATGCTTATTTTTTTTCCATTGTTACACTGCATATAGAATTTGGCATGTAGCAATTTCCAGGTCAGTTTTTGCCTCCAAATTTATATTTATATTTTATGGTCTCTTTATTCTGTTTTTGAAAGTCTCTCTATGTTCTGTATGTGTGCCTGAAGTAAGGTATTAAACTAGAGTGACATTTCTGTGGGAGGGATTTATAGCAGCTTGGCTTATTCTGTGTTCCTAATAGGAGGTGTATTTGTCTTTTAGGGCCTGGTGTAATATTTGCAGTGTTGCTTTTCATAGGGTTGTTGCTGTACTGATATAGAAAGTTTATTGTATTGTTATTCTGTTATCTCCTAGCTTTCTAAGGGATAAGCCCATGTCCATGGTATTTTACAGTAGACCTAATGCAATATGGGTTCCAAGTGTCTCTTTTGATTTTGTGCAGGGTTTTCTGGTTGGCACCACAGTATTGCACGTGATATTTTACCTCAGAAAACTATACTTTGAATATCCTTTTTCACATAAAATCTGTTATTATAAATGCATAATTTTTAATAGTCTGCAGGAAGGGTGTGACAGGGTGCAAGGCTGTAAGGTTTACCTGGGGCACCTAATACCCATGCACTGACCTTTGGCATTGCTGTGCAAACATTTAACAGATTCTCCCTACTCTAGTATCATGTGTTTTGTAATGAGTGAGGGCACAATTTTTCACTTGGCCATAGGTGCCAAATTGCCTAGCTACGGCTCTGAGGAAATATATCAAAGGCAGTCTTTCTCCCCTTGGCTTTTTTGTTTCCTTGTCAAACAGTCCTGCAGCTTGGTGGTAAACTAGAGGAAATATTGTTCCCAGTCTGCAAACTTGTTTTAAAGGAGCAATATTATCTGTGCCCAAAATAGCTCATTATACTACCGGTTAACCAGGGTATCAATTGTGGGCTCAGTCAGCTCGGGTAACCTGACCGAAAGAGAATTACATAGTTTGTCAATTTCAATTTAACCTCTAGGTTTCTGTAGAGGTGTTGGCAAGGTGTGTAGACCAGAAATCATAAGAAAAACTCTTGTTATGTTTGCTGCTCGCGGGATGATCCCGTGAGCAGCTTCACTTATCCGATGGCCACAGCAGCACACCGCAGCCAGGACATCTCCAACCTCAAGGCCATATTCACTTGGCATGGAATGTTGCCATCTCGACTCCTCCCTGTGACTCCATAGGTGCACACGTGCACTGCATAGCACAGCACACTTTGCAGGTACCACCATGAGAATTCCCCTAGCGGGTGCCTCCTGATAACATTGCATGACTGAGTACTTAAACTCAGCTGTGACTCCTCTTTCTTGCCTCAGCAATAGTCTTCCTGTTCTATCAGAGCCTGCCTTCTATCCTCACCTTCTCCAAGCCTTGCCTTCAGCCTGTCCTGTCTCTATCTTCTTGTCTTGGCTGAATGCCTTACCCTTGTCTTCAGAGTCTTGCCGTGCCTTGTCTCATAGTCTTGTCATGTCTGTTCCGCTGTGTCTTGTCTGTCTTGGCTCTGCTGCCAGCCCTGATTCTTGGACTGCCTCTGAACCCTACCTAACTCCTGAATCTAAGTCCTGCCGGCCATCGGAACCCAAGGGCCCAACCTGCGGAGGAGGCAGCTGGTTCAGGTGAAGCCTTAGCCTGGCCTGTACCAAAGCGCATTCTTCAGCTGTCAGAACAGGCATCATGGGCCCGCCCGTGAGCCGGCACCAACTGAGCCGCAGCAAGAAGGTCTCATGCTCATGCCATTCCTTACAACTCTATAATTAGATGATCAAACGAAGGAATTGCTTCTGTACCTAAAAACCTTAATTCACCATACATGTTGTCAAGCCTGTAAAGAAATAAAAAGTTGGTCTAGCTTGTAGCCTCCCTCATGCATAGAGGCACCCACTAACTGCATTGGATCACTAATAGTTACAGTTGACCAAAAATATTGTGCAGAATAATAAGACTGATCAAGGTGGAGGTTAAACTCGCTGACAGTAATAAATGATGAAAATCTCAACTTTGGGCAAAGAGCAATTCCTGTACCTCACATAAATTATCCTAACTCCTACCAGATGGGCAATACATCAGAAAATGCAAAAGCACAGAGAAAATCAACTGTAATAGGCAGATTTTCACAATTTAAGGGGGTTCAATACACAGTTGTAGCAAAGGTAGATGCATCTTATATCAAAAAAGGATAGAGACAGGATGGAAACAATCCAGAGGAAGGTTACCAAAATGGTATGGGGTCTGTTTTAGAAGATCTATGAGGAGAGGTTGCAGGATCTAAATATATAAGAGGAGGAGAGGAGATGCAGGGAAGATTTGATACAGACCTTCACATACCTGACAGGTATCAATGATGCACAAATTTCTAACCTTTTTCATGGGAAAGGAAATGGTAGAACTAGGTCTCATGATATGAAACTTCGAGGCAGATGACTCAGAACTAATATTAGGAAATATTTCTTCACAGAGAGGGTGGATAATACCTAAAGGCTTGAGGTTGTAAATGAAGAAAGGGGGTAGTGTAACATTCCTGTACGGGGGTAACCTGCATAGAGCAGCAGTTACTACCCTTAACAGAATGCATAGGGGTAACTTGCACAAATTGGTAGTTACTATCATAAGCAAATTGCTGGGCAAACTAGAAGGATCACTTGGTCTTTATCTGCTGTCATTACTATGTTATAATTCACTGTGACATCTCCTCCATGTCTATTTATTTATTTTGATTTATATTCCTCTTTACCCTGCCTGTTCTAATATAATATCCAAAAGTCCGGTGGAAAAATCTGGGACACTTGTGTTGACAAAGTGTCAAAGTGACTCCCCACCCAGGGACTCCACCCTATTGGTGCAGGTCTCTTTCAGGACACCTGGGAAATGCAGTCTTTCTAAATTGCTGTCTTTCTTGGGGTTTCTCACGCTCAGTCTTGCCCTGTAGTCTGCGTGCCACTGTCTGGCACTAGAATGGAGTGAGGGGGCTAATTCACCATATCTTTAAGATTTGAGGTTTCACAAGTATTTCCTTTAAAATGGTACAGATCTTAATATCAAAAGTAATTAAAACCAGTTTTATAAGAGACTTATAGTTAGGTCCATGTCAAGAGAGACAGACTGAGCTAGCTCTGCTTTTACCCCATTGAATATATAGAGATGTAGTCTTGTGTACATGTATATGTACCCCCTCCCATCTGACCATGTAGGAGGTTTTTTTTTATGCTAGTAGCACCATTTGCACATGGACGGTTAAGCAGATAATTTTGAAGCATTTGTTGCTGAAGATGAGAATCAGGGAAGTTTATTGAATGATGAAAATATTCATGAGAAATGTTGCCAACCATGAAATATTTGAAGAGTAATATATGATGATGGATTGAAGTGATTATATTACCTTAATGATTGAACTATTTAATATAATTGATGCCCATTTTTTGTCCCTAGGAAAATGTCCCTGTCCCTTACAAGCATGCAATATGTGGCTTCAGCTGGTCTAAATGCCCTCAGTAGGCTCATTAGACCTTGCCCTCCACTTATGTCAGTGTTCTAAGGAGGAGTCCTACTCCCCACTGGGAAAAGAGACATGAAGAGTATACAAACCCTGCTCCCACATGAAGCAGATTTTTGAGGAGAGGATTCTAAGACCTGGAGTTGTGTTCGAGTGTGGAGCTAGCTCTTCACAGAGTAGCACCAAGGTCCTTTCCCTTCACAGAGAAGTCCCAGAAGAGAGAGGGGAAAGGGGTTCCAGGATAGGAGTTCCTGCAAGTCCAGAAGGGTGAAGAGAGAAATAGGGGATCCTGAAGAGTGGGGACAAGTGTAATGGGAGGTGCCAGAGAAAGGGCAGCATGCCTGAGAAAGTCTATCAAACTGAAATTGGGAGTCCTAAGGAGAAGAGAATTTCCCTGCAGATTCTGTGGACAAGTGTACTGGAGGTGCCAAAGGAAGAGGCAGCCTACCTTAAAAAATTCATCAGATGCAGGGGCTGATGCAACTACAATCAGCCAGAGACTCCAAAGGAGATAGAAAAAGAGACAAGGAGCCTAAGGATCAGATTACAACCACCAAACAGGTACTGGGAGGGCTCTGGGTGACAGGGATACTTGTCCAAAAGACCTAACCTGTTTTGGGAAAGAAGTATAGGGAAGGTGAAAAAAGAGTGAGGTCCATATTTGGTAAGCTAGTTTGTGGACAATATATCTGGCTAAAGCTAGCCAGATAACTTGTCCCAGATATTCAGCAGGATAAACGTCCTGGTGAATATACCATACTTGACTAAAGTTATCCGGCTATCTTTAGCCATATAACTTTAAACCTAACCAGTCAGCTTTTGAATATGGCGGGTTAGGCCTAAAGTTATCTGGCCTTATGTGGCTGGATAACTTCCTACTTAACCAGATATCTTCAAAAGATATCCTGTAGTACTGTAAAACAAGAAAAAAAAGTAAAGGGACCTGTGTCCTGATTCTTCTCCCCTGTCCCCAAATTTCATATATGGATCTAGCAGACCATAATCCCCCCAAACCCTCCTAAAATATTCTGAACTGTTGTGGTAGGCAGGTCACCCCCAACCCATTTCCTGTTTAGCTTTAAATGATCATATGGCTTTCCAACAGACCCTTCCACCCACCTGCAGTCTGAACTGGACTTATATTTTGTGGTTAACACTTGACTTCTCTATCTCTTATTGAGTGTGAATTAAAAAACCACAAATCAAAGTTTTAATGAATAAATTGCATCTGATCATTTCTGATGGGCATTAAAGCTAGTCTGGATAACAATAGTAGGAAACACAATTTTAGAAAGAAGGTATAATGGAGTCCATTGTAAGCTGCTGTCCAGCCAGCAAACAGGAATTGATTTACTCAGACCTTTCCCTCATTCTGTGTCTATGGCAAAAAAATGCTTTGTAAATGAAGTCCTTAGTCAGATATAAAGTTATCCAGCTTACTTTGTCAGGACATTCACAGTGGCGCACTCTCACCACTGAAAACACCTAACTATTTTAAAGTTAGCCAGATAAGTTTATCTATTTTTCGGCAATTCCAAAATTAAAGTTATAGTAGCCGGCTATAGCTGAAAACTGTTTTTTATCCAGTTAGCTTAGCTGGATAACTGCTCTGACCCAACTCTCTACCCAACCTTAGCCATATAACTTTTCAGCTGGATAAAACATTATTGTCAGCATCTTAGGGCCGGTCTCTGTGTTAGGATTTTCAAATGCTTCCATTTGTCCAGCTAAGTCTGAACTTAGCCATACAAATGGCACTGAATTTGAACCTCAATAGCCCATATTCAAAAAATATTTGGATAGGAAAATTAGCCAGATAATAATATCTGTCTAACTTAGCCACGTCACAGAATATACCCAGATTTACGCGAGCAGGGCCTTGCGCGCCGGTGCGCCTATTTTACATAGGCCTACCGGCGTGCGCAAAGCCCCGGGACTCGCGTAAGTCCCTGGGTTTTTCGAGGGGGGCGTGTCGGGGGCATGTCGGGGGGCGGGGCCGATCGGCGCGGCGTTTTCGGGGCGAGACGCGGCGTTTCGGGGGCGGGCCCGGGGGCGTGGTTTCGGGCCGGGGCGGTCCGGGGGCGTGGCCGCGCCCTCCGGAACCGCCCCCAGGTCCCGTCTCGGCGCGCTAGAGGACCGCTGGTGCGCGGGGATTTACTTCTCCCTCCGGGAGGCGTAAATCCCCCGACAAAGGTAAGGGGGGGGTCTAGATAGGGCCGGGGGGTGGGTTAGATAGAGGAAGGAAGGGGAAGATGAGGGGAGGGTGAAAGCAAGTTCCCTCCGAGGCCGCTCCGATTTCGGAGCGGCCTCGGAGGGAACGGCGGCAGGCTGCGTGGCTCGGCGCGCGCTGGCTACACGAAATTGGCAGCCTTGCGCGCGCCGATCCAGGATTTTAGCGGATACGCGCGGCTACGCGCGTATCTACTAAAATCCAGCGTACTTTTGTTTGCGCCTGATGCTCCAACAAAAGTACGCTAAGGCGCGCTTTTTGAAAATCTACCCCATAGTGAAAATAGCACCCGTGATACAAAAAAAAATGGGGGCACGGTTAGGCTATTTTCCCTGCTTCCGCATCACATAGGTAATTTCTGCAATGTGCAATAATTGTATTGCACCTGCACTATTTTTGCTTCATGCACTGAGTAATGCATTGCAGGGTGCATTACTGGGAAAGGTTTTTATCGCACATGCCGTTCGGAGGGAGGGAGGGAGAGAGAGAGACAGAAAGAGAGAACACATCTCTAGAGCAATATGTAATTCTATTTATACCGCTGTAAGAAGGGGCACTTTTAACTGAGTGGGGTTTAGGGGGCTGGGGTAGGTTTGGGGGGTGAGTTTACATTCATAGTAGGAGGTACAAACAGCACAATACACATCATTTTAATTGATGAAAGGTACAAGAGGAATTCATTTGTAAAATGCAGTATCTGCCAAGCTTGTTGCAGAAGAAGTGGTCTCACATTTCCCACAGCAACACAGGGAGCACTCAGACCAGACCACTGGCAATGCTACCAAACGGTAGATATGGAGTCAAATTCATACTGTTCTCAATAGCACTGGTGTGACATCCAAGGAGGTGGAGGAACAGAACTAAATTCCAATTGAAGCAATGTGCCCTAGTGATCTATAAGCTCTCAAGGATCAGTAGGCTTAGCAGAGGGGATCATTCAATCCCCCTCAACTCATGCTCCTGGAGTCACTGATTGCTAAACCCACCGTTCCATGAGGGGAGCATTCTGAAGCCATCTAGGTAGAAACCCACAGTATAGCATTCTGTAACTGTATTATACATTTAATAAACCACTCGATACTTATGGGTAAAGTTGTAAAAGAATGTTACTGAACAGAGTCTCCTCTCCAAGTGCAGCCATATGTTTCACAATGGAATGATTATGGTTTCATCATCTGTAGTAATGTACTTAGGAGACGCCATCCCTCAAATAAGCACATGACAACCCCCCCCCCCCCCCCCATTTTCTACCACTTTCCTCACTCAAGCTCTCGTTGTCTCCAGGAAAAGTAGAAAAAGAAAAAAGCGTAATGGAAATAAGCATTTCTTTACATGTACCTGTCTAGCTGAGCAATCTAGAAGTCCCAGTAAAGAGGCCTATGACTGTGACAAACAAATTGAAAGACTCACTGCAGCCAAATTTCATCACTGTCCTGAAGATACGTTCATTGATGGTTGCCAAGGATGTGTTTAATAATTTTTCATCCAAGTTGTGTTACATGGGCATGCTACGTATTTTGGGTTGGGGCTTAGTGTGCCTTAGGTACAATGTTGACATATTTTGTATGCAGATGCAAATAGGTACTTGGTTTTTTACATTTGGCTTTGTATTTCACAGCTGACTGTGCTTGCCACAATGAGGTCTTTAAGATCATGAGAGGTCTTGAACGAGTAGATGTGACTCAGTTATTTACACTTTCGAATAATAGAAGCATGGGATCTTCTTAGTGTTTGGGTAATTGCCAGGTTCTTGTGGCCTAGTTTTGGCCTCTGTTGGAAACAGGATGTTGGCCTCTGTTGGAAACAGGATGCTGGGCGTGATGGACCCTTGATCTGACCCAGCATGGCAATTTCTTATGTTCTTATGTTCTTAATGAGGTTTGGTAATATAGGCCCTTCATGTTGTATATTAAAAACATGAAGAAAGATCGATGTGGATCCAGGCAGTCAGGAGAGCTTGCAGGAAGTAAAAAACAAAGCTTAGACATAGCTACTACATCCAGTCTCTATTCCAGTTATTGCAATAGGGACTTCCATTTGCATATGGATCTTTACAGCCACAGAAGGTGCTGCTTATCTAAAGACTGAGAAGACCATAGAGAGAGCGTATCCATGCTTTCACGAGACTGACGTAGGCTAAGAAGAAGAAAAGAAGATGACAACATGCTTTGCTGTTGCCATTAAGAACAGAAACATTTCTGGTGTGATGGAATCATTTATGAACCATTGGTCTGACCCAGCATGGCATTTCTTATGTTCTTATAATCGGGGAAGACTCCAATGAATATAAGGCCATGAGTGTACTATACTGAGGATTTCTACTACCGTAGGAGAAATTTTGCCAAGACTTTTGTTTCCTGTGTTTTTGCACAGAAATAACACAGAAGATGAATGATTCCATTCGTACCACTAAACAAACTACACTGTGACATTATGAGATTGTTTTTCAAAGATAAGTATCATGATGCACTGCAGCATAGTGGTATTGTCTTATTAAAAGTGGTCAGAAGCAGCTCCCACCAGGATTTTTTTTTCAATTTTTCCAAAGATTTATTTTTTAATTTCATTCTAATGGAATCAGATAGCATAAAATGAAATAGAGTGGCTTAAGACGGTCTCCAAGATTTCACATGGAAGTAAAAGAAAATAAAAAATCCATTTTTCCTCTCCTAGGTAATAATGGTAGCAATATAGGCAAAAGTGAATTTGTTCTACTCATATGCCATGATGGGTCAAATAGCCATTTGTAAGAGAGAGTGCAGCAAAGCAGAATCTAAGAATGAAGAGCATAGGCAGGCTGTCTCCTGCACAAGGGATATTTCATAGACTCCTTCCAAATAACTTTGACAGTGTGAGAACATATTGAATAGTAGCTGAATAAGCCCCCTTTCCCAATAATACATATTTCAGGAAACCAGATATTTTGCCACTATTTATCTTCTGGCGACCAATACCACTGGTGGGACTTGACTTTGCTGTAGCTTGTGAAGAACAGATGCAGCTTAAACTCTGGTACAAATAGCAGAGTCTCTTCGTAGTATAAGATACCAAAATGTATTGGCCAAAGTAACTTACAAAGCATTCCTAATTAATTGGATTATACACCTGTTGCACACAGAGAGGCCAATATTAAAAACAAATCTAAATGATAACTTATCCAGCTAAGGATAGCTATCTCACTGAATATTCCCAACACAAAGTTATCTAGCTAACTTTAGCTGGCTAGCATTAAACCAAACCAGCTGTCTTTTGAATATTGCCTGTTAGTTTTAAAGTTATCCAGCTACAAGTAGTTAACTTCAACTTTAGCCATATAAATTCAAAAGAATATAGCCAGATAGCCAAGCAGTGATAAAAATAAAACTCAAGTGAGTCAGGAAGTCTGATCCCTCAGCCCCATGTAAATGTTGCAAATATAGGACCTTCTGGCCCAGATTTTCCTTCCTTCCAAAAAAACACCCCAAATGTTAAAAAGAAATATTCTTAATGAAAGCAAAGGATTGTCACAGCTCTGCCTCCCCACAGGTTAAGCCATGTAAATTTACCTCTGGCAACTTCCCTTCACCCCTTTCCCCCAGCACCCCAACCCTAACTATCCCGCCCCATCCGGCCCAGGATCACCATACATGCTAATTGCTTGCCACAGTCCTGATGCTTTCAGTGTTCTTTTGACAGCACCACAGAAAGTGTAAACTACTAGCATTGCTGGACGAGTAGCAGTCTGACAGCAACACTGAAAACATCCAGGGTGATGGCAGATGTGCACCATGATGCTGGCTGCCGCATAGGGTTTTCAAAGGTCCCGGTGAGGTAGGAGGGTTAGGGTTGGACAAAAGTAAGTAAAGATGTCTCAATCGGGGTGAGGAGGGGGAAGGAGAGAGCTGCAGCAGTTTGTCACTTTCAATGAGAGTATCTTTTTAATCATTGGAAGCCTTTGGGAGGAAAAGAGGTTTGGGCTGACAAGCACTATATTTGCAATATCTGGGTAGGAGGTGCAGAATCAAGCTTCTAGGTCCACTTGAGTGTTGTTTTTAAAACTCTGCTTGGCACTTTGAAAATTAAGTTTAAGATTAAAACCTGTCCAGGTCCAGGTACACCGAGAACTTTGACCTTTCTCTCAGGCATGTAGAAATATTGAAATTAGCCAGGTAAGTTATTTGGATAACTCAACTTTGCCACAGAATGCCTCACAAATGCCTCTTACTAATTCAGTTAAATTTTCTCCACTTAATAACTTAGGTTAAATGGAGCTGGATAAGTGCCAGGGATGTTCACAAATTAGATTTAGCCAGATAACATACACATTATCTGACTACAAACCTTTGAATTTAATTAGAATTTTATCATTTTAAAGTTAGCATATGACCCAACCAAACATCAATCTCAAATACGAAAGAATAAGTAATTGAAAATGATTTTATAAATTGGAATGAATATAAAAAGTCCAACAGTAAGTATTTTTAACTTTACTTAAGCATAATTTTAGCCAAATTCATTGAGTTTTTAATAATATTTAGCACTTACTAGAAGGGCAATTTTGAAAGCCAATTTTTGTAGAGAAAAATATTTTTTATCTATGTAAATTTTTTTTTTTAAACTTGCCTACCCTCGATGCAAGTAAAATTATGCATGTTGAACTATTCCCATAATTACCTAAGTTGACAAGACGAATTCCTGAAGAAATATATCAGTCGATGAAGGTTAATAATGCACATTGATTGCATTTTCAAATCTACTATATTATTTCATTTAAGAATTTTCTCTGTGCAAATATCGCAAGTACTTTGTATCCATGCAAATAATCAAAGCAAAATTGCATGCAGAATTTTGCTTTGCTTATTGATACAAGCTGCACAAGTAAAATGTACCTTAGTATTGGCTCCAATGCAGGCAGTTTGATTATTGCCCCATGTATGAAAAACACTTTTCGTGAAAAGCACCTAAATCATTTTGATTAGTACCTTTATAATTGCTTTGATACCCCTTTATAGAGGTTCTTGTGCTATAATCAACACCAAGTGTCCGGAATGAACGAGCCCATTCATCAAACCAAGACCATTGCCAACCATGGCTCAAAAATATGCTCTTATGGGAAGCCCAGATATTCTGATAGAGATTAGACTGGATCTTCCAAGTTCACCTGTGCAAACCGGTCATTCTGTTGTACAGCACAAAATGATAGAGCTAGAGGTACTGCATAATATCACAACTCATAACAGGTGAGGAATCTCTAGACAGCATTAGTGGTAAAAGTCTTTCTGAAGGAATTTCACAAGCAAGTCCCAAGATGTGAAATGAAGATCAAATTCTCAAAGTCTGCAATTCATCCCATAGCTCTCACTTAGTCACAACAGCAGCCAAACTTCAGTTGCTTCTTCATGAAACCCTGCAGTTAAAGATACTCTTTTAGCCTGACTGCCCTGATTAATAGCTCTGTAATGCCTACTCTCCCTGTTGGAAGAAACATTTCTTTTTTTAGAACTAATCCTTTTCTTTTCATTGCTGGCAATTTCAGCATCAAGGAAATGAATCACCACTGCTTGGTGCCGCCACTCACATTTGCTAGCATTTGCAATCCATCCAAGTTAAAATTTCTTATCCTCCTCAGTCAGCTGTGAACCACAATGGCGAACAGGATATTCTGACGCAAATTGCTCAGAGGATGTCTACAATGCCTGCCAAAAAGACCGACTGCAGTTTTATAGACATTCGATGAACTGTTAATGTCTATAGCACTGCAGACTAATGAAACACAATGACTGTTAAAATAAAAAAGAACAAAGGTCAAATACAGTGTCCCATTAGAAGACATAACAGTTCTGCTCTGAAATAAAATCAGAAGTCATGTGAATTGGTGTTTGATGTTTTGTCTATGTGTATTTTATGCTGATTTATTTTAATTATGTTATATGATATTTATGATTATTAGAGCATGATGTATTATTAGTGATTATTCTTCTCCTAGAACACTGGTTTGTTATGGTGGGTTATATACATTTAACAAATAAAATAAAATAAAATAAATAGTATCTACTGAGTGAAACTTCTTACAGGAAAGTATCTTGTAATATTTTCTAACCAAGGATTTCACTTGTTTGTTATCCTACTGGGTAGTTTGCTATATATAAACCTGTAAACAGAGTCAGCACTCCCTTCCAGGTCATTTGCAGGGAAGTGGTGGTGGTGAATCACAAAACCAAATCTCTGCTAGAGAACTATTAGTAAGCAGGGAGTTAAAAAGCAGGAGCATGGTGTGGAGTCATGCAGACATACTCTGCTTACCTATATCCGTCCTTTCCTTGGCTCAAAGAAGGGAGAGGACGCCAGAGTGTTGAAAGGTCCTGCACAGCTGCTGCTGAGTCAGGTAAGGTAAAGATTATTTGACAGGAAAGAAGGGATTTTTATCCTAGTTTAGGAAATACTTTTTTCTTGGTAAAGTTGCTTAGATAAATCCTGATTTGGTCCCTTTTCTTAGGTAGAGGAAACCTAGTACTTTCCCTTGGTAAAAGTCAATTGTTTTCACTGGGGTTAAGTGTTAAATGCTGACTCTGGATAGTACTAGAGCCTGTAAGCCACACTATCCAAAGGCTCTAAGACTCTAGCTGAGAAGAGAAAAGTACGAGGCCAATATTCAGCCACGATGTGGTTGAGCAAGTTAGACAGGATAAACTAAATTAACTGGCTAACTTGGCTGAGATATTTAGTAATGCATCTGCACCACTGAATATACTCTTAGCACGATAAGTTTATCTAGCTAACTCTGGACAGCCAAATAACTGTCCTAGACTTTCCTGGTTAGCTAAGCCAGATAAAGCTGAAAATTGGCACTTGTCCAGTAAAGTTATGCAAATAAGTTACTCTGCTAGGAAAGCCCCTCAATTATCCAGTTGTTTAGCCAGATAAACAGTTAGCCAGCTAAGTGGCAGCAGCTCAATGCGGCCAAATATTCATGAAGCAGCACTTAGCCAGATAAGTTGGAATTTAACCAGCTAAGTGGCGATGAATATCATACTTAACATAGTAACAGAGTAAATGATGGCAGAAAAAGACCCAAGTGGTGCATGCAGTCTGCCCAGCAAGCTTAATTTATTTATTCTTTTAATGTACTTATTTTTACTCTGTTAGTATACTAACTAGAGATGTGCATCGTTTTTTGTGTTCGTGTCATTCTTCGTTTTTCGGCCGCCATGGAAAATGTCGTTTTTTTTCGGTTCGGGTCTTTTTTTTCGCGAAAAATCGATTTTTAGTTAGTGCGCGCTAACTCCCCGTTAGCGCGCGCTAACTCCTGTTAGTGCACACTAACAAAAACCATTAGATTTTGTTATTTTTTGTTACTTTTTGTTAGTTTTTGTCAGTGCGCGCTAACGGGAGTTAGCGCGCACTAACAGGGAGTTAGCGCGCACTGACTCCCAGTGCACACTAATCAGAAAAACAAATTTTTGTGAAAAAATGGGAAAATCCAGATTTTTTTCGGGCTCCCTGAAACATGCCGAATTGGACAATTTCGTTGCAATTATCCAATTCGGCAAAAACGAATGCACATCTCTAATACTAACTGCTGCTCCATGCAGGTTACCCCAGTGCACCTTACCCCTTGATTTAGACAGGGACCAACAATGTGAAAAATCTTGGTGTTACGGGGCCAGTTAGGGCCCCGAAGAATTGAACCACTGACTGAGCTGAATAAATTGTGAATATATATATATTCAGGACTTGTTAAGTCTTTTGGCTTCTCATTTCTGTTAAACTCTCTGTCTTATTTGGAAATCTCAGCCACAGAAGTTTGTGTGCTAGTGATGTCTCTGAGGCCCTCCAGAAATTTATGGGTCACATTCCACTCAGCTTTCTGAGCCAACATCTAGCAAAGCCCCTCTGCCCTAGGGCTGGAATGCCTAAGAAAGGAAAGGATATACAGCATAATTTAACTGGGTATTAGTGGGAAAAAGCAGACAAAGAACGAGATATTCTATATAAACCACTTCACAAGCCTTAGTATTGGAAGTAATGCAAGACATTTATGATATGCAGTGGCATGAGGTCAGGGCTTTCAAGGGATTCAGTGAATCCCCGGCCCTAACCAATTTCCTTAATGTATTTGAGGTTTTTCTTTTATGCATTTTTTTTTTTTTTGTAACATTTGTTTTCTTTGAGTCGGGCAGAGATAAATCAAGCCGATGCTGCCTTCAACCACGCTATCCACAGGCGGCTGGGGCAGCAGGAATCACATTTAAGAACATGCCATACTGAGTCAGACCAAGGGTCCATCAAGCCCAGCATCCTGTTTCCAACAGTGACCAATCCAGGCCATAAGAACCTGGCAAGTACCCAAACACTAAGTCTATTCCATGTTACCGTTGCTAGTAATAGCAGTGGCTATTTTCTAAGTCAACTTAATTAATAGAAGGTAACGTTATCTCCTGCTGTCGCAGGGCCTATCTCTCAGCTCTTATTGTGAGATGGGACCTGCGGTAGTAGATGACATTGTATGGGTGCGACTGCTGCTACAATTCATACGACAAACAACCCGTGATCTGGAAGGCTACCATGCAGCATGGCCTGTTGCCTGCCAGAGAAGAGAGTAAATCCCGTGGTCGCCAGCGGATCCCATCCCATTAACAGCTGAAGATGAATCCCTTGCAGATACAGTGTGAAGCAGCACTAGCTGCAATTAAAACTGTTTGAGCCTTATTAACTAATAGCTCTAGTTTTAGCTACAAATTATTTCTCGACCTGCTGCTGCTTGAGATCTTTTGAGCACTTTTCAGGTGCTATACTTATCCTGGCATAATGTTCCTGCACATATGGTTACCCTGCGGTCTTCTATGATATACTTCCTTCTCATCCGTGAATACCTGTGTGTCATACCTTTTGGATTTCTTTGAGCTCCTCTTCCACATATTTATATGCTGGTATAACTGAATGGGAGATTCTTTCCAACAGTTATAGTCAATCATATTATATCATATGCGACTCGTCCCTCCTGATGCAGCCCTAGCGAAACACGGTTCCGTGTCGGGGGACTGATTTTCTAATAAATGTTGTGGTAACTTGGAATTAAACAATCCTATTGTTTTGTTCGTCCTTAGTTTTATTTTTTATGGACGATTTGCATAAATCTCTCACAACACACCTGCTATATTGGAATGTCTCTTATCTCACATCTAAAGAAGGGACCTATGTAGTTTTAAAAGCTTTTGTACATTATTTTTAGCTACAGGTATTTTTTTTTATTTTGCAGTTATTTTCAAGCAGCCTGGCATGTTCTGTTTACCTAATAGGTGATGTGTTAGTGTTTTAGGCCCTAATGTAATATTTGCAGTGTTGCTTTTTTATAGGAAGGGTTGTTACTGTTTGAGTGCTGGAAGTTGTCTTGGTATGAGAGGTTTAATATATTGTAATTTCTTTATTCACAGCTTTCTGAGGATCAAGTCTACACCCAGTATTTATTATAAAAGGCCTAATATCATATGGGTTCCACTGTCTTTTGCATGTTGGGGAGAGGGGATAGAGGAAGCAAAGACTTGGGGGATGAGGGTATAGGCTGGGGAGTGAGGACAGAGGTAGTGAGACTGCTGGTGACTCAGGGGAGGGGAATGGAGATAGGAGAGGGGTCTGAGGGTGCAAGATTGAATCCCTTACTTTAAATGTCACTGCATGCCACTGATGACATGCCATACTCCCATGCATTGAGTCCTAAGAGTAATGGATTGCTCTACTGCTGAGATTCATGGGACAACCTCAGGGAAGTGAGCAGACTTGGTTTTATATTATAAAAATATATATGGGGTCCATAGTCAAAAGCCATTTAGATGAATAACCTAACAGTTATCTGTCTAGATAGCATAGATCTGCAGCTGAATTCTAGCTGGATTAAAAAAAAAAGGTGTTTTGAGAGCATTCTTGGGAGGGGCTGAGATATCCTGCTAATCTAGTCAAATATCGAGTATATCTGACTAGGTTAACTGGATAACTGGATAACTTTAGACCTGCTTCTGAGCAGGTCTAAAGTTACCTGGCCTTGTGCGACCAGATAATATGCTACTTAACTGCATATCTTTAAAAGATTTGCAGCTAAGTAGCATTGTCCTCCCTTAAGATTCAGTAACAGAATTCCCTTCCTCCTCCACCAATGCCTTACTCTTCTAACCCCCCACCCCCCCATACACACATAGATCTCTTTTTAACATTAAGCATTAAACCCGTCCCGATTTTTACATAAATATTATGATCTGGCCATCTTCTCCCTTCCCCCCCAGCACAAGGATGAATTGGAACACTAACATCTATCCCCTATGACCCCAGACCTTCTCCATCTCCCCCATAACTTTTTTTTATGCGATCCTGGATAGAGGGATCCACTGCCCTGCTCCTGATGCCTCAAGTGGTGCTCTGATAGGAGTAGTGCTAGAAGCATAAGATAATGTTGAAATTTATGCTTCCAGTGCTGCCTCTGTCAGAGCAGGACTGGAGCAGAGGGTTCTTCACTCCCGGCTTGCATAAAAAAGTTTATGGGAGAGATGGGGAAGATCTAGAGCAGTGGTTCCCATCCCTGTCCTGGGGACCCCCACCCCAGCCAGTCAGGTTTTCAGGATATCCACAATGAATATGTGTGAGAGAAAATTTGCATGCAAATTTGGATATCCTGAAAACCTGACTGGCTGGTTGGGAACCACTGATCTAGACCCTCCCCATCTCCCCCAGAAACCTTTTTTATACAAGCCAGGAGTGAGGAACCCTCTGCTCCAGTCCCAATGCCTCCAGCCCTGCTCTGACAGAGGCAGCACTGGAATCGTACATTTCAACATTATCTTATGCTTCCAGCGCTGCTCCTATCAGAGCAGCACTGGAGGTGCAGGGAGCAAATATTGCATGCAAATTTTCTCTCATGCATATTCATTGTGGATTTCCTGAAAACTTGACTGGCTTGGGGGTCCCCTGGACAGAGTTGGGAACCACTAGTCTAGGGGATAGGGGACAGGTAGCCCGATTCATCCTTATGCTGGGGGGAGGGGTAGAGGTGACCAGATCATATATTTATGTAAAAATTGGGACCGGGTTTAATTTCAGCACAACTTTAATGTTTAAAAAGAGGTGTATGTGTGAGGGGGTCTGGGAGGGTTAGAAGAGTAAGGCTTTGGAGGAGGAGGAAAGGGATTCCATTACTGAATCTTATGTGAGGACAACACAATTTAGCTGCATATTTTTTAAAGATATGTAATTAAGAATCATGTTATCTGGGTAACTTAAAAATATAAATGACTACATTTAAATATAATAATACGTCAGTAATGGGAATCACATCTATTAAATCACACAACCCTGTATTAATTTATACATAAATTAATACAGGTTTAATACATAAATTAATACACAAATCATCTCAATTTTAATACAAAAAATATTTCACAAAATATATTGATAATTTTATTTATTGCATTTTATCCCTTTGTAAACATAATTTTTTACACAAAAACATACTTTGTAAAATACATATTCAAGAGCATACAGCACATGCCACTTTCACAATGAGTGGACACATCAATATATTGAAACTATTGCACATACCATAGACATATCGATACTAAAACACCCATCACCCCCATAATCACAAATACTCATACCACATTCATTCCATAGAAAAACTTTCCCCATAAAGTCTAAATATAGATATACATATCAATGCTCGCAATATCCACCCCTCTCTCTCTCTCTCTCTCATGGAATTTGTAAGCATCTCCTGGGAGAGGGTGCAATGAAACTTTGCTGTGGATGTTTAGAGGCTGATGGCATGCAATGGAGTTTGGATTTAGGCATTCCAGGGGAGATTGCATCAATGGGGCTGATTAAGTTTCCAGTGGAGAGAAGTATACCAATGCAAGGAATGGTGGTCATCTTAGCAATGCAGGGAGTTGATAAGGTGTCTGGTCCTCTTTAGCTCAGTACCATGGAGCTGGAAACTAGCAGAACAGAAGCAGCACTGACTAACCTACATGAAAATTTGGTTTCTTTTCCTCTGAAAGACTCCACTTTGACATGAGCTGCAATGTCTAAGGAGTTTATCAAATGCATTTGGAAAGTTTTTTACATGGGAAAGAGTAATGGAATTAAAAAGCTAAATTAATTGGGTGGGCAGACTAGATGGGCCATATGGTCTTTTTCTGCAGTCATGTTTCTATGTTTCAAAGTCCACTCTAGATTTTGTTTTTATGCTGGATACTAAAGGAGAAAAAAAGTTGGAAGAAAAGGAGGATTTTTTTCTTTAGGTCTGAGAATGTCTTAGATAAATTCAGGGGCTAGAAAGATATAGATTCTGAAAAGGAGTTTCTTATTAAAGCATGCATTTCTTTGATAGCAGTTTGCTAGGCTTCTTTTATTAGATATTTACAGCTTGTAATAATTTCTTTTTTGTTAGTTTATTGAATGTTTTTATGTTTTATGTTTATATCTTAATATATATGTTTTTATTATGAATGTTATTTATATTGTAAATCACTTATAACTAGCTCTTCCATGTTCTGCCTTTTTCATAAAAAAACAATTTAATTACTCAGGCTCTGTGGACTTTGCGTATAGCAGAGAAAAAGAAAGAAGAAGCTTCCATCTCCACAGAGGACACAATAATGGTCAATAGCATAAGACGGTAAGGATTTAATTGATCTGGAATAGGTTGTCTCCCCAAAGGTAAATTTCAAAGGAGGTTGCTTGATGTCTAGGTTGTATTCCTTGATGGCTCAGGAAAGAGAGACATTAAGATTTCCTAAGGTGGTCTGACTGGTATGTTCTGTCACCAAAAAGACCACCATTTCAGTGGAAGGAGGCACAGTTTTACAGGATGCGCAGGAAAATAAGATTGAATCAGTTTTTAAACAGGCGTATGAAGCAGCAAGTATGGTACTTCAGAATGCAGCTTGTATCTGTATTACAGTGAGATCTGCTTTGCTTTTGTCTCAGCACCTTCAGGAAGAAAGCTTGGGTTCAAGTAGTGAAGGTTTGGATGACACACTAGTCTTGGAACCATTGATGTTTCATTTGATTCTGGTCACACAACAGCAAGGAAGCAAGGTGTATTACTTCCAGCATAACAGCTTGGCATTTGATATGGTTATGTAATTGGTCTGAAGACTCCATTTATAAGACTAATTTGACTAAACTATTTTATTGTTTGGGGAAGATCTTGAAGATGGCCAACATTTGAAGTGACTCCAAGGTGTGAGTCTGAAATCATTGGCTCAGTGTGCTTACGGCAGTCAAAAAAGCAAATAGAATGTTAGCAATTATTAGGAAGGGAATAATAAATAAAATGGAAAATGTCTTAATGCCTCTGTATCACTCCATTGTAAGACTGCATGTTGAGTACTGTGTACAATTCCAGTCGCCACATCTCAAAAAAGATAGAGTTGCACTGGAGAAGGTACAGAGAAGGGCAACCAAAATGATAAAGGGCATGGAATGGCTCCCCTATGAGGAAAGGCTAGAGATGTAAGGGCTGTTCAACTTGCAGAAGAGATGGCTGAGGTGGGATATGATAGAGGTCGATAAAATCATGAGAGGTCTAGAATGGGTAAATGTGAATTGGTTATTTACTTTTTCAGATAATAGAAGAACTGGGGGACATTCCATGAAGTTAGCAAGTAACACATTTAAAACTAATTGGAGAAAATTCCTTTTCACTCAGTGCACAATTAAGCTCTGGAATTTGTTGCCAGAGAATGTGTTTAAGACAGTTAGTGTAGTTGGGTTTAAAAAATGTTTGGATAATTTCTTTGAGATGTTACAGAAGGGGAGCGCTAGGAGAGTGAACCCATCTCGAGGGGATTGTGTGCCCTTGGGCCTCGGCATGACCCCAGAGAACTCCAAGGCAGCACCGAGGGTTGGCGAGGCATGTCCCAGCATGGGTGGAGATGGATGGTTTGACCCTCTGCTGGACTTGCATGCTTCTGGAGCCAACACATAGTGTTGGTTATTGAACAATCCTCTGACCGTTCCCAGCCCTTTCGGACCTGCCACAAGGAATGACAAGAAGCAGCAGGCCAGACTATGGACTCAGGATCAAGGTTCAGGAACAAAGTCAAGTACTGGGTTGAGGCTGACACACAGTGTGCCCTACACAGCCCACCGTAGACAGGCAGACCCAATGGGCTGGTCACGGACCACGCTAGAATGCGAAGCAGGCTCTAGTCAAGGTGTGGAACAGATGAAGCTGGAACATGGTGAAAATTCAGTAGAAGCCTGTACCAAGGTGCGCCCTACACAGTCCATCCTAGGCTGGTCGCGGACGATGCTGGAATGGCACAGGTTCAGTCAGAGTCTTAGGCATAGATGGAGCAGCCCCAAGAACATCCAAGGACCGAAATGAGAGTTAGGATGGAGGACCAAGATGGAACTTGGCTTCAAACAGGAAACAGGACCAAGACGGGACTTGGCTTCAGCAAGGATGAACCTCTGGAGACTTGAGCTGCGAACGAGAAGACAGGCAATGTACCATGAGCATGCCAGGAAAGGGTGGCATCGAGGAACCAGGGGTTCTGAAAGCAGAGGCGAAGACAAGTCATCAGGAAGCAACATCAGGAACCAAGGACAACGGACATCAGGAACATGGAAACATATCAAGACAAGACATGGAGCTCCAACAAAGAACGAAGGCCTGACGGTGCGCTGGAAGGCGAGACATCCAGGAGCAAGTAACTCCAATGCAAGGCAAAGCAGAACTGAAAGAGAAGTCCTTTTATAGAGCAGGAAGCAGGCAATTCCTTGGGAGGAGTTTAGATGGGCCACACCCTGCTGGCTCTATACCTAGAGAGAAGAGCTGTGGGCCAACCCCTTAGGAAGAAGGGGTGAGGCCCAAACCAGAAAGTCAAGGAGGAAGCAGAGCAGGCCTTAGGTAGGCCCAGATGGCAATGGCGGCCTCCCAGGCCATGGAGCAAATCCGGGATAGACTGTCCAGGCAAGGCCCCGGCTTTGGTGCGGCCTCCAGAGAAAAGGTGAGAGGCCTCCTGTGGCACAGCTACAAGAGGAATCTTAACATGAGAAGTCCATTAAATGTAATTAATCAAGTTGACTTAGGGAATTGCCACTGCTATTACTGGCATTAGTAGCATAGAATCTACTTAATGTTTTGGGTACATGCCAGGTAGTTGTAACCTGGATTGTCACTGTTGGAAACAGGATGCTAGGCTTCATGAACCCTTGGTCTGACCCAGTATGAAAACTTCTTATATTCTTAAAAATCCATCTCTTGAGGACTCTATTATTAAAAGCTTTAAACTGGGGGCAAACTTAGTAGATAATAATAATGTCTAATGCTTACCAGGATCCTCAGCTAACAGGAATACAAACCAGATTCTTTGTACTATCATAGAAGAATAGAATTCTGAAACTTATCTAATTATCCATTTGGCTACCAATGTCCTGGCAACAAGTAGTATTAGCAAAGTAAGAGTGATTTCCATACTTTAGGGAATGTGCTTCCCCTGTAAACCTGTGCAGGACTAGGCTAGATACCTGGTCCTCTTTAAATCCCCTAGGAAAAAGAATGCTCTGTGGGTGGGAACCTGCTGAGCAGGAAGAGCTCTGAGGGCGGGACTACAGAGAGAGGAATAAGTTTATGAGCTCAGCTGAGATCGAGAGGCCCAGTGTCTCCAGGTGTAGAAGCTCCTGACTCTGGGTATAATAATGTCATAATGCCTCTATATCGCTCCATGGTGAGACCACACCTTGAATACTGTGTACAATTCTGGTCGCTGCATCTCAAAAAAGATATAGTTGCGATGGAAAAGGTACAGAGAAGGGCAACCAAAATGATAAAGGGGATGGAACAGCTCCCCTATGAGGACAGGCAGAAGAGATTAGGGCTGTTCAGCTTGGAGAAGAGACGGCTGAGGGGGGATATGATAGAGGTCTTTAAGATCATGAGAGGTCTTGAACGAGTAGATGTGACTCGGTTATTTACACTGACGAATAATAGAAGGACTAGGGGGCATTCCATGAAGTTAGCAAGTAGCACATTTAAGACTAATCGGAGAAAATTCTTTTTCACTCAACGCACAATAAAGCTCTGGAATTTGTTGCCAGAGGATGTGGTTAGTGCAGTTAGTGTAGCTGGGTTCAAAAAAGGTTTGGATAAGTTCTTGGAGGAGAAGTCCATTAACGGCTATTAATCAAGTTTTCTTAGGGAATAGCCACTGCTATTTATTGCATCAGTAACATGGGATCTTCTTAGTGTTTGGATAATTGCCAGGTTCTTGTGGCCTGGTTTGGCATCTGTTGGATACAGGATGCTGGGCTTGATGGACCCTTGGTCTGACCCAGCATGGCAATTTCTTATGTTTTTATGTTCTTATGGGTAGTTTGAGTTGGAAAGAGTACTGTCAAGGTAGGCACTTGTTGTGAATATTCTTTTGTACTTGGAATTAATAAAGTAAAATTGTATAAGAAAAGGCTTGAGTCAGCATGCTAACTGCTCTAGCCCAGTGAATATTGTTTAGCCAGCCCTCACAGTGCTCAAGCATCAGGCAAGGACATTAGCATTTTCAGAGATCTTGCCTGTTCTTGTTAAGTGAGATGAAAGGCTTGGTCGTATTGCCAGATTTAATAGTTGCAGACCAAGGCAGCAGTGATATGGTTCCTTTGTAATATTGGAAGGCAGGGGGTAACCTACACAGAACAGCAGCTGCATGTGAGTTCCATGTGGGAATTTGATCTACTTTGAGAATATGCACATAAAAGCATTACTCAGCAGACTAGATGGGCTTTTATGGTCTTTATCTGCCATCATTTACTATGTTGCTATGTTATTAATTTCATGATTAGAAAATGATAACCATAAAGATTGAAAGGAGTGTGCATTAAAGTATTTAAAATTAAATTCTAACTCCGGGTTGGTATGCGTTTTGAAATATGTGGATGAATGAGCTTGCAGAAATGAAGAAGCAGGCTGTGTCTTTGGAAAATCAGTCTCTTGACATTTTCTGGACTGGTCTGCCAGATTTGGATGGCAATAGTGAGGTATTCTTGCCCTCAATGAGTCTTAGGAGGTTCACACCTTGGGTAAATATGAGTAATGCCTAAAACTGCTATGTCAGGGTTATGGAAAAGTCTATGTATTACATTGCTTTTAGTGTAACATTTTTTTACTTGTAGAATTAAGGGTCAAAATAGAAGTTATACTGTAAGTGATTCCTTGTTTGTTGACCCTCAGTTCTACAAATTCAAGTGAACTAACACAGCAACAACAATCCTTTTTTTAAAACTTCTGATTCATTTTCTATTGAAGTAAGAATTCTTTACAGGTTTTATTTTTTTTTTTGATACATATTATGAGGCACCCTGCACAGGATACCATGTAAAAGAGAAAAATCATTATTCTTATATTTTGTGAGACAGGAATAGCCCATAGCTAAAGAATATGGTTTAATGTTTGTAACAGCACTGAAATTTTATCTTTATTTCTTGGAATCCTCGATCTATATAAATCAAGGTAATGGTATCCTATGAAATTCTATGAGTTTCTCAAACCTTATGGAGATAATTTTCAAAGAATTACACAGGGGTTGCACATGTAAAATTAGCATATATGGAAGTAATTTTTGAACAGCTATGTGTGTAAATATAACATACTATTGTAGCAATTTTCAAAAGCCCATTTATGCATGTAAAGTGTATTTACACATGTAAAACCCACATGTAAGTAGCATGTGTGGCAGGATCCCACCAGTCCACTACTAAATACCCTTAGTGTCCATTGTAGATAGAAACAATTCTTGAGTTTTCCATCCCCCTTGCCCTCCTCCCACCTAGGGGAGCTGGGATTGGTTGCTCTTTGCTTTATAACCAGTTATTTTGTGATTTAAGGAGCGGCTAAAATCAGTTCAGGTCAAGAGTCAGGATGTATGTGTTTCCCTCATTGGAGAAGCCTCCCTGCCTCATCAGGTTTTTGCTTTTTTGAGGGGAGTGTCCTCTGTGCACACCCTGCCAGAGGGTCTCTTGGAGTTTAGTTACAGTAAGGACATCTTTGGCTGGAACTTCTGCGGGACTCTCACTCCAGAACTAAGCACTAGTGAGCCCATTCACTCCCTGAATGAGGCAAGCACGTGTGACAGGCTTGGCTGTGTGAGGTGCTTGAAGGCTAGAAGAATCCTATTTTTGGATGGGTCTGTGTTTAACCCTGCTTCTTTGAAGAATGTCATCCTCTCTGGATGGACTTGGAGGGCAAGGGCTGAAGATTTAGTGAGTCCTTTCACCCCAAGAATGTGGTAAGCACCTGGGACAGCAGAACACCAGTCTAGTAAGTTGTTTTGTTTTTTTTTACTAAAGAAAGTAATATTTCTGGGAGCCAGGCTGAACAGCAGGTTCCTGAGACCACAGACTTTTCAACCCAAGGAGTCACCATTCATAATAAATAAAGCAGTCAAATAAGATCATGGATACCCCATCCAGATCTCCACCTATATGGGACCAGGACCCAGAGCTGGATGATCGGATTTGAACTGGAGACTGAGGTAAGATGGTTTTTGCTACGCTAGAAGGGGACCTCTGACATAGGAATTCTGGTAAGCCACTGGGAGAGCTTTTCGTGAACATTTTACATCTCCACAGGAAGCTCAACCAGTTTGCCGAAGAAAAACACACTTACCCAATATGAGTCACCCTAACTGTAATGAAATTAGCTGTATTGAAGATGGACTAAGTTGACTTTTACCACTCAGTAAAATTATTATTTAACACCCAGTGCCTGGTATTGCCTGTTTTGTTACAGCAACTCCTGGAATTGCCACAGCTATCAACATACACAAAGGATAAATTTGACCACTATCTGGGCCATAGACGAAAGTCTTCCCTCATAAAACGAATCCCCCTCTGAGACAGAAAGCTCAGGATCTGGGAGGAGAAGCCCAGAAAATATAAATTAGTTGAATGAAGAAATAGGATTTACATCCAGACAACATTTAACAAGGTATTGATCTGAGCAGTATGAATATACAAACATTGGGATAACTTAATCGCTACGACGGTTACTACCTTCAAACATTAAGCCTTATACTTCACTTTGATGCAGCTCCAACACTGCTCTCTGCATCAATGGCAGGGGTGGAAGGAAATTAGAATTAAAAAAGTTACCAATAAGAGCCCTGAACTCAGCAATCGGAGTAACAGATAAGTATGAGAAAATAAGTGTGAAAGCTTGCTGGGCAGACTGTATGGGCCTATTTGTCTTCTTCTGCCGTCATTTCTATGTTTCTGTGTTTCTATGTTTCTAATGTTCTACTTTCAAAAAAGGGGTTACATATGTATGCACATAGATAGTATTTTGCAAGAGCCTGAAGTATGCATGTACTAGCAAAGTTGCATATAAAAGCTCTGGATTTTGTTGACAGAGGATGTGATTAGTGCAGTAGGTGTAGCTGGGTTTAAAAAAGGTTTGGATAAATCCTTGGAAGAGAAGTCCATTAACTGCTATTAATCAAGTTTACTTAGGGAATAGCCACTGCTACTAATTGCATCAGTAGCATGGGATCTTCTTAGTGTTTGGGTACTTGCCAGGTTCTTGTGGTCTGGTTTGGCCTCTGTTGGAAACAGGATGCTGGGCTTGATGGACCCTTGGTCTGACCCAGCATGGCAATTTCTTATGTTCTTATGTAGAAGTTTTAAGGAAATGAGGCAGGGTTCAGAAGTCCTTGCACAAGTTAGTATTTTCTATCAAACATTTTCTATCAAACTTGTCCATAAGCCTTTACACCTCCTAAAAGGGATGGTAACTTTCATATGTATATATTTACAAACCTCGTTGATTATTTAATGCAAATTTCCCCTTGTTATTCACACCCTCATTTATTCATTTGTTAACTTGTTTTATTTGTTCAATGTAAAGCGCCATGCCTGGCGTTTGTTTGTGTTACACTGTAAACCGATGTGATATCCTGGATGAATGTCGGTATATAAAAATTCTAAATAAATAAATAAATAAATAAATAAATAAAAAAAAGGGGCCTGCGGGCGTACATAGGCGCCCAGGGACATGGCAATTTTATACCATATATGCACATTATAAAATAGCATTACTGTGCGTATGTGTGAGCCTTATTTTACAAGTAGGAGTGCTCAGCTGTGCAAATTGGGTTTCAGCTGCATAGGTCAGGGAATTTCATAACCGGTGCGCATCCATGCCAAGTGCAGTTTCACCATTTCATCAACCAGTTTGCCCAGTGTAGAGCTAGGTCTTCCAACTCCCCCTGGTTTAATAGCCTTCACTGCTCCTAGATACCCCAGACACTTTAAGCCCCTCAGAAATGACTTTTTTTTTTTGTTTAAACTTACACCTACTCCATAGCAGAAGTGGCACTAAACCTGGGTGTGCACCCAGGCATGTAGGAATATGTTGGCACATCTCTTGGCCCTGCCTCCAAATGCCTGTGCCCCCCTCCCCCCACACCATGCCCAGTTTTGATTCTGCGTGAGATGTGCATGCAGCAGGAGATGTGCAGACGTAGGTAGCTTTTAAAATATGGCAAGCACGTGGAGCCCATACATGTGTGTGTGCATCTCCTGATTTTGGCTTACAATGAGCTTTTAAAATTCACCTTTAAGTCAAAGAAGTGAAAATGCTCTTGTCTTCTGACAGCAGTTTCTAGGTGGAAGGTCTGGGTTAAGCAGTGGAGGGCTCAGGATGAACTAGTGGAGGTGCTGGTGAGCAGGTGATTGCAAGTATGTGCACAAGTATTTTCAAAAGCGAACTTCACATATTCTTTATAACATACATGCCTTTGCATATAACTCAGGGTTATTATATGCATGCTTTAATTCTTATCTATGTGAAATATATGCATATACTTTAATAACATGAGTACAGAAAACATTTGTTTTGCTGGATTACAAAGATGCAGATGAACTGAAACATTCATACATACTTTTGGGGCCTAATTATCCGGTATTTTATAAACTATGTGGTTACCACCACACAGTTTACAAAATAGTGGTGTAACTTTAGAATGAACCGACTTACGCGTTGATGAAGAGACCCCCATTCTCCCCACTGCTATCCTCACATAATACATTTTCTGCTTTGGATAATGAAGACACTCCAGCAATAGAAAATGAAGTGATGTCTGAAAAGAATGTCTGAAAGGGATGTAGCCTGATGACTGAGTCTCCTGGGAGATTCAATCATCAGAGGAACCAATTTGGGACATCATTTTGATGGGGATGCAAGATCCTTAGCTAGTAGAAATATTAACCAGATAGTCAATTCAGTTACAGAAGATAGCAGAGACTCTGATATCAATGTTATCATCCAACTGAGGACCAATGACCTTGCTAAAAATGGTAAGTTTGAAGCACAGAAAGATGTCCAAAAACTATGCAAGAGGATTAAATACATGGCAAAGACCATTGCCTTTTCAGAAGTATTACCTGTTCATGAAAAGAGGAAGGAAAGGTTCTGCCATATAGCTACTTCCATTTTTGGCTCAAAAATTGAAGTAAAGAAAGTGGTTTTGGATACATTGGCGGCTGGGGAAAGGGGTGTATGGAGTAATAGAAGGTTATATGTGTTGCACTGTAGGTGGACCCTTGGCCTGGCACAGGATTGGTACGGCCCTCTGAGGGTTCCCAGAGGGTGCCTGCTGCCAGGAGGCGGAGCACATGAGGAGACAGAGGCTAGCTGGAGCTTCATCAATAACAGTCCAGGAGCTCCGTGGGTTGAGCCCTTGTATACCTGGACCACCTGGGCTTAGGTGGGCCTCTGAGGGTCTCCTGGAGAGGTAGCAGAGATGTGTGCCCACCAAGAGCAAAGGTGTGTGGCTAGTGGAAAACAGATAAGCTAGACCGGAAGAGAGTGTACCGGAGACCACTGGAACGGAACAGGAACTGAAGGTCCTCCGGTCAGGATAGGCAGTGCCTAGTGGTCTAGCTTGTAGAAGACCATGGGTAGCGTCAGAACAGGAAGGCCTGGTGGTCACAGGAGAAGCAAGGAGAGTGTCCAAGTGGAGTGCTAGGGTCAAAGCCAGGGTATCCATCTGAAGGTGGTCAGCCAAAGCAAAGGTCAGCTCCAGGTATCAGTCCGAGCGTGGTCAGTAGCAAGCAGGGGTCAGTCCCAGGTATCAGTCCCAGCGTGGTCAGTAGTAAGCAGAGGTCAGTTCCAGGTATCAGTCCGAGTGTGGTCAGAAGCAAGCCGAGGTCAGTACCGTGTATCAGTCTGAGAAGGAACAACTTGGGTAGAGGAACGTAGAAGAGGAATCAGGAACAGATGCTGGAACACAGGAAGGACCACGGGAACACAGGAACGCAGAAGCACTGGAAGACACAGGAACACAGGAACGCAGGAACACAGGAACAAGCACTGGAACAAGCAGAGGAACGAGAAATGCAGGAACACTGAAATGAACGTAGGAACACAGAATGGCAACTAGCTTCACACAAATGTGACGACCTATTTGCCAAGGTGAGGAACTGAGAGAAGGCCCTTGCCTTATATAGGATGCTTACATGATGTAATTGGGAGGCATCTGGCCTTAGTTTCCCGCCCTGGGCCCTTTAAAAGAGGGAGCGCCGGCCACGCGGGTGCATCTAGGGGCGGGGCTGAGGATGCCGAGGATGCGGAGCCCCTGTGGGAGCTCCGTAGAGAGGCCTGTGATGACAGAGGCATTTGGGGCAGGCGCTGGGGATGCCTATAGCTGGCTGCAGCAGCTAGGGAGGACGGAGCGGAGCTTGTGGAGGGGAGCCCAAGGCTCTCACTCACTCTCTCTCTCTCACTCTCACTCTCTCAATATGGGGTAGGAAAAAGAATTATGGACTGGTAAAAAAGAATCAGACAATCTGTTTGAAGAAATCCAAAAGTGGGAAAGAAGTGTTGCTATTTAATCCTCTGGCCAAATTTTACTAGATATCCCAACTCCTAGAGCAGCATCCCTCGATGAAACCAGAGAATGTGTCTATTCATTAGCAGGCCCTTCCCTCTGGAATTCTCTCCTGAAGGAAATAAGAACTGTGAAAGACTCCACATTTTTTAACAAAGCTTTAAAGACCTATTTGTTCAAAAATACATATGAATGCTGAAACAGTTTGTCTTACCTCTAGAGGCATTTCCTATCATCTGTGACTTGATATGAATTCCTTATTTTTATTTTATTTTCACTGCATGTTACACCAATTGTGAATATGCGATTGTATCTCACCAGGAACGTAGGAAGAGTGGGTAATAAATGTTGCAAAATAAATAAATAAATACAAGATATAGAGAGACAGTGGATGCCCTTCAAGGGGCTCTGCTCAAAAAATGGTAAAGGAACCCACAAGGGAGGGTGTGATACTCAACCTAGTGCTCACAAATGGGGATAAGAACATAAGAAATTGCCATACTGGGTCAGACCAAGAGTCCATCAAGCCCAGCATCCTGTATCCAACAGTGGCCAAACCAGGCTACAAAAACCTGCAAGTACCTAAACACTATTTATATTTATTATTTATTTATTTATTTATTTATTTATTTATTTAAACAGTTTTCTATACCGTTGCACAGAATAAAATTCCATCTCGCCGGTTTACAATGTTAAACAGCAAGAAAACTAATTAAATAAATTACAATTATACATAAAAAGAATCAAATCTCAACTAAGAAGATCCCATGCTACTGATGCCAGTTGTAGCAGAGGCCATTCTCTAAGTCAACTTGATTAATAGCAGTTAATGGACTTCTCAAGGAACTTCTCCAAACCTTTCTGAAACCCAGCTACACAACTGCACTATCCACATCCTCTGGCAACAAATTCCAGAGCTTAATTGTGTGTTGAGTGAAACATTATTTTCTCCGATTAGTTTTAAATGTGCTACTTGCTAACTTCATGGAATCACCCTAGTCTTTCTATTATCTGAAAGTGTAAATAACCGATAATGTCTCTAATGTCCATTTAGGTTCCCACCCACAATGGAAATTAGATAATATGGTTTCATATCACAAGTAAGATACATGAGGACCAGAGTTTTGAATTTCAAAGATATGGACTGTGTCAAATGGGGATGCTCCTGGAAGAAGAACTAAAAGAATGTGAGAAAATGGGTGAGGTGTAACAACAGTGGGCCAAAATAAAAGGAGATATTGCAAAGGCAACAAATCTATATGTTGGAAAAGTAAACAAAAGTAAGAGGAAAAAGAAACTGATCTTGTTCTCAAAGGAGTGGCTGAAAAAATAAAGGCAAAAAGAACAGCATTCAAGAAATAAAAAGATCCCAAAAAGAGGAACACAGGGAAGAATACCCAGGAGGGATGTGCAGGAGAAAAAATTTGTTTTTGTTTTTGGTTTGATTTTCGGAGGATTTTTTTCCATGAATTTTGGTTCATGGATTGTTTGATTTGTTTTCATTCATGAGAAAATATTTACACATTGCCATACACATTGTCGTACAATGTACAAATTGCCATATCTCAAAATGGCGCCGTCCGCCGGCACAACCCCAGCAGACGGCATCATTTGACTTGCAAGTATTGAAGAACGGAGAGAACTAAGAAGAGTCTCCAAGGTCTGGGCCTGACCCTGGGCCGAGGCCCAGGCATTTGGACCTGGCCTTCTGGCCAAGGACCTGACATGGACCTGTACTCCAAGCTGGATCATAGCATTGGGCCTGAGTCTGGGCCCCAGCCTAGGACGAGGCCCCAGCATTGGGACCCGGGCTCTGCATCAGGTCACGGCAATGGGCCAGGGTCCAGGCTGAGGCCCCAATATCAGGACCTGGCCTTCGGCTGGGTCATGGCATTGAGCCTGGGTCTGGGCTGAGGCCTAAACCAAGGCCCCAGCATCGGGACCTGGCCAACGGATCAGGTTGTAGCATTGGGCCTGGGGCCTGGGTCCAGGTTGAAGCCCTGGCATCAGGAACAAGCTTTCATCGGATACTCTATGGATACATTTTTCTTTTGTTTAATATTTGGGGGTCTCAGTCAAGTTCTTGGTGTCAACCCCTGCCTCCACTGAGACCCCAGCATCATGCTTGGACCTAGCCCACGGCCCCTGCTTTGGGCCTTGGCCTAAGCCCTAGGCAAGACCCCAGCTTTGGGTCTAGACCTAGGCCCAAATGATTAGGTAAAACAAAATGAACGAATAAGATTTGTTTAATTTAGGTGAGCCTCTGATTCTTTTTGGGGCCCCCATAAATGAAATGAATTAGCCTTATTCGTCACGTTTTGCAGTTTCATTTTAAATTAATGTATATGCATAATACCTAGTGAAACTGAGTGAGACGAAGAAAGAAATCAGGAAAGGAAAAGATCAAATGGAAGAAAGAATTGCTAAGAGGTAAACCAAGGAGGCAAATATTTTCAGATATCTCAGAGAAAGGAGGGAAGCCCAAAGTGGTACAGTGAAACTGAAAGGTGACAAGCAACCTTTTGGCTAAGATCAAGTGTTGTATAGTATGAAGAAATGGAAGAAATACTAAACAACTACTTCAGTTTGGAATTCACTAAAGAAGACCCTGGAGTAGGAGCGTTGCTGGTTGAGAAGACTGTAAATGGGGGAGGGGTAGACAAAACTCAGTTTACAGAAGAGAATGTATTGAAAGAGCTAGGAAAACTGAGACAAGGCCATGGGGGCAGATGGAGTACATCCTGGGATACTAAATGAGCTGAGAGATATGCTGGCAGGTTCGCTGAAAGACCTGTAAAATAGATCCTTGGAAAATGGAGTGGTGCCATGTAACTAGAGAAGAACTGTGGTGATCCCGCTTCACAAGAGCGGCAACAAAGAAGAGGCTGGAAACTACAGGCTGGTTAACCTTACCTTGGTATTACACTCGCCAACTGCAGGGCAACGCAGTTGGCTTCGCTCATCTCCTGTTGTCAGGCAGCTGTGGCAGCAGATCCGGGTTCCCTGGCAGCGTCCGGGAGCCACTGCCGATGCAAGCCGCCCCTTCCTGGGGCCATCGGAGTCTCTCCTTCCTCTCCTGCGGCTGGGATGCTGCTGACAATCACTCATCCACTGGCATCTCTGGCACCCTGACCCACAATGCCCTTTTATCGTGGAGGTCGATGCCTCCTCCGAAGGGGTAGGGGCCTTTTAAGCCAACACTCCTCCACAGACACTCTCCACCCGTGCTCCTTCTTCTCTAAGAAATTTTCCCCAGTGGAGTGGAATTACGGAATTGGCGACAAAGAACTCTTGGCTATCAAACTCGCCTTCAAGGAATGGCATCTGTGGCTGGAGGGAGCTCTCAACACCGGATCACTATCTACATGGATCATAAAAACCTGGAATATTTACACCAGGCCCAGCGTCTGAACTCGCGTCAAGCCCGATGGGCCCTCTTCTTTGCCCTCTTTGACTTTGAGCTCCAATTTCGACCCACAGCCAAGAACCTCCAAGCAGATGCCCTCTCTTGGTCCTTCATTCCCAGATACCATTGAACCACCCCGGCATATTATAGATCCTGCATAAGTACTGCTCTCTGCCACCATGACTGCCCACCAGGGAAAAAGGTTGTTCCACAGAAACTCTGCAATAAGGTGTTATTCTGGTCCCATGATTCCTGTGTAGCTGGCCAGCCCAGACAAGCTCAAACCCTTGCCTCCCTCCGATTCTATTAATGGCCCAGTATGCGAAAGGGCATCCGGGCCTATGTGAACTCTTGTCCTGTCTGCGCTCAGCAAAAACCCCTGGTGGGTCGACCATGGGGGCTGTTACAACTGCTAACGGCCTCCAAGGAACCTTGGACACACACTTCCACAGACTTTGTCATGGACCTCCTGCTCTCAGATGGCAATATGACCATCTGGGTGGTAGTTGACTGCTTCTCCAAGATGCTCATTTCATCGCCATGCCTGGTCTCTCTTTGGCTTCTCAACTGGCTCAAATCTTTGTCCAACATGTATTCTGTCTCCCTGGATTCCCCAAGCATATTCTATCTTATCACAGATCCCAATTCACAGCCAAGGACTGGAGAGCCCTTTGTAAAAAATTAGACATCATGTTGGACTTCACGACCACCTACCATCCACAAGCGAACGGGCAAGCGTAAAAGACGAATCACATGTTGAAGCAATTTCTCCGCACCTACATCAATGCACATCAGAATGACTGGGCAGCACTACTCCCCTGGGTGGAGTTCACTCTCAACTCCCATCCTTGTTCTGCCACCGGATCCTCATCCTTCCAGATTGTCTATGGAAGGCAGCTGCTTCCTCCCCTGCCTCTACCACTGACTGTTCCCTCGCCTGCAGCTCAGTTGATGGCCAAAGAGTTACACCTCCTTTGGAACCATACTCAGTAGATGCTGCGCAAACCAGGACTTAAAGCCAAGAGGTTTGCAGATGCTCACCATAGACCGGCCCCACAATTCAAACCTGGCCAGAGGGTTTGGCTCTGCATTCGTTACATCCACCTCATGCTCCCGTCCATGCGATTGGCACCACAATGCATTGGCCCCTTCCTGGTGCTCCGTCAACTGAGTCCCGTAACCTACCAGCTCCGCCTGCCTTCATCCTTAAGGATTCACAACTCCTTCCACACCTCGTTTCTAAAGCCCCTGGTTCTATCCTGGCCTTCTAGGAGGTTACCCGAATCAAATTAACTTACCTCTGAGACTGATACCACCTAACAGGTGCACAATGTACTAGATATAAGGAGATGAGGTCAAAGGTGGGAGTACCTTCTCACCTGGGAAGGATTTGGCCCAG
Source organism: Rhinatrema bivittatum (assembly GCF_901001135.1). Taxonomy (NCBI): domain Eukaryota; kingdom Metazoa; phylum Chordata; class Amphibia; order Gymnophiona; family Rhinatrematidae; genus Rhinatrema; species Rhinatrema bivittatum. Next base: position 586,448,637 of record NC_042616.1, on the reverse strand, counting down.
AAGAAAACACTTGGGAACCAACCTCCAACATATTAGATAAAGGCCTAATTAAGCAATTTCATGCCTCCCACCCTGGGAGACCAAAACCCCCTGGAGGGGGATCTAGAAGGGGGGATACTGTTACACTTGCCGACCACGGGGCTCAGAGGTCAGCTTCGCTCACCTCCTGCCACCCGACAGAAATGGCACAATTGGTGAAAACCTTTTCTGTTTCATGTAAGGAAAATCAAATTTTGTTGTCCAAGTACCACAAATGAATATGTAAAGTGTCATTAAGTGATCAGTATATAGTATATGGCAAATCATTTTCCACGCTTGTCTGCCTGCCATTACAACAATGTTATCTTCCACATAACATGGTAACTCATTTATCGGCATGTGTAGTATACACCAGTCATTTAAGAAACCTGTTGGGGAACAATCTGAAGATTCCAATAGTCAATCTTGAATATGTCAGATCATACACACTAAGTTATATTTTTGTAAATCAGATCAACCCAGTCCACCATGTGTAAACGGTAGCATTAAAGTTTTCAACGCTATTCGCGCTTTCTTCGTTCCCCACAGATATTTTCTAAGCAATTTCTGAAGAACAAAGGGGCAGATTTTCAAAGGCTACGTGCGTAACATACGCACGTAACCTGAGGAAATCTGCTCCTGCGTCGCTGAGCCTATTTTGCATAGGCTCGGCGTGTATGTCCTGGGGCTTGCTAAAATGGGCGGTCCGGGGCGTGTCCGGGGGCGTGTCTGCGGTCCAGGGTGGTCCAGGGGCGTGGCCAAGTGCCCCGACACAGCGGCCTGTGTCGGGACCTGGCCAGCCGGTGCACACAAGTTACGCCTGCGAGAGGCAGGCGTAACTCCATCGAACAAAGTTGGGGGGGGGGGGGGATTTAGGTAGGGCCAGAGGGGATGGGTTAGATAGGGGAAGGGAGGGAAAGGTGAGGGGGATCCAAAAAAAGGTTCCCTCCGAGGCCGCTCCAATTTTGGAGTGGCCTTGGAGGGAATGGGGAAAGCCATTTGGGCTCCCCTTGGGCTCGGTGCGCAAGGTGCACATGTGCACCCCCTTGCACGCGCCGACCCCGGATTTTATAACATGCGCACGGCAGCGAGTGCATGTTATAAAATCAGGTGTACATTTGTGCGCACCGGGTAGCACGCACAAATGTACCCCGCGTCCATAGGAATTAAAATTGGCCCCTAAAATATCACCCCATTTCAGCCATATTGGTAATAATTGTAAAACATATAACCATTTTGGGTAAGATCATCATTTTAAATAGTTGGTTCTTCCTACTCATTGATAAAAGCAAAAAACTCCATTCTTTTAATTACTTCTTGTTTAAGTTAGTAATGGCATTATATTACATTTATATACATTCTGCTACTCAGTCAATATATAAATCCCCAGGTATCTTATTCCTTTGTCAGCTCATTTTAGCAGGAAATTACCATCCCAATTATTCCTCAGGTTTCCCAACACATCTAACACCTCTGACTTATCTAGATTCATTTTCAAACCAGAGAAACTCCCAAACTCTCTCTGCAGTTGCATAAGGTTTCTAAGAGAGTATATATGTTTAGTAATGAACACTAAAACATCATTGGCAAAAGCTGCAATCTTGATACCACTATTATGTATTTTAAATCCTAAATATATCGGGTCTAGAGTCCATTTTCATAAGCAAAGGATCCATACTCAAGATGTACAAGAGAGGAGAAAGTGAACATCATTGTCTGTTTCCCCTCTGCAATGAGAACTTTTCAGAAAGGTGCCCATTGACAATAATAGCTGAAGTAGGATTTTTATAGAGTAATAAAATATATTGCAAAATCCACCCATTGAAACCATATAGATGAAGGACAGAGAATAAATGCAACCAAGATACATGGTCGAACGTTTTTTCAGCTTCAAATCCAATTTCCATGAATGGTATGTGTTTATTCAATCAATAAGAAATTGCTGTCAATAAGCGTACAACATGTCTACTTGCTCTCCTTCCCTTCACAAACCCGACCTGATTCTGGGAGATTAAGTTCGGAAGCACTAAATTTAGTCTGGAGGCCAAAATGTTAGCAAAAATATTTAAATCAAAGTCCAGAAGAAAAATAGGTCTATAAGATGCTGATTTGAGTGGCTCTTTTCCCGGCTTAGCAAGCACTGTGATATGCACTGTCATAGATAACCCTGGAAATTCACAAGGATTTTTGGAATATTTTTTTGTTGGTGCAAACAGCTATCTTACATATGTAATCTTTTGGTGATTACTTTATTAATGGATGGAAACTGTAATAAAAAGAAGATAGGCAGGCTGCTTTCCTTTTCATGCTACCTTGCTGCTTCTGGAAAGGGAGGTTCTTGGGCATTGGTGAGGCAAGGGGGCATTCACAGATTGGTTTGTGAGGGAGTTGGTCTTGTAGGAGGTGGGTTTGTCTTTGATTGGTCAGGGAAACCCATGCTAACCATCTCTTTATTTCTGGGCCAGTTAGCACAGGAAGTCAAGGCCTGCTAGTGCTATGCAGAATGCTGCCACAATAGAAATCACATAAACATAAGAGAACTCATAAATTCATATACATCCAATTTCTGCAATGATATTGTTTATTCATAAGATCACATGTAAAAACAATCCTATCTAGACAATAAATGCTCTCTAGCACAAACATCCATTCATACCCCAACCATTCAATCACATACATTAAAATATCACACCATATAATGCACCATCCCCAAGTGGTAATTTGAATTATACTAGAAATACAATGTATATAATCCACTTTAACATTTCAATATATTTAGAGCACCGCAAACATTTTAAACTCTTTAAAATCTTGTCATAGCGTATTCCTACAATGAAATCTTTTCATTCCGGTATTCAAATTCAAAAGTCGGCATCATCCACTGGACCTATCTGACAAGGACTCCTTGTTTCACCCGTGCCTTCCGGGCTTCATCAGGGAAACTCTCGCCAACAATCTGTTTCTAGTCCATTACACATGAAAAAAGAACACCGTCAATAGCAGTTCTAAAGCTCACAAATTTACTTTCTTTAACCCATAAAATTACGAGTTTACCTTTCTGCACTATACGCTTTTCCAGCCTGGAAACTTCAACCGCCATTTTTTAAAACATCATCTTTAATTCAACCAATTTTTCAAATTGCTGGAAAAGACAGCTTCACATCCAATACATCGTTTTGCTATTCCCGGTTACCCACACTATAACCAAAGAATCAGAATTAAATACAATGTAATAACAACTTCTGCTTACCTGAACAAACACTCAACTGGCTCGATACTCACGCTTCACCCGGAACTGATGACACCACGTTCAAAATGATGATGTAAACTCGTAAACGTTTCAAACCCTTATATCACTCAAAAATTCAACACTTAGATAATTATCCAATGTTACATTCCCCCATGTTACCAAACCTTCAATAACTTCCCCATTCAATGAATATAACCCACCTAATTATATCCAATCATTTCCATCCCCATTTTTTAGATCCTCATGCCACCAAACAAATAGATCCATCTACTCACAAAAATGCTTGCCATTCAATTGGGCCATTAAGTCCATACGGTGAGCTAGTTTGCCAATCAAAAATAAATCTTTGTTCCGCTCTTCTTAAAATCGCAGATATATCACCACCCCACTGCAAAACAACTCTTTTAATTACAAAAAAACCGTAATTGTTCTATCTCATGATTCGCTTCCATCCAATGTTTCACCAATGGAGTTAAACATTAAACGTCTTGGAGTTTCCATTCTAGACAATTGAAGGACAACATCCCTATTGGGCAATTTCTGAGATATAGACGGCTATGCTCATCTATTGAAGACTTTAAACAGCAGTCTCTAGTTTTAAGTGAAAAATTTTTGGCTCGTGGTTACTCAAGATCTACAGTGAAGAAGGCTTATAAAAGAGCATTGTTCTCTAACAGGGATAATCTATTAATTAAAGCCGAAAAAGATATCCCTTCTAGAACAATTTGTTCTATTCCATATTCATCTAAGTCCTCAAAAATTAAAGATCTGGTAAAAAAAACATTGGAACATTCTTTCCCCTTTGAAAATCTTTTTTTTTTTTTAATTTATTTTTTATTAAGCATTTCATACTTTAAAATAACAGATATTGTATTTCGAAAAATTACAATGAATTCAATATAACAGTAATAATTACTCATACAATCTGCAAAACCTAGTAATTTACTTTTTAGTAATAAGAGAAACCTACTAACATAGAATCCTAGAGCAGAATTTTCAAGAAATTGCTTAACATTGTGTCTACTGCATTTTACCTAACTGTGTACCCCTACCAAGGATAACTATAGGGTTAAGAATCCAAATATAATCACAACTGATCAGGTTGGTTAAACATGAATTTCGTATTCTGATGAATCACTAAACATCAACATGGAAATCGCAAGAGAAATTTAGCAACTTTCTGAATAACCTTCTCTCGCAATGCTAAAATCTCCTTTCTTCTAAGTTGCGTACTATAAGCAACATCTGGAAAGATTATTACTGGAAATCCATGAAAATTTAATTTTTGGTATTTAAAATATGCTCTAAATATGGAATCTCTCTCTGATATATTGACAAATTGTACTATCAATGTTGCTCTCGTTTTAATTTCCATGTCGGAAGATTTCTCCAAAAGTTCAGACAGGTTTATATCCTCCTCTAGCTCTCCCTGTATTTGATCTTGATTTCCTCCTATATTTGTTGTCTGAGTAGTATAATATATTCCAGACAACATAGGCAATTCCTTATCTGTGTATTTTAATATACTCCTAAGATAACTCTTAAACAATTCCTTTGGAGATAGCAGGTGGGTTCTAGGGAAGTTTAAAATCCTTAAATTAACTCTTTTAATTTGGTTTTCCAGTTGTTCCATTTTATCTATTTGTATCTTCTCAGATTTGATTAAATTAATCTGAATTTTTTCAATCTCATCAATTTTTGTTGTTATATTATTAACTGTTCCATCTAATTTTTCAATATTTGCTTGTATAACCACATTTTTATTTATACTATCCTGCACTGTTTTTGCCAATTCATTTAATGATTTTTGCATCACTAATATCATGTTTCCTATTTCCTCCAGTGTAAAGTTCTTAGGAGTTATTACTTGAATATCTTCTGCCAATTGCACTTGGGATCCCAATATCCCTTTATCCTTAGTCCCCATTTCAGGATTTATAATTTCCTCAGTCAATCTTAATTTAGATTCTTCAAAAGAAATCACTCCTCCTCCTCTTCCTGTAGGTGGTTCTGGAGTAGAAGGGGCACCAGGGCTTAACGAGATCTCATAAGTCAGGGAGGACTGACCCTGCTCTTGGCCAGCTCCTCCAGCGACTTCCCCTCCTGGTGATACCAATGCAGTTTTCCCAAAGAGATCATAGACACTTGGCTGGGTGCCACTCGCTACGGGAGTGGACGTTGATGTTTTCCCCTTTCTTTTGGTGTGGGGCATACCAAAGAAGGGACTACCAATACTAAGGAAAATATACCAAAGTAAAAGCAATTCTCCTTGGAGACACAATTGTCTTGTTTTTCGGTTTCAATGGCTGCTGTTACTTACAGTTAAAGTAAATCCTTCCTCCAAGGCCCCGGCGAGTCCCGGCGAATCCTGGCGAAGCCGGGCAAAGCCGCGCGCCCCTTAGGCGTGCGGCTTTGGCGACGCGCCGACAGCGGTGCGCCGTATGGACGCCGCTGTTATTGGCGTCTGTTCGGGCTCCTCCCACGAACGTCGGGAGCTGGCAGGTGAGTGAAGAGGAAAATTAGGTAGCGTTCACTGCCTCTGAAGAAATGTTCACAGCAGCCTGAAAATCTTTAATGAGAGTCCTATTTTTGCAATTAAAAAGAGAAGAAATTTATGGGATAATTTAAAAAAATCTAATAAGCAACTTAGAGATGATGGTGGTGTTGTTGGACAACATAAGTGTGGGAATTGCTCTGTTTGTTGTCATGTTTTGAGCATACAGACATTTGAACATCCGAATTTGAAGTGTCCTTACACTCTCCCTGAGTTGTTTACTTGTGAATCTGTGGGGGTGATATATGTAATTTTGTGTCCTTGCTCTTTGATTTACATTGGTCAAACTTCAATACCAGTGAGATTGCATATTATAGAGCACAAAAGCAGAATTAGGATGGGTAGAGAAAATGCCCCATTGGTTAAACATTGGATGGAAGCGAATCATGAGATAGAACAATTACGGTTTTTTGTAATTAAAAGAGTTGTTTTGCAGTGGGGTGGTGATATATCTGCGATTTTAAGAAGAGTGGAACAAAGATTTATTTTTGATTGGCAAACTAGCTCACCGTACGGAGTTAATGGCCCAATTGAATGGCAAGCATTTTTGTGAGTAGATGGATCTATTTGTTTGGTGGCGTGAGGATCTAAAAAATAGGGATGGAAACGGTTGGATATAATTAGGTGGGTTATATTCATTGAATGGGGAAGTTATTGAAGGTTTGGTAACATGGGGGAATGTAACATTGGATAATTATCTAAGTGTTGATTTTTCGAGTGATATAAGGGTTTGAAACGTTTACGAGTTTACATCATCATTTTGAACGTGGTGTCATCAGTTCCGGGTGAAGTGTGAGTATCGAGCCAGTTGAGTGTTTGTTCAGGTAAGCAGAAGTTGTTATTACATTGTATTTAATTCTGATTCTTTGGTTACAGTGTGGGTAACTGGGAATAGTGAAACGATGTATTGGATGTGAAGCTATCTTTTCCAGCAATTTGAAAAATTGGTTGAATTAAAGATGATGTTTTAAAAAATGGCGGTTGAAGTTTCCAGGCTGTGAAAAGCATATAGTGCAGAAAGGTATACTCGTAATTGTATGGGTTAAAGAAAGTAAATTTGTGAGCTTTAGAACTGCTATTGACGGTGCTTCACCCGTGCCTTCCGGCACGGGTGAAACAAGGAGTCCTTATCAGATAGGTCCAGGGATGATGCTGACTTTTGAATTTGAATACCGGAATGAAAAGATTTCATTGTAGGAATACGCTATGACAAGATTTTAAAGAGTTTAAAATGTTTGCGGTGCTCTAAATATATTGAAATGTTAAAGTGGATTATATACATTGTATTTCTAGTATAATTCAAATTACCACTTGGGGATGGTGCATTATATGGTGTGATATTTTAATGTATGTGATTGAATGATTGGGGTATGAATGGATGTTTGTGCTATAGAGCATTTATTGTCTAGATAGGATTATTTTTACATGTGATCTTATGAATAAAAAATAACATTGCAGAAATTGGATGTATATGAATTTATGAGTTCTCTTATGTTTATGTGATTATATATAGAGAGAACTTAGTGTATACTTTACCCTCAGTGTATTGTACCTTGCCACAATAGAAATGCCATACTCCCTTTAGCATAACATTGTAGCATGGCAGCATTCTGCACATCATTAGTAAAGGGCATTTCATATAAAATTGGCAGGTAAAAAGCTATTATATAGTACATATATTCAAGCACAATATTATAGTTTGTATTTGGAAATAATTGAAAGCTGTGATTAATATTTATGATTTTATTTTTCCCGACTGCTAGCCAATAGTTTATACATTGTTTTTCAGGAATCTAGCTTTGTGCCACAGCTGTTTCCTTCTTTATTTATATTTGTAGTTATTTCTCTTTCAAGAATTGCTATCCATGCTTTTCCCCCTTTTGTACTGTTTCTCAGCCAACCATCAGCAGAAGTCAGTGGGAGGCAAGTTCACAGAGTGATTAGGGAATCTTGTATGAAATGATAGGCTAACTAGGCTTTCAAAAAATTTCACATTCTCTCCCTGTAGATAAATAAAATCAGTCTCTATAATTTAGATAAACGTATTTATTTTTATTCATGAACCAGTCTTGAACACTCTTAATACAAAACGAAGATAGAAACAAAATGGAATCCAAATCAAAACTCACATTCTTTAATTAACATAGAAATTTAGGGTGTCCTATGTTGACACACCATAATGCCAGGAGTTATTAACTCTGACAAAAAGCAGAAACAATTCACAAATCAGTTTAACATTTGATAGCTTCAAACACACAGAGCACTCTTCCTTAACTCATTGTACATCTCAGCATGCATCCATCTGCTGTTTTCTGTCAGATAATTTTACATCTAAAATGGTTAGCAGTGTTAGCCATGAGTATTTCAACCAATAACAGAATGCAAAAAACAATTCAAAGCACAATTTTTTTGGCTAAGGATACACTTTTTCTAAATAAAAAAGCAAAAGTAATTTGAGCAAGTCAGTCATTTCCTATGCTACCAGATAGATGATAGGGACTCAATACACTCAAACTTGAGATTTAGAACATTTCTGACAGAAAAATATTAACTAAACTACAAGGAAGTGGGTTTTATTGTACCTGTAGATGCAAATTGTCCTGTGGCTGATTAGTATGGAATTATTAGAGAGACTTATGTGCATAACAGTCTATGGATTAAGTTATATCCACTCATTACAGTATGTAGTGATATTTGGTCATTTTTACCTTTTGTTTTCATTTTTTGTTTGCCTTATTTATTATTTCATTTCCCTTATTTTTAGGGTGCCTTTAAATAAACATTTTATACTCCCTTTTCTATTAGTCTTCATTTTTTGCTAGTATTCATTTATCTCCTTTTTAATTAGTGTTCATTTACCTTCTTTTTATTAGTGTTTATTTTAAGATGACTTCTGAAAATGCACTATTAATGTAAACATTATTGTTTTGTAATTAAATACTAGATATTGTATCCTATACAAAAATATATATATTTCTTAGTAATAAATTTTAAATGGTTTTCTGTAGCACTGGTCCAAACTACATACAACTTCATTATTATGAAAAAGAAAATAAAAAGGAACAATCATAACAATAACGTGTATACCACTAAGGAAAAAAGATGGACTCCTGCAACTGTGAGCTTATACAACCCTGAAGAAATGGTGCCAAATGGTTAAAAGAAAGGATGATCAGACTCCCGACATGATGTGAAAACAAAGGCATTCAAAACAAAAGTATCACGACAATTCAATGACCACAACATAAAGCCTTAGCAAGCAAATAAAGGGCAGAAAATTACCTTTTAGCATCTCGTGTGTGGCAGGAGAAAAGCACAGCTGTATATAACTGTATAAAATTGTATATAACTAACTGTATATAACTGTATATAACACTGTATATAACTAACTGGCTGGAAGGTAAAATGCTGTAAATACAAAAAATGGAAGTGCTCAATTGAGTTCTTTTTGTTATGCATTAGCAAGATTGACAGCCTGTTTTATATATATGTCCACAGGACAAAAAATGGAAGTTACAGTATCTTGCGTGGTTGTGGCCAAATAGTTCAATTTTTGTTTAATTAGTCCAAATGCTTTGCTCCAAAAGGTTTCAGGCTTACCAAGGTTTTTGTCTTGCATATCTTAGGAAGTGACTTTTGTGATGAGACTATAGGAAAGATTTCTCTTTCCGACAATTCTTCCATGCAGATCACTGTTGGGTAAGCAGCGCTGTTCTATGGACTTCTGGACCACTAATCCAGTGGCAGCTAAACTTTTCAGCAGGTTCTTTGCAGTGATCTCTGGGTTCTGTTTTGCAGATCTGACCAGTTTTGGGCAGTTCTATCAGAGATTTTCCTCTGATGTAATGGTAAATGGAACGTACTCTGAAGAGAGAATGGTGATAAGTGGAGTGCCTCAAGGTCAGGTCTGTGTCAGTTCTGGTCTGCTCAACGTCTTCCTGAGTGTTAGGGATGTGAATCGTTTTTTGACGATTTAAAATATCGTCCGATATATTTTAAATCGTCAAAAATCGTTAGAAGCGCGATACAATAGGAATTCCCCCGATTTATCGTCGTAAATCGGGGGAAGGGGAGGGGAAAGGGGAGGGCAGAAAAACTGGCACACTAAAACAACCCTAAAACCCACCCCGACCCTTTAAAATAAATCTCCCACCCTCCCGAACCCCCCCAAAATGCCTTAAATTACCTGGGGTCCAGAGCGGGGGTCCCGGTGTGATCTTTTACTCTCGGGCCTGCGGTGCGTTGTAGAAATGGCGCTGGCGCTACCTTTGCCCTGTCATATGACAGGGCAAAGGTAGCGCCGGCACCATTTTGGTTTTTGTCCCCCGACGTCAGGAGCGTAGGAGATCGCTCCCGGACCCCCACTGGACCCCAGGGACTTTTGGCCAGCTTGGGGGGGCCTCCTGACCCCACAAGACTTGCCAAAAGTCCAGCGGGGGTCCGGGAATGACCTCCTAAACTCAAATCGTTTTGCCGTACAAAATGGGGCCGGCCATACACCGTATGGCCGGCCCCATTTTGCCGTACGGGAGGGTGGGGGATTTATTTTAAAGAGTCGGGGTGGGTTTTAGGGATGTTTTAGTGTGCCGGTTTTCCCGCCCTCCCCCGATTTACGATTTACACGATATTTTAAAAAACAAAACCGCGACGATAAGATTCCCTCCCCCCCCAGCCGCAATCGATCGTTAAGACGATCGATCACACGATTCACATCTCTACTGAGTGTTATTGTGGAGGGGTTAGAAGGTAAGATTTGTGCTTTGTGAATGACACTAAGATTTGCAATAGAGTGGACACCCCTGAAAGAACAGCGAGAATGAGAAGCAATCTAAGAAAAGTTGAAGAAGGGTTGAGGTTTTGGCAGCTAGAATTCAATGCCAAAAAGTGCAAAGTCATGCATTGAGATACAATATTCCAAAAGAGCTGTTCATGATGGTAGACGTGAGTTTGATTTGCATAGACTGGGAGAGAGACCTCGGGGTGATGATGTTTGATAATCAGAAGGTTGTGAAGCAATTTGACAAGGCGATGGTTAAGGCCAGAGGGATCCTGGGCTACATAGATGCAAAATCAGAAGGAAAAAAAAGAGATGATAATGCCCTTTGGTGAAACCTCACCTGGACTACTATGTTCAGTTATGGACTCTGTATCTGGAAAAGGTTAGAGATAGAATGGAATCAATCCAGAGAAAACTAGCAACCAAAATGATGAGGGGTTTACACCAAAAGTCTTGAGACTGAAGGACATAAATATATATACTCTGGACTAGAGGAGAGACTGGGGAGATATGATACAGACTTAAATATCTTAAAGGTCTAAATGATGCATAAAAATCAAACCTTTTCTGAAGGAAAGGAAGATGTAGATCCAGGATTCATGATCTGTAACTCCAAGGGAGTAGACTCAGGAATAATATCAGGAAATATTTATTTATGGAAAGGGTGGTTGATGCATAGAATTCCCTCCTGGAAGAGGTGGAGAAGACATGAACAGCAATGGAATTCAAAAAGGCATGGGATAAAAACAGAAGATCCCTAATGGCTAAAGGATATATAAAGTATAGGGATGACCTTTTGTTAACTTAAAATGTAACATTTCTGAATGGGGATAACCTGTACAGAGCAGCAGTTACTATCCAACCTACTTGCTGAGACGACTGGATGAACTATTTAAATCTTTATCTACCATCATTTGTTACATTACTTTAACAAATCCATGTAATTTTGATTTCTTAACAATGATTCTGACGTGGAAATTTCTAGCTGAAAGTGTTTAGAGATTTTTTTATAGGATTCTAATGCTTTGTAAGAGTGAATCATCTTCATTTTTAAATGCTCAGACAGATACTTAGAGGGTCCCATGTTTGCTGGAAGTAGATAGAACACCCTGAGAAGTCAAGTTTCAGAGCATTTGGTTATGAATCAGAATATATTGCCTAAATATATAAGGCAACAAACTTAGGGGGTTATTTTTCAAAGCATTATCGCGTGCGTCATATCGCATGCGAGAAGGGCCTTTTCACATGTGATATAATGCAAATTAGGGGGGCGGGGAGGAGTCAGGGTGGGGAGGAACATTATCGCCGTCAGTAGCATGGCGATTAGCTACACCTTTTACGGTGTCACTATTCACTGTGAACGGTTGCGGCCTTTCGCAGGCCCACCCCCCTTCACCCCCCTGCCCCCTTTTTCGTGGGATTCATCATTCCATGAGGAATGATGAGTCCTGTCCTTAGAGCTTTACCATTTGGATTTTAAGTGAAGCGCACCACTCCTAGTCATAATTTGCTAGTTCTTTTTTCTTTTTATGTGAATAATTGATTCTTTAAAAAAAAACGGGTTTTTTTAAAGTCAAACAAAGAAAAATGATCTGTTGGCAGTGTTACAAACACTCAATGTCTTAACTGTTGAACCTTCTTACAATTCTTATTATAAGACAAGTTGCCCATGTCAGTCAGATACACAAATCACTTAACTTTTGCAAAAGGTCCAGCAAACTACAGTTTGAACATTTTTATAATTTCTACTCATTGGAGTCTTGCTGGAACTTTTGCAAAAGTTAAGTGATTTGTGTTTCTGATTGAACCATCTGCTGAATAAGTTCTGTTCAGTTTTTATCTCCCTTCCCTTCCCAGCCCAATAAAGATGAGGTTAAAGATATTCATTAAAGGGAACACACACACACACCAATCACTGCTAATCACTGTGGAAAGAGGAAGAAGTGAAGCAATTCTCAGATAGGTTTACCACTTCACCCAGAACAGTTCTCACAGGATGATCCAGTCCTAGTTTTAGTTCATTGCATGTATGGGCTTAAAGTTCCAGATTCTGTACAAAAGACAGATGTACAAAACAATGTTACAATGGAGCAAAACAAGAACTGTATTATTAATTTGTGTATTTATTTCAAAATGAAACAAAACTTGTAGCCCACTCTAACTTGTAGCCCTCTTAGGGAGGTAACAAAGTAAATTATATAATTAGATTTAACACAGACCAAACGACTGTGTCAAATGATGACTATAGTTAAAAACACATAATAAATGTTTAAGGATGGTTAAAAATGTCTACTGTGAACAATTACTACATCCAGATAAAAAAAAATCAACTGCTGGCAATGCCACACCACTTCGGAGAGGTTAAGCAGTAGTTGGGGTTAATTGCTGAAAGCAAATGTAAAAAAGTGAGCTTTGAGCAGTTTCTTGAAATGAAGCAAGGATGGTTTGGATTTAAGTTCCTCAGGAAGTGAATTCCAAAGCATAGGGTCAGTTTTACAAAATGACCACTCAAAAGATTTAGCAAGCCTAATCGGTTTCAAGGAAGGCATGTTAAGCAGATTTCTGAATGATGAGAATTAAGTTCCAGTGTATCAGTGTATCTTTAGTATAGAGTTAAGACAGCAAGGAGAGATGCCATTAATAGCTTTGCATATTAGCATAATGAACTAATACCCGATGCTCCAGATCTCTGGTAAGCAGTAAAGTCTATTTGGGATGGTTGTATTGTGCTCACATATAGAAACACTGACTGTAAAACAAACTGGAGCAATTTGGGTTATTTGTAAAGCCCTGGTGGTACTCTGTGGCAGGTTTAGGTAAAGGGTATTACAGTAGTCAATAGTAGTAATGACTAATGATTGGATAACCAGCTGAAAATCACAATTGCTTCAAAAAGGCCATAAATTTCATAAAAGGCACAGTTTAAAGAATGTATTTTTTTCATGACTGCATTTATGTGCAGACAAAATGATAGCAGGGAATCCAGTAAACTCACAAGATTACCGGCTTGGTCACTTATAGAAAGGCAAAACTGTTGAACAGAAGAAATCTAGGTATATTATCAGAAGGACAGTAGACGAGTTGGACTATTTCAGTTTCACCCAGATTTAAAGCAAATTTATTGGTGGAAAGCCAGGATTTAATAACAGTTAAGCAATTGGACAGGGCAATATTCACTGAAAGAGAGAGATGGAAAAATAAAACTACAAATCATCAGAATAAACTCTATATCTGACATCAAAGTTTTCTAAAATCTGGCATAAAGGGAAAATGACTAAAGTAGTCGAAAACACTGAGCCTTGGACACATTGGTCAGCAGAGGGAAGGAAAAGGAAATGATTCTGTTGAATGAAATCTTTGTAGTCAAATCTGTGGAAATGAAGAAAACCATTTAATGATGGTAGATGTGATGCCCATTGAGTGAAGGTGACTGATTAGTAGGGATGTGCAGCAGAGACAGATACGTTCAATTTGGTATTCATATTCGTCGGGACCCAAATCCGTTACATCCGTTTTCAGGGGACTCCGATTCATCCATTAGTTAGGTATGGTATTCGTTTCCCATTAAAGTTAAAAAAAAACCCATCCCAACCCTTTAAATTTAATTAACTACAACCCCCCCACCCTCCTGACCCCCCCCCCCCCCAAGACTTGCCAAAAGTCCCTGGTGGTCCAGCGGGGGTCCTGGAGCATTCTCCTGCACTCGGGCTGTTGGCTGCCGGTATTCAAAATGGCGCCAATAGCAATGGACAGCCAGTGCCATCTTGTGCTCCTACCATGTGACAGGGGCCGACCAATGGCACCGGTAGCCCCTGTGACATAGTAAGGGCAAAGGCTATTGGCGCATTTTGAATACCGGCAGCCGACTGCCCGAGTGCAAGAGATTATTCTAGGACCCCTGCTGGACCACCAAAGACTTTTGGCAAGTCTTGGGGGGGTCAGGTGGGTGGGAGTTTTATTCGTTAGTGATACGTTGCATTCGTGGGGGTTCGCCATACGTTTTGGAACTCCACGAATGCAATAAATAGGGACCTATGCATTAGGGGTGTGCATTCGGATTGACCGCATTAGTGAAACGCAACTCATTTTTTTTTTTTACTTAAAAAATTGATTCGACATAAACGATCGGATTTCCCACATATCGAACATAGATATGTTCGATATGTGGGAAATCGCGATTGTTGAGCCAAAATAAAAATATAAACCCCCTCACCCTCCTTAATCCCCCCCCCCCCCCGACTTACCACAACTCCATAGTGATGGAGCGGAGTGAGGACGCCATTTCTGCAATCCTTGGCGAGAAGCATGTGACGTCGGCGGCACGTCGAGTGACGCCGGCGTCACGTGATTCCCGGCTCGTTCGCGCCGGACGGCTCGTTCGGCCCAAAAAGAACTTTTGGCCAGCTTGGGGGGGTCAGGAGGCCCCCCCAAGCTGGCCAAAAGTTCTGGGATAATCTGGGCCGAATGAGCCGTCCGGTGCGAACTCGCCGGGAATCACGTGACGCCGCATCACTCGACGTGCCACCGACGTCACATGCTTCTCGCCAAGGATTGTAGAAATGACGTCCTCACTCCTCGCTCGATCACCAGGGAGTTGTGGTAAGTCTGGGGGGGGGGATTAAGGAGGGTGAGGGGGTTTAAATTTTTTTTTTGCACATATGTACATATACCCAACTCATTGGATTTTTTTTATGTCCATATTGGCCGCAAGTGGGACCCCCTTTCGGACATAAAAAATATGAACATAAAATTTTGCTCTGCACATCCCTACTATGCATTGCAGATTGTGCATTCATTCAAAACGAATGCACATCCCTACTGATTAGAATTTCATGATATAGAATGTCGAACACTGTGGATATGTCAAGAGGACCAAGAAAAAAAAATTGAGTACCAAAATCAAAACCATGGAAGAAAACAACAAGATTAGACAGTAATAAAGATTTGTTGTTATGACCAGCTCAAAAAACAAATTGGTAATCATCTAGAAAGTTGTATTCAATAAAATGCTGCAATTGCTTTAGGACAAATTTTTTTATAAACTTAGGCCTGGATTCATCATTCATCGCTGAATGATGAATCCAGTGAAAACAGGGGGCGAGGGGGGCGAAGGGAGGGTGAGCCTGTGAAAGCCCACAGCCTTTGCATCACCGTAGTGTGCCGACTGTTGGCTTTCGCACCGAATAGCACCACCGTGAAAGGTGATGCTATTCGGTGCGCTACTGCCGACAATAACGTTGGTAATGTTATTGCTGGCAGTGAAGATGCCGCAGACTCCTCCCCTCCCCTCCCCAACTCCTCCCCTCCCCCTAATTTGCATGCTATCGCTCGCGAAAAGGGCCTTTTCACATGCAATAGAGGTTTATCGCAGGCGATACAGTCGTATCACATGCGATAAGCCTTTGAAAAATGACTCCCATTAGCTAGGAAAGGCAGAGATGAAATGGGGCTATAGTTGTCGAGGGTAATGGAGTCCAAATTAGCCATTTTAAAAATAAGACAGACTGAAGCTTCTTTAAGCAAAGCAGAGAGATGCCCTTTGGCCAACTAGATGTTTATGACACGAGAGATGAACTTACTGATACCAGCATGCACTACCTTCCTCACAATGTTGAAGCACAAATTCAGGGATAGTAGTTGTCTTTTAATGAACCAATGGAATGAAAGGATTAAACACCTCCCAGGTAAAGGGATAATCTGGTGCACCAGTTTAAATCATGTCAGTGCAAGCAACAAATTGAGCAGTAATCTTATTAATCTTAGTTTATTAATCTTAGTTTGGAAGGAATTTGCAAATTTATCTTGGATAAAAGGTAAGCTAGCAAGACTTGTGCATGTGGGAAGAACTGAAAAAAGAAAATGTACTATATGGAATAACTCATGGAAAGTTCAATGATGTTTTTATAAAAAAGTCTAAATTATCAGTCATATTCTTTCACCAGCAACGCAGGGCTTCCTGGATCTTCCACTTGGTAGTAGAGATGGCACTAGAGTGCTACAGGGCACGATGGCTCCTTCATTAGGTAAAAGACTTGAAAGCGGCAATGGCATCTAATCCTATATTTAAAGAGGATTTCCAGCCCCTCATGGTGGATCAGAATCAGTAAATGAGAGTTCATTAAAGGCCGGATTTTAAAACCCTGGCATGCATAATTCCCAGGGTTTATGCACGTGGCCAGTCCTCACGCACGCCGGGCCAATTTTCAAACAGGCCCGGCCATGCACGTAAACCCCGGGGCACGTGTAAGTGCTGAGGCTTTAAAAAGAGGCAGTCCGGGGGGCAGGGCGGGGTTAGAGGTGCCCGGTAAAGTGGGTATTTTCCGCTGTGCCGGGGGATTGTGCGCCGGTAGGGTGCTGGCGCACGCAACATGCTCCTGCTCCTTTGCAGGAACAAAATGTAAGTTAAAAAATTGGAGGGGCTAGGATAGGGATAGGAAGAGGGTAGGATAGGGGAAGGGAGGTTAGGGTAGGGGATTGGGAAGTTTCCTCCTAGTCCGCTCCTTAATTGGAGCGGAGTGCGAGGGAACTGGGGAAGCCTGAGGATGCATCACCGTTTGAATTTGGTAAATTATACCCCCCTTTGCATGCACCGACTGGTATTTTATAACATGTGCGCGCCAGTGCACGCATGTTATAAAATTGCATGTCCATGTGTGAGCATTGGGTAGCGCACTCACATGGACACGCGCACATTATTTTTAAAAATCTACCCTAAGTGTGCCTGCTTTTAGAAATTTTTGCATTCAGGAAACACATAATAGAAGCTTTTCCATTGTAGGTCCTCCAATGGTGAATGCTTGAATGTTCAATTAAGGGAAGAAGAAGAATATTCTTTTTTTTTTTATAAAAAGCTTAAGGCTTAAATTTTTAGCTAATATATTCAAAATAAGAATTATAATTTGTTTTAATGTCGGTCTGTTATATATTTTGACTGTGTATGTTGTTTGTATTCTGCACCAAACATTTGTATAGAGGTAGTAGAATGTAAGTGTCACAATTAAATAAATAAGCAGGGAAAACCTTGCCTCATATAGCTGCTCTATATCAATGTGGGGCTACTTCAAGATTTGAGGAATTGCTTGAGTGAGCTGAAGATGAGAACTGGGCAAAGGGAAAAATGCGTCAAAAAATGATCTGACCAGGGAACCTGCTTAGATGAATATTGAAATGGAAGGTCAATTTTCTCACAAAAAAACTAGGTTCAGCATGTGACTGCACCTGTGTGTCTGGGAATTAATAGTCTGAATCCATACCACGGACGCCATAGCACATACAAAATCCTTGACAAACAAGGGGAGGGAACATACAGTATCTATGTGTATTTTAAAGTCCCCACTGCACTACACTGAAAACATTTCTTGTACAATTAAACCCTATTTTAAGCATGCACAATAGCTGGTTGATTTTCAAAGGCTTGCACACACCCAACCGGGAGATATGCGTGTGACTGGAACCCACATGTCAAGCAGATTTTAAAAAGCCTGTGGCCATGTGCATATCTCCTGGTACTTGCATAAAAAAGTTTTCTGAAAAAGGGGCGGAGTGGGCGGGACATGTGTGGGGCGGGACTGCACCATGAAGACAGAGTAAAAGTAGTTACACACACACAAGCGCATGCCGAAGTCCCCTACCGCTTAAATTTACTTCTGCTATGGATGATGTATAAATTGTGTAATAGAAAAAAACGAGGCTAGGCAGTGGGTTTTTAAGGTCAGGACTAATAGGGTAAAAGGGAGGCAAGTTAGCTAGGTGGTTTAGGAAGTCCTCTCCTTTACTGGGGCGAACTGGGAACCAACTGAGAAAAAGGCCCATTGCGTTGCCGCATGTACCTATTAAAATTCCCCCCACTTACACGCTCGAGATGGCATTCTAGCGTACATATGCGTGTCAATATAAAATCATGCATGCATGTATGTGTGGATAGCTGATTTTATAATGCACCCACACATACATGCATATATATGTGCGCATGCTATAAAATCGGCATGTTCATGTGCGCAAGCTGGCAAACGCTCGCACATGTGTGCACACGCATTGGTCTGAAATTTTACTTCTAGTTTTTTTTGTGCACAAACCATGTTTTCTGTATATAAAACACCAACTACAGGTCCTGGCTCCAAAACTACCAGCTTTTGCCTGCAGACTAATGTGATGGGAAGCCCATTCTAGCCCCGAAGAAGGCAGCCCTGCCCTTTATAAACATGAATGTAGAGGTTTCAGCTGGTCTGAGTGCCCTCATGGTGGCATAGGTCTCACTAGACCTTGCCCCTTGTTCTTCATGTGATGTCAGTGTGCTAAGGCAAGTACCACATGCCACTGAGGGTGGGGGGGGGGGGGGAGAGATATGAGTGAATAAAATGCCTGCACCCAAGTGATTAAGGGGCAGAAGGATAGGATTCTAAGTCCTGGTGTAGTTTGGAGCTATTTCTTCACAGAGTGGCAACAGTGTGCCTAACTCTTCAAAGAGAAGGTTCAAGAGAGAAGACGAATGGCTGGGACCTGAGGGAGAGGTTTACCAGGCCTTACTGAGAGGAAGGATTCCTGGGAGAAGACATTCCTGGGAGTCTAGAGCTTGAAAGGAGAAAAAATGATGCACAGCCTTATATCCTGAGGAACCCCAAGGAGCAAGGGAATCCCTGGAATCTGGGGATAAGTGTATTTGGAGATGCCAGATGAGAGTTATCCTGACTGGAAAAGTCCACAGAGTCAAATTCTGATTCAACAAAAATCATTTAGAGACCCCAGAGAGAGAAAAACAAAGAAATATAAACTTTGGAGAATGTGTATCTATCACCAAAACTAACTAGTACCTAACCTCACCTCGAGTTACTAGATGGGCCTCCCATAGGGATACAAATACCTATCTAGGGAGAAGACATAATGGCTAGTCTCTCTCTCTCTCTCTCTTTCTTTCTCTCTCTCTCTCTCCCCCCCCCCCCCCCCCCCCCCACACACACACACACAGATGGCTAGGCTGGTGCTCTGGGAGCTTCAAACCTACTAAAACAGGCCTTTCAGGAGACATTGTGAAATGAGCTAACACAAGCTATTGCACAGCTTAATGCTACTGAAAAAGGTGTAGCTAAAATCAGCATTAAGTCTATGCAATAGGACTTCACAAACTGGTAAGCCCACCCCTAATTCCTCCTCTTTTTCAGATTTGTATTGCACCATACGATAAGGTGCTATCACATGCATTAAAGGCATTTTTGCATGCATTAACAGGGCTTTTCATATGCAAAAAAGCCTTAGCGAATTTTGATAAATGACCCCCAACATTAGGTAGCATATATTCATGGGCATGCTATTTTCATCTAACTTACGTGCATATTTTTGCTCTTGCACTGAAATATACACACATAAAAGAAGCGATCTAGGGTCATTCTGGGGCAGGGTCCACATTTGTGCACATACAATAAGTTGAAATTTAAAAAGACACACATGTTGATTTGCCAACTTACATGCATCATTTCTCACCTGCTAATTATCTTGCATAAGTGATATTTATTGTGTACTACTGGCTGGGTGGGAGGTCTGGGTGAACTGGGGGGAGTTACGGCTGAAGAACCAGGAGGGTCTCAATGTCCTGGAATAGGATTGGGTAAACAGGTAGAGAAATTGATAAAAGTGGTAGTGTCAATTATGTATGCATGTTTTAAAATATACAGTCTTTTCGAGATTTATGCTAGTAAGACCTACTTTATTGTCATGCATAAATTATATGCATATATATTTTTAAAATAGGTAAGAAAAGTACATGTGTTTAATGCTTTGAAATACTTTCCATGCATTGCATGTATTCGCATATAAGTATACATATGCGCATATGTTGTGGGTTACAGATACATGTATTTCATAATATATGCATATGTGATACGTATGGGTTATAAAATACTATTGTAAATCTATGCCCAGTCATATAGTCTGCATCTTTAATCATTCAGCCCTATCTTCTCTAGCAGTCTTATGCAGAGGCTTTAGCAGGGTATCTGCAAAGTAGCGGCAACTTCAGCCTCTGTCAGGAAGCAAACTCGGATTCACAGTCACAGATGTTCTTATAGGGAGTGCAGAGCAATCTCCCTTGGCACCTCTTTTAGTTCAGACAGAAGCAGAAAGCCTTTTCAAGCTCCCTGGACTCCCTAAATAAGGGGGACTTTGGACATTGTCCTTACCAGGAGCCAGGGAAAGATAGAGGTGCGAGCATAAGGTCTACAGTAGCAGCACCTTGAGCTTCTGCCTAATCAGGGATCCTTTCACCTGATTTGTATTCTACTATCTTTTCAGTGTCAGTGCTTTCAAGAGGAAAGTTGTGTACATTTGTGGCTGATCAGTGGAAAAATCTGTTTTGGATTACCAGGAAAAGAGTATAATCCAGTAAAACAGGCTTGAACCCTATCACTTGGAGATTAAAGAGATAGACCTATTTATCACAGCATTGACTATCTTTATCTCACTTCCACTTAGAATAAGAAACATGAGAAATGCCCTACTGGGTCAGACTAAAGGTCCATTGCGTCTAGCAACCTATTTCTGACAGTGACCAATGTAGGTCACAAGTACCTGGCAAGATCCCAAAGAAAAGATCCAATTCTTCCTGCTCATTCCCAAGTCCACATGGCTAATAATGGTTTATTACTTTTTCATGATATAGCACTTTATCAAAGGCTGAAAGAGAGAAACCAACAAATCCAAATGCAGAAAGTTCACATATCACTCAGACGTGTAATGAGGTATCAGAAAAAGGTATTGTATATGTCATTGTCTAAAGTTTTGTTAACATAAAGAGGTTGCGTGTTTTTGAGACTGACCACTGATATTCGAATAAACATAAAAGGAACTTAGATACATGCTGAAATTGTAAGCAAGACCATGGAAGACACATTGAGATACAAATCTCGCATCACTTTGGAATATAAAATGCATCCTTCTCAAGAGTTCATAGTAGTTGCAGAATGTAACTTGTTCTGCTGATTTTTTTTAAAAAGGAAAGCCACAGGCTCAAACCGCCTCCATTTTTAAAGATATGATGGCGGGATGTTAAGCTGTCAATCATGCACACTATACGTGATGCAGAACAAATAAAACCTAAAAATCATCTATAAGGTTTACCACTCTATTTTTTCATTCAGTCTGTAAGATGTTACACGATTCAGCTGAAAAATCCAGAATGGTTCTCTCGTATTGAGTAATGTATCTCTATATCACCACCTCATGATGACGGCCAAACTTGTTTTATGGTACCTCATTACACATTACATATCTGAACTCTGTCGAGTATAATGTGATCCTATGCATTTTAGATGTTTAAGCGTTCAGTCACTTCTATTACAATAAAAGTTTACATTTTTGGAATGCAAAAGACTTATGGCTGGATTTTAAAAACCCGGTGCGCGTAAATCCCGAGGTTTACACGCTTGGCCGGGCCTTACGAGCACCGGGCCAATTTTCAAACGGGCCCAGCCATGCAAGTAAATCCTGGGACACAAGTAAGTGCCGGGGCCTCAAAAGGGAGCTGTCTGGGGGCGGAACGGGGCAGCCAGGGACAGCGCCATTCCTCGGGCCAGCATGTGCATGTTATAAAATTGTGCGTATTTTTTTTAAATCTAGCCCTTTAGGTACTGGCAGTGACTGAAGAGATTTATTCTGGAGGAATGGGACAATAACACAAGGACTTTATGATTTAAGAAGTGCAATGTTTGCAATGATGTTTGTGATAACATGAGCAGTTACTGTATCTTTACCCCTGATGTAGAAATACTTATTTTGAAACACTAATCAGTTGGAGCTCCACCATCTACTGTTAGTTGCATCCCTGATTACAAATCAGCTTCTCCAGATAAGTGCCTTTCATTTACATAAATATACATTTTTCAAAATAAGATATAATAGTGACTGGTTATGACCTATGATTATAACTTACAATGCTGTGATCCAGACTTAAGACACTGAATCTATGTGCAATCAGTGGGTAGAAATAAGATGGATTTTTTTTTTGTATTTATATTTCATTACTTTCCCTCCAGGAGTTTTTCTAAACATGTTTTAAACTCAACTATTGCTAATTGCTTTCACCACATCCTCTGGCAACAAATTTCACAGTTTAATTGTGACAGGGTAGGCGATCCAGTAGAGCCGTGAGGAAGTAACAAATGGTGGATGCCACAAGAAGTCTTTCTCAAATTTTTATTGATGGAGATGTGAAAATCATATACAAGTGCCCTGACTGGCCGAGTTTCACCACCAGCGGTGGCTGCCTCAGGGGCTACAAACAAACATGTAAAAACATAATAACATAAAAATGTGTAAAAACATATGTATGTGTAAGAAATTATAAAATCATTAAAATACAAATGATACCAAAATCAAAAATTATAAATTAGATAAATACTAAAAACTCCTCATAAAATTGCATATTAATAAATAAAGCGAAGCATCAGAGTATAAATTGTTCCAATAAGCAACATTCAATATGGACAGGACTATCCGCATAAATTAAAATAAGTGAGGTGATACCTTATAAATCAGAGAGTCATTGGGAAGATGGTCTAATTGAATTCCAACGTGCACATATATCTAAAAGATATATCAAAAAATAGTCTTATATTAAGTCAACACTCAGAAAGATGCTCAGCAACAGATAAAAAACAACCCCCATAAATATGATAAATGGAAAATAAATTAGTATGAATACTCTGTAAATAATAAATAAAATGTAAAATGTGTAAATAAATACTGCGTGTGAATAAATATTAAAAAGCAAATATGTCTTGTGCATAATGGATGAGTCGAATGGTGCCTCTAACTTAAAACAGTATTACTAGCACCATGATTGGAATTCTATTATTATGATACTGTAAATCTCATTCTAAGACCAATTAATCACAGGGACCGTGAACGTTCAACACTGCACCTACTTACATCTTTTTTTATTATCGGCACGGTCTGTCTCCACAGTTTAATTGTGTGCAGAGTGAAAAAATACTTTTTCTGATTTGTTTTAAATGTGCTATGCATTAACTTCATGTAGTGTCTCCTTAGTACTAGTACTATTTGAACGGGTTAATAACTGTTTACCAGTTCCACTCCACTGATGATTTTATAGACTTCTATCATATCTCCTTTCAGTTGTCTCTTCTCTAGGCTGAAGAGACTTAACTTATTTAGCCTTTCCTCATATGGGAGCCATTGAATTCCCTTTATCATTTCGGTTGCACTTCTTTGTACTTTTCTAGTTCCGTTCTATATTTTTGAAAATGGAATGACCCAAATTGAACACAAAATCAAGGTGCAGTCATACCATGGATCAATGGCATTACAATAACTTTTGGGACTTTTGTTTTCAGTTTTTATTTTATTTTTCTTGGGAATTTCAATGTGATAAACATAAATCAGTAGAAAAATGACTTTTCTAATTATTTTTTTCATGTGTATTATAGCAGTCATTTTTCCACTGATTTTTTTGTTCTTACATTGATAATCTAGCAAAAATAAAATAAAACTGAAAACAAAGGCCCTGAAATATCTTTTATTTTATTTCCTGCTCCTTTCCTAATAATACCTAATATTCTATTTGCTTTTTTGATCACCACCATACATTGGGCCAAGGATTTCAAAACACTGTCCAGAATGATTCCCTTTTCTTGGTGGTGATGCCTAATATGGAATCCAGCACCAAATACCTATAGTTTGGAATATTCTTCCTTATTTGCATCACTTTGTATTTGTCCACATTAAATTTCATCTGAGATTTAAATCCCCAATACCCTAGTCTTGCAAGATTTCACATTTGGCTTAGGATCTAACAACTTTGAATAATTTTATGTCATCTATGAATTTGATCACCTCATTCTTCATTCCATTTTCCAATGCATTTATAAATATTATTAAAAAGCACAAATCCCAGTACAGATCCCTGGGGCACACCACTATTTACACTTCTTCATTGAAAGAAGTGAACATTTAATCCTACTCTCTATTTCCCATTATTTAGCAGCTACAACTGACACTGAAATCACTATATATTGATCTTAACTCATCTGGCAGGCAGCTATATCGTATTGTTAATATTAATTGGAATTCATGTGTATGAATCTTTTAAGACTCGTGGCAATCTAAGTGTGGGCAAGCATTTCTGACATCTTGCCCTTATTTCAAACTAATGTAAGCATGCTCATTTCACTTCCTCTGCTCAATTTCAGATATTGAATAAGTCATATCAGCAATTCGGAGGATAATGAGGATTATGCATCTTGCAATCTGATTGATAATTTATTACTCTATTCCAAGGGAAGCCTGGTCCAAAGTAATAGAAAAAGGGTTAACGTACCTTTTAAGAAGTATGCGAGGCCTCCAAATCACTTTTAACATAGGACACTATGTTGTACTTTTAATAATGAAAATGTTCCAATAACATTTTGTTGGAAAGTTTTTAAAATAAATCCACATTGTTTAAATCCTGAATTTTTGTGACTCGAGCTCCTGCTGTCCATTATAGTGAGAAAAAAAAAATCAATATAAGAAATTCATTCTTTTCCACTCTCAGTAAAATCATTAAAGATGACAGCTTTCTGCAATTGCTCAGCAGTACATCAAAATGGCCTTTTTCAAGCTGAAAATGTCAGCTTGGCAGGACTCAGGTATGTTTGCTCCAAAAACTCAAGTTGAGTGAATCCCTAAATTCCTTGTTTCTCACTGAAGAAAGAAATTTCAGGGGGAAAAAAAAAGAAACAACAGTATCAAGCATCCCCCACTACAATGAAACAATGCACAACTGTAAACACAGTGCTCATAACAGAACTACTGCACACTGTACTGTAAGTACAGTAAAACAAAATATTAATATTCTCTACTAGTAGATTATCTAGCACATAAACATCTGTATAGGAAAGCAATGAAAAGTTTTATTTTCCCAACTAACAGAAAAGCTATAATTAGGTAGCACATTTGGGTGTAATGTCCTGGTATACAAGGGCATAGTCCTAGCTAAAATAAACGCATGAACTAATTTCTATTGGGTTTCTACACCATGCAAGAAGAAAAGTATATAAGCAAATATCCATGTATACTTCATTTATGAAAATGTTTGCCAGCAAGATTAATCTCCATGAGATGCATTCATGCATGAAATTCAATGGCGGTTATTATTATGGTTGAAGTACATGCTTCAATTTCCCATAGTCATGTCAGTCTATATTACTAGAGAAACGTTGCATTGTGTTAGCTTACTGATATGCAGTGATTGCCACTGTGAATTTAAATTTTTATGCAGCACCTATTAGGATTCTACTATGCATTCAAAGCTAGATTTTAATAGGTGCGCGCATGCGTTCACGTGAACGTGGTTCCCAACACGTGCATGTTATAAAATACAATTCCTGGGCGCACATGCATGCCAGATTTTAATATCTGTGGACTGGAAGGGAACTTTCCTATCCCCCTACCTAACTTTTCTCCCTTTTCCCCTCTCCGTCCCCTCTCCTAAAGCCCCCTAACTATCCTAGATTTATTTGTTTTATTATTTATGTGCTCTAAGGAGCATACGTAAGTTGTGGGAGCCGCTGTCCCAGCCAGTCCCTGCCCCGCCCCCCCTGGCCCACCCAGACCCTACCCCCAGCCTGCCCCTTATTGATGGCCCAGCACTTCTGCACATATCAGGAGATATGTGAGTGGCTGGGCCATTTCTAAAATGCGCTCGGCGTGCGCATGGCCCAGCCACATGCATATCTCCCAGTTTTTGCGCAAGCGACCATTTGAAAATTTGGGCTTTAGTCTCCTGGAGGATCTTTATGTCATCCTTAGTATAAAGCACCCCCCCCCCCCCCACACACACACACACACATCAGGTTGATCCACATTACCATTGCAATATAATTTGTACACTGGTAGAGCAATGTCCCATTGGTTATTCTACTTCCACCAGGTCTCTGAGATGCTAATTACATCTACCTCTTCATTCAGGGCTATTCTCTCTAACTCTCCCATCTTACATTTTACACTCTGGTATTAGCATACAAACATTTCAAAATATGATTTTGTCGGTATTAATAATCTACTTTTTTGGAATCTTTTAACTCAGGTGATTCATTCCTTATGTGCACATGGGGGGTAATTTTCAAAAGGAGTTACATGCGTAAATGTAGCTACTATTGTAGCAATTTTCAAAAGCCATTTACTCAAGTAAAGTGCACTTATGTGAGTAAATCCTATAGACAAGTCAATGGCATATATTGTAGCAATTTTCAAAAACCCACTTACTCAAGTAAAGTGAATTTACTCCAGTAAACCTGGTTTTTACTCGAGTAAATGCTTTTTAAAATCAGGCCCATGGTCTACTTTTGCTTTTATTGGAACCTCTGTATCAGGATGCCCTAACTCCACTGCTACTTTTGTATCTTGTGAAGATACCTCCCTCTGAATCTGAACAACTATCAGCTCTCTCCCATTTTCTACTTTAAAAGCTGCTTTCTCTCTTTTCTGAAGGTTAGCACCAAACAAAGACAGGCTATGGATTGACTCAAATAAATCCAAGCAGGAAACAACTAAGAGGAGATCAAAGTATAACAACTCACAAATAAATAGATGTGAAAGGGAAGCTAAGAAATATGAAAATTGTCCAAAAAGGAAGCTGGATTCAAAACATTGAAATTAATTCTTGTTCAGTTTAATCCATACATAATTTGAATGGAAGTTACTAGTTGCTTAATAAATCCAAGCCACTTTTGTCTCAGTTATATACATGGTTACTTGCTTCAGATCTTTTCAACTGGGTACAGATATATAAGACTGAAAAGATTTGCACTTAAAGGGGTAGATTTTCAAAGGGTTACGCACATACATTACGTGCATAACCCCCGTAAACCTACCCCAAACCCCCCCTGCACACGCTGTGCCTATTTATATAGGCTCGGCGGCGCGTGCAAGCCCCAGGACGCGCGTAAGTCCCGGGGCTTTCTTGGGGGGGTGTGCCGGGGGCGTGTCGAGGGCATGCCGGGCGCATCATCCGGGGGGCATGGCCACAGGCATGGTTTTGGCCTGGGGGCGATCCGAGGGCATGGCCGTGACCTCCGGACCAGCTCCCAGACTGGAACCTGGCGCGCTGGCAGTCGGCCCGCTCGCGCGAGTTATGCCTGTCTCGAGCAGGCGTAACTTTGAGAATAAAGGTAGGGGGGTGTAGATAGGGCTGGGGGGTGGGTTAGGTAGGGGAAGGGAGGGGAAGGTGGGGGGAGGCTGAAGGAAAGTTCCCTCCGAAGCCGCTCCAATTTCGGAGTGGCCTTGGAGGGAACAGAGGCAGGCTGCGCGGCTCAGTGTGCCAGGCTGCCAATTTTGGGCAGCCTTGCACGCGCCGACCACGGATTTTAATGGATATGCGCGGCTATGCACGTATCTAGTAAAATCCTGTGTACTCTTGTTTGCGCCTGGTGCACGAACAAAAGTACGCTCTCGCGCTTTTTTATAAAATGTACCCCAAAGTAAAGAATCACACTAATGTCAAATGCTTTTATTCTGCAAATATTCAAACCAATCTGAGTAAATTTCAGATTTTTCAAAAATGAATTAGGGTTATATTCAAACTGGGTCAAATCTGACAAAATTATCTAAGTAAGGGCCTCATTTACTAAGCATTTTTCCCATAGACACAGAATGGGAATAAAAGCCTTATGAAATCAGGCCCTAAATTTGAGGAAACTATTACATATCTGAACTTGGATTCACATTGCCTTGTGCAAGGTTTCCTTAACATATTTTGGCAAAGAACCAGGCTTAGGGGTACATTTTAAAAAACAGCGCACCCTCAAACAAATGTACGCCAGGTTTTATAAGATACGCGTGTATCTTATAAAATCTGGGGTTGGCGCGCGCAAGGGGGTGCACATTTGTGCAACTTGCGTGCGCCGAGCCCTGCGTGCGCTGCCCGTTTCCTCCGAGGCCGCTCCGAAATCGGAGCAGCCTCGGAGGGAACTTTCCTTCCACCCCCCCCTCGCACCTTCTCCTCCCTTCCCCTACCTAACCCACCCACGCCATCACCCTACCCGGGGGCTGGTCCAGAGGCCTCAGTTACGCATCCCGGAACACCCCCGGGCTGGCCCCCCCTAGCAAAGCCCCGGGACTTATGCGCGTCCTGGTTATGCGCACCACCGAGCCTATGCAAAATAGGCTTGGCGTGCACAGTGGGGCGGATTTTCAGAGCCCTGCTCGCCGGTGAGCCTATTTTACATAGGCCTACCGGCACGCACAGAGCCCCGGGACTCGCGTAAGTCCCGGGGTTCTCCGAGGGGGGCGTGTCGGGGGCGGGCCCGGTTGTCGCGGTGTTTCGGGGGCGTGTCGGCAGCGTTTTGGGGGCGGGTACGGGGCATGGCTACGGCCCGGGGCGGTCCGGGGGCGTGGCTGCACCCTCCGTACCTGCCCCCAGGTCGCGGCCCGGCGCGCAGGAGGCCCGCTGGCGCGCGGGGATTTACTTCTCCCTCCGGGAGGCGTAAATCCCCGGAGAAAGGTAAGGGGGGGGTGTAGACAGGGTCGGGCGGGTGGGTTAGGTAGAGGAAGGGAGGGGAAGGTGAGGGGAGGGCGTTAGAGGATTCCCTCCAAGGCCGCTCTGATTTCGGAGCGGCCTTGGAGGGAACGGGGATAGGCTGCGCGGCTCGGCACTCGCCGGCTATACAGAATTCATAGCCTTGCGCGCGCCGATCCAGGATTTTAGTGGATACGCGCGGCTCCGCGCGTATCTACTAAAATCCAGCATACTTTTGCTGGTGCCTGATGCGCCAGCAAAAGTACGCCTATTCGCGTTTTTTGAAAATCTACCCCAGTGTTTTTTTTTAAGGGTTACGCGCTTAACTTAAGCGCGTAACCCTTTTAAAATCCATCCCTTACAGTCTAATGCACCCAGGCCTAAATCCTTTGAATTCAGAAATCATGAGACTTCTATAATGTTTACTTGCCTCCACGTAGTTTCAATGTATTGCTGAGTACTACATAAAGGAAAGGAATTCAGATTTTCGTTTTCAGTAGGACTGAACTTTTCACTCTTGGGCGGTCAAGCAATAACAACTCAGGCCTGTCACTGCAAGGATTTAGAGCAACATCTTCCTTTCTGAGTTATCCCTGACACAGCAGCTTGTTTGGCATTGACACATTGTATTTATTCTCCAATTAAATACTTAAACATTTGGTTTTGCAAATTTGTTAATGAGAGGTTCCAGATTGGCATCTCAAGGAGGTGGCTGTGGAGACTTCCTGGGAAGACTGAACAATTCCTCTGCTCTACAAACCAAGGGGAAAAGAATTTGGATTGGTATTCAGTGTATCTCTATCAATCTCCTGATCAAACTGAGTGACCAGGGTTGCACGTATGTCCCAGGGCTTGAAAAAAGGGACTGGGACAGGTTGGGGGCGTGGCCAGAGACCTCCGTAGGGCCTCTAGGCCGGGGGAGGTCTTGGCCGGCGCACACAACCTACACCTGCCCAGAGGCAGGCGCAATTTACAAAACAAAGATTGGGGGGGGGGGGTTAGGTAGGGCGGTGGGGCGGGTTAGGTAGGGGAAGGGGGTAGGGGAAGGGGTAGGGGAAGGGAGGGGAAGGTGGGGGGACGGAAGGAAAGTTCCCTCCAAGGCCACTCCAATTTCGGAGCGGCCTTGGAGGGAAGAGGGAAAGCCATCAGGGCTCCCCTAGAGCTCGGCGCATGCAAGGTGCACAAGTGTGCACCCCCTTGTGCGCGCCGACCCCGGATATTATAACATGCATGCGACTGCGCGCACATGTTATAAAATCGGGCTTAGATATTAAAATCTGCCCTTTAGCTTTTACTAAACCTTTGATGGGGGCATAGAGTTGTATTCTATTAACATATGCAGCCAGACTTGTTTGATCTACTTTTTTCATTTACACATCTATTATCAGAATATCCCCAAATCCTAATTAGTGTATAACTGACTTTCTAATATAATTGAGAATGAAAAATATATTGTACAGTAACAAGTGGTTTGGATTAACCGATGGCAACTGAATTTCCAGGAGATCTTTGGACTCGGTGCTAGTCTCAGCTTTAGAAATTATTAAAATTATTTTTGCATGTATATAATACCTTTTAAACAAAAATACTTTATTATCAATTATATACAGGTACAGGGAGTCCTATCCCAGAGAATTTACAATCTAAGGGCCTGATTTTCAAAAGCATTTACATGAGTAAAATTGTGTAATTGCACTTTACTTATGCAAGTTGATTTTGCAAAATTGTTGCAATAGTATACTAAATTTATGTACCTAATTCCTTTGAAAGTTCACATGTGAGTACCTGAAGCAGTAGGGAATTAAGGGTCTGTTTTACTAAGGATTGTTTTTATCCCATGTGTAAAAAAAACCTTAGTAAATCAGGTCTTAAGTGACGTGGACAAGGACACAGCAAGCGTCAGTGGCACTTGGACTACTTTTCTTATTATTGGAACCTCCCTGTTGGGAGGTTCCAGTAATAAGAAAAGTAGTGGACCATTTAGCTCTACTCTCTGTTTCCATTCTTTTAACTAGTTCGCAATTCACAATAGAACATTGCTTCCTATCCCATTGTTGGGATTTTTGGGTTCGTGGGCCCTTGGCCTGAGGTGACGGTTGGTACCACCTGTGGGGAGGAGCCCCACAGGTCCCCACCGTCGGGAGGTGAGGTCAGCTATGGTAAGAGATTCAGTAGTGTAGAGAAATGGAGCATCCTGCATCACAGCCACATGATCATAGGTGCAGTAAAGGGGGTACTGTGGGGGATCCCGAGGAGCAGGGTGAGAGACACAGTTCTGGGAGAACCCACAGTATACTCACTGAACTGGAAAGGCATGTACCAGAGCAGGAACCTCCGAGAGAGAGAAGCGCTGGGCAGGCCCCGAGGAGCGAGGAGCGTGAGACAGAAACCTCTGGAGGTCCACGGCGGAGAGTGACCCGAGGGGCGGGGTTGCACAGCAGAGAGGCTCTGGCATGGTGACGTAGGCCAACCCGTGGAGCGGGAAGCCTGGGTGAATCTCTGCATTAGTGACGAAAGCAACCCCGGGGAGCAGGGCTACACATGATGGAATCTCTGGCAGAGAAACGAGAGCACTACCCCCGAGGAGCGGGGGTGCTGAGTGGAGTCACTGAAACAGAACTGAAGTGCTGCCCTGAGGAGCGGGGAAGCGCAGGCACAGTCTCTGTGTAGATTGTAGGCACTACCCGAGGGGTAGGGAGGTGCAGGTACAGTCTCTGTTTAGAACGTAGGCAATGCTCTGAGGAGTGGGGAAGTGCAGGTACCGTCGTTGTTGTAAAACGTAGGCACTGCCCCAAGCAGCAGGGAAGCTTAGGTACGGTGTCTGTAGTAGAATGTAGGCACTGCCCTGAGGAGCGGGGAAGTGCGGGTCCAGACTCCAAGTAGAAGGTGGTTCCAAGGGGCGACCCTGGAGAGCAGGGAGGCCGGTAGGCAGGAGCTCTGGGAGGCACAGGACTAGTCTGAGGAGTGGGGGAAGCCAGGAGACAGAGTCTCACACAAGAGCACAGCAGGGCCCCCGAGGAGTGGGAACCCGAGTAGAGTCCAGAGGCAGGTAGAACCGAAACAGTAACCTCGGGTCCGAGAAGCCAGGAACAGGTATCAATAGTGAAGGAACTCGTTGCCAAGTCAGCTAGCAAGGGGTGAAGGTGGTGCTTAAGAATCTTGGCCTGGTGACATCATCAGCCGGGGACACCCCTGAGGTTCCCGCCCTTGGGTCTTCAA
This sequence comes from Rhinatrema bivittatum, assembly GCF_901001135.1. Classification (NCBI taxonomy): domain Eukaryota; kingdom Metazoa; phylum Chordata; class Amphibia; order Gymnophiona; family Rhinatrematidae; genus Rhinatrema; species Rhinatrema bivittatum. The sequence goes on along the minus strand of NC_042616.1, from coordinate 586,416,314 downwards.
AGGAGAGGCTGGTGGTGTGAGTGCCTAGAAGGCCTAGAGCCGGCATGGGTGGTGGGGTGCATCCCGGATGCCATGAGAAGTCCTGGGAACTTGGAGGAATGCAGCGGTAGTGGCTAGGCTCAGCCGTGAGTAGGCCCGGAGATGAGAGCAGAGTAGTACATGAAATAAGTGCATCGGTCGCAGCCGTCTGCGACCTATGGTCATAACACCCATGACTTTTATTTCCTCAAGAGTATCTCATGAGGTACTTTGTCAAATGCTTTTTGATAATCCGAATATACTATATCAACTGGCTCTTCTTTATCCACATGTTTAGACACACCTTCAAAAAAATGTAGCAGATTGATGAGGCAAAACTTCCCTGTGCTAAATCCTTACTGGTTTTGTCTCATTAAACTATGGCTATCAATATGTTCAGCAATTTTATTCTTTATTATAGTTTCAACCATTTTTCCAGGCACTGACATCAGGCTCACTGGTCTAGTTTCCTGAACCACCCCTGAAACCATTTTTAAAAATTGGCATTATGATGGCCACCCTCCAATTGTAAGCTACTGTAGCTGATATCAATGATATTTTACAGATTATCAATAGTAGATCTGCAGTTTCATTTTTAGCTCTTTCAGAACTCTAGGATGTTTAGGATCTGGTCCAAGTGATTTGCTACCCTTTCGTTTATAACAATTTGCCCTATCATTTCTTCCTTGTGCACTATGACTTGTTTCAGTTTCTCTGAATCATCACCTTTAAATATTACTTCTGGCTGCCTTACAACTTCCTTGGTAAAGATAGCAGCAAGGATTTCATTTAATTTCTCCACTATGGTCTTTCCCTACCTTAATGCCCCTTTTACCCCTTGATCCATCCAATGGTTCAAATATACCTGAAAAACTTTTATTATGAGTTTTTGCTTCCACAGCAAGCTCCTTTTCAAATTCTGTCTTCACCTTCCTTAGCAATATTTTGCATCTAATTTGTTAGTGTTTGCGCTGCTTCCTGTTTTCTTCATTTGGATCCCTTTTCCATTTTTTAAGATGTTCTTTTAGCTATAATAGCCTCTCTCACGTCACCTTTTAACCATGCCACCAGTCATTTTGCCTTCCTTTTTTAATGTGTAAAATACATCTACCACGATGGTATTTTTAAACAACTTCCATGCCTGATGTAAACTCTTAACCTTTGCAGTTGCTCCTGTCAGTTTTTTCCTAACTATTTTCCTAATTTTATCTGTCTCCCTTTTGAAAGTAAAATGTTATTGCAGTAGACTTCCTTAGTGTCCCCCTCAAGTTAACAAGTCAAGTTTGATCACGTTATGATCACTATTGCCAAGTAGAGATGTGCATTCGTTTTTGCCAAATTGGAAAATTGCAACGAAATTGTCCAATTTGGCATGTTTCAGGGAGCCCAAAAAAAATCAGGATTTTCCTGTTTTTTCGCAAAAATGTGTTTTTCCGATTAGTGCGCACTAATGGGAGTCAGTGCGTGCTAACTCCCCGTTAGTACGCGCTAACTCCCGTTAGCGCGCACTAACAAAAAGTAACAAAAAGTAACAAAATCTAATGGTTTTTGTTAGTGCGCGCGCACTAACGGGGAGTTAGCGCGCACTAACTAAAAATCAATTTTTCGCGAAAAAAAAGACCCGAACCGAAAAAAAAACAACATTTTCCATGGCGGCCGAAAAACAAAGAACGACACGAACACAAAAAACGATGCACATCTCTATAATGCCAAGTGACACCAACACTGCTACCTCTCATACTGAAACTGTTCTACTAAGGGTTAGGTTTAAAATAGCTCCCTTTCTTGTCAGTTCTTGTACCAGCTGCTCCATGAAGCAGTCATTTATTTCATCTAGAAAATTTACCTCCTTAACATTTCCTGATGTGACATTTACCCATTTACTAAGGGACCTTATTCTTTTTCACTTTACAATGATGATATGGCTCTCCTGGGGGAAAACTGAATTATCTGGCCTAGCCTTGACTGATTCCACTGCCTCTATCTGTTTGATGGACTTTGCCTTTGCTCAATAACTCCAGGTTTTCATCTGCCAGAAAGGGAAGAAGTTATATCAAAACAATTGAATTCTCCCGCCCTGGCATCAGGTCTAATGGTTTCTGAGACAGAAACCCTAGACTTGACCATTTATTTATGTAAAATCTTGTATATTCTGCTCATATTGAAAATACATGCTGAGCGGACCATGGTTCCTGGTCATCAAGAACTCATTTGGTTTCATCTTATTCAAGTTCCACACTTCCCTGTCTTTTTGGAATTATCTTGGTTGAACCAGTATGAGTCCCATGTTGTGGAAGACCGGACCTTTTTCTCTTAGTATTGTCTAAAAATAATGTATATTTAACAACAGACTCCAGGAGGTGGACTCTGAATAAAGCACCTTGGAGAACCAAGTAAGGACCGGAGTGAGATTTTGTGCTTGAAAAGTATTAGGAATATTGAGATTTCTTTGACAAAGTGGCAGCTGATATTTTATTGCTGCACAGGCCGTACGACTTCCTGAATGACCTCTAGAATGGAGCTAAAATTCTGTTCAGGAAGATTTACTCCTTATCTGAATCTGAACTCCAAACTCTGCAGGAGTATCTATACGATAATCTTAAAATGGATTTATTAGATACTCAGCTGCCAGAGGGTGCCTCTATCTATTTGTACCTAAAAAAAGATGGTTGTCTTTGCCACAATTATAGATCGCTGAATGCAGTAACAATCCAGAATCATTAGTCGCTTCCTCTGATCAATGAGTTACTGGAACATCTAGGTTGACTAGATTTTACCAAACTGTATCTTTATTTTGGCCTACAATCTCATCTGAATTCACAAAGGTGATGAGAGGAAAAAAACCTTTAGTATCCACTGCGGCCATTTTGTGTATTTAGAAATGCCTTTTAGATTGCATGCACAATGTGCATGCAGATTTCTGAAATCTGGTAAATGCTTGACCAGAGTGTGGTTATTTATTTGGACAATGTCCTCATTTTCTCAAAGAATCTGGCCCAGCATGATCTTGGATCACCTGAAGCAACATGTTTGATAAGTGGATCACAGAGGTCTTAGGTTATATAATTTCTCCAGAAGGTTTACCAAACCAAGACTTTGCTGGTCCAGTTAAAGTAAAGGTATTGCAGAGTATGTGTTCTCCTGTAATGAATGTACTGACTACAAAGTACCATGCCATGGTTTATTGAACTCTTTGCCCATTGCCCCTAGTAATGGATTTTTATTGAATATTATTACTGATCTCCTGGTATCTCAAAGTAAGTCCTTAATCTTCGGACTCGTTCCTGAAAATGGTTCACTTAAAGGTAAATTTTGAAAGTTGCAAGAGTAAAAATCAGAATATATGCATGAAAATAGCATATACTTGCATATATGTTATTTTAGAAACCTCAAACATATATGCCTAATAAGAGCTTGTGAGCAAATCTACACATGTATAAAGGAGGTGGTCCAGGGTAATTCCTGGGTGGGGTTAACATTTATGTGTGTAAGTTTCTATTTTATGAAAGATTTATGCATGTAGATTTGACAGCTTATTTGTGAAATATTTACACCTGCTCTCTATCTAGCGTAAGTTATAATAAACATCTTAAAATTGAAATAATGACCAGGAAGGAGGTCTGAGTGAAATGGGGGGAGTTAATGCTGAAGAGCCAGGAAGGTCTTGAAGATCTTCAGATGGACTGGGCAAACTGGTAGACTAATTGGTAAAATTGGTAATTTCATTGCTGCGCACATGTTTGGAAATCTCCCAACTTATATGTGTAAAACTCAATTTAGGGTGAGATGAATGCATGTGAATTACACTGGTTATACAGATATACTGTTAAAGTTAGAAGTAAAAATACATGGGTATAGCAATTGCGTGCCACTTATTTGGATAAGTATTAAAAGTGGCACTTATCCAGATAAGTAATGCTTTTAAGACTTATCCAGCTAAGTGGTGGCAAAGCTGATTCTTAGCCAGATAAGTCAGAACTTACATGGATAGGCGCCACTTTTAAGAAGTAGGTGGTTAAGTAGTGATTTTTTTCACGGATATGCATCAACTTAGCGATGCTGCTAAATATCCCGTGTGAGTTAGCTGAATTTCTGAATATTGACCTCTTGGATTACATGGAAAATGGTTGTATGTTCCAAGAAATGAAAAAAATGGCATAAAAAACAGCTTGAAATTCCAAAATCAAGTCCAAGAAACAGCATCATTTGAAAACTTCATGAGATAATCATTTCCTCTTCATGAGATTCTTTAGCTAAGCAATCATTTTGATCAAGTGTTTCTCAGTAATTTCGGTTTAGGAGAGTAATTACACATTCACAGTGCAGTTTGCTTTCCTTTCTTTTGACCCTGCTTATGCTTAGTTCCAGGACAATCTGAGCCAAGATATGCTTTGAAAAATGCACATTGCATCAAATGCAAAATGAGAAGATAAAAAAACTCTGTTGAGGCTGAAAACTGACTATATTAGCATGATTAATACAGTATTGACAGCTTTTGAAAAGAGTACAATAAGCAAGGGACATTATGCACTAGCCTGTGTACAGTACATAATCCTAAAGAACAAAAGGGTTAACATATTATAACCAAAATTAATAGGGACAGAGAAAAAGGGGAAGCAGGACCTAATGTGCAATTGTGCATATGCACAGGGCAACATCTTTAGAGGCACAGCAAAGAATAGCAGCAACAGTCACAGCAAAACAATAAATCCTGACAGACACACGAACACAGAGTCATCATGTTGCGCTGGAGGTGGTCCCTTGGCCTGGTGCAGGATTGGTACAGCTCTCTGGTCAGACCCAGAGAGCGCCTGCCACCAGGAGGCGGAGCACACAAGGAGACAGAGGCTAGCTGGGGCTTCGCCATAACAGTCCAGGGTTTCCATAGGTTGAGCCCTTGGGTACCCGGACCACCTGAATTTAGGTGGGCCTCAGGTGGTCTCCCAGAGAGGTAGTGGAGAGGTGTGCCCACCACGAGCAAGGGTGCGCAGCTGATGCAGAGTGGGTGAGCTAGACTTGAACAGGAAGCTCCGGAGACCTCAGGGAGGCAACAGTTCAGAGAGTTCCTCCGGGCAAGAGAGGCTGCGCCTGTAGGTCTAGCCAAGTTTCCAAGCAGGTTGGCCCAATGGTAACAGGAGGCCAGAAGAGAGTGTCCGAGTGAAGCACAAGGGTCGGAGCCAGAGTATCAGTCCAGGAGAGGTCAGCCAAAGCAGGGGTCAAAACCAGAATGAGTCCGAGTGTAGTCAAGGCAAGCGAGGGTCAGTTCCAGGCAGCAGGCAAGAGAATGGTCAGATAGGCAGAGGTCAGTACCAAAGGTCAGTCTGGAGAGGTACTACCTGGGAAGAATACAGGAACACACGGAGCCACTAGGAATGGAGGTCACAGGAACATGGGGACACTGGAACAGGAAACGCTGGAATAGGAGACACTAGAACACAAAAGGCAAACTCACTACACCAACGGTGTCGACCCGATTGCCAAAGCGAGGTCCTGGGGAAAGGACCTTGCCTTAAATAGTGCATCTATGTGACAACATTGGGAGGTGCCCCCATGGGTATTCCCGCCCTGGGTCTTTTAAAGGGCTGCACGTCAGCCGTGCCCGTGCCTAGGAGCGTGGCCGAGGATGCCGATGCCATGGAGCCCCAACGGGAGCTCCACCATGAGGCCTGTGAGGAGGATGGCAAACTGGAAGCCCGAGGATGCCGTGAACTGGCTATGGTCACAAGGGAGAGTGCCTGAAGCTGGTTGACGGGAGCGCGAGGTGAGCAGGGCTGGCTGTGGTGCCAATGCGGCTGGGACGCGCAACACATCAGTGCTTTCAGTCACTTTGAAGTCCACATTCAGATAGCAAAGTTAGCTAGATAAACTTATGGAATATAGCATACTGTTCTATAGTTAATTGGCTAACTATAGCCGGCTAATTTTAAGACAGGTCTTTAGCTTGACCAGACGAAGCCAGCTAAGTTATCCGGCTAATTCTGAATATCAGCTTAGGCCTAGATTCACCAAATTGCTATAAATTTAGCAGAAATAGCACCTGCGATAAAAAAAATGGATGTGGTTAGGTTAATTTACTGTCTAACACGTTGCATAAGGGGATGTAGCTTAGTGGGAGTAGCTTTTTTCTGATTATCTGAGTGAGTTGTCTTGTCTTCTGTTGTCCTCCATGTCCTTCTCCCTTGGTCTTATGTGATTGTTATAATGAAAGATTTTGTTAGTTTGTCCTGTTTGTCTATCTGTTTTTGTGTTTGGAGAAGGCATGGTGGTGAAGCAGAGGAGAAATGGTGAGGCATGGTGGTAAGGTGTGGTAGTGAGGTGAAGGTGTGGTGGTGAGTAGGAGGAGGAGTATTGAGGCATGATGGTGAGGCAGAGCAGGAGTGATGAGGAGTGGTGGTGTTGAGTGGAAAGGATGGAGTGTGAGAGGTCTGAGGAGGAGAGGACAGGTATAAGGAGAGGAAGGGAAGGAGGGAGTAGAAGGGAAGGAGGATGAAGGCAAGAGTACTAGGTGGAGGAGGAGGAATAGGAGTAGGGGGAGGGATAGGAATAGAGATAGGCAGGAGGGAAGGGATAGGAGGAGGAGGGAGGGGGCGGGGATAGACAAGCAAGTATGGAGGGAGAAGGACGGTAGGCTAGAGATAGGGGGCAGAGGGGAAGGGAGTTTGAAGGGCAGGGCCAGGAGGAGGGGAGGAAGGGAGGGGAGAGGGGAGTAGGAGAAGCAGAAGTGGCACCCCGTTCTGGCATCCAGGCAACAGGGTGTGCTTGCCTGAGGGCTTTGAATTCAGCCTGGAGGACAATATCGCAGGGGTCCTTGAACATTATGCAAAGCTCTTCAGTAACCATGCAGCCAGGACATCGAGGGCATCCAAGGGTCAGATCTGGCATACCTCTGCCCAGGCTATATCCAGGTGCATTTGCATGAAGCGGAATGGAGAACAGGTGGCTCACAGATACCATGACATAAAGGCCCAATTTAAAACAAAGGTGTTGAACAGGAGCAAGTATATACAGCAGACCAGAGGTGGAGCTCCTTGTCCGATAGTGCTGACACCAATGGAGGAGCGCCTTTTCCAATGCCTGGGACCAAATGCATTTGAGAGGATGGCTGAGCGGTCCCGGGATTTTAAGGAGGGTCTAACATACACTCCAGCACCACTTAACTGATTCATCTAAGGAAAATCTCCTCACTGAGCTAAATGAAAATGAAACGTTAATTTAGTCCTAGTAGTAAATCTTAGTTACATTATTAAACACTATGTCCAGTACGAAGCACGTTTAGATTATAAATGACTGCAGTGGTCTCCGTAGTCATTTGACAAGCATATCATTGAATGTCAGAAAGTTTTATAAAAGCTCTTATATGAATTGGAGATAAAATCTTCCATTTCTAATATCTCTTAATGTTAGCAAATGCCTTAAAACATTGTAGAAAATGAAAAGAATAATGAATGGTCCAGAAGCAAAAAAATCTTTATATCTTCACTGTAGATATTGCACCCTTTTATGTTGCGCAATGAAGGAATAGAACATGTAGTCGTGACTGAAAAAAGGCTCACCGTCCTATTAGAAGGCTTTTCAAACAGAAGCCTCTGAACACGGTCAGAGAGCAATGATTCCCCAGTAGGAAATCCCCCAAATCAAACAGCTTGTTGTTCATCACATATACTTGACCCTTAAACTGTTTGTTCTTTCCTACTGCTCCAGTTTAATTGTTAACCACATCTTCAGCTGCATCCTCACCTTTCTGTGGTTTCCCACCCCCTATGTGCTTTTGAACCTGATTCTCTCCTGTTTCTGTTGTCATGGTTATGGGATTTCTGATGTTGGTTAGCAAGAGACAAGCCACATTGTTTCACAAGAGAATGGATATTCCCATACCCTCTTCCCTATCAGGTAATTTAAGTACATGGGATATACCCACCTGATCAATGGTGCTCTCAGAGGTTGGGAAGGGAAGCAGGGAGTAAAATAAATGAAAGGAGGATGATGAAGAACTCGTATAGGGTTTTGTTGGGGGGGGGGGGGGAAGTTGTGTTTTAAATTTTGCATTTTAATAAATAATTTATGATTATTTGACAAGTTCAATAAATAATTAAAAACAACAGTTATAATCAGTTAAATTTAGGGTTAAAGTGCACTTTAAGCTTAAAACAAAAACCACTGTGAAACCTTTTAACATGTTCGTAAAATACAATATGCACTCTATGGGAATTTGAATCAAGTAAGAGCCAGAATGATCCTCGGTTGCTTCATTGCCACAAGATATTTGTTTTGGGCAGAGTTCTAATCCTCTTTAATATAGGCTTTGTACCCTCCCTCTCTGTTTTTCCCCTTCTTCCCCACTTGATTTGTTGTCTCCTTCCTTCCCTTCCTTGTTCTTTCATGTGATTTTCTATGAGTGTATCTAAGGCTTTGTTGCAGTGGCATGGTAACCCAAGCCCTGTTAATATTGATGTTTAAACTCATTAGTTCACAAGTTGAGTTTACTAATTTATATTCATGCTTGGGGTGGGGGTAGGAGAGCCTGCTACCATAGGCAGTACAGGCCGGTGGTTACCGGCTGTGTTGCAGAACTTTTCCTGTTGGGGTGTTATGGGAAGGTCTTGGTGTATGGCGGTGGTCAGCTGGAGCAGCCTTAGAAGCTGCATTGGATGTTGGCTCTGTTCTGCTGGGTTGTGGTGGCAGGTTGCCCCAACACTATGAGGCTAGAGATTTGTGGTAGACGCATGGAATGGCCTCCCAGTGGAGGTGGTGAAGACAAAAATGGCATCTGAATTCCAGAAAGCATGGGATAAATAAGGGGATCTCTGAGGCAGTGATGGGAATTGTAAGGCTATATAAATTAGATGGAGGGGCAGACTAGATGGGCTGTCATGTTTCTATGCAGTCTGAGGGAGGAAGCTGATAAAGTCCCATATGCTTATATTATTTAAAACTACATAATGCAGGTTAGATAAGTAATATTGCTTCTTAAGCTTTCCTTGTGAATTCTGTGTTTGTTACTCTCAAAGTCTGATTCCAAAAATTGATGCTTTACATCAAACTGATGTTTTTCAGGAATGCAATTTTAGCTAAATCTCTCTGGTAAGTATATTTTCTTTCTCTCTTTCTCTTTTCTTTATGTTTCTTGTTTATTTTTCTATGTATTTTTTTATTTTCTCTTTGTTTATTTTTCCTTTCTATTTCCTTATAGTGTCTTTGTACTAGCCATAACTTTTGTATTACTTTGGTGCACACTTATCACTAGAAACTTGGGTTCACGATCCTTCATCTGGTCCTCTTTTTCTTTTTTTCTAACACATACTATGTTAACTTTAATGAAATAAATAAGAGAAACTGACTGTCCCCATTTTATCTTCCACAATCTACTATTCACCCTGATGTGACTGCAAGTGGAACCTAAGGACTACATTTTCAAAGGGGTTTTGCTCATAAAAATAGTATATCCGCATGAAAGTAGCAGGTACACACAGATATGCTATTTCTTAAATGTTGAGAGTATGTGTGTTTTTTCCACACATACTGTTTTCCAGTAAACAGTTTTTTTCTCTACATCACAAGGCTCTCAAACATGGCAAAAGCTGTTGCACTGATTACGCGAATTAGATTGTCCAAGGAACCAGGGTCGGCAACTTTCAAACCAGCGCACTGGCACACACTTGAGAATGGGCATTGGCCTGCACTAACCACAGGTTTATTTTATAACTTGCATGTGTATATGTGCACAAGTTATAAAATAGCCTGGCCACGTGCACATGTGCCTAATTTTCAGGGGCCGATGCAAAAAAAGCGCCTGCTCCAGGCAGGCGTTAATAGCTGAGCGATAAATGTGCGTCTGAGACACACATTTATTTTTTTGCATTTGGAATTCACTCCATGTTGGACGTGCGTTAAATAGGCGCTAATCCCCTAATTGCATTAGGGGTGGATTAGCGCCTATTTAACCCGCGTCCGACTGCGGGTTATACAGTGCGCTCAGCCCCTAAGTGGATGCACAAATGGGCTTACAATTCCTATTCTACCATGTAAACTGGGGGATTTTAAAAGGAGCGCTCACTCACGCCATTCCCAGTTTACCAGTTCTCCACCAATTCACCCAGTTAAAAGCTAGGTCTTCCAATCCCCCTGGTTTGATAGCCTGCATTCTCCCCAGTTACCCCAGACCCTTAAAACCCTCAGAAATGGCTCAATCCTTTTATTTTATAACTTACACATCATCTATTTCATATATTTATGAATACCCTAAGAATAACCTAAGAATACCACAAAGAATTCTCTAAAGAATTATGCAATTCAACTTCAACTCCTTGGCAGTCCAAAACTCTGCCTACTTAGGCAATGTATATTATATCTCTTGTTATTAACCCCATATATTTATTTCCAAGTTATTTATACCTGTTCTTTGTAAGACATTTACTTGTCACTGTTATGGTTCAAAATGTAAACCGAATTGATCAGTAATTCTGTTACTGGAAAGTCGGTATAGAAAAGTTCTAAATAAATAAATAAATAAATCTATAGCAGAAGTAAAGTTACATGGCAGGGTATCTCGGTGTGCTCGAGGGCACACAAGTATTTATTTAGGCACATATCTCTTGGCCAGGCCCCTTAATTCCCACACCCCATCCAGACCATGCCCAAGCTCCGCCCCTTTTTGAAAAGTTTTGAGATATGCGCACCTCGGCATTTACATGTGTATTTGGGCGCTTTTAAAAATACGGTTGGAGCACACGAGCCTGACTTATTCATGCATCCTCTAACTTGCTGGGCTTTTAAAATTAACATTTTAGTGTATATGGAACTGTGTGCTTCTCTCATTGTTTCTCCATTTACCATTAACTTGAATGAAGTAGGTTCTTTCTAAATTGTGGCATCATTCTAATTTTCATTACAGGGCACTTTAAAATCCTTCTATCCTGGTCTCTATTTAATTTATTTTATTATGCTTCTTGTGGCGGCAACTGCATTATTTGGACCTGGGTGCTCCTTCAAGGCTCTGTATCACTGATGATGTCACTGTTGGCCAGGGATAACTCAATAAAACGGCAGCAAATTCTTCCCCAAATTCCTTGCTGCTTTCTTTTCTAACTCAGATCCTTGTTCTGACTCCCAAATAGTGGTGGGGGTTCCCCTAATGTTGTCTACTGTAGTGGTCAGGAGTTGAATCAGTGAGAGCCTCTCTAGCTCTCTCATTTCACTCTCTGTCTGTCTCCAGCTGCCTCTCTGCACCGGTCAGTAACATCAGGAGCCTTTCCCAGTTTTCTCATTGCACTGCTGGATTTTCCTGAAGACCCTTTCTATTCCATCAGGCCATAAATGAAACAAAGAATTTTCCAAAACACATCTCCCCAGTAAGCCCCTATTAATATTATTATTATTATTGTTTAAAAAAAAAAAAAAGCAATGGGGTTCCATCTCTGCCCAGCTCTTCTGTCTGCCAGCTCTCCAACACCTCATCCAGTCGCAACATCTATTACATAGGTCACTCATGGGTATCTTCAGCCCTGGTAAGTGGTACTTTTTTAAAATTGTTATATTTTTACCTCATGTACATTTCTTCTTGACTTCCCTCAATCTGTAGCTACATGGCATAAATCTCTGGTAAATTAAAAGAAATACTGAAGAGAAGTTTCTTTTAATTTAACAGAGATTTATGTCAGATTGATGGCATAGCTGAAAGGCATATTTAACCCTAGGTTTATGCAACACACCTTTGGAATAAATGGAATGTTTCTGGCATTCATGTCAGTAGGAAATGATTTACAATAGTAGGGAAAAAATATACTGAAATTCTAGCAAAGAATATGGAGAGAAGATATGATTAAAACCTTTGGGGCTGACACTGTATTACCCATAGGATATAATTATCTGTGAGGAGCATTTCAACACAGCTTCCTATCAACAGGCTTGCTTTGATAAAAAGCTTTTATAAGGTGGAAATCCATCCTGGCAAGATTCTATGACATAGGTTATAATCATTTTATTACTTCAGGTATAAGGCAATATCAATCCAACATAAAACATTTTACAAAAAATGGTCATAGTTCTGCAATTTAAAAATGTATGACTATGATAGAAACATCTTACTGATTATAGCTTAAATATAGATATAAATCAGGACCTTGCCATAATGTTTAACTATTTTATGCTACACTCCATTTTCATATGTGTGTTTTCAAAAGGATTATCATAACATTACTGTAGCAGCAATTTTAAAATTCTGTGGCAGGGTGTACCATCAGAAAAATGATTATTCCTATTGAAAATTTACAGTGACTGCTGCTAAATAATTAATAATTAAACAGCCAAGGAAACAACTTTAACCACGATGCATGCGCTGAATAATATGGTGAGGATTATTTGTGCTAAATGTTCATCTACGGTATCTGTTATGCAGAATGCCCGACTATATAGACAGGAGAAATGTAAAGGGTAAGAGGACATTGCTTGCTAATATTCATATGCTAACCCTCATAGACACATGCTGAACAACAGAACGAATGACAGCCTTGACATTTGTCTCGATAACCGCAGTCACATGTGCACATTACTAATCAGTTGTTCTTGATATCAGGACTACAAATTCCATATGAATAGGAAGTGATATCTTACTAGTTTTACTTTGCCTGTCCTTAGCATTTATTAGATTAGATCATTCAATTTTGTGGGTTAGGCTATTATCATTTGGGGTATTGAGCTGGTTTGAGTGGGTTTTTTTTTGTTTTGTTTTTAATAATAGATCCTGTTTTGTGATAATGGGTGATCATTCCTCTAAACCTTGTGCTAATCTATACTTGCTCCTGTTTGGTAAATTGCTGCAATCACTGGGAATCCACTGTTTGTTCTATGCAAATGATCTTCACTTCAACTGAATTTTCCATCAAATACTGACTGTGTTTCATTCATGAGTCAATTAGGCGAATGCATCTCACCTGTTCACAGTTGGTTATTAAAGAATAAATTATATCTCAGCATTTCAAAATGTGAAGACTTAATCATTAGTCATAGGGAAACTGCAGGATTTGACCTGTTAGGCTGTGGAGCAAAAGATTCTGATCCCAGCCAAAGATCAGGTTCTGGATAGCCAATTATATGTGATTCCTCAGATCAAACATACTTGTAAAACATGTTTTATATACATGCATTTGATCAAGGCTAGGTCTTTTCTGACTAGGGATCTGACTACTGGAGCGGTCAATGCATTGTCTTTATCTCACTTATACTACTGCCAAAGCCGGAAGATTAGGATTCCAAGCAAGTGGCTTCATTGTCTACAGTTAGCACAATATGCAGCTACATGCACTATTACTAGTGTGGCATATAGGGAACATGCTTTTGATGCCTATTTTTTTTCACTGGTTTCTATCAAGGATCGTATTCATTTTAAAATTTTATACTTGATTTTTTTAAATCTGTATACAAAGAAGGAACAGGCTATCTTTGTGCTATTGCACATCTTAAGCTGTTTCTTTGTATCAACTCCATTATTATGGAAGGCCCATTGTAAACATACTCATGATAGTGTCGTCCATTGTATTGGTCCATACTTGTGGAATAAATTATCACAAGACATCAGAAAAAATACTAGACTGGGGTTTCATAGGTAAGTCAAGAATTTTTTATTTGGCCTGCCTTTTAACTTACTCTAAATTGAGCAGGGCTTAATCCAAATTAGGGATTACAATTTTAAATTTTAAATGTATCTTTTATTTTATTTCCTGTCTTTGTATTGAGTTTACTTGTATTTTTATTGTACCGTATGTTGCTGTTGAGTTTATGATAATTGTTACTGTTCCCTGCTTAGGGTATCAAGGTACAAATTAAGTGGGCTTTACATTTAACAAATAAAATAAATACTTAAATACAATAAATTATATAGCTCTAGCATAGCACTTTTCATAGGACTAAAAATATTTAATATTGCAGTTTATTCAAGTGTGTTACTGAGACCAGCCAGTAAGTAAATGTTGAAAAACAAGAACAATCACAGGGATTTTTAATTTAGCATGATTCATTTCACCTTTCTGAACCACAGAGCTGTCAATTTATGAGTTGAGGTTCCACCAGTATGCTCTTGTACAATCTGTTTTCTATGGTACATGTCTTGCTTGTCCTGGTCATATTGCTATGCTATTTACTCATTAAGATGGTATCTTTCAAACAGGCATGTGGGCGCACATTGCTGCATGTGTGTCAGCGTGCACCCAGGGTCGCAGCATGTGTGCGTTTGTTATAGAATAGGCTGACCGTGCACCCATTTGCGCTCAATTTTAATTGGGCGCACAAATCCCAGTCTTACTGCATAAATGGGTGAATTTTAAAAGGGGCACGTACCCAGATTATGACCAGTTTTACCAGTTTGTTCACCAGTTCATCCAGTTACCCCCTGATTAGATAACCTACATTCCCTCCATGGCCCAGATCCCTTAAACCCCTCATATCTCGCTATTTTTTATTTTTTTTTTAAACTTACAACTGGTCCTTAGCAGAAGTAAAGATATGCGGCACTAGACCTGGGCAGGTTCCCAGGCTTGTAAAAAGAAACGAGTTCACCTTGGCTCGCCCTGGAACACCTGTGCCCCATCCAAACCATGCCTATGCCCCACCCCTTTCTGAGATCATGTGAGATGTGCATGCCGCAGGAGATACACACCTATGTAGGCGCCTTTTAATATATGCTCTGCACGCGCCAGCCCAACAGAGGCACATATCTCCTGATTTTGGTGCGCGACAGGCTTTTAAAATTCACCTTTAAGGGCTTTCCCCATAGATACAGAATAGGAGAACAGCCTTAGCGAATAAGTCCCTGTATGTTTTGAATGTTTAGCACTTATTTATATATTTACTGAAATCCATATTGATGCAGGTGACCACCAAACTTTTATATTGCATGCAACAGTGGAAAATTTTACATGGTTAATGGAGATTCATTCATATTTCAAAATTAATAGTAAGTTTTTCCCATGTAAAACATTTAAAAGTCACAGAAGATGCGTGCTAGAAAAAAGCCTATACATGATAGTTCAGTTGAACAGAAATCCACAATATATTTATGTTAGGTGGAATCCAAGGAAGATGAAAAGCAACTGCATATTTATATTACTAGAGGGTGAATGTATATAGCCTCAGTACAAACTGATGTTAACATTATATTTTAATAGATTTGGAGAACCTAATGCTGTTCTTTGAGTGTGCTGCAAATGAGCAAATATGTAGGTTACTGTATACTATATTTGATAGATTTCTAGATCCAGAAAATTACATTTCCAGTTTTGTGCGTCGATTAAAATTGTATATCTCTATCTATCTATCTATCTATCTATCTATCTATAAGTATATATATATATATATATATATATATATATAATTATATATCTCTTACCTGTAAGATCTTCTATGAAAATTCTAACATAGTTGACAGGAATCCGTGATAGTGAAAATCTGGAATGTATACCAATTGGGGTTCTGAATTCCCTGAAACGACATGCACACCATCATATAAAAGATGTTTTTTTTTGTCCTAGAAAATTCTATTGTCATTACATATTTTTGCTCACCACTTATAATGGTGTTTGGAAAAATAAAGAACAAAATGATACAATTTCACTGGTAAGGGATGAGTCCTGTATTAAAAGAGTTTTGTCATATGAATTTTATGCTGTCTGTATTATAAATCTACTGTAAGTAAATAAACTGCAAAATGATCAAAACTGATACAGAACAGACCATAAAAGTTGGCAAACATTTTCATAAACAAAACCTCAAAGCTATCCATTTGTAATTCTTTTGTGCATAATAATATGCTCAAGATCTAAATATTTCTGGTTTTCAGCTCTGTTGATCATACCTGGATTTGTATTAATGCCATCCATTTTCCCTGTTCAATGTATTGGTTTGTACTTAACATCAACACATGAGTGACTTACAAGCATTTAAGAACAGGTTTAAGGCTCAGCCAAAATTAGAACAAAAGGGGCAGATTTTAATACCTATGCGCAGGCGTAGATTTGTGCGCGCAACCTGGTGCACACAAATCTATACCCAATTTTATAACAGGCGTGCGCAGCCATGCGCATGTTATAAAATCCGAGGTCGGCATGTGCAAGGGGGTGCACACTTGTGCACCTTGCGTGTGCTGAGCCCTAGGGGAGTCTCGATGGCTTTCCCTGTTCCCTCCGAGGCCGCTCCGAAATCAGAGCGGCCTCAGAGGGAACTTTCCTTCCGCACCTACACCTTCCCCTCCCTTCCCCTACCTAACCCCCCCCCCCAGTCCTACTGTTCTAAACCCCGCCCCCCCCCCCCCCCCCCATACCTTTGTTTTGCAAGTTGCGCCTGCCTCTGGGCAGGCATAGGTTGCCCGGACCGGCCAAGTGCCGGCACGCGATCCCCCAGCCTAGAGGCCCTACGGAGGCCTCTGGCCATGCCCCTGCCCTGCCCCGACCGCCCCCGCCCCTTTTTTCAAGCCCCTGATGAATGACCCTGTTAACTGGCTGGTGCTAAAAGTTAATACTTGCTAGCTGAATTGCTTCCCCCAACCCAACCATTCCCCTGAGACCACCCATAATTTTGAGAAGCTAGTTTAACTAGACAGCTAGATTTTCTACTGATCTAATCTAGCTGCCTAACTCTGTCTTTAGACAATTAGATCTCTTTGAAATTCAGTCCTGTAATGTTGTTAATTTCTAATGCTAAACAAAAGGCAGCCAAAATTTGATTTACAAGATTAGATTAATAGTTACAGTTAATGTTAGAAGAGACAATTTTTAAGGAGTGCAGCAGTAAAATACAGTCTTTTTCTGGTTGGCACCCTGATTTCTCCTCCTCCTTATTCTTTAATGGGTAAGGTAGTTTGGATGGATAGGATAGGGTTTTTGAGAATGGGGGAAGGAAGAAATAGAGGTTTCTCTGAGGTTGAATTAATAAGTTTGAGAAAAATACAACGGTAGGAGAAGGACATAAACTAAGGGTATAAAAGAGAATGGTGGTAGGCTGGTGAAACAGATTACGGCAGCAGGCCCTCTTACCTGCCTCCGCAGAAGAGGAGAAGGATTTTGATGTGGTTGTGTAAGATGCAGTACGCATATTGCAGCTTTATCATGGAGTTTGGTGACAATGTCAAGATGAGGATCAACAAGTAATTACGCAGTATGCTCACTCTTTTACAAGAAGGAGCATAATGCATAATCCTATCAGAAAATTCACGATTTTTGAAGCTGCTTTTACAACTTCAAGCCTTATTCTTTCTGATCATGGCCTTCATATTTTAATTTTTTTTAATTTTAATTTAAGAATAATATTCTACCTTTCATGACTGGCCAGCCACTTCAAAGCAGATTACATTAAAGTACTGTAGGTATTTCCCCTTCCCTAGAGGGCTTACAATCCAAGGGATTCATTTACTAAACATTTTGCCCATAGACATACAACAAGAGAATATCTTTAGTAAATCAGGCTCTAAGGCCTCATTTACTAAGGGGTACATTTTAAAACACAGCGCGCGCGCGTACTTTTGTTCCCGCACCAGGCGCGAACAAAAGTACACCGGATTTTATAAGATATGCACATAGCCGCGCGTATCTTAGAAAATCCAGGGTCGGCGCACGCAAGGGGGTGCACATTTGTGCAACTTGCACGCGCCGAGCCCTGCGCGCACTGCCCATTCCCTCCGCCTCCCCCCACCTTCCCCTCCCTTCCCCTACCTAACCCACCCCCCGGCCCTATATAACTCCCCCCTACCTCTGTCGCACAAGTTACACCTGCTAGAGGCAGACGTTACTTTGCGCGCACCGGGCCGGCTGCCGCGCGCCATGTTCCAGTCCGGGGGCTGGTCTGGAGGCCGCAGCCACGCCCCTGGAACACGCCCGGGCCAAAACCACGCCCGCGGCACCGCCCCAGGATGACGCGCTGACCACGTCATGCCCCCGACACACCTCCAGATGACGCACCGACCGTGTCACACCTCCCGACACGCCCACCCCAAGAAAGCCCCGGGACATACGTGCATCCTGGGGCTTTGCGTGCGCCTGAAGCCTATGCAATATTAGGGATGTGAATCGTTTTTCAACGATTAAAATTATTGTCCGATAATTTTAATATCGTCTTAAATCGTTATAGAACACAATACAATAGAAATTCTAACGATTTATCGTTAAAAATCGTTAAATCGTGTTAGTGCGCACTAACGGGAGTTAGTGCGCACTAACAGAAAATGATAGAAATTGACACTTTCCAGGTCAGTAAAGGTCAGTTAGGAATGAATATGTATTCCTATTGGCTGGCTGCCCTCTTATCTATTGATGTTACCAAGGTTCCCACTGAGGTGATGGTTGGGGGGATGGGAAATGGAAATGGAAACTCAGGAACACTAACAGAAAATGATACAAATTATTGACACTTTCCAGGTCAGTAAAGGTCAGTTAGGAATGAATATGTATTCCTATTGGCTGGCTGCCCTCTTATCTATTGATGTTACCAAGGTTCCAACTGAGGTGATGGTTGGGGGGATGGGAAATGGAAACTGTTGGTAGTTGACAAAAAAAGTAATGTGATCAGTCAATAAGACTAGAACTTGTGCCCTATTCCTGATACCAGGGGTGTTGTGATCTTCCTGCACACAGTGCCCTAACCCTGACACCAGGGGTGTTGTGATCTTCCTGCACACAGTGCCCTATCCCTATTAATACCAGGAGTGTTGTGATCTTCCTGCAAACAGTGCCCTAACCCTGATACCAGGGGTGCTGTGATCTTCCTGCACACAGTGCCCTAACCCTGATACCAGGGGTGTTGTGATCTTCCTGCATGCAGTGCCCTATCCCACCTGCATTACTAGTGAGAGGCTGGCTTCACAGACAGGGGGGAGCTGCCTGACCATCACTCCTGATTTCCCCCATGTCCCAGCCAGTGAATGGTGTGTGGGTGAGGGGGGGGGGGGGAGGATGGTGAAGTCTGAGACAGCTCCCTCCCTGCATTACTAGTGAGAGGCTGGCTTCACAGACAGGGGGGAGCTTCCTGACCCTCACTCCTCCCCTCCCCCATGTCCCAGCCAGTGAATGATGTGTGGGTGAGGGGGGGGGGGAGGATGGTGAAGGCTGAGACAGCTCCCTCCCTGCATTACTAGTGAGAGGCTGGCTTCACAGACAGGGGGGAGCTGCCTGACCCTCACTCATCCGAGGTGTTGTGATCTTCCTGCACTCAGTGCCCTATCCCTGATACCAGGGGTGTTGTGATCTTCCTGCATGCAGTGCCCTATCCCTGATACCAGGGGTGTTGTGATCTTCCTGCACACAGTGCCCTATTCCTGATACCAGGAGTGTTGTGATCTTCCTGCACGCAGTGCCCTATCCCTGATACCGGGATGTGTGCAAGAAGATCACAACACCCCCGGTAACCGGGATAGGGCACTGCGTGCAGGAAGATCACAACACCCCCGGTATCAGGAATAGGGCACTGTGTGCAGGAAGATCACAATACCCCTGGTATTAGGGATAGGGCACTGTGTGCAAGAAGATCACAACACTCCTGGTATTAATAGGGATAGGGCACTGCATGCAGGAAGATCACAACACCCCTGGTATCAGGGATAGGGCACTGTGTGCAGGAAGATCACAACACCCCGGAGGAGTGAGGGTCAGGCAGCTCCCCCCTGTCTGTGAAGCCAGCCTCTCACTAGTAATGCAGGGAGGGAGCTGTCTCAGCCTTCAACATCCTCCCCCCCCCCCTCACCCACACACCATTCACTTGCTGGGACTTGGGGGAAGGGAGGAGTGAGGGTCAGGAAGCTCCCCCCTTTCTGTGAAGCCAGCCTCTCACTAGTAATGCAGGGAGGGAGCTGTCTCACCCTTCACAATCTTCCTCCCCCCCTCACCCACACACCATTCACTGGCTGGGACATGGGGGAGGGGAGGAGTGAAGGTCAGGAAGCTCCCCCCTGTGTGTGAAGCCAGCCTCTCACTAGTAATGCAGGCGGGATAGGGCACTGCATGCAGGAAGATCACAACACCAGTGGTGTCAGGGTTAAGGCACTGTGTGCAGGAAGATCACAACACCCCTGGTGTCAGGGTTAGGGCACTGTGTGCAGGAAGATCACAACACTCCTGGTATTAATAGGGATTGGGCCCTGTGTGCAGGAAGATCACAACACTCCTGGTATTAATAGGGATAGGGCACTGAGTGCAGGAAGATCACAACACCCCTGGTATCAGGGTTAGGGCACTGTGTGCAGGAAGATCACAACACTCCTGGTATTAATAGGGATAGGGCACTGTGTGCAGGAAGATCACAACACCCCTGGTGTCAGGGTTAGGGCACTGTGTGCAGGAAGATCACAACACTCCTGGTATTAATAGGGATAGGGCACTGTGTGCAGGAAGATCACAACACTCCTGGTATTAATAGGGATGGGGCACTGTGTGCAAGAAGATCACAACACCCCTGGTATCAGGGTTAGGGCACTGTGTGCAGGAAGATCACAACACCCCTGGTATCAGGGTTAGGGCACAAGTTCTAGTCACATTGACTGATCACATTACTTTTTTTGTCAAGCTACCAACTGTTTCCATTTCCCATCCCCCATATACTGTCAGTGGGAACCTTGGTAACATGAATAAATAAGAGGGCAGCCAATAGGAATACATATTCATTCCTAAACTGACCTTAACTGACCTGAAAAGTGTCAAATTGTATCATTTTCTGTTAGTGCGCACTAACTCCCGTTAGTGCGCACTTATCGGAAAAAACGAT
Organism: Rhinatrema bivittatum; assembly: GCF_901001135.1. Lineage (NCBI taxonomy): Eukaryota > Metazoa > Chordata > Amphibia > Gymnophiona > Rhinatrematidae > Rhinatrema > Rhinatrema bivittatum. Next base: position 586,395,560 of record NC_042616.1, on the reverse strand, counting down.
TTTTAACGATTTTTTAACTAAAAAATCGTGCCAAACACGATTTTCTTCTCCTGCCAGACGATTTCGATCGTTAGGACGATAGGGCACACGATTCACATCCCTATGCAATATAGGCTCGGCGTGCACTGGGTCGTTTTAGAAGGGTTACACACGTACCTTATGCGCATAACCCTTTTAAAATCCGGCCCTAAGGCTTTTCTCCCATTCTGTATCTATGGGAAAAATGTTCAGTATCAGGATCTGAACATTGGTTTCCAGCCTGCTGTTCTAACCATTAGGCTACATCACCTTTTCTAGCAATAACATGTTTCTCTTGTGTCGTGAAGAGCTTGTGAGCTCTATGTAGCAGGGGCTGTCTTTCACATGTGCCTATAGAGTCCTATGTACATCTAATAGCACTAGAGTTGAAATTGAATGACACCAATTGTCTCTTTTCTGTGCAGCAGAAATCTGCAGTTGTAAATAGTCCTTCTCTTAATTTATAGAAGAGTTTTTCCTTTGTTCAAAGATATTGTTGCCTGGTTGTCCACAACAGGCAGTCCATGAAGGCCTTATCGGATCTGTTAGCTACTCAACACTTAACTACATAGTAACTGGTTCCCCAACTCCTATTTTTTTTTAATTCATTAATCATTAAAAATCCTCAATCTTAAAATATAACATTATTTACAAAAATATATTGAATTACTTTTAATAAAACTCTGAAATTTACAATTGTATTACAGGCCGTAAAGGTGAACACATTAAAATCTAATAATATGCTTGCATTATTGCAGCACATTTAAGACTCCCATTTCCACATTTGCACATTTTTTATTAATTTATGTCCCCACATTTTCACCTTGAATTTCTTTTAAAAAGTGTCACTTACTTTGCTATGTAATGACACTTTCTCTGGTCATCTTCTCAAGTTTTTTTTTTCAGCAAAACTAAAAGTGTACATCATTAAAACTTTACTCTGCAAACACATTTATCTGACTGAAGCTTGACACAGAACATCCTATTCTTCACGCCTCCAATAACTCACACAGCTACTGTATACTTTCATTTAGAGTTAATGTGCCTCCTCTTTATGGTAGGCTCTAGCACACTTCTAAATCTCACAGTTTGCTGCTAATGAGGTGTGATGTCAGCTCTGCTGGATAAAGCCAAGAAGGCTGGAGGAATAGGCAGCCTAGAAAAGAAACCAGTTCAGTGATTGGACATTGAAGTAAAGGGGAAAACCACAAGAATTGCATTGCTAATAGAAGTACCTGGTGACTATTCTATAATATATATCAGGGAAACTGAACATCATCAAGCACCAAGAGATGCACTCATAGGCCAAGACGATATGGCCTATAGATGCATAAATATAGCTCCAACTGTATTGGGTGCCAATGGCTTGAATAGAAATAACTTCCAATCCTTGATATGTCATCTGTACATATCCCACCCTATGAACTCTTTGCTATCATGCAAGTATTAAGAAGAGCACTAGCAACAGATTTGAGAGACTGAGATTACATCCAACATAACCTGGCTTTTAAGTGAGATTCACTCCTGTCATGATATGGGCAAAACTTATTTGGAGACTGTTCTGAGGGAAACCATTGTAGTGTTCTGAATGTCACAGGAAGGTCATTTTGAAAACCATTGCTGAAGATAAAGCAGTGCTTTACCCACTGCCTGTCTTTTAAGCATGTATTGAATATTTAACTATTATATGAACAGACATTCTTGTGGACAGGGTTGGGATAAAGTTTAGAATTATGAACCTACTTTTGCATTTTCAAAAGTATGCATGTCATTTTTCTCAGAAAACCAACCCACGGAGTTTAGCAGGTATGAACTTGTATGTGTAGTTTTTCTGTCATTATTTTCAAAGGTTACATATACATTGTACTTTCTCACCGAAAATTAATGTAAAGCCTGCAGATAAAAGTACTCAAAGACTTTGCTTAAATATAGGCAGTTAGAAAATGTTCAGTGAGAGAGCCAATCAGAGAAAACATGAAAGGAAACATACACAGGATATCTGAGAGGGAGATATATTTAAACAAGGTACCATATTTTGGGCATCCTCATGGTAAAGCGTGAAAAAAGTAATTATTATTATTAATATTATTATTATTAGACAATTGAATAGCGTTAAGTGATTGGGAAGGTTCTGTGGATCCAAGTTGTGAAACTAGCCTCATGCAAGGTTTGTTTTTATTTGTATGTGATTTTATTATTACTTTTGCTTGATTTTAAATTGCATGAGTATGGTACTAATCATATTGAGGTTGGAAATTTTGGGGTAGATTTTAAAAGGTGCACATGCGGCATACATGTGCACGTGCTACCCGGCGCACGCACATGTACGCCCAATTTTATAACTTGCGTGTGCAGGCACGCACAAGTTATAAAAGCAGGGGGCGGCACACGCAAGGGGGTGCAAAATTGTGTATCTTGCGTGCGCCGAGCCGCACTGCCTTCCCCCGCTTCCCACTAACCTGACCTTCTCACCCCTTCCTCTAACCTTTCCTCCCCCCTAGCCCTACTCTAACACCTCTCAAAATTTTTATTTTACCTTTTGCGCCTGCCTCTGGGCAGGCGCAAGCTGCGTGCGCCAGCAGCCTGCCGGCACACGATCCTCCAACACAGCGGCAATGGCCGCTCTGTTAGAGGCCTCTGGCCCCGCCTCGCCCCCAGACCGCCCATTTTGTAAAGTCCCGGAACTTACACACATCCCGGGGCTTTACGCACATCGCCGGGCCTTTTTAAAATAGGCCTGGTGCGCGTAGACCTGGTTACGGGCGTAAATCCTCCAGATTTATGTGCGTAACCCTTTTAAAATCCAGCCCTTTATGTTTACAATTTTTGTAAAAATGTGTTATCTATTTTGAGCTAATTTTGCTAAGAAGAATTCCAAAAGTAAATAAACAAATCTAAATACATTTTCAAAGGAAGGCTAACATGCCTTGAAAATCAGTCCTATCCACCTAACAGTAATTTCAGTCAACAGAAAGTACTTATTCACTTTCACACAGTCCGATACAGTACAGTGCACTCCGGCGGAGCTCACTGTTAACCCGTGATTGGACGCGCGTTTTCGACGCGCTAGTGTTACCCCTTATTCAGTAAGGGGTTGAAAACGTGCGCCCAATCCTCCCCCCCCCCCCGAACTTAATAGTGCCTGCAACATGCAAATGCATGTTGATAGCATGTTGATGTTGATTTTCTCGGCCGGCCTTCCTCCCTGCACAATCGGCACTGACCCATCGGGGTCAGGGGAGGCGGGTGACTCTTCGGCCTCCCGCGAGGCTAGCGACCCGCGCCCAAACTGCTCCGGAGCCCCGAACTGGCCCAGCACAGGAGGGACCCACGATAAGCCCGCCCACCTCCCGACGTCATCTAAAGCACCCTTTAAAGGGCACACGATGCTCCCAGGCCGGCCATTTCTCGGCCAGCCCTCCTCCCCTGCGCGATTGGCGCTGACCCATCAGGGTCAGGGGAGGCGGACGACTCTTCGGCCTCCCGCGAGGCTAGTGGCCTGCGCCCAAACCGCTCCGGAGCCCCAAACTGGCCCAGCACAGGAGGGACCTGTGGTAAGCCTGCCCACCTCCCGACGTCATCTAAAGCGCCCTTTAAAGGGCACACGACACTCCCAGGCTGGCCATTTCTCGGCTGGCCCTCCTCCCTGCATGATCGGCGCTGACCCATCGGGGTCAGGGGAGGTGGACGACTCTTCGGCCTCCCGCGAGGCTAGCGGCCCGCGCCCAAACCGCTCCGGAGCCCCGAACCAGTCCAGCACAGGAGGGACCCGCGGTAAGCCCGCCCACCTCCTGACGTCATCTAAAGCGCCCTTTAAAAGGCACACGATGCTCTCAGGTGTCATGCGCCTAAGGAGCGCGACACAGGGGCCTGCCCTTTTGTGCGCCCCTTCGTGCACACCAGTGCCGAGAGCACCCTCCTTTGCACCCATCTCAAACCTACTGCATAGTTCCTCCAGCCAGAGCTATTCTCAAGTTGATCGCAGCCTCCTCTTTTTCCTCCAACCCACCCAAACTTACATGGACTAGGAACCTTTACACCCAGCGTAATAATCATAAGCATCAATTAACGTCTGAACTCCACTCCGGCCAACACCTGGGATGAGGCTTGCAACCAGACAACCTCACTGCCCCCCTTGCTACCATCAGCTCCCCAGGTTTCCCACCTTTCACAACCCCCTCGACAAAGCGTCTTTAATATCACACTACCCCCCCCCCCCCCCCCATAACAGACACCACCAGAAGCATGATGCAAGACTACCCTCTTCCCATCTTATATCACAGCCACCTTATCCGCATAAAATCACTACTTCAACCCCCGAGACATTCATCTAGAATCCTTATCCCCATCATGACCTCTCCCATTACACAGCTACTAGGGCTCATGCTATTCACTCTAACCATCTTCAACACGCAATCACTCACAAAGAAAACTCATATTCTCAACGACTACCTCCTGGACTCAAAGCCAGACATCTGTGCCATCATGGAAACCTGGCTCAAAAACTCAGACATAGCCCTGATAAATCAACTACCTTTACATATATATGACATCTTCTCACTTCCCAGACAAAAAAAAACGAGGAGGCGGCCTTCTGCTAGCAGCCAAAAAAAGAGCTCAGGCTCACCATACATCCTGTCAAGACCTCCACTAAACTCGAATTAGGTCTCTTGAAGTCCAATCAGCTACAAATTATATTAGTATATGCCCCCCAGGGCTATTGGACACTGATGTCTCCCCACTCATAGAATTCATAGTAAAATACCTAAACATGGACTCCCCAGCTTTGATCCTGGAAGACTTCAACCCTCACGTTGACTCCACACTGACCTCATCCAATTGTGAGGCCTTCCTCATCACCCTCAAGGCCATGGGCTTTAGGCAAATAATCAAAAAACCCACCCACAAAACGAGACATATGCTAGACCTCATCTTCATAAACTCCAGCCTATCGCATCATATCGCTCCGAACTGCATCCCAGTCCCTTGGTCGGACCACTCACTGATATTCACCACCTTCACGATGAAAGAATGCCCGACCTCTCCCCACACCCATTCTACCATACACTTCAGGAAAACTTGCGCATCAGACGTGCTCAGTGAACACCTATCCAAAGAACTCCCTAACTTGGATGTTTCTAACCCAAACTCAGCCCTTCTCACCTGGCACAATATCACAGAATCAATAGCCAATAAACTTTGCCCTCCAGCTGTCAAAATAATCAAACCAACCCTAAAAAGAAAACAACCTTGGTTTTCCCCTGAACTTAAGAAGATGAACCAAGACCTCAGACACAAGGAATGCAAATGGCGTAAGGCCCCCTGCAACAGCACTCTGTCCGATTATAAATATACCCTCCACAGCTACAGGAGCTCCATCTTATGTACTAAAAGAGATTTCTACACCAGCAGAATTCATGACCTCCGATTCGATGCTAGAGCTCTGATCTCTTATGTCTCGCAACTCACAAAAACCACTGCCCCAGCCATCCCAGATGATCAAGCTCAAACCAAGGCAAATGAACTCGCACTCTTCTTTCAGAAAAAAGTCTCCAACATACTAACTCTCCTCCCCACCAACACGACTTCTCCTCAGTTACCGTTCACCACATCATCTTATGCTGGAGCTATCCTCGACACCCTACTAAAGAGACTGAAACCGACTAGCCACCTGTCGGACCACATCCCAACAAAATTACTGTTACTGATCCCGGACACCATCTCCAAACCCCTGGCCGATATTGTAAACTACTCCTTATCACAAGGAATCTACCCACACATGCTAAAAATGGCCACCCTCAAACCACTCCTAAAAAAACCAAACCTAGACACAAGAGAACTCACCAACTTCCATCCTATCTCTTACCTCCCTTTCGTTGCCAAACTTATGGAGAAACTAGTCAATACCCAACTCTCGGATTACCTAGAAAAACACAAAATTTTATACCCTTCTCAACATGGCTTCCGCAAGTCGCTACGCACGGAAATCCTTCTTATCTCCCTCACAGACCACATTATCATGGGACTAAACAAAGGGCACTCTTTCCTTCTAGTACTTCTAGACATCTCAGCCTCATTCGATACTGTGAACCACTTCATTCTTCTAAAACACCTTTCAGACATTGGTCTATCAGGATGGTCCTCAGATGGTTCGATTCCTTCCTCACTAATAGAGGCTACAAAGTTAAAATCAATAATAAAGAATCCCCTACCATCAAATCATCATTAGGAGTTCCCCAAGGCCCCTCACTGTCCCCACCTTCTTCAATATTTAACTGCTTCCTCTCTGCCAGCTGCTAACAAACCTAAAATTAAAACATTATCTCTACGCCGACGACAAACAAATTCTGATACCCATAACAGAATTTCTTACGAAAACACTCATATTCTGGGAAAACTGCCTCCAATCCATCAGCCTCCTCCTCACCAGTCTAAACCTGGTCCTTAACGCAACCAAAACCAAACTCCTCCTCATCTCCTCCAATCACACCGTCCTTTCTCCACAGACCCCTACCCAATACCATGATCACGCAAGTAAGAGACCTTGGAGTAATCCTTGACAACCATCTGAACCTAAAGAAATCCATCAACAACACTACCAAAGACTGCTTCTTCAAACTGCAAGTGCTAAAAAGACTCAAACCACTCCTACATTTCCAAGACTTCAGGACAGTCCTCCAAATCTTGCTTTTTTCCAAGATAGACTACTGTAACGCCCTCCTTTTGGGTCTCCCCTCCTCCACAACTAAACCCCTTCAGATGCTCCAGAACGTGGCTGCCAGAATCTTAACAAACACCAACCGCATTGATCACATCACACCCATCCTCAGGAACTTATATTGGCTCCCAATAAATTACAGAATCTTACACAAATCCCTCACCATCATCCACAAAACCATCCACAAGCAGCTCTAACTCGACCTGCAGATCCCATTCAGATTCCACACCTCTACAAGACCCATCAGAGAAGTGTACAAAGGAACCCTACACATCCCCACAACTAAAGCCACCCTTCATATATCCACCAGAGAATGGGCATTCTCAACAGCGAGTCCTGCCAACTGGAATACCATGCTTCCAGATCTCAGACTGGAACCCTGCCTGTTAACATTTCAGAAAAATCTTAAGACCTGGCTATTCCTACAAGCCTTCCCTCAACGGGTCTGAACCATGAAAAAAAGCCACTTAGACAGGCCCTCTATATATATCCAGGCATCTCCTATTTACCACTTGTTAAGTTTTTTTTCCTTTCTCCATAGCCTCTTGCTACCTCAGCTCCCAAGTTCACTCTACCTTGTTTATTGTAACTTTGCCTCTGGTTCAATGATAAAGTTAATGTTATTACCCCTTGTTCCTTATAAACCGACATGATATGATATGTACCATGAATGTCGGTATAGAAAAGCGTTAAATAAATAAAATAAATAAATGGCCCTATTAGGTATTCCCGCGCAATTCAGAAAGGAAAATGTGCAGACAAGCCGCATATTTTACTTTCAGAAATTAGTGCCTACCCAAAGGTAGGCACAAATTTCTCCAGGCACCGGGAAAGTGCACAGAAAAGCAGTAAAGACTGCTTTTCTGTGCATCCTCCGATTTAATATCATGGCGATATTAAGTCGGAGATCCCGATAGTTACAAAAAGTTAAAAAAAAAAAAATAAATTTGAAGTTGGCCCACAGCTCGTGGGTTGATAACCAGACACTCAATTTTGCCGGCGTCCGGTTTCTGAACCCATGGCTGTCAGCGGGTTTGAGAACCGACGCCGGCAAAATTGAGCGTCGGCTGTCAAACCCGCTGATAGCCGCTGCTCCTGTCCAAAAATAGGCGCTAGGGACGTGCTAGTGTCCCTAGCGCCTCTTTTAACCGCCGGGCCTAATTTGAATACTGAATCGCGAGCACAGGAGAGCGGGCATTCGCCAGCTCTCCCGTGGACTTTACTGTATCGACTTGTATATGTGCATATTTTTAGCCACACGGAAAAGAGATGTTCCAGGAGATGCTTTGGAGGTACAGTGGATGCTGAACACACAAAAAGAGATCAAATTATTCATAGGGCCACACACCAAATCTACTATATCAAAAAATCAAGTTCAAATTTGTTAACCTAAACAAAAAATATCTCATCCTATATCTTTCTATCTAAATATCAATCTCTCTCTCTATCTATCTATCTATATGTATTTTGCTATAGCGGTATTGCTGTGACTTTGTCATTCATGCTTGTAAATACCAAGTTCCAGGACCTTTATAGGGTATCTAGTGGCTTATGTGTGGTTCTTACCCTTACCCCATAGTATTCCACCTAACATTACTCTATGGGAAGGAGCTTTCATAGAGAAATATGACAAAATGGTTTTAGGCTTTGCTACAAGTCCTATTCTGTGCTTGAACTGCTGAAAGTGTGGTCACCGGGATGCACATGTGGGACTGTACATCAACACATGCCCCCTAATGGCACACAGTGAGCTTCAAGATGAACGTGACGGTGTCCCCACAGCGCAAAAGTACCATCATCAGCTGAGCTGGGGTTCTCAGTTATGCCTTAGTAATTCAAGATCATTTCCCCTGCTGCAGCTGATCCAATGACGCCATCCATGCCAGAAGTGCTGGAATTATTGGGATTCATGGTTTGTTTCCCTCAAATAGTAGAGACAGGTCTGAATAGTGGAGCTGCTGAACTGATATATTCTCTGAACACAGTGTCATATATAGTCTTTGTGGATATGGTCAACAAATGAATGAAAAATATACAAACTTTGACATTTTAACACTTCACATACTGCCCCCCCCCCCCCCCCCCAGCATTAGGTGGCAATAAATACTACTTTTTACATGCAGGCTTACCCAAGCAAAAACCCATTTCAATTATTGCCTCTCCTTCCCCACACAAGTTTCAAATTTGTGCTAATTCAACTCCTTTTTGTGTCTGTAATCATGTGTCCAATATGGGGCGGATTTTAAGAGCCCTGCTCGCGTAAATCCGCCCGGATTTACGCGAGCAGGGCCTTGCGCGCCGGTGCGCCTATTTTACATAGGCCTGCCGGTGCGCGCAGCCCCGGGACTCACGTAAGTCCCGGGGTTTTTCGAGGGGGTCGTGTCGGGGGCGTGTCGGGGCGGGGCCGATCGGCGTGGCGTTTTCGGGGCGGGACGTGGCATTTCGGGGCGGGCCCGGGGGCGTGGCCGCGCCCTCCGGAACCGCCCCCGGGTCATGTCCCGGCGCGCTAGCGGCCCGCTGGCGCGCGGGGATTTACTTCTCCCTCCGGGAGGCGTAAATCCCCCGACAAAGGTGGGGGGGGGTTAGACAGGGCCGGGGGGGGGGGGGTTAGGTAGAGGAAGGGAGGGGAAGGTGAGGGGAGGGTGAAAGCGAATTCCCTCCGAGGCCGCTCCGATTTCGGAGCGGCCTCGGAGGGAACGGAGGTAGGCTGCGCGGCTCGGCGCGCGCCAACTACACGAAATCGGCAGCCTTGTGCGCGCCGATCCAGGATTATAGCAGATACGCGCGGCTACGCGCGTATCTACTAAAATCCAGCGTACTTTTGTTTGCGCCTGATGCGCCTACAAAAGTACGCGAAGGCGCCCTTTTTTAAAATCTACCCCTATATGCGCATACATTTTTATAGGTAACATATAAGGAATATTTTTTAGTTTCAAGATTAAACAAAGCTTTGGACTTGCTTTTTCGATATTGTGGAAAGCACACACACATACACAGGTAAGTGTAAAAAGTAGTCTAATGTGCATCATTTTCAGTATATGCACATTTTTACGCCTAGCAAGCTGATATGCACAGGAATAAAGTCTAAGAAATAAAACCTCCCAAAAAAAATATACCAGGTGATACCTTTTTAATGGACTAGCAATACATTTTTTGACGAGCTTACGAGAGAGTTAATACTCTTTTTCAGATCAGTTTTAGCTCTCAAAATCTAGTTAACACAGGTATTAAGTTAGCCCAATAAAAAGGTATTACTATATATATATATATATATATATATATATATACATCACTATAGGTTAGATTTTAAAATGTTGCATGCGGGTGTACATGTGCGCTCGCTATCCAGCACGCGCACCTCTATGCCCAATTTTATAACATGCACAAGCGCGCGCTTGTTCTAAAATCCTGGGTCGGCGCACACAAGGAGGTGCACAATTGTGCACCTTGCACGCGCCAATCTGCACTGCCTTCCCCCGTTCCCTTCCCCCTAGCCTGACCTTCCCACCTCTTCCCCTAACCTTTCCCCCCAGCCCTACTCTACCCCCCTGACCTTTATTTTACCTTTTGCGCCGGCCAACTGCCGGTACGCGATCCCTGGCACAGCAGCAAATATGGCTGCTGTGCCGGGAGCCTGTCCCCGCCCCCACCCTGCCCCAAGACCACCCCGCTCCACCATGCCCCACCCCTTTAGTAAAGTCCTGGGACTTACACGCATCTCGGGGCTTTACACGTGTTGCTGGCCCTTTTAAAAATAGGCCCAGTGCACGTAACCTTTTTAAAATCTGGCCCTATATGTTTATATCTATAATCTATATATCTTTATATATATACTTTTGGGGTTTTTTTTTATTTGTTATCCTTTATTTCTGTGCATTCACGTGGACTAATGTGGCAATCACACTGCTTTAACAAGCTGATAGTCCAACCCAATACGGTGGATAGCTTATTTTGAAAATCGATTGGATTTTGTGTGGAAAAAAGTAGGCATGTAGTGGGCCAGTTAGGCTTCCTACTGAAAATTTACTCCTGAAAATATAATAGAAGCAGATGCAAATAAAATGTACAAATGACTACAATACGATTAAGGATATGAATCATTACAATCTTTCTCCTACTTTATAGGTCTATTAGCTATGCTATTTTAACATTGACACAGAATAAGAAAAAAAAGTCTTAGTCATTCAAGTCCTGAATACACTATTACATTTTATTATGATGTTCAGCTTGAAGGTCATTCCTCAGTATTGCAAGAAATTCAGGTTTTGCATATTATAAGAACTGCATTCAATGGTGTTGAACTTATAAAATCTGAATCTCTATTATTCCTGCACTAAGTGTCAAGGTTTTCTCAACTGTGTCAGGTGAGTACTCACCTCCTCACTTTATAAATTGCCCACTACACCCTCTTCCCCCCTCCATTCCATCCTGATTATTGTGTTACTTAATGCTAAAGAAAGCTCTAGGGTACCACATTGTTCGAAAACAAAGATCTTTATTGGATGGGTATGACCACAGCTTAACATTGCATAACAAATTCAAAGATTAAACAGATTATCCTAAACCTGTAGGGTGATCATGTCCTTGCCTAAATTATAGCTTGTATCGTACTAATGCAATGTTCTGCCATCGGGGACACCATGCCGTCAAAGCCTCACCACTCCAATGCTTGTGAACATCGATCTTTGCTTTCTGGATTGAAGATCTCTGCGGTGCAATAACGTCCTGGTTCACAGCAAGAGCAGGACTCACTTATTCAGGATGCAGCATAAATGTTTAGGGTGGTGAGCAGGCCAAATCCTGACTGTCAAAGCTGAAGACTTTATGGTCATTTCGTCTCACTCATACAACATAGTAGCAGGGATACCCATAGTCTCTGGGGATTCTCTGTCTAGCCAGCTTTTAATGTAGCATTTTCCGTGCGCTCTTAGGACAAGGCCAACCTGAAGAGGCTGGTGGGTGGGTCAGCCTAGGCTTAAATTGAGCTTGTCAGCCTATTGCAATTGGCAATTCACGGGCTGCCCCCATGAACCAAAACTTCCACCTCTTCAGCCTTACCTCCTGTCTCTGCTCTTGATGCAGCTGCCTGACTCTGTCTCCCCATGTGGCTGGATGCTGCACTCCTACATAGCATGAAGCCACCAGCCTCACACACAGCAGGATGCCACCGGCCCCCATTTTGACACGTGCCACCCTAGACGTGCATGTGCCAAACGTTCCCTCATTTAAAGGCCCAACAGCGGGAAAGCTCTGATGGTACCAGATGATTACATCACCCATTCAGGCCTATAAAGGCCAATTCCGCTACACTCTTACTGTCTCAGCAACAGATCCCACTAATTTGCAGTAAAGCATGTTGCTTCTCATCTCAGCCTAGTTGTCACTCCCTATTCCAGACTTGTCCTTTGTCTTATTTGATTCATCTTCATTCTTCATCAGTGAATCTCCTGTCTTGTTCCTGCTGTGCTTGCCCTTGCCTACCTGCCCAGTCTATACCTGGTACTGACCTCAGCCTGAAAACTGGATTTTCTTGACTGTTGCATGGCTTGACCACTGCCTAAATACTGGATACGCTTGACGACCGCCTATCTTGACCACTACCTGTCTCAGCTCTCATGGATCATACTTCTGCCACCTGCCAGCCCCAGTACCTAAAGGCTCAACTTGAGGGGAACAAGGACTGGTATAGATGAAGGTCCCCTTGGGTCTCTGCTTTGCCTCACTCCACCTGCCAACGGTGGAACCTGCAAGAATCCTCCTTGCAGATAGCACCAATCATATCTTGGTCCAAGAGTTCACAGATGCAACACAGCCCTCCCAGCAATCTCTCCCCCCTCAGAGGTGGAGCACCCCCCATGGTTGTTGCCCCTCCACCCCCATGGGGGTGGCTCCTTTACCTGGAAGGGTGGCAGTATTCATTTCTATGCCAAAGTTCTCTCATAAACATTTTAAATACATTTTAAAAATTCATAGCCCCACTCATAATCTTCTCTCTGCACTCCTGAACCTTCTTGATGTTCCTTCACCAAACCTTGCCCATTTGGCTGAGACACGAGCACGCACATTTTCCATAGCCAGACCACTTCTGTGGAATTCTTTACCCCTTACTATACGTAACATCTCAGATACAAAAATATTCAAGTAGACAGTGAAAACTTTCTTGTGTAAGCAAGTCTTTGAGATCCCACTCTAGCCCTTCTTTGTTCGTCATTGTAACTCAAGGCTGCCTGGTATTGATACTATGAGATATCTTGTATCATTGTTTTTTGTTTTTTTTGTTTTATTTGATTGGTCTAATTTTATATTCATATGATTTTTACAGTGTATGTGAAATTGCAACCTGCCTCGAACTATTCAGAGGGTGTGGGCTATCAATAATTTAAATAAATAAATAAATAAATAAATAGATGCAACATTTTCAGCAAATAGGAACTGCAAGCTGCTTGGATCAATAATTTCCAGACTATGGTATGGAATCACTTGTAAGAAGAGGTACACTTGTAAATGTGTAACATAAATTAACTCATCATTATCATCACGTTTTTTGTAATTACATAATTAAGTGGACAATGTCAAAGAAATTTATCCTAAGAGATACATTTTTAAAGCCTTTGTGTGGGTAACTTTTCAAGTTAAACACACAAAAACTAGGCTTTAAATATTTACTCCTGTGAGCTGTATAAATTCTGTGCATACAAAAACTATGCACACAGGAAGGGGCAGCACTGTAGGCATTCTGGGAATGGAGCTAAACTTTAGCTAGTGAGCGTATATAATCAGCACTCAAGGGCTAAAATTATGCATGTAAGTCTGGTTGGAAAAATTACAGCCCTAAATTTTCTTGGGTAACTTTATGCACACACCTTTAGCCATGAATATTGAGCAGGTGACTTACATGTGCAAGTCCCACTTAACATCCAGGAAAGTGCATAATTTTATCCAAACAAATTTGCTGCTCACCAATTTACTGATGATTATTGACCTCTATGTAGTTAGTCAATGAGATTCCTCTAGGTGAAAATTATCTCCTTCACAGATGCATAAAATTATGCATGGACGTTTTACAACATGAATCCTTTATCCAGATTTTTTAAAAAATCATTATCATGACTGTGTTTAAAGTCAGGGGAGGAAATAGCATGCACACAATTGCATTTTCAAATCTACAAGTGGGGTTTTGCCCCCTTTTTGCCAACTGTAGACATAGCAGATATGGGGTAGATTTTATAACATGCATGCACAGCGTACATATGCGCGTGCTACCCGGCGCGTGCACATGTACACCAAATTCTATAATTTGCGCGCGCAGGGGTGCAAGTTATAAAATCAGGGGTTGGCGCGTGCAAGGGGGTGCACAATTGTGCACCTTGCATGCGCCCAGCCATGCTGCCTTCCCCCGTTTCCTTCCCCCTAACCTGACCTTCCCACCCCTTCCCCTATCCTTTCCCCCCCAGCCCTACTCTAACCCCCCCAAAATTTTTATTTTTAGTTTTTGCGTACACTGGCCAACTGCCGGCGCGCAATCCCTGGCACAACGGCAAATATGGCTGCTGTGCTGGGAGCCTGACCCCGCCCCCACCTAACCCCCAGACTGCCCGACTGCCCATACCCCACCCCCTCCCCGCCCCTTTTTGCAAGCCCCAGGACTTACGTGCGTCCCGGGGCTTTACGTGCGCTGCCAGGCCTTTTTAAAATAGGCCCAGCGTGCGTAACCTTTTTAAAATCTGGCCCATAACGTACAAGGGTCCTTTGTATCCATGGGCCTTATTTTCTACACGTATCGCATGCAATACCAAAATGGGGGCAGAGTCGGCCCCTGAAGAGGAGGAGTAGGGGCGTCACCGGGGCCGACTCCACGAAGCCGCCGTGGACGACAGAAAGGTAAGGACCTTTTCGCGTCCTATTTCACTCCCAATAGCTACACCTCCTGTGGTGGCGCTATTGGGTGCAAAACCGGCAGCGATCGCACCGTGATGGTGAGATCGCTGCCGGCTAGCGCAGGCCCGCCCCCCTTTTCGGCCCCCCGCCCCTCATTTCCTAAAGTATCGCAGGCCTGCGATACTTTAGAAAATGAGGCCCCATGCAACTTGTAGACAGTTTTCAAAGAGAAACTCCGTATGTTATTTTATTCTGATGTTAGCTACATGGTTGATGAGTATAAAAGTACTCACATACTCTGCAACACTGCGAACCACACAGGATCCCTGTTTGTGAGATGAGGGGACTGAAACAGTAGGTAACCTTTATGGAGCAGTGGGTACAGCTCTCAACAGCACTGTACATCCAAGAAGGCACTTGGGGTAACATCCATGGAACAACAGTTAAAAACCAAAAACATCATTGGCAATGTTTTGTTCCTATAAGGCATTTGAGTAACCCACTTTCTAGAAGGCATTCAGGCAACTTGCATGGAGCAGTGGTTACTTTCCTAAAGAGACTATGGGAATTTCATTTATTAAGAAAATGGTTAAAATCAATAGACTGTAAGCAAGCTAATCAGTGATTTAGGTTTAAAAGCAGCCTCAAAAAAATGGATTTTCAGACTAGATTTGAATAAGGCAAGAGAGTGAGCATGAAGCATCAATTCAGGAAGTTTATTCCAAGCATACGGTACAGCCAGGTGGAAAGAATGGAGGTGGGAGTAGTAAAAGAGTTGGGCATAGATAGTAGTGACTTGCTTGAAGAACGGAGTTCATGAGGAATATAGGGAGAGATAAGAGAGGACAGGTGCAGCTTCTCACTCTCTCTCCTCTCTTATCTCTCCCTATATCCTCCTCGTGAACTGGGGGACCTGCATATAAGGACCATGGATAAACCCAAACTTCAATGAGCAATGGGCCGCCAGATTTTAACATGGAATTGTCTAGTAGCTCAGATCCTCAAGGCCAATGCTGTAACAGATTTTGGTCATGTTTGAGAAGATATGGAGATGTAGGAAAATGTGGGTGGTCAGTTGAAAGATGTTGGGTTGGGAGTGGGTGCTGGCGGGTGCAGGTGTAAATTCATGGACATCTACCCAAGTGCAGAAACCTCAACTAGACAGACTAAATGGATGATTTTGGTCTTTATCTGCCATCATTCACTATGAAGTTCATTTTCAAAACATTTTTGTGGTAAAACTGGCTTTTTCTTGCATAAATCTGGTCTTTTTAAAATAAATCCCCTTTGTCTGGGAAAGTTTGTCCTACATAAAGGGGTAGGACTGGAGGCCTGATGAGGGTGGGCTAACACATTTAACTGGAAAGCATTATATTGAGCACTATTCAGCTAAATTTGTGCAGAATAGTTGGTCCACACAAAGAGGATAACTTCCAAACAACTCCGCACAGCCTCATATTCTCATTTATATAGCATGGAGATCTACTAAAGTATTTTATAACCTGCACATGTCAGGTCCATGCAGATTATGAAATACATGATTATGCATTAATACCTGCAATGCATTGAAAGTGTGTACTTTCCTTACCTTTTTTATAAATATGCATGCATATATTTTATGCATAAATAATATAATTTGTTCGTGTATAAGCCTGATTTAAATGCAAACGTCAGCATATTTTAAAACATTCACACTTAATTGAAATCATCAGTTTGCCAATATTTCCACCAGTTCACCCAGTCCTTCTCCAGGTCATTGAGACCTTCATAGTTTTTCACTCTGAACTCCCTCCAGTTCACCCAGACATACCACCCAACCAATAACACAGGAATGGCCACCTCTGGTTCTCAAGAGCCACAAACGGGCCTGGTTTTCAGGATATCCATAATGAATATGCATGAGATAGGTTTGCATACAATGGAGCCACTGCATGCAAATCTATCTCATGCATATTAATTGTGGATATCCTGAAAACTGGGCCTATTAGTGGCTCTCGAGGACTAGAGTACACCAGCCTTGCAATAGCAGATAACAGACGCTATTGCATGAGATAATTAGCAGGTGTAAAATTGCACGAATAAGTTGTCAAATGTATTCACAGGGACGGTAACTTTCAAACTGGTGCACAGGCACACCTTGGTGCATGTATGTTGGCATGTGCCCAGATACCTGGCCATTTTATAAATTGCATGCACGTATTATGTACACGTTATAAAAAGGCCTGTCTGCATGCACATGTGTGCCCAATCGTAAGTGGCTATGCATCTAGGTGCGGAAATCCCAATTCTACCACGTAAATCATAGTATTTTGTAACAGGCACACATCTGGGCTATTGCCAGTTTACCCAGTTAACAGCTAAATCCTCCAAAATCCCTGGTTTAATAACCTGCTGTCCCCCCAGTTACCCCAGACCCTTTAAACTCAGTAGAAATAGCTAATTTTTTTTTTCCAACTTACACCTTCTCCATAACAAAAGTAAAGTGATGTGGCATGGGTCTGGGCATGCGACAGGATGCATAAGTATTTACAAGCACATCTTTTGGCCATGCCCCACCCATACCACACCCACAACACACCCCTTTTTGAAATTAAAGGGTAGATATTTAAAAAAAAACACACACGTCCATGTGCACGCGGTCCCCGGTACGTGCACATGGACGCGCTGCTTTCAAACATGTGCGTGTCGCCGCTCGCATGTTATAAAATACGATGTCCGTGCGCACATGCACGCCCCATTTTATAATTGGTGTGCGCATGTGCGGGTGGGTACCCCATTCACGTGCACGGGGGGGGGGGGGTGATTTTTTAATTATGCATGGCGATGCGATCGGCTTCTTTCCCAGTTCCCTCCCAGTCCGCTCCAATTAAGGAGTGGACTGGGAAGGAACTTCCCTAACCCTAACCCTATCCTTACTCGCTCTTCCCCTCTCCTCCCCAACCTCTAAACTTACCCTACCTATCCCCAATTTTTTTGTATTGCTACTTACTGCTCTTCTGGAACAGAAGTCAACTCTGTGCCGGCTGGCTGCCAGCACACGATTCCCCGGGACTGTGTCTAATGGCGCTGTCCCAACCCGCCCCCTGTCCCACCCCAACCCCCCTCAGCCTGCCCATTTTAGCAGGCCCGGCACTTCTGTCCATATCGAGGGTTACGCACGTGGTTGGGCCTGTTATAAACTGCGAGCGGCACGAGCAAGGCCCAGCCACACACATAACCCCCAGGATTTTGTAATCCAGGCTTAAGTGAGATTTGTGCACAATGGGAGATATGTGCACATCTAGAGAGCTTTTAAAATGCATCTTTTAAGTCTTTTATAAAATAGCACCCTACACATGTAACTCTTAGCCTCATCCTGGAATACCCCAGATCATCCCTTTTTTGTACAAGTAAATGTGTGCACAAATGTGAAAATATGTGAGTATTTTTGATGGTTATATAATAGCATGTATGTGAGTACAAGTTTTATATATATATCTATGTTGATTTTTCTCACTTAACTTCTTTGAAAATTCACTCCAAACAGCAGGCCCAAAGGAGAAATTTTTGGTGCTGAGTGGCAAAGACATTTTCATTTGCTGAAGTAGAACCTACAGGAGGTAGCCCCATGGTGGTTTCCAAGCACTGGAGACACATTCCTCCCCTGCCTAATTTCAAATCCTTAAAAAAGACCAAAAGCCTCACTTTATTTACTATGTTAAGTATGATTCAATATTTGCATTCTCTAGTTTCTGCGTTTTTGTTACTCTCCAGTCTCTACATGTGAGACTCCTGAAAAATTGGTTAAATTTTTTCCATGTCAAGCACGTGGATGCTTTTGTGGCAACCTTTACATAAAGAAAAAATATAACTAATCGTCTGCTTGATAAAAAATACACAAAATGTACCCAACCTACCTATTTCAAAATGCCATGACTCTAGGAAACCAATTGGGCTTGCATCACAGCTATATCCCTATTCCTGCTCCTTGGAACAGAAGCATTGCAGAAAATGAGAGTAAGGTGACTTGGGCAGCAAATGTCTAGAATTCAAGGATGTATGAACCTTGCCGTTGTACAGGAGGAACCATGATGCTAAGATGAGGGGGGGGGGGGGGGTAAATGGAGTGTTATCAAATCACGCAGCTGTTCTGCAATCCACCTGAGCCCCTGCTAAAAGTCAAAGTGACTTGCATAGCTGGTTTATAATAGGTTTGGACAAGTTTCTGGCAGAAAACTTCATAAAGCATTATTAGCCAAGAAGACTAAGGATAAATTGCTACTTATCTGATAATTTCCTTTTTGCTTAGTACAGACAGATGAATCCAGTGGGTTATGCACTTCTACCAGCAGATGGAGACAGAGTAAAACTGACATCACAGTAAAGATACCCCTGAAGTGACATCAGCCCACCAGTATTTTGTCTCTAGCAGATGGTGGACGTGCATCTCCCTACTGGGAATTGCTTTAAAGTTTTGAAGGAGAAGAGGAAAATTAATTTGCCCTGCTTTCCTGTGGAAATACCATATGGTCCTTCCCTCAGTTGAGAATTCCTGAGGTAATTTCCATAGTCCCTCAGATGAGTGCCTTGGTGTAGTAGCTATTTGTTTCAACTGGTGTGGACTTTGCTGTAAAAAAATAAATAAAACAACTGAAAGGCAAGCAGATGCAGGAAGCCGATTGCGATGGTGAAAGTCTATGCCCTCTCTCCCCACAGCAGGATATCAACCTTGTACTCATCCAGGATGGTCTGAGCTCAGGTAAAGGGTATTCTAAAAAAAAAGAGAAACCGGGGTTGAGTAGGGATTCCTTTCCCCCTCCCAATTTTTGTGCTCGGTGCAAGGTTCAATAGTAGTTCCTGCGTCCGGTGGAGTTCTGGGGACAGGGGGGTAGCCTGGCGGGTCGAGCAACTCTTGCAGCTAGGCCCCATTCCACTCTGCTGGTCCACCGTGTGGTATCCTGTGGAGCCATTTTCGCATGTTTTGTGTATGCCACAGACTGCCCTCTTCAGTTCTGTCGGATCCTGCTAATGTGTAGGACTGTGTGGCCAGTTGTACATTTAGTTGGGCACCTAGCTAGGCACCTAGTTAGATGCATAAGAGCATCTACAAGGGTGCCCAAGCCTTTCTTGCACACACACAATTTTTTGCACACATGCACTTTTTTGTGTACATTGAGCCTCCCGAGGGAGCTCAGATTGGGCACTTAATTTTCCTCTTCTCCTTCAAAACTTTAAAGCAATTCCCAGTAGGGAGATACACGTCCACCATCTGCTGGAGACAGAGAATACTGGCGGGCTGATAGCACTGCAGTGGTATATATACTGTGATGCCAGCTTTGCTCCATCTCCATCTGCTGGTAGAGGTGCATAACCCACTGGTTTTGGATTCACCTGTCTGTATGCTAAGAAAAGAAAGCAACTCCTTGAGTGAGTAATAGGAAATAGACCTACTTTATGGGATCTGCCGGGTCCTTCTGACCCAGATTGGTCACTGTTGGATGTTGGGCATAATGAATATTGGTCTTACCCAGCACGGCATTTCTTATCTTCTTATCTAGGTAATTATATTCAGATATTCAGCAGAAATCTTATCTAAGCTCCACTGATTATCTGGTTAACTTTATCAGGAAAATTTGTATTTGTTTTGTTTTCAGCTGTGAATAAGAATGGAAGATTAGGAAAAAATAGTTGCTAAGAATGTGTTGGCATTGAAAAATTGTTGCAAAGGTTAAGGGGATAATTTGTCTCAAGCAATTTTAGTAAATGATGTCCCTGAGGATGTGGAGTCAGCAGAAATCGAGCATTCACTAAATTAATTCCAGGTAATTAGGCACAGGGGAATTATGCAATTCTCAAAAACAATATTGTATTCTGGTACACATATTTATTTACATCCTTAGGAGGTAAGTTTCAAAAGGATTTACGCATGTAAAATAGGTTTTATGCATGTAAATGCACTTCACATGCGTAAATGTGCTTTTCAAAATTGTGCATAATTCCTATGATAATTCAGGCCATAGGGCTGAATTTTCAAAAGATTTTATATGTCTAAATACACTTGAGTACATAGGCTTTTGAAAATTGCTACTTTTACATGCGTGACTCCTTTGAAACTTTCCTCCTTTTGTAATAAGCCTTTCTCTAAGATAAACAACATGCATGCAAACCTTTAGTACATTGGCCCCGAAATCTCATTTCATAGATTCTCTGGTATAGACTCTTTATCATTTTAGTAGCCCCTCTCTGGACTGTCTCTCCTCTGTCTATAATGCCCTCATCTCTAATCTGAAGTGCCTCCATCATCATGAGGCATCCCAGGAATGTGGTTGAACTTCCTGCAGTCCCTGAGCCCTTTTTATAGGATTTTAAAAGCCATTAATGTGGGTAAACAGAGCTGTACCTACGTAAATTGACTATATGAAAATTTCCCTCCCTCAAAATGTTTAAAAAAGAATGTGTGTTCCTCCACAATGTTTGTACAGTCAGTCACATTTAATGGAGGAGTCTCTAAAGCAGGGGTCGGGAACCAATGGCTCGCGAGCCAGATGTGGCTCTTTTGATGGCTGCATCTGGCTCGCAGACAAATCTTTAATAAAAAAGTAAAAATTTAACAAAACTCCCCACCCTTCTAACGCCCCCCAAGAACTCCAAAATTAATTTACTGCAACCCCCCACCCCCCACCCTCCTGACCCCCCCAAGACCTGCCAAAAGTCTCTGGTGGTCCAGCGGGGGTCCAGGAGCGGTCCGGGAGTGATCTCCTGGACTTGGGCTGTCGGCTACCAGTAGTCAAAATGGCGCCGACGGCCCTTTGCCCTCACTATGTCACTGGGGTCGACCAATGGCGGCGGTAGCCCCTGTGACATAGTAAAGGCAAAGGGCCATCGGCTGCCAGTAATCAAAATGGCATCGACGGCCCTTTGCCCTTACTATTCATCAGTTGTTTTGAAATATTTGTTCTTTTCATTAGTATGGTTTTGCAATTATGATTTATATTTAAGATTTCTTAATTTTGTTGTTTGATATTTTATTACACATGATAATATTTCCATTGTTGTACTGCATACAGAATTTGGCTTGTTGCTGTTTCTAGCCTATTTTTGGCTACATGTTTCTATTTACATTTTTTTATGGTCATATTATTCTCTATTTAGTGAGATTCTGTATGTGCAACAGAGATGAGATATTCTGTTAACTTGTGTATAGTTTGTGTACTGATCTATAGTAGCCTGGCCCATTCTGTTTTCCTAATAGGGGGTCCTTTAAGAAAGAAGAAGTGAGAGACATTTTTCTTTTCTCCTTTTTATAATTTTGTTTTTACATGAGGAAAAACATATCAATTTCAATCATTCTTACATAACTATTGAATATTTTAACTGAAAATTAATGTCAAAATATTCAAGAGTTGTGTGAAAGGAATCTGGCAGATCAGGATGCCGACCAGCTGGGGGCACTCAAGAACCAGCATTACCTACCATTGATTTATATCTTAACATACCACTTCAAAAATATTGTCTACACCTGCAATAGAATATGGGTGCTTTCTAGGGTATCCTTGCTTTGCACATTTCCTGCCCTTGGCAGTGAGGGATGCCCTGAGGTTAGGGTCTAACAATGAAGGGAATCCATTCCTGAAGAACCCAATTCAGAGGTGCAGGAAAATAGGGCATTTCCATAGAAGCATGAAGGTAGGGTAGCTTTCTCCTTGAGAAGCAGGAAGAATTTGGGATGCCTCATAAACATCTGATTCAAGATGTTAGCACCCACTAGTATTCCACTTATATGATATTGCAGAGGTCAATGGAGCAGCAGATACCCATTCAGTATCTGTCTCTGGAATCAGAGAAAGGTGTACAATGCCACATGGGGCATCATGATTTGTTAGTGATAAGGTGCCATCTGGTAAAAATCCTAAAGTCTTTCAAGGATGCCACAGAGGATCTGAGTTCCAGAAGTGCCACACTGGGCAGGGTCATGCCTATAGTAAATATTCTGTAGGAAATGTTGGAGGTTTTCCATAAGCAAGATGGAATGGAAGCAGAGATATTGGACTCGTTACAGCAGCAGGTGCACACAAAACAAGGCATACTTGCTTACTACACTTTGTGAACTATGGGTAAAAGGGAGTCTCAGCCTCCAGTCCTAGTAGCACAGGAAAGGGTGGCCACTTCATAGATTAGTACAAGCTGGAGCAGTAACCTGTTAGCCACCACTTTCTCCTCCACCCGAAAATGCCAAAGTCAGGTTGCCCACAAAGAAACATCTCTCTTGAAACAGGCCATAGATAAAGCAGCTGACAAGAGTAACTCTTGCCCCACCCCAGCAAAAGGATACCCCCAGCACAAATTTCTGTGACACTCTGTCTCACAGAGCCCATCAAGGACATGGACACAGATGCACCTGTATATTGAGCACACAAGTCCACAGTTTGACCAGACCTAGCTAAGGTGGCTCTGAGCTATCTATCCTGCCCACAAACCAATGTGCCCAGTGAATGTATTTCCTCAATGACAGAGGACATCATAAGCTCTCATCACTCAAGGCTGCTGCCAGAGTTGATGGAAAAGCCGATCTTTTTGCAAATCAATCTGCCTTTGCTTGTGTTTCTAGAATTTCCATGCGGCTGACAAGATGACCGATAGCACCTCGAAGGCCTTGCTGCTACTCTGCCTACCTGCCATGCCTCAGATGTACCACTTTAGGGTCTTGCTACTATTACTCTGCCTACCTTTCATTCTACCTTTGGGGATCTTGCTGCTACCAATCTGCCTACATGCCATGGACCTAATATTACACCTTAGGAGGTCTTACTGTTACTCTTCCTAGTTTATTTAATTTTATTTTACTTAAAAATAAACAACTCAGGGGTCTTGCTGCTATCTCTCTGAACACCTGCCATTCTCCTGATATACCACCTCTGTGGTCTTGCTGCCACATGCCTACCTGCCATGCCCTTTATATACTTATTTATTTATTTAAAAATTTTGGGTGTGCCACACTCTCCAAAATATGTGATCGTAGCAGTTTACATTGTTACATACACAATGTTCAAACACAATTTAATGAATATTACATTAAAATAATAAAAAATACAATTAAAAATAAGCAACATACAATACATGTTAAAACAACTTTCTAAAAGATCAAAAAGTTATTACTGTCTTCAGAAACACTGAGTATTCATGGAGTACTGTTCGCAGATGGAGAAAATTTTATGGGGGTACTTTAAAACTTATTCTGCAGTGTTTCAATGTCAAAGGCCATCTTAAATAAGAAAGTTTTAAGACTGTGTTTAAAAGTGCTTAACTCTGTGCAAGCATGTAGGTTATCGGGCAGAACATTCCAAAGTAGGGGGCCAGCAACAGAAAATGGCTGTTTTCACAGTAGGGACATCTAGCAAATTTTTATCAATTGAGCATAATTGTCTTATAGGTTTGTATAGAAGTAATGATGTGCAGGTTTCATCATATATAAGTTTAAATATCATTGTCAGTACTTTATATTGAATTTGGAAGTGCACAGGTAGTCAATGCAATGAGGCTAAAGTAGGGGATATATGACTCCGGCGATTGGTATTTGTTAGAATGCGAACAGCTGAATTCTGAACTAGTTGTAAAGGGTGTGTTGTGTATGCAGGTATGCTCAGGTACAGGGCATTACCGTAATCTAGTTTAGTGAATATTAAACCTTGTAAAACCATTCTGAAGTTGTACATATGCATTAATGCTTTTAATCTTTTCAGTAAGTGCAATTTATAGAATGAAATTTTGACTATTTTGGATATATGAGATTGCATGGATTGGATAAATTGGTGTCGAGGATTACACCTAGATTACGTGATTTCTTTACTGTACAAATACTGATTCCATCAATAATTAATTAAACTGGTGGAGGATGAATAGGATTACTTATTGCAGAGGATATAGTTCCGTTTTTTGCATATTCAGTTTTAGTTTGTTATATGATAGGTTTTCACGGAAGTGATGTATAGTATCAAGAGATCTAAGGTGTCTTCCCAGGAAGACAAATAGGGAATGAAGAACTGGATATCATTGGCATAAATTTGGAAATTCATGCCAGGCCCAGACATCTTAGGGGTCTTTCTGCTACCATTCGAACTACCTGATATACTACTTATGTACCTTTGATGGTACATAAGGGTGCCTCAGAATTACCACCTTAGGCATCCTACTTTCCATGTCCCTTATATATCGCCTTAGGTATCTTGCTGCTATCACTCTGGCATGCCACTAATATACCACCTTGGGGTCATGCTGTTAATATGCCTACCTGCCATGCTTATTATGTACCAGCATGGGAGTTTTGGTGCCTCTGTGTTGTTTGCTGTTTGTATTTCAGCCTAGTACTCCCACCCTGTTTGTTTGCTTGTTAGTTTTACTGAGATGTTTTGTCCCCAGAAAAAAAAAAAATTGAAAAAAGAAAAAAAATACAAGTTTCTTCTTCCACCCCACCTCTTTTCTGGTTTTTTGTTTTGTTGAACCCCTCAACAATCCAAACCTAGCTCTCCCACCCTGTTTCTTTGTTGGCTATACTAGGGTGTTTTGTATCCAGAAGAAAAATTTGAAAAAAAAATACACATTTCTCCTCCCACCCCAACTCTTTTCTGGTTCTCTACCTTACTGTTTTGTTATACATCTCTAGGATCCCAGGCTACTTCTGCCACCCATCTTTTTTCTTGGATATTCTGGAGTATATCATCCCCAATAACCCTCAGTCAAAAGGAAGAAATGCAGGCACAAGAGAAAAGATGCATAGGAGAGACCTTTTACATGTTATGTATGTGGGAAAAGTTTCAGTAGAAAGAGAGAACTAATGCAACACCAGAAAATCAACAAAGGGAAGAGGCTGTGTTCAGCTGCAGAATATCAGAAAAGCTTTCTTAATAAAGCAAATTTCAAAACCCCATTGATAACAGACCATTGTAATGTTCACAGAATATACATATGAAAATGATTTAATGAGACACAGCCAGCATGGATTTACCTAGCGGAAAGCTTGCCTCAGAAATCTGCAACATTTTTTGAAGGGTTTAGTAAACATGTGGATAAAAGCAATCAAGTTCTTTTAGTGTATTTGGATATTCAGAAGGCATTTGACAAAATCCTCCATGAGAGACTCCTAAGAAAATTAAAAGTCATGGGATAATAGGAAAATCCTTTTGTGGACTGCAAACTGGCTACAAGATTGGAAGCAGAGAGTAGGATTAAATGGTCAGTTTTCTCAATGAAGAAAGATAAATAGTGGAGGTCCTCAAGGATCTGTACTTGGGCCAGTGCTTTTTAATATTTTTATAAATGATCTGGAAAGAGCAATGATGAGTGAGGTGATCAAATTTGCAGATGACACAAAATTAATAAAACATTTTTAAAATATATCCGAAGCAAGAAACCTGCGAGGGAGTCGGTTGGACCATTAGATGACTGAGGGGTTAAAGGGGCTCTTAGGGAAGATAAGGCCATTGCAGAAAGACTAAATGAATTCTTTGCTTCCGTGTTTACTAATGAGGATGTTGGGAAGATACCAGTTCCTGAGATGGTTTTCAGGGGTGATGAGTCAGACGAACTGAACAAAATCACTGTGAACCTGGAAGATGTAGTAGGCCAGATTGTCAAACTAAAGAGTGGCAAATCACCTGGACCAGATGGTATGCATCCTAGGGTACTGAAGGAACTAAAAAATGAAATTTCTGATCTATTAGTTAAAATTTGTAACCTATCATTAAAATCATCCATTGTACCTGAAGACTGGAGGGTGGCCAATGTAACCCCAATATTTAAAAAAGGCACCAGGGCAATCTGGGTAACTATAGACCAGTGAGCCTGACTTCAGTGCTGGGAAAAATAGTGGAAACTATTCTCAAGATCAAAATCATAGAGCATATAGAAAGAAATGGTTTAATGGAACACAGTCAACATGGATTTACCCAAGGGAAGTTTTGCCTAACAAATCTGCTTCGTTTTTTTGAAGGGGTTAATAAACATGTGGATAAAGGTGAACTGGTAGATGTAGTGTATTTGGATTTTCAGAAGGCATTAGACAAAGTCATGGTATAGGAGGCGATGTCCTTTCGTGGATTACAAACTGGTTAATAGACAGGAAACAGAGAGTAGGATTAAATGGTCAATTTTCTCAGTGGAAAAGGGTAAACAGTGGAGTGCCTCAGGGATCTGTACTTAGACCAGTGCTTTTCAAATGATCTAGAAAGGAAGACGACAAGTGAGGGTATCAAATTTGCAGATGATACAAAATTATTCAGAGTAGTTAAATCACAAGCAGATTGTGATACATTACAGGAGGACCTTGCAAGACTGGAAGATTGGGCATCCAAATGGCAGATGAAATTTAATGTGGACAAATGCAAAGTGTTGCATATAGGGAAAAATAACCCTTGCTGTAGTTACACAATGTTAGGTTCCATATTAGGAACTACCACCCATGAAAGAGATTTAGGCATCATAGTGGATAATACTTTAAAATCGTCAGCTCAGTGTGCTGCAGCAGTCAGCTCAGTGTGCTGCAGCAGTCAAAAAAGCAAACAGAATGTTAGGAATTATTAGGAAGGGAATGGTTAATATAACGGAAAATGTCATAATGCTTTTCTATCACTCCATGGTGAGACCACACTTTGAATACTGTGTTCAGTTCTGGTCACCGCATCTCAAAAAAGATATAGTTGCGATAGAGAAGGTACAGAGAAGGGCAACCAAAATGATAAAGGGGAAGGAACAGCTCCCCTATGAGGAAAGGCTGAAGAAGTTAGGGCTGTTCAGCTTGGAGAAGAGGCAGCTGAGGGGGGATATGATAAAGGTCTTTAGGATCATGAGAGGTCTTGAATGAGTAGATGTGAATCGGTTATTTACACTTTTAGATAATAGAAGGACTAAGGGGCATTCCATGAAGTTAGCAAGTAGCACATTTAAGACTAATCGGGGAAAATTCTTTTTCACTCAACGCACAATAAAGCTCTGGAATTTGTTGCCAGATGATGTGGTTAGTGCAGTTAGTGTAGCTGGGTCCAAAAAGGTTTGGATAAGTTCTTAGAGGAGAAGTCCATTAATGGCTATTAATCAAGTTTACTTAGGGAATAACCACTGCTATTAATTGCATCAGTAGCATGGGATCTTCTTAGTGTTTGGGTAATTGCCAGGTTCTTGTGGCCTGGTTTGGCCTCTGTTGGAAACAGGATGCTGGGCTTGATGGACCCTTGGTCTGACCCAACATGGCAATTTCTTATGTTCGTATGTTCTTATTACCAAAGAGTTCAAAATAGTGGATTTCTGGTTGGAGTAAGCTTAAGGACTGCCTGACTCTAAAATCTCTTTGCAGAGGCACTTCTGGAAGAATTGACAGTGTTTAGTGTGCTTATTTTCAAGTCTTTATTTTCCCTTCAGCTTCTTATATGAAGAAAAGCTTCTGTTTACTATAAAGTAATTAATTATGTAATTAGAGTGATTTACAGTGAGACGGTGGGAGAAAGCATCAAGACTGGCAATACTGTACCAAATATATAGATACTAACTGCACCATCACAAGCATAAGAGGAAGAGTAATTTATCTCAGTAACAGATTGTCCATAGAGAGACTATGACCTTTTCCAAATTAATAATCTTGCTAAAGTCCTTTGCAGCATATTGAAAATGACTAGTCTGGGAAGCCTTCCTGGAGAAAGAGACCTGTGTGAGGATGTGAGGGACCGTACCGGAGAGTCGCTGAACCCGCCTCCCTACTCCGGCGTCATCAACAGCTGACGAGGCTGTGCCATAAAAAGAACAGCACAGCCACGGAGAACCGGAAGCCTTCCTGGAGAAAGAGACCTGTGTGAGGACGTGAGGGACCGTACCGGAGAGTCGCTGAACCCGCCTCCCTACTCCGGCGTCATCAACAGCTGACGAGGCTGTGCCATAAAAAGAACAGCACAGCCGCGGAGAACCGGAAGCCTTCCTGGAGAAAGAGACCTGTGTGAGGACGTGAGGGACCGTACCGGAGAGTCGCTGAACCCGCCTCCCTACTCCGGCGTCATCAACAGCTGACGAGGCTGTGCCATAAAAAGAACAGCATAGCCGCGGAGAACCGGAAACCTTCCTGGAGAAAGAGACCTGTGTGAGGACGTGAGGGACCGTACCGGAGAGTCGCTGAACCCGCCTCCCTACTCCGGCATCATCAACAGCTGACGAGGCTGTGCCATAAAAAGAACAGCACAGCCGCGGAGAACCGGAAGCCTTCCTGGAGAAAGAGACCTGTGTGAGGACGTGAGGGACCGTACCGGAGAGTCGCTGAACCCGCCTCCCTACTCCGGCGTCATCAACAGCTGACGAGGCTGTGCCATAAAAAGAACAGCACAGCCGTGGAGAACCGGAAGCCTTCCTGGAGAAAGAGACCTGTGTGAGGACGTGAGGGACCGTACCGGAGAGTCGCTGAACCCGCCTCCCTACTCCGGCGTCATCAACAGCTGACGAGGCTGTGCCATAAAAAGAACAGCACAGCCGCGGAGAACCGGAAGCCTTCCTGGAGAAAGAGACCTGTGTGAGGACGTGAGGGACCGTACCGGAGAGTCGCTGAACCCGCCTCCCTACTCCGGCATCATCAACAGCTGACGAGGCTGTGCCATAAAAAGAACAGCACAGCGGCGCGCAGCCGCCGGCGCGCCAAAGCCGCGCGCCAAAGGGGTGCGCCCCTGGAGGAAAATTTGAGGAGTGCTCCACATGGGGAAGAAAAGGAAGATAAAGCCAATAACGTCTACTCCAGCCTCCAAGGAGATGAAAGGCCCTATGGATAGTCATATTACCCGTAGAGGGAGTCAGCAAACTGGAGAGACTGTTCAGGAATTATCTTTCTCTTCTGGGATGAGCGCTAGTCCCGTCCAGGACCAAAGATCCATCAAGGACCAGAGTAATGGGGTGGTAAGTAATTTTAATATCACCGCTGTTACTGAACTGCCAATTCCAGCAGAGGGAGGCACCAGAGAATTGGAGCCTATACCAAGTGCTGGAATAATGGAAGGGAAGCTGAATTGGCAGACCCTGAGAATATCTCCTTGGCAGATATTTGGAAGGCTGTAGTGAAAATGGAAAAGAGACTCTCTCAATCCATGACCCAATCCACAGTTCTTGCAGCTGAGATTAAGGGGAAGGTGGACGACCACGGGAAAAGGATAGAGTGTTTGGAATCTGCAGACAAAAAGATGAATAATCAAATCACCTCTTTGCAAGCGAGTGGGAATGTATTCATTAAAGACTCTTTAATGATATATAGAAATCTTGAAATGTTGGAAAATAATATTCGAAATAAGAATTTAAGGTTCTTAAATTTTCCTTATACCAGATTGTTGTCCCCACAAGAGCTATTTAAAAAATACACTAAGGAAGTGTTGGGTATAAGTAGTGATTTATTGATATCGAACATTTATTATATATCTAGTTTTAAGAGAGATGTGAAAGCAAAAGAGGGTGAGTTGGATGAAATAAATGATAAAAGTCCTAATTTGACATCCTTTTTAGAAGCATCTGGGGATGATATAGCAACTAGAGCAACTTTAATAGTTGCTTTTGGATTAGAAGTTGAAAACAATCTTGTTCTACAGAAATATTTTAGGAACAAAAATTTCTTATTCTGTGGTAAAACTGTCCAGGTGTTCCCTGATGTCTCTAGACCTACTCAGGTGAGGAGGAAGCAATTTTTGGCAATGCGAGGAAGAGTTTTGGCCATTGGGGCCACATTCTTCCTCAAATTCGCATGCAAGTGTATTATTTTCCATCAAAAAAACAAATTTGTTTTTCAGCAACCCGATCATCTGGAGGTATTTCTTTTAGATAAGGAGGGATTGGGGGTTCATGAACAGCCTACATGATGGGTTAATTAATTAATTGGTCAAATAAGGATCTCACTCATTTGTTCTATGATTAGACATATTTCCTTTATTAATTTCTTATGTTGCTTCCCAGATAAAGGGGACTAAAATTAGGGATAACATATAATGTTTACTTTGTATTTTTCTTTGCTTAAATTGGATATGTAACCCTTAAATTCCTAATTTCTTTTCATTGTAAATGTTATGAAATTCAATAAACTTTAAATAAAAAAAAAATGACTAGTCTTTGTAAAATCTGGCAAAAAACCACTAGGGAAATTTGACTGCTTAATTTCATGCAAATGAAAATATACTAAGACAATGGTAACTTATTGATAAGGATGACTATTCCTTTGCTCATTCTAACCAGACATATTTTTTTTCTGACCAGGTATCTTCATCATCTCAGCATGTATGGCAAAAATGGCTGAGTCAAGCAGGCTATATTTCACAGCCTGAAAAAGGCATTTTATCATTTTGAGTGGTTAAAAAAAAGAGGTGGCATTGCTAGAAGGGCTACCATGTAAGAATGAGTCTTCCTGTTTACCTCTGCTCGTTTTACTGCTTAAAATACCATTTTACACACAGTAACCAGTAACCACAGAGTATAAATGAACACAAAAGCTCTAGATGTACTTTTACAGCTATCAAACAACTAGCTGACATAATTAGGCAAGGACATCTGTCAGATACCAACATAGAACAAAAAACATAATGGCAAATGATAAAAGGAGGATCCCTCTATGGGTCGACATTCATTTGAAATGAATGGGTAATCCGAAGCAGCCCCTCTTTTATTTTGGTTCTTTTTACCAGAAGCAAATGCACAGGCTTAAAAAAAAAAAAAAAAGCACAAAAATGTATATTTGTTTTTCATTTTGACAAGTTAGTGTTCCCTAATAGCAAACAGCACACACTAGGGATGTGCATGGGCAAAAATCATTTTGATTCTTTAATTCATTTTGTATACCTTCATAATTCATTTTGTTCATTTAAAAAAAAATGTTTATTCATGTTATTTGATCACTAATTTCCCATTAAAGTCAAGGGGGTTAGCAATATGTCCTATTTTGGGGTTTTCCATTCAGATCAATAAAACTTGTAGGTGGACAATATCAGAAGAGGGAAGAGATACCAAAACTATATAAAAGTGGCATGAAAAGCGCAAGGCATCCTGAATCAACAAAGTAATCCAAACAGAGGGAGCAATACAACACCAAGAGTGGCAAGAAGATTCCAAGGATTTAAAAGAGTGGCACATTTTCCAGTCATAGTGATATGAGTACCCCAATGTACCAAACGAGGGGCAAAGCAGCACCAACAATGGCACGGTCGATATTCAGACATAGGCCCGATTCAATAGCAATTGGGGAAAGGGGAAGGGGGAAGGGGAAGAGAGAGAGAAAGAGAACTCTAATAAGGTGAATAAGGCTCTCTATATAAGTAGCACTCCAGATGGGCACAGTCAATTCAGGGTGGTTTGGTGGGGGTGGTGCTACATACACAGTCAGAGGAAAAAACTGCAGCAGAGACTGCATTGTACAAATGAACTCTTGTTGTACATTCCATTGATTCAAATGATAGAAATTCTTCCATTCTCCCAAAACCCACCCCAACTCTATATAAGTGCTACTTATATAGAGAGTCCTATTCACTCTATTAAAGTTGTCACTCTCTCTCCCCTCCTCTCACATTTTTTTTTTATCGTGGGTGCTATCTCTGCTATATTTATTGCAAATTGATAATTCTAGGCATTAGCCAGCAAATAGAACTCCTCCCAATTACACCCCCTAACTTAGGAGGTGATGCATCAAGCCTCATTGGTGCTCTAACACATGTTATATTGTGTATATTGCGTAATATAACTAAAATAGAGCACTATCACAGCAATATTATGCGATATACACAATATTTTACAACTCACCGCTCAGTTACCCTCCCCTATTACAATGAACTTTTTTGCACAAGGAGTGGGAAGAAGAAAAAAATTAATTTCATTTTTGGGGATTTGGCTTCCCATGAATTTCATTTTTTCTAATGTTTATTTTGTTTATTTAGTTAAAAAAATAAGCATAAACATAAGAAAGAAAAAAGAAATAAATGGGGCCTCCAGAGGCCTCCCTTGCCACCTACCCATCCATCCCAGCCAAAAAAATGCCAAGGCCAGGATCCTCCATGGCCCCCACTTACCCGGTCCAGGGGGATCCAGTGCCAACACCTGGGCCTATGCCTAGGCCAGGGACCTGGCCCAGTACTGATGCCATGGTCTGGTCCGGAGACCAGGTCCCAGTGGTAGGGCTTGCTAGACCCAGGCCCAAGCTGAGGCTTGGCCCAGAAGGTGAGTCACAATCTCAGGGCCTCAGCCCAGTTCAAGCCCAGGCCAGGTGCCCAGGTCTCAGAGGTCTTCTGTCTTCTTCTTCTTCTTTGATGAAATAACGATGTCCACTTGTGAGGCACCAGAGTTAATTAACTCCGGTGCTTCCTCTCTAGCAGAGGGCACCATTTTGATGCCCGATCCCTGGACCTTACCCCAGACACATAAAAACATAAGAAATAAGAACAAAAGAATAGAAATTACAATACTAGGTCAAACCAAGGGTCCATCAAGCCCAGCATCCTGTTTCCAACAGTGGCCAATCCAGGCTACAAGTACTTGGCAAGTACCCAAACACTAAATAGATCTCAAGCTATTGATGCCAGTTATAGCAGTGGCTATTCACTAAGGGGCGGATTTTAAAACGAGCGCGAATAGCCTACTTTTGTTTGCGCTCCAGGCGCAAACAAAAGTACGCTGGATTTTAGTATATACGCGCGGAGCCGCGCGTATCCGCTAAAATCCTGGATCGGCGCGCGCGCAAGGCTATCGATTTCGTATAGCCGGCGAGCGCCGAGCCGCGCAGCCTACCCCCGTTCCCTCCAAGGCCGCTCCGAAATCGGAGCGGCCTCGGAGGGAACTTTCCTTTGCCCTCCCCTCACCTTCCCCTCCCTTCCCCTACCTAACCCACCCGCCCGGCCCTGTCTAAACCCCCCCCTTACCTTTGTCGGGGGATTTACGCCTCCCAGAGGGAGGCGTAAATCCCCGCGCGCGAGCGGGCCTCCTGCGCGCCGGGCCGCGACCTGGGGGCGGGTACGGAGGGCGCGGCCACGCCCCCGGACCGCCCCGGGCCGTAGCCACGCCCCCGTACCCGCCCCCAAAACGCTGCCGACATGCCCCCGAAACGCCGCAACGACCGGGACCGCCCCCGACACGCCCCTAACACGCCCCCCCTCGGGGAACCCCGGGACTTACGCGCGCCGGGAGGCCTATGTAAAATAGGCTTCCCGGCGCGCAGGGCCCTGCTCGCGTAAATCCGCCCGGTTTTGGGCGGATTTACGCGAGCAGGGCTCTGAAAATCCGCCCCTAAGTGAACTTGATTAATAGCAGTTAATGGACTTCTGCTCATGAACTTATCCAAACCTTTTTTAAACCCAGCTACACTAAATTCACTAACCACATCCTCTAGCAACTATTTCCTGAGATTAATGTGCATTGAGTGAAAAATAATTTTCTCCGATTAGTTTTAAATGTGCTACTTGCTAATGTCATACAGTGCCCCTCTAGTCCTTCTACTATCCAAAAAGTTTAATAACCGATTCACATCTACCCATTCTAGACCTCTCATGATTTTAAAGACCTCTATCATATCCCTCCTCAGCTGTCTATTCTCCAAGCTGAACAGCCCTAACCTCTTTAGTCTTTCCTCATAGGTGAACTGTTCCATCAGCTTTATCATTTTGGTCACCCTACTCTGTACATTCTCCAGTGCAACTATATCTTTTTTGAGATGCGACAACCAGAATTGTACACAGTACTCAAGGTGCTGTCTCACCATGGAGCGAAACAGAGGCATTATGACATTTTCCATTTTATTCATCATTCTCTTCCTAATAATTCCTAACATTCTATTTGTTTTTTTTGACTGCCGCAGCACA
This sequence comes from Rhinatrema bivittatum, assembly GCF_901001135.1. Lineage (NCBI taxonomy): Eukaryota > Metazoa > Chordata > Amphibia > Gymnophiona > Rhinatrematidae > Rhinatrema > Rhinatrema bivittatum. The sequence continues at coordinate 586,361,129 of NC_042616.1, read as the reverse complement.
CTGAACAGACGATTTCAATGTATTATCCACTATGATGCCTAGATTTTTTCCTGGGTGTAGCTCCTAATATAGAACCTAACATTTTGTAACTACAGCATGGGTTATTTTTCCCCATATGCATCACTTTGCACTTGTCCACATTAAATTTCATCAGCCATTTCTATGCCCAATCTTCCAGTCTCGCAAGGTCCTCCTGCAATTTATCACAATCCGCTTGTAATTTATCTACTCTGAATAATTTTGTATCATCTGCAAATTTGATTATCTCACTCATCTTATTCCTTTACAAATCATTTATAAGTATATTGAAAAGCACCGGTCCAAGTACAGATCCCCGAGGCAGTCCACTGTTTACCCTGTTCCCCTGAGAAAATTGACCATTTAATCCTACTCTTTATTTCCTGTCTTTTAACCAGTTTGTAATCCATGGAAGGACATCACATCCTATCCCACAACTTTTTAGTTTTCTTAGAAGCTTATTATGAGGGACATTGTCAAATGCCTTCTGAAAATACAAATACACTATATCTACCAGTTCACCTTTATCCACATGTTTATTAACCCCTTCCAAAAAATGATGCAGATTTCTGAGTCAAGACTTCCCTTGGGTAAATTCATGCTGTGCTGCATTACATCACGTCTTTCTATATGCTCTGTGATTTTGATCTTTATAACAGTTTCTTCTATTTTTCCTGGCTCTGAAGTCAGGCTCACTTGTCTATAGTTTCCCAGATTGCCCCTGGAGCTCTTTTTAAATATTGGTGTTACATTAGCCACCCTCCAGTCTTCAGGTATAATGGATGATTTTAATTACAGGTTAGACATTTTAACTAATAGATCTGAAATTTCTTTTTTGAGTTCCTTCAGAACCCTGGGATGCATACCATCTGGTCCAGGTGATTTGCTACTCTTCAGTTTGTCAATCTGGCCTACTATATCTTCCAAGTTCATAGTGATTTGGTTCAGTTCATCTCACTTATCACACTTGAAAACCAACTCCAGAACTGGTATCTCCCCAACATCCTCATTAGTAAACACAGAAGCAAAGAATTAATTTAGTCTTTCTGCAATTGACTTATCTTCCCTAAGAGCCCCTTTAACCCCTCAGTCATCTAACAGTCTAACTGACTCCCTCACAGGTTTCTTGCTTTGGATATATTTAAAAAAAGTGTTTATTATGAGTTTTTGCCTCTACAGCCAACTTCATTTCAAATTACACTTAACTTGACAATGCTTATCCTTTTCCCTATTTTCTTCAGATGGATCCTTCTTCCAGTCTTTGAATGATGTTTTTTTGTCATTTGAGGGATGGGGGAATCAGGGTTGGGGCCAGGGCAACATTTTACTTTTGTGCTTTAGGGAATGGGGAAAGAGGGCAGGGGCTATTGCTGTGTAGGTCTTTTTTTTGTTTTTACATTTTGAGGGAGTTGGCACCATCTTAGCTGGTGGTACCAAGTTAAAACAGAGGTTAGCACTGACCCCACTCAACCTCCCTGTTTGCACGTGACTTTTTTTTTGTGGTCCAGCAACCCTTTAAGGTGATGGTAGATGATGGTAGTTCCATGACGTTGGGGCTGTCATCGCATTAAAGGGCCAGTCACCACATTCTTTTGTCCTTTAAAGGAACATAGCATACAGCTGCAATGCTTTTTGGGGAGAGGGGTCCCGATATTGAGGTGATACCTCCCCACAATCGATAAAACATCATGGCATGATGCATCTAGGAGTTAGCCGGCTAAATTCTTGCAATTTATCTTATTAGCCAGCTAGAAATTAGCCTGATAAGTGCTCAAACATTCATTTAGCTGGCTAACTTCTGCGTTAGCTGGCTAAATGCTTTTGAGTATGGATTGGCCACTGTTGAGCCTAGATGCTTTTGAGTATGGATTGGCTTTTGAGCCTGGATTGGCCACTGTTGGAAACAGGATGTTGGGCTTGATGGACCCTTGGTCTGACCCAGCATGGCATGTTCTTATGAGTATGGACCTCAGCAATAACAGCCCAAGGCAACATGAGGAAATGGAAATAGCACCCAAAGTAGCAGGAATATTCCAAGACATTGACAGAGGGTCAAAGCACCACAAGCAATGACATTTAACAACTCATAGTACCATAAGAGGGACAAAGTAGCCACTCACAGTAACAAGAACACCCTAAGGAATTTCAGTGGGTAAACCATGATCTGTTAAAATACCATCTATAAGTCCTGAAATGCTAAAATACTTTCTAGGCATGTGCAGGGCAAAATTTTCATTTCGGATTGCTTATTTGTTTGTAGATCACTTCCATTAGTTTCATTAGTTTCAAATGAAAACAATGTTAGTTTCTTTGTTTCATTCATTTTTTGTTTCCCATTAAAGTAAATGGAGGAAGCAATACCGGTATTCTAATCAGTTCTAATGAAAGTTATGGCTTGACAAAATCCGAAGGAGGAAGAGAACTCCAAAGCACCAAGACTATGGCAAAGTGTTTCCAAAAGTGGCATAAACAGCCTAAAGTAATAAAAAGGATCAAAAGGGTACCAGCTGTAGCAGGAGTTCTCAAGGCAGTGTCAGAGTTGAAAAGCAGCATTAAGTGTGCAAAGAACTCCCCAAGTTTTCAAAAGAGGGCATCATTAATAGTGGCATGAACTTCCAAAGGCAGCACAAGAGGGGCAAAGTGGTACCAAGAATAGTATAAACATCCAAAGTTAACATGAAGGGGGAAGAAAGCAGCAAAGGTTGCAGAAAAAAGACAAGCATTGATAGAGGGTTAAAGCAGAACTAAGAGTGATATGAAGACTCCAAGAACCATGAGAGGTACGAAGCAGCCACACACAGTGGCAGATAACCCCATAATGAAGAGCCCGGGGTATGTCAGCAAGGCAGAATGCTAATATGACTCTCAAGATGTAACATCTGGATATTTATTTATTTAACATTTTTGTATACTGAAATTCATGTAGCAGAGTTACATATCAATTCGGTTTATATTATAACATTAAACAGGCATGACCAAATGCAATGCAATTACATCGAACAGGAGAATAAACTTGGGTCAAGCAAACTGGGGATTAGATAAATAAATAACAAACAAATAAAGAATATATTAAACAGAGAATACATTAAAGAATGAGTGAGGTTCTAGAGAGGACCTGGCTAGATATGAAGTAGTCACTGTACAAACTGCGGATATTTGGAAAGCTTGAGCGGAATTGTTGTTATGAATAGAATGCTTGTTCGAATAGCCAAGTTTTGAGTCTCTTTTTAAAGGCGATAGGGCAAGGTTCTTTCCGTAGCAATGGTGGTAGAGAGTTCCATAGCGCGGGGCCTGCTGTGGAAAGAGTACGTTTATTCAATGAGGTTTTAATGGTAGGGGCGAGGAGGGTATCCCTATAGGCTGTTCTCACAGGTCTGGAGGGTATATGTGGCTGGAGAAGGGATGTTGAGTTCCAGTGGAATGAGCTTGTGTATATTTTTGTGTATGATTGTTAGTACTTTGTAGGAGATTCTAAACTTGATTGGGAGCCAGTGTAGGTTTTTCAAAATGGGGGTAATATGATTTCTTTTGTTAGATTTAGTCAGAATCCTGGCTGCAGCGTTTTGAAGCATTTGTAATGGTTTTATGGTGTTGGTTGGTAGGCCGAGTAGGAGGGAGTTACAATAGTAGATTTTTGAAAAGATGATTGCTTGGAGAACTGCCCGGTAGTCTAGGAAATGGAGGAGCGGTCTGAGTCATTTCAGGACTTGCAATTTATAGAAGCCGTCCTTAGTGGTGTTATTAATGAATCTCTTAAGGTTTAGTTGACTGTCCATTATGACTCCGAGGTTTCTAACTTGCGAGGAGAATGATAGTTGACAGGTAGGGGGTATGTTAGCTGTGGCGTGGTTACTATCCTATGTGACAAGGAGTAGCTCAGTTTTCTTGGAATTAAGGATCAAGTTAAGGCTCATGAGTAGGTTGTTAATGTCTTGGAGGCAGATGTACCAGAATTCTAGTGTTTTTTGTAGTGATTCCGTAACCGGGATGAATATTTGTACGTCATCTGCGTAGATGTAGTGTGTGAGTTTTAGTTTGGAGAGAAGCTGGCAAAGCGGTAATAAGTAAATGTTGAAGAGAGTGGGGGATAGGGAGGAACCTTGGGGGACTCCCCAAGATGAGCGAACTGGGTGAGATTCGTCATTGTTGACTCTGACCTTATAAAATCTGTTATGTAGGAAAGATTTGAACCAGCTGAGAGCAGTGCTTTTGATGCCTATGTCAGATAGCCGATCCAGGAGTGTTGCATGGTTTACCATGTCAAATGCGGTCGATAGGTCGAGGAGGATGAGTAGGCCGGGTTGTTTTTCTTCTAGATTCGTCAAAATTGTGTCCATTAGAGAGATTAGGAGATTTTCTGTATTTCGAGCTTTTCGGAAGCCGAATTGAGAGGGGGCTAGTATTTTGTTATCTTCTAAGTACTCCGAGAGTTGCTTATTGACTATTTTTTCTAAGATTTTGGAAATGAAGGGGAGTTTGGCGATCGGGCGAAAGTTGGAGGGGTCATCTGGAGACAGGTTGGGTTTTTTCAGGAGTGGTTTTAGGATTGCGAGTTTCAGAGGGTCTGGAACTGTTCCTTGCATTAGTGAGCAGTTAATTATGTCGGCAATTGGTTTGGCGACTGTTTTTGAGATTGCAATGAGTAAATTGGCGGGTATCGCATCTGTGGGGTGCGAGGCAGGTTTGAGCTTCTTTAGGATTGTTTCAATTTCTAAGGATGACGTCGGCTCGAAGGTTTCAAGACTAGTGTTCTGTTGATGAAGAGAGAAGTGGGCTCAGGGCGGAAGAGGAGCGTTATTAGCATTTAAAGGTCTGATCAGATCGGTGATTTTTTTTCTTGAAAAATGTGGCTAACTCTGAGGCTTTGCTGGCAGCTTGGTCGTCTGGGATGGTTGTGGGGATAGGTTTGGTGAGAGATAATACAAGAGAGAATAAGGCTTTCGGGTCGTAGATGAAGTGGTGTACTTTCTGTGTGAAAAAGTCCCTCTTTGTTTGGAGGATGGATATCCGGTAGCGGTGCATGAGAGATTTGTAAGCTTTCAGGTTTGATGGGGAAGGATTTTTCCGCAATGTATGTTCAGATCTCCTGATTTCTTGTTTCAAAGTTTTAAGCTGAGGGGTGTACCAAGTTTTCCTGTTGTTTGCATTGGGGTGGAGGGCTTTGGTGGTTTATGGGCATGTTAGGTCTGCTATGTCATTTGTTATTTTTATCCAGGAGGTTGTGGCTGAGTTGGCATCTTTGAGGTCTAGTTTGTTTAATGCAGAGGATAGGTAAGGGCTGAGGATTTCTGGGTTGCATAACTTCCTGAATTGGATTGTGGGGTTTTTTTTGTTTTGTTTTTTTGTAGTGGTAGGAGGATGGGTTGGATGAATTGGATATGGCAGCAAGGCTGTATAGCAGAAACATCCCTAGGTATAGCAAGGCAGAGTGGCAGCAAGACCCCAAGTTGAGAGTCACATGATGTGTTGAGCCTGTGCAGATATGAGTCTTAGGGCTCTTGGTGCCATTCCCTGGAAATCACAGAAAATGTAAACCATCCACTACTGCAGAACTTTGAATTTCAAAAGGAGTGAGTGGTTTACATCAATCAACAACTATATGCACAAATCGCCGAATGTGATGCCTTTAAGAGGGGGCAAAAAACCCAAAGATAAACCTCATGTGGTGGCTGACAAAATGGCTGCTGAACAAGGGAGATCAGGCAGGCCCATGATTCATGCCGAACTTATTGCTGAACTAACTACAGCAGTCGTCACTGCTTTGGATAGTAAATTGGATTCTATTTCTGTTCAAATTGTGGATGAGAAATCAACAATATCAGAATTTTGGTCCCATCTGGACAATGTGGAAGGGAGGATACCAGTGTTGGAGGGTGATGCTGTGGCTGCTACTGGTAAGCTGCTGACTTTAGAAAAACAATTAACATTACAAGCAGAAAAATTAAACGATTTCAAAAATAGGTCCCAAAGATGAAATATTCGTTTAGTGGGCCTGCTGCAATCTATTGAAGTGAAGAATCTGCCAAGCTTTTTAGAAAGATGGCTGCTCGAGGCACTAAACTTAGAGGAACTGGCAAGGGTCCCAAAAATTGAACAGGTGCACCAGCTAGGTAATAAGCGAGATGGAGACACTCAGTCATGTACTGCAATTGCTAAAGTTTTGAATTTTGCTCACAAGCAACAAATAATTCAGGCTTACAGAAATTGCAGGAAAGTGCAGTCCCAAGACATACAGATTCAAACTTTCCAAGTTTATTCTGTGAAAGTTGCTGTACAGTAGAAGGAGTTCAGCCCTCTTTGTACAATGCTGGTGCAAAAACAAATTAAGTTCATCCTGCAATAGCCGGCATATCTTCAGATATGGCACATAGGGATGCTGCAAAAAAATTTGTGGATGGCCTCCAGTAAAAATCTGTTGATTTCTTAATTTCAACAAAAGTAATTCAAATCGGGAGTCAATGCTAACACTGTACGTTGACTGCAAAAGCTGCTGGATAATGTTGTTGACAAGGCATATCCTTTAGATGGTAGGAACTCTTTACACAGTTACAGATCACCAGATACATCTGGCTGGATTTTGGTTTCTATATAAGGTTGAAATAGTGTTCTGGGCTTCACTCTTAAACAGTCCTGAGAAATCAGTTTGAAACTCACATTCATATCCTGGTATATAACGTAGGTATGGAAAGACATATACAGTCCACATCATGCAAGGAAATGCTAAAAGGGCCCTCTAATGTAAATACCAGAGACGCGAGGATTGGCTACTGGCTGGAGGGCCATCAAATTGCTGTTCAGTACAATGTTGTTAAGGCTGTTGCCTAGAATTGATATCGGAGTTCTCTTAGTTTATGGGCAGTGACTGCAAAATTGCTTGTCTGCCTGGGATAAGCGCCATGGTGTGAATGCGCCGACATCTGCAGTTGCACCAACCCAACTCGTTACCTAAATGAAGTTTACCACTCTGAATATTGGTCCGAGGAGTTCAGACATCAGCCATGTTACCTCATGGTGCTTTTTAACCTTTAGTTCTGTACAATCTTTGATATTATTTATTTTCAGTTGCACTTTTTTCCAATGGAAATATTATTTACAGTCAGCATTTGTGATATTAATTTTGCTAGATAAAAATACTGATGCAAAACTGTGGGCTGTAGGAAAGAATAAAGAGGTTAATTTTTTTGTGTAAATATTTGGGGCTCTTAGACATATGGAGAACTTTACATCCCTTGAAGTACAATTATACCCACTATGCAAGAGCTCATTCTTCCCAATTAAGAATTGATTATATCTTAGTATCTGAAACTTTATTTTCACAAATTGAAGATTCAAGAATTGATTCCCTCACAATCTCTGACCGCTGTCTTGTTCTAAGCCAATTTGCAAAGTGGAGTAGAGGTCTCAATTGTATCAGCTGGATGATGCCAGTGTGGCTAACTGGTGATCTTAAGTTCAAGTCTTACTTAGAAACTAAATGGAAGTTGTTTGAGCAAGACAATGAACAACATAGAGATAATCCAGCTTTATTTTGGTAAAGCTCAAAAGCGGTACTTCAAGGGGAAATTATCAGTTATGTAATAGCAAAAAAAAACCAAAAAAATTTGGATGGTGGTATAATAAATTTATAAAAACAATTAGCGCATTATAAAAGGTGTATGCTCTCCCTACCTACCGAAGGAAATAAAGAAAAATGTTGGACATCCCAAGAATTATTGAATAATTTAATACATCAAAGGGCAATCAAATCTGTGCTCACTTATTGACACAATTATTTCAATATGGTAACAAATCTGGGAAGATGTCAGTGAATTTGGCCAAAGCTCAATTAGTATACAAATTTATTAGTAAACTTAAAAATGATAAAGGAGATTGGGTCAGATCAGACAAAAATATTGGGGAAACATTCAAATGCTTTTCTCAAACATTGTATATGAGGGAAGATGGCCAGGTAGGTAACAGATACACATTTTTCACAAACATTCCCTTACTAAAGCTTTCCAATCAGGTTTTAACATCTCTAAATAGATCAATAGAGTTACAGGAAACATCAAATATTATTAGAGAACTGAACAATTATAAATCCCCAGGACTGGATGGTCTCCCAGCATTTTATTATAAATATCTATCTAAACACACAGGGGCGGATTTTAAGAGCCCTGCGGCTTGCGCGCCGGTGCGCCTATTTCACATAGGCCTGCCAGTGCGCGCAGAGCCCCGGGACTCGCGTAAGTCCTGGGGTTTTCCGAGGGGGGCGTTTCGGGGGCGGGCCCGGGTGCGTGGTTTCAGCCCGGGGCGGTCTGGGGGCGTGGCTGCGCCCTCCGGAACCGCCCCCAGGTTGAGTCTAGGCGCGCCAGCGGCCCTCTGGCACGCGGGGATTTACTTCTCCCTCTGGGAGGCGTAAATCACCCAACAAAGGTAGGGGGGGGTTTAGACAGGGCCGGGGGGGGGGGTGGGTTAGGTAGAGGAAGGGAGGGGAAGGTGAGGGGAGGGCGTTAGCGAATTCCCTCCGAGGCCGCTCTGATTTCGGAGCGGCCTCGGAGGGAACAGAGGTAGGCTGCGTGGCTCGGCGCGCACCGGCTACACGAAATTGGTAGCCTTGCGCGCGCCGATCCAGGATTTTAGCAGATACGCGCGGCTCCGCGCGTATCTACTAAAATCCAGCGTACTTTTGTTTGCGCCTGATGCGCCTACAAAAGTACGCGAGGGTGCCCTGTCTGAAAATCTACCCCACAGTATCCACCTTACAGGAACTATTTGAAGATATGATTCAGATCAAGAGACTGTCCGAGTCCATCAAAGAAGCAGTGATAAGAGACAGATGAGGTACAGCATGCGAGAAAATTGTGTTTAACATGGCACGAGGCTGTGCTCCCTCCTCTCCTCCATCATCCTGCAGCAGCTTGGATGTCAGGTGGTGGTGGGGGGAGGGAACTCGCTGATGACATTTTTAGGGGGGAGGGGCACTGACAGCGAAATCCGTTGCATCATGAGATCCCCAGCCCAGCTCCCCTTGTTTAAACCACTGGTGAGTGGCACTCGCCATATTGTTGGCCAGCACCAATGATAATCTTACATTGGGGTGGGCCATGTGGCTAGTCATTGCAAGGCAGCTGGGACCTATTGAATTCATACAGCCTATCTCTTCACCATGGCATGGGTAAGACCAGGCCATGCATTGGGGTTAGCATATGCATGGCCGGACACAGCATGCGAGTTAGGGCTAGTGCTGGCAGGGGCAATCACTCAAGACATGGCCAGCGGGGCCTCCAATGCATGCTGCAGGGGAAGGCAGGCCCGCGACAAGGTCAACTGCTTGGGGACCGGAGGGCGATGAGAGTAGAGAGCATGGTTGGTCAGTGGCACATAGCAGCAGAACAGGCTGGAAGATGCAGGAAGCAGAGTAAGAAGTCATGCAGGAAGTGGAGCAAGAAGTCGTAGCAGCACTGGCTTGGCGGGGTGATGAACCAAATATTATTAATATTGCCGTGCAGAGCAGCAGTGACCATGGAGGATTTGGGGTGGGGCCACGCACCCAAGCATTTTGGCACCCTGTGCTTCGGTAAGTACACAGGGGCAGACATTCAGCCTACCTCAGTGGCCAGTCAGGCCAGTCTAGGCAGCTTGCTGGTCATCGCAGCAGGGATAGAACCTGCCTGCTCCCCCAAACTTGCAGGGCAGCCTAGCAACCACTGTGGCAGGGAAAGGGGCAATCCAGCCCCCACCAACATTCCCCGCCTCATCAGGTTTTTTCCAAGGATATCCCCAGATGTAGTGCAGGTCATGCTGGCTTGGCATGGTGTCGCTGGTCTTCAGGCAGCGGCGACAGACACTGCAGTGACAGTAGGAGGCGACAGTGTGGTCTCGGGCTGCACAGGTCAGCAGGAGGTGCAGCAGCAGATGACTAGTGGGGAGCCTTCAATGCCAGTATGGACTGAGTGCACTAATCTCCAGGCGGACCTGGTAGGCAGACAGGTTGGCCAAGCTTTAGAACCACTGGCAGCAGAACCACGTAATGGCAAGCCTGCTGGCATGGAAACGTGCAGTGGATACACTCCAAGGGGTGAATTGGGAGGTGAGCAAGCAAGTGTTTCACAGGATGGGGGTAAATACAGGCGGAGATAGCAAGGGAAAAATAAAGAAGGGAAAGAATAGCAGGACAGAGTTGAATTCGGGGACTTCTGAGGGACAGCTTAGATTTGAGTTCCTCTTCGGACAACAGCCCTGCTCGACCCATCCAGGATGCTGTCGAGGCAAGTAAGGCACCTCCGGCTCTTACTAATTTGTCTCAATTGTGGGAGAGTGTCTCTAAGCTTTTGAGGAGACAGATAAGAAAGAGGGAACACATTGATATTTTCCGAATTTTGGAGGGTAGAAGGAAAGGAAGTGATAAGAAGAAGGGGGAAGAAGAGAGATGAGGTTGGGGGTAGGGAAATAAAGATTTCCAGGAATATAATTAACTGGGTATGGACTTTCTTGAGAAGGATCAGTGTGGTGGGCCAGGATGACCCCTCTAAGTACGGACCAATGCTCAGTTATGCTGATACTATTTTGAAGGCATACAGGAAGTACCAGGGATGGGCCTAGCTAAACTATGATGAAAGGTTCAGGGATAAGATGGAGGAAAATTGTTTTATGTCCTGGAGGACACAGGATGTGGGGCTGTGGCAAAGGCAGATGACCAACAAAACCGCTGATGCAGGAGCAGTGAATAAGTCGGGGCACATGAATAATAGCTCTGTAACATCAGGTGGCAGCCTAAACAGGGTCAAGAATGGGAACAGAAAGTACGCTGCCACTTTAACAAATCTGGCTGCACTTTCCAGGATTGTAAATGTAAACATGCCTGTTCCATGTGCACGGCCCCACATCCCACGTATAAGTGTGCGAAGAGAAGTGCAGGGAGCATGGGAGGGAGTTTTAGAAATGGTAAATAATACCAGGCTTTGCAGGGCCCCTTCACCGCTTCGATTATCTGACATGGAGAAATGGCAGAGATGTGGTTCGTTTATCATGAATTAGGAAATTTCAACGAAATTGCCTAATTCATCATGGGTCGGGGGCCCTGAACCCTGAAACTGATTTTCCCTGAACTACAAGGAAAATTAGTTTTTTGGGTTTGTACGGGGGAGGAGCACATTTTATTTTTTTAAATAAAAAACCACCCCAAGCATTAAAATGTATTGTAATACAACACCACCCCCCCCCCACACACACACACACACCGTCCCGATCCCTCCCCAAGACTTACTAACATCCCTGGTGGTCCAGCAGGGTCCCGTGAGAGATTTCTCCCTCAGTGCCGACGGACTTTCGGGCCTGCCTCGGTTCAAAATGGCACCGATAGCCTTTGACCTACTATGTCACAGGGGCTACCGGTACCATTGGTCAGCCCATGTCACATGGGCATCGGTGCCATCTTGTGCTCCTACCATGTGACAGGGGCTGACCAATGGCACCGGTAGCCCCTGTGACATAGTAAGGGCAAAGGCTATCGGTGCCATTTTGATTACTGGCAGCCGACGGTCCCAGTACAGGAGGTTGCTCCCGGACCCCCGCTGGACTTTTGGCAAGTCTTGTGGGGGTCAGGAGGGTCCCCCAAGACTTGCCAAAAGTCCCTGGTGGTCCAGCGGTGGTCCTGGAGTGACTTCCTGCACTCAGACCGTTGGCTGTCAGTAATCAAAATGGCGCTGATAGCCTTTGCCCTTACTATGTCACAGGGGCTACCGGTGCCATTGGTCAGCCCCTGTCACATGGTAGGAGCACAAGATGGCGCCATCCATCCATTGCTCCTACCATGTGACAGGGGCTGACCAATGGCACCGGTAGCCCCTGTGACATAGTAAGTCAAAGGCTATCGGCGCCATTTTGATTGAGGCAGGCCAGACAGCCTGATGGCACAGAGGGAGAAATTGCTCACGGGACCCCGCTGGACCACCAGGGATGTTAGTAAATCTTGGGGAGTGATCAGGATGGTGGGGGGGGGGGGGGTTGTATTTAATGTATTATAGTAAATTTTAATGCTTGGGGTGGGTTTTTTTGAGCTTTGCTTTTCCGCATCGTTTTTTGGGCCCGTTTAGTTTTTCCCCATTTAGTTTTTGTTCGTTTTTCCAAAAAACTAACCAAGGAAAAACGAACTTTACCCTGAAGCGTCCGACTCAAAAAATGACCTGGTAGGAAAAAACGAAGCTCATCTCTAAGGAATGGTTGTCCATTTACCTGAAGCATAGGGACACACAGAATTCATTGAATTCATACAGCCTATCTATTTCATTGGGGTTTCGTGATACCTTTTTGGGGCAAGATCAGAAATAGCTCTTCCTGCAATGCCCCTTCCTCGGCCCAACATGCTGAGATAGTGCACAAGAAGTTAGAGGCAGAGATGGGAATGGGAAGGATGGCAGGCCCTTTCACAACCCCCCCCCCCCCCCCCCCCATTTGAGGTTATGATGCATTTGCCTTTGACTGTAGTGCCCAAGAAGGAAGCGGGTGAGTTTCGACTAATTCAAAATGTGTCCTACCCTCCAGGGGAATCTGTGAATGATCACTTGCCAGAGGAAGAATGCTCGGTTCAATAAGCCTCTTTCAATTGCATAATTGGCTTGCTGAGAAGGGGTGTTAATGGCAAAGTCTGACATCAAATCTGCATTTAGACTCCTGCCAGTCCACCCCAGTAGTTTCCCTATCCTGGGTTTTCGATTCTGGGGTTTATACTACATTGATAAGTGTATGCCTATGGGGTGCTCTGCCTCTTCTGCATATTTTGAGCTAATCAGCACTTTTCTCCACTGGGTACTCGAGAGAAAGATACAGGTACAAGGTAGAACACTACCTCAATGACTTTCTCTTTATGGGCCCCTGTGGGGTAAATTCTTGTGTACGTATGTTGCAGGCATTCCAGACCATGGCCGAAGAGTTCGGTGTGCCATTAGCCCATGAGAAGACAGAGGGCTCGGCGACAGTGATCTCCTTTCTCACTATTGAACTGGATATGGAGGCGATGGAGTCTAGCCTGCCCCAGGACAAATTGCACAAGTTACAGAATATGCTTCCGTGGGCTTTATCTACCAAAAAGATCTTGCTTGTCACCTTGCAGTTCATAATCGGTAGTTTAAATTTTGCGTGCCCGGTGATCCCCATGGGGAAAGCATTCTTGAGGCAGTTAGCCGACGCTCTGGTACGGGTATCATGACTGTCTCACATTAGCATTTCCGGGCCAATGAAGGAGAACATGTCAATGTGGCTCACCTTCTTGAGTGAATTTAATGGTATCTCCATTTGGCAAGAGGCCCCAGTGTCGAGCTGGGCCCTTAACATACATACCGACACTTCAGGTGGTTGGGTGCTCAGAGCCTACTGCCAAGGGGCTTAGTGTGCTGCACCTTTGCCGGGCAGCTGGGTCGAGAATGGTTTTGTAAGGAATATTATATTTCTAGAGTTATTCCCAATTCTAGTTGCATTGGTCGTCTGTGGTGCTAAGTTGTATAAGAAGATTGTGTTTTGGTGTGATAACCAGGCAGTCATGCTAGTCATTAACAAGCAGGCAGCGCAATGTCCTCGTGAGGTGACCTTACTAAGGGTGGTGATCTTGCAGTGCTTGCGATTAAATACAACTAATAGGGAAGGCATATCCCGGGTGTTAGCAATGAGATAGCCGATTCTCTCTCCTGTGCTAAATGGGATTTGTTTCATCTGCAGGTATGCAGGTACTGGAGGCAGACGAAGACGGAGTCCTAATCCTGGATCAGTTATGGGAGATTGGAATGTGACCGAGTGGAATTAATGAAGGGGTCCTTTACCCTGGTGACGTGGGCAGTGTATTGCAGGGGTTACAGGAGGGTGCGGGAATACCTAAGAGACTCCTTTACTGGAACGGACTGGGAGGGATCAGGGAATAGGACCAATTGCACCGCTGCAGGTTGTAAAATGCCCCCCCCCCCACACACACACACACACTTATGTGCGTAATTTGGCACTCGTGCGCACATGTGCATGCCTATATAAAATTGTATGTTATAAAATCACCATGTCCATGTGTGCACGCTGGCAACCATGCGCACATGAATGCCCACACACGGGTTTGAAAGTTACCATCCCTATGAGCATACCAGTATTACTGTATAATTTGTTCTTATCAAACAATAATATTGCTGGGTTTCAATTTTTATAAACTTTCCTGTTTGATTTCACAGGTAAAGTTATTTTTTTTTCCTTAGCATTTAATTTTGTGATCTGTCATCATGTTGATCTGCTATTCTGCTTAGCTGGTTTTACATTATAGTTATAATTAGTTGTTCTCTTAGCTCAATGCCAATATTTTTTATGTTTACTGTTGCACATTTTTCATTTCTCTAAAGAGCCAGCCAATTGTAATGAAACATGAGGTGTAATATAAACTGAATGAAATAATGTGAATAGAAACTTGATTGGCAATTTAAATTTTGCCAAAATGCATGAAAATTAAAAAAAAATAGCTTAAATTAAAAGATGCTATACTACATAAAATAAAGAGGACATCCTTCATGGATAAGATAGCAAAAAAGTGTAAATAGTAGGGCTACATATTGGGAATAATTTTATAACAGGCTGCATAACTGATTTATCTGGGTAATAGCTTAGCTGGATAAAAATTACCCAGATAAGTTGAAGGCAGTCTGGGTGTGTTCTGGAACAGATTTAAATAAGTCGGATAAGTTATCTGGTTATGTTTGACATTCAGATAATGTATCTGGCAATGTCTGATTATGCTGGAGATCAATCTTAAGGGTAGCAAAATAAGTTTATTCAGCTAATTAGGAATGTATCTGGCTATATTCAGAGGAGGGCCCAATTGGCAGTGCTCTGCTGAAAATTAATGACAATTTATCTGACTAACTTTATCTTAATAAAAACTGTTTCTCACCATGCTGCTGAATATAGATTTCAGTCGAGATCAATATTCAAAGCACGTTCTGAGCTATTTAGCTGGATAAGTGGGACTTATGCGGCTAAGTAGCAGCCACTGAATATGCACGTACATTCTGCGGCCACCGCTTAGCTGTAGAAGTCCCTTATATGGCTAAAATGTATTACAGAAAAAGTGGACATGAATTGGGAGGATCAGGTTAGATATATAACTTATACACTTAACTACTAATTGCTGTTTGCAATAGCTTCATTAGCTTGTATACATAACCACTGGTAAATCTTCTATCTAGCACCCAAGAATTTCAATTTGCATCTAAATAACCAAATATTCTTTCTCGAGAAGCTTCATAACACAACATATTATCTTGTGTTCCTTGAAGAAATCTGAGAATACATTTGGCTATCTTCCAGTGTACAGTCATATAGCAAGTATTGAAACGGCTCAAAAAATAAACTGCAAATGCAATATGTGGTCTTATTATCTGTACAAAATACATCAATCCTCCAATAATACTCTGGTATGGAACATCTGGATAATCTGTTCATTGAGGATCATCATTTTCATTATGGTTTAGCTCAATTGGTGCTGATACAGACATACAGTCACACATATGTCAACATTTTTTAGGATTTCTTAAAAATAGTTCTTTTGACAGATTGACAATAGTTTTTTTTATCTTCATTTCTCTCTATGTCAATGTTTAAGCTTCAACTTTGCTTTCTTAAATCTTTTAGTTCAAGCTTGGTTCTCCTTGTAGAAATATGTCACTTGTTTCCAGCTTGCTATCTACATAAATAACTAGTATATTCTTTTTTTCACAGTATATAAACACATTGATCTAATTCATGTACTCTGCAGAACCTCATTGTTTTAATCCATATATTGTCTTGTTGAGCTTGCAAACTCTTGTCATTTTTTCCTCATCGGTCCACAGAGATTGTTCTATGTAGACTATTTATTGAAGTTCTCCATGAAAATATGCTGTTTTCACATCAAATTGCCACATAATTAATTGTTTTTCATTTACTACATGCAAAAATAACCAGAGTTGTCATTTTCTGTGAATGTTTCTTGATAGTCTATTCCATATTGCTGATTATAACCAACTGCCACTAGTCATGCTCTATGTCATTCCAAATTATCTTTAGGACTTAACTTTAGCAAATACAAATTTTGTTTTAATAACTAATATGTCCTTTCTTGACATTAGCTCCCATGTTTTCATCCTGCTGTGAGATGAAAGTTCTTCAGCAATAGCACCAAGGCATGTGCAGGGAAAAAAAAATCTTTTTTGTTTTGTTTCATTGTTGGGGATTTTGTTCCCAAGAATTTAGTTTCGTCTAATATTTATTTCATTTTCTATAGTGTACAACAAAATAAATATTTAAAAAAAACATATTTAAAAAATGAAATGGGGCCTCCCGAGGCTCCTCTGCAACCCGTCTTTCTCAACCTCCAAAATTTGACATGGACAGGATTCTCTCCAGCCCCACTTAATTAGTATATAGGGGGTGAATACGAAGAAGAGACCTAGGTCCAGGCCTGAAACTTTGTGTAGGCCTAGACCCTGGGAGTTCACCGGGACCTCGGCCTAGGCCTGGGCCTGACACTGAGGTTGGGCTTGGAGACCAGGTCTCGATGCTGAGGTCCAGGCCAACATCAGGTCCCAGCCTTTCCCTAGGCCAAGGTCCAGGCCCAACATCAGGTCCCAGCCTGGAGGCCGGGTCCCAATGCCGTGGCCTTGGCGTAGGCCCAGGCCTGAAAACAGGGGCTAGCCTGGAGGCTAGGTTCCAATGCCAAGGCCCTGGCATTGTGTTGGGCCTGAGCAAGGGCTTGGGTCTAGGTCAAGGTCTCAGTGTTGGGTGCAGCCTCTGGCCCATGCCCCAATGTTGGGCCTAGATCTTGGCCATCTGAATCTGTGGAACCCTGATGGATGCAATAATTTATTTATTTATTTATTTAAAAGCTTTTTTATACCGGCATTAGTGGGAACATCATACCGGTTTATATCCGAACCAAAGGTGGAAAATACATAAAACAGGGACAAGGGATGGGACAAGAGAAACAGAGGAGGCTGAAAGAAAGCACACAGAGCAACACATAATATATAAGTAACAAAATAAATATTAAAAAAACTGTCATTATAAATAACAGGAGAAACAAAAACTATATACATGGGTTCAGGTCAGGTGGTGACACAGCTTCGGGTTAATGTGATAGGAACTAATCTGGGTAAGCCTGCTTGAAGAGCCACATCTTTAGTTTCTTTTTGAATTTGGTGGCGCAGGGTTCGAGATGGAGATTTGTAGGTAATGAGTTCCATTGTGTGGGACCAGCAATGTAGATGGCACGGACCCTCGTAAAGGAGAGGTGTGCCTTTTTGAGAGAGGGCACATGGAGGGTTCCTTTATTGTTTGTTCTGGTGGGGTGGTTGGAGAGTGTAGGGCAGAAAGGGTCATCAAGCCAGTTGGAATTGTGACTGTATATGGATTTATGGATGATGGTAAGGATTTTATATAGGATACAAGAAGGGATGGGGAGCCAATGGCGGTCTTTAAGGATAGGAGTGATGTGGGCTGATTTGCAGGCATTTGTAATAGTCCTTGCTACTGCATTCTGGAGCATTTGAAGTGGTTTTATGGTGGAATAGGGGAGCCCTAGGAGGAGGGAGTTGCAGTAATCCATTTTAGAAGATAGGGTGGCTTGGATGACAGTGTGGAAGTCATGGGTATGGAGTAAGGGTTTTAATTTTTTTAGAACATTGAGCTTGAAGAAACCCTCTTTGAGGATTGTATTGATGTATTTCTTAAAGTTCAATTGCTGATCTATGAAAACCCCGAGGTTGAGCAGAAATGGAGCTGAATGCTGGGTCATTTGCCAGGGAGGGTTTGGGGGTTTGGTGTTGGGAAATAAATAGCAGTTCCGTTTTAGTGGTGTTTAGGGCAAGATGGAGGTTTGAGAGAGTAAAGTGTTAATGGAAGAAAGGCATGTTTTCCAGAACTTTAGGGAATCAGAGATAGAGTCATGGACAGGTATGATGATTTGGACATCTTTGGCATATAATTAGTACTTTAAGCAAAGGTCTGAGAGAAGCTGGCAGAGGGGTGTAAGGTAGATGTTAAGTAGGGTGGAGGAGAGGAGGAACCTTGTGGGACCCCTTGTGAGAGGGAGTAAGGAGTGGATTCGGCATTACCTATTTTGACAGAGAATTTTCTATTAGACAGGTAGGATTTGAACCACAGGAGGGCTAAGCCAGAGATGCGAATGTCAGCGAGACGGGAGAGGAGGAGGTTGTGGCTTATAGTGTCGAACGCAAAGGAAATATCAAGGAAGGCAAGGAGGTAGCAAAGGCCTTGTTCCATTCCTCTGATGAGATGGTCAGAGAGGGTTAGTAGGAGGGTTTCCGTGTTAAAGTGCTTGCGAAAGCCAAATTGTGTAGGGTGAAGGAAGTTGTTGTTTTTGAGGTAATCCATGAGTTGAGAGTTGACTACCTTTTCCATAATTTTGGAGATAAATGGGAGGTTTGAGATGGGTTGGAAATTAAATGGATCATTAGGGTCTAACGAAGGTTTTTTGAGTAGGGGTTTGACCACTGCCTTCTTGAGTGTATCTGGGACTATGCTGGAGGAGAGAGAGCAGTTAATGATGTCAGCTAGCGGTTTGGCAATGGAGTTAGGGATAGATAGGAGTGCTTTAGTGGGGATGTGTCAGTGGGATGGGTGGCAGGTTTAATCTTTTTAAGGATTGATTCAATTTCCTTGGTGGGGCATGGGTGTTTTCTGGCCCCAGCAAGTTTTGTCAGGGCTCCAGGTCTGCATCTGGGCCCGGTGTTGGGCATGGGCCATGGCCTATGCAGAGGACTCAGCATTGGGTCCCAGCCTGGATCTAGACGTAGGCCAATACCCTGGCATCATGTCCCTGCATAGAGAAAACCAATGGAATTTTGTTTATCTATCATGGTGTTTAGAAAATGTAATGAAACAAAATAGGAAATATCTTTGTTATTTCCTATTTCATTTCAAATGAATAACATCCTTAATAGCCCCCATCCAGTTATCATGCTGATTGGTCTTCATTGCATCTTCAATGAATATTGGTTCTTTTACTTTATGATTTACATTGTTGCAATAAGACTTTGGTTTACAGATTAGTCTAACTAATAATAACTAATTCTAACTAATAATAACCTTATTCTCATAGTAGCAAATCTCACCAATGACAAACAAGAATCACCCCAAAGTCTTCCAGAATCAAAATGCAACGAAATAGCTAAATTCTTCAGTGACAAAATTACAAACTTAAGATCCAAACTTCCAAACAACACCAAACAAGAAATTAAATTGCAAAAAAGAGACATTACTCAATGGTCTTCATTCATTGAAATATCAGAGCTAGAAGTAGAATACATACTAAAAAATCTAAACCCGGCTCCACACAAAATCGATATAATACCAACATTTGACATAAAAAAGCAGCCAACCTTAGCTAAGATTATAAACCTATTCCTAAAGGAATGAACAATTCCAGATATACTAAAAGGAGCAATTATAAAACCAATCATAAAGAAAAAAACAGTTACGCCCCTGATCCTGAATAACTACTACCCAGTCTCAAATCTTCCCTTATTAGACAAATTAATAGAAAAAACTGTATAGAAACAACTATCGGAACACCTTGATAACAATAATGTACTATATCCATCACAACATGGATTTTGCAAACACTACAGTACCGAGACACTACTCCTCTCACTTACAGACAACATCCTAAGAGGTTTTGACAGTGGAAAACAATACATTCTAATAATGTTAGACCTATCAGCAGCCTTTGACACAGTAATTCATAAAATTCTACTAAAAAGACTAGAAGAAATTGGACTACACAATGAAACAAACTGGTTCAGCTCATATCTAAATAATAGGTTCTTTCAAGTTCAGATCAACAGCACACTGTCAGACAAATTCAATCTTGAAACAGGAGTACCGCAGGGATCAGCCTTGTCCTCAACCCTTTTTAACATATACATGCTACCATTATGCCATCAACTAGCAGGATTAGGAATCATATATTACATCTATGCAGATGATATTCTACCAATTGACGACACAATAGAAAAAACATTAAACCTAGCTAACATGTACCTAGACATAAAACAACTATTAAACTGATTGGAACTCATGATTAACATTGAAAAAACAGAATTTCTAACTTAGAAAGAAAAAATATCGAAATCATTCAAACCCCAACAATACTCAAAAACAACCAGAAAATAGAACTAGCGAAAAAAGATTGGAACCTTGGAATAATAATGGATCCCGAAATTAATCTAAAACAACACATATCGCTAAAAGTAAAAGAAGGCTACGTTAAACTCATGATCCTCAGAAAACTTAAACCGCTACTAACTCCTGCAGATTTCAGAACAGTGCTTCAGGCACTAGTTTTCTCCAGTACCGATTACAGCAATGCACTTTTACTAGGACTCCCAAATACAACAATAAGACCACTTCAAATTCTACAAAACACAGCAGCTGGAAAACTAACTAGAAAAAGAAGAAGAAACCATATAACTGAAACTCTGGCCGAACTTCACTGGCTACCCATAGAACAAAGGATAAAATACAAAGCACTATGTACCATACATAAACTAATACATGATGAAAAAGCGGACTGTCTAAACACTGCACTACGTGTACATGTCCCACACAGGAACCTTCGTTCAGCAAACAAAGCTCTCTTAACCATTCCCTCAGTCAAGACAGCACAACTAAGAGAAGAGAAAGGGCATTATCTTTAGCAGGAACACAATGCCTTTAGAGACCAGATTACAGAGAGACCCCAAAACATTCAAGAGAAGTCTAAAGACATGGCTTTTTAAACAAGCCTTTTATAAAGAGACCAGAGAATAGAAAATATACTGGAATAAACAGAAGAGCACCGGCACACAGCACTATTCTCAAAAATGTGCATTACAATATTTTATTAAATTTAGCACACAACGAATGTAATAATAAAACACAGGAAATGAAAATTTTTACCTGTAAAGTACCTTCCAGGTACACCTGGCCAGAACCTACATCACTAAACATTTATGCATATTTTGATGATTTAATGTAACCGAAACTTAATGGCACCTGTTAGAATGTACTATAGTACACTTACTCCAACATTACTTATGTGCCTACATGTAAACCGTTGCGATGGTATATATCTTAGCGATGGTATAGAAAAGACTTTAAATAAATTAAAAAATAAATAAATAAATAAATAATACGACAGGAAAAAATGAGTCAAATGCACCAAATTTTAAGCTGTGCTCGTGTCATAAATGGTGCTTGGCAGACAATTAAATTTGGCAGAATGCACAGTAACTTTAATCATATAACAGTGTCTAATGATCTGAAGTCAGCAAAACAATGTGACAAGGCGATAGCTAAAGCCAGAAGAATGCTGGGCTGCTTAGAGAGAGGAATATCGAGTAAGAAAAGGCATGTGATTATCCCCTTGTACAGGTCCTTGGTGAGGCCTCACCTGGAGTACTGTGTTCAGTTCTGGAGACTGTATCTCAGAAGGGACAGAGACAGGATGGAGGCGGTACAGAGAAGGGTGACCAAAATGGTGGAGGTTCTTCATCAAATGACTTATGAGGGGAAATTGAAGAATCTAAATATGTACACCCTGGTGGAAAGGAGGAGCAGAGGTGATATGATACAGACTTTCAGATACTTGAAAGGTTTTAATGATCCAAAGACAATGAAAAACCTTTACTGTTGCAAAAAAATCAGCAGAACCAGGGGTCACGATTTAAAACTCCAGGGAGGAAGACTCAGAACCAATGTCAGGAAGTATTTCTTAACGGAGAGGGTGGTGGATGCCTGGAACGCCCTGGTGAAGACCAAAACTGTGAAGGATTTCAAAGAGGCGTGGGATAAACACTGTGGATCCATAAAGTATAGAGGATGTAAATGAAGTGAAGAGGCATGGGGGCGGCTTGCGGGAATGACGGCTACTACCTGGAGATTAATATCCTAATTAAATAAACATACACACGGTTAATGTGACTCCAACATTGCTCTATGCTTCAATGGCAAGAGGAAATGGAAAAAAAGGATTTGCATCCACAAAAAAGTAGGGGAGTAGCTTGCTTCATACGGTGGTTACTACCCCAAACCAAATTAGCCTGATACTTCACTTTCAATGATATCCAGCATAGTTCTCTGCTTCAACGGCAGGAGGAATGATGAAAAGATGATTTATATTCAGACAACAACCAACAAGGACTGAGTTGCACAGGCTGGATAAACATGCATGGGAGTAGGTTGCTATGACGGCGGTTACTACCCCTAAACAATTATCTAGATACTTCACTTAGATGCAGCTCCAGCACTGATACTTCACTTAGATGCAGCTCCAGCACTGCTAACTACATCGATGGCGGGGGTGGAAGGGATGGTGAGGTGGAAGGGAAATAGAACAAAAAGTCACTTACAAGGGACAAGAGAAAAAGATAAGTATGGGGGAAAAAAAAGTGAAAGCTTGCTGGGCAGACTGGATGGACCGTTTGGTCTTCTTCTGCCGTCATTTCTATGTTTCTATAAGAGCTAACTCAACTTCATTAACTTCATTGATTCATTTAAGTCCTTTTCTTAGCATTTTCTATGCAACTAAAATCAATAATGCAGCTGTCTTAATCCACACAGTTCATAAGCAGTTCTTAGAAAATCAATAGTTGTGCTGTTATCAGTTCAGTGTGTGTCCCCTGGAAATTTTTATTTTGATATAAACATATATATAGTACTTAACTTTTGCATTCCTTCACAGAACTTCACAGGCCAATGACAACACTTCCACTTGGTTCAGGAAGCCTTAGCCCTCGGTAGGATGTTAGTATAAGGGTCCCCCAATATGGAAGTGCTCACAGGAACCTCTTTACCAGAAGAACTATGAACTTCAGTGGCAATTTTCCCAGCAGCTGCTGCAGCATCAGAAGAAATCCCTGTGGCCATTATTCCCTCTCCTTGCAGGGCCGGCATTCTCCTAATATCAAAAGGGGAAACTGAGACTGGTTCCATGTTTGCAGAGATCGATCCATGAGGAGGGGATGGCGTTACTGGCACGCCGGGGCTAAGTGAGATCTCCTCAGCCAGTGGGGTTAACGTTCACTCCACGCCCACTCCCACAGTGGTCCTTGCTCCTGGCTGTGTCGGCATGGAGGTGAAGAACCTTTCAGTCCTCTGTTGATTGGGATCCAAATCAGCAGAAACAGATATGGTCTCCCGAAGTTTTGCCTTACATTTTCTGTGAGGCATATTGTTAAAGGTAATTGGAGGAAAAGGCAATAAAAATGCAAATCGAGAAGAGAGAGCTCTAAACCAGCTTCTCAGTTGGCAGCCAACTTGGAGTAGCTCCCGTAATCTCAGATGCTTTAATAACTTTAAAAAAAACCTGCCATTATAACACTGCACAGTGTATGGTTTAGGGGTGTGAATCGTATTTCTGACGATTGAAAATATCGTATGATATTTTCAAAATCGTCAGAAATCGGGGGCTTCCCAAAACCGATAGGAAAACCCCACAATATTGTTTGTGGGGTTCTCATCATTTTGGGGGAGGGTGGGAAAAACGGCACACAAAAATAATCCCTAAACCCACCCCGACCCTTTGAAACTAATCCCTTAGCTTCCCCCACCCTCCTGACCCCCCCCAAAAATTTTCACAGGTACCTGGTGGTCCAGTGGGGGTCCCGGGAGCGATCTCCCACTCTCGGGCCGTCGGCTGCCACTAATCAAAATGGCGCCGATGGCCCTTTGCCCTTACCATGTGACACGGTATCCATGCCATTGGCCGGCCCCTGTCACATGGAGGGAACACTGGATGGCAGGCACCATTTTTAAAAATGGCGTGGGGCATCCAGTGCTCCTACCATGTGACAGGGGCCGGCCAATGGCACGGATACCCTGTCACATGGTAAGGGCAAAAGGCCATCGGTGCCATTTTTATTAGTGGCAGCCGACGGCCCGAGAGCGGGAGATCGCTCCCTGGACCCCCACTGGACCACCAGGTACCTGTAAAAGGTTTTGGGGGGGGGGGGTGGGGGAAGCTAAGGGATTAGTTTTAAAAGGTCGGGGTGGGTATTTTGTTTTTCGGCTTGGGCACAGCCGATAAAAAAATACCGATCGGGCCGGACGAAAAAAAAATCATGATGTGAATTGGAACCGGAATCAGAACCGATTCCAGTTCCGATTCACATCTCTAGTATGGAATGCCTTGGTTTCTATAGAAGCATCAGCAGCTTCTTTGACTCAAGTATTTTTAGATACTAACCAATGTGGGCTGGCTACAGAAAAAATGGTTTCATCCTATGATATAAAATTAAATTCAATGGAAAAAAAATTTCCTCTGTAGAAAAAATCCAACAAGGTTTGGTTCAGTTTGAAATTATTCATGCAAAAAAACGTGAGATGCCTTTGGTAGATCTCTTCAAGAGTTACCTTCTTAATGTAAAGATACCATCAGAAGCAATGCCTATTGTTACAAAAGCATATTTTCTGCCCCAAATTGAGACAGGTACCTCTGGAAATGCATCTTAAGTTCATTGATCCATGAATCTTATGTATGTTGTGGAATTGTCTCAAGAGACTGAGATTACACAAAGAGGGACTATGTTGGTGATTTTTGCCTTTATGAATGATTGAAATACTGTTCTCAGGTTTTTCTTTAGAAATAGGAGTCTTCTATTTCATGGTCAGAAGATCTGGATGTTTCCAGATGTTACAAGGATAACTCAGGAACAAAGAAAAAAATGTATATCTCTGAGACCTGAGGTCCTGTTGCGTGGGGCTCAGTTTATACTACGGTATAGGTTGCTTTCGGACTTTTCCTTGAAGTTAGCCAGCTAAATAAATATTTGAGCACACTTACAGCTAAATTCTGCCTAATAAGTTAGGCAGCTAGAATTTAGGAGGCTAAGTTACGGGCATTCCTGGGGCATAACTGGAAGGAGTTGAGTTAGCCAGGTAAGTTATCCACCTAACACCGACATTCAGAATTAGCTGGTTGACTTAGCTGGCTAAGTCTATTCATGCAAAGAACTGTCCTAATGTTAGGTGGCTATCGTTAGCCAGCTAACTTTAAGATAAACAGCTATATTTGACAGTGCAGCATCACTATTGAATATACCTAAAAAGTTTGCCAGATAAGTTTGAATATGGGCCTCTCTATATATAACTTTTATCTAATATGTTTGTCTAGCTTTTCTTGTTCTGGATGTTCAGATATTAACTTCACTTGTACCAAACCATGTATAATTAAATTAATCTATAGTGTCTTTTACTGTTTCATAACAAAATAGTGCATTTATCTCTTTTTCTGTTAAATAGCTGCTAGGGGGTGGGGCTTGCAAACATCAGTAGAGTGCATGGCAATAAGGACCAGAGAAGATGAGATGCTTTAGGAGCTGGCAGGCAGGGCTAGCACTCACTGCTTACTAACGTAGGTAGAAACTCTGGATATCCCCTCTTGACCATGTAATTGCTGGATAGAGTGTTCAATCTTCCTACTACACTATCTTTACATAAGTTAATAAAAATACTGTCACTGTTAATCTTCCGTAAGCTAGTATGTCACCCAGGGTATATGTCTCCACCATCTTATTGTACTCTCTTTCTAACTACTTAAGAAAATAAAGGATAATTTTGTCCCTGACTAATCATAAGGAAGGGCTGAGGATTGAGTGTGGGAAAGGTATTTGCTTCAGTGTATGTGGTAAGCAAGAAAGTCAGGATCCAGCACAGTAGTCTTTCCATTCATGTACTCATTATTTTTATATTGGCTCAGCTCAGCTTAGGTAAGTATAACAGTTTTCACTTCTTTCATTATCTCTTTCAGGAATTGCTTTGTTGCTTTGTATTTATTTTATGCAAGGATAATGGTTCAAAGATAAGAATATGTATAAGTACTTTTGTACATAGTTACAACATTCAGTTGTAATTAATTTTTTCAAATAGCAGTCTTGAAGACTAGTTTTCTTACAACCTT
Source organism: Rhinatrema bivittatum (assembly GCF_901001135.1). Taxonomy (NCBI): domain Eukaryota; kingdom Metazoa; phylum Chordata; class Amphibia; order Gymnophiona; family Rhinatrematidae; genus Rhinatrema; species Rhinatrema bivittatum. Next base: position 586,335,169 of record NC_042616.1, on the reverse strand, counting down.
TTTTAGTCTTGATTTCCTTTAATTATATGCCAAGGTATAACCTTTCCGAAACTACAGCAATCTTTATTTACAGGTTGTGAAGTTTAATTTCCTCAGCTTCAAAAGGAAATTCAATATTTATTAACTGGGGCTTAGTTGAATATAATTAGTGTTGTCTTCAAATCAATTCACATAAAATTCTTTTATTCAATCTTTTCTTTCATTCAGTTAACTCATTATGTTGATAAACGTCCGTGATTCAGCTGATCATCAATTATCAGCTTAATGAGTTAGCTGAATTTTTAAATTAATATATCATAATTCTCATTCAACTCCACACACACTTGTCAGTGTTTTCTCTTGGTTTTTGGTGTGGTTTTTTGTAACATAATCAAGGCCTTTGTGACAAGAATAGGCAACGTAGCTCCTCTCTGACACTTCCTCAACACAGCTACTGCCAGCATTCTCTACTGTCACTGACAGTTTATTTTTTTCAATCCCTCCTCTGACATCAGTCTTCACCTCATCTGGGAATCCTATTTACTTTCCATGAACTAATAACAAAAAAATCCTGGCTCAACTAAATAGATAGGGTAATTATTTTTTTAAATTATTTTAAATTTCTATTTTACTGTAGTTAACTATTAAATCAAAATTGTGCTTTGACTCTTTTTAAGTGCTATTCCACTGGCCAAGTTACCTGATGCTTGCACGTAAATATTTCGTTGTCATGGCATTGCCATGACATTTCTATGGAGATGGTTTCAGAATTTTCAGGATAATTCTCCTCAGAGATAGGCAGACCTTATTTTTACCCCAGTGTTAGTACTGTCCATTAAATTCAATGGAAAAAATCCAATAAAACAAATTTAATAAAAACCCCACTCAAATTATCCACATTCACATCAAATACTCCATTCATATTCACTTATCCCAAAAAGGTCCTATATCTTTATCCCATCAATAAACTTCTGACAAACACCAATAGACACACTTATGTTTTTCAAAAATTAAAATTATTTAATTTAAACTAATAGAATGGTATTTCTATATTTTCCTTAGATGACCACCACTAGCAAAATCAACTTTCTGAGGCATTTTTCCACTTTTTAAGTCCCCAGCAACCTCATGAAAAGGGTGGAAAATCTCCCTTAAAAATCATTTTTGGCCCCAAATATTTGCTGTCATTAAGTTAGGAGAACCCCCTAACTTGGTCATTACCATCAAACCCTATGAATTTTTATTTTAAAATATGTATTTTTAATAACATTGGCGCCGGGTCCACCATTGTGCTTCCAGAGGGCTGTAATTTATGAGGCAACCTCTGTACTTGCTTGCCACCAAAAATGCATGGATTTTTATTCGTAATTTTGGTTATTTTATTTTTATTTACTAAAAGTGCTTACAGGCACAGCTATGGACACCCACCTGCTCACTTTCATCATTCATGACATCAGCAAAAAGCCCTGGGCCTGTGCTGTATTGCGCTTGGGCTTGCCTAAGGCCCCCGCGTCCCACTACAATGCACAGCTGAGCAGGTGACCAGGAACAACAGTGAACAGCAGAAACAGCTGTTCACTCTGGCCCCACTCAGCCACTACTCCTTCCCCAGCACTGACCTGGCTACTCCTTTACTGCCGGAATCTCTCCAGGCTCTCGCGGCACTTCTGCACTGACATGGCATCTTGCTGCACTAACTTGAAGGTCACTCCCACTGCCTCTCTGACATTGCAGCTGACAGCTGCTTCATTTTATATGTGGTTCTGAGCCATGACCCACTGCTCTTCTCCCGAGACAAAAAGGCCAAAAACATCATGGCCATGCTCTCGGGCTTCCTCCAGCCCAGCTACCATGTGAAGCCCTCTTTGAATTAAAAATAACTTTGGGGCGGGGGCACTCTTGAGCAGCGACCAAGATGGCTGCCTAACCTTGGAGCTCCGCCAGATCTTGCTCTTACCGATTGTAAAACCCACCTCGATTAATGCTACATTTCACCAGCGATCTACATTAACTGCTTCTGATGATTTCCACCCCCAAAACAGGGAAGATCAAGACAGCTTTCGCTGCAGCCTCAGGCTCTAAATGAAAGAAACAGGATCCACCTACACCGGAGAAATCCCCTGCGCCAAAAACAATGGTGTCTGCGGATCTGGTTCTGCTTGAATTGAAACAGCTGAAGGATATGATACAGCTGAATATCGATGCCACAGCAGCTATTAGGGCGATTTACAATCTATGGCCCAACAAATAGCAAGCTTTCAGACTCAGGTGGTTGACATGGAATCACAGAATTTATCGCTCTTAATATCCACTGCGTCATCACCACGCCTAAACCATGAGCTGGAACAACTACAATATGATGTGGTGGATCTGTCTAATGGCAATCGCCACAATAATTTGCGAGTTCTGGGGATACCTGAAGGAGCTGAGGGAGCCAACCCGGTTGCGTGATCAACCTGATCCCATCATGTTTGAAGGTAAAGTTTGACCGCCCCTTTGAAATCAAGAGGGTGCATCGGGTCCCATCGAGGCCTTTTCGCAATTCACAACACCCTCGGCCTATCATTTTTAAAGTGCTGAGATGTCCCCAAGTTCTCACCATATTGGCTGCAGGAAAAGCCAGTACCCTATTTAATTTCAGGGCAACAACCTTCTTTTGGTTCCGGACTTTGCCAAAGCCACGGCTATAAAATGAAAATATTTTCTGGCTCTACGTCCACGGTTAAGAGCACTGGGAGCACAGTATGGCCTTCTTTACCCGGTGCAAATGAAGGTTACCCTCCAAAATCAAACTAAAATATTCCATCAGCCTGCTGTGCTCAAAGAATTTTTGCAAGCACAGGACCATGCCTCCGACATGATCACTTGAATCTGCATTTATACTTGTTGCATTTTTGTCATTTTCTGGGGGATCCTTACCCGGGAGTTAGACTCCATTTTTGGGATCTCTGAGTCATAATATTTTTCTGTCTGGTTCTCTCTCAGCAACAAGCTGTTGTACTGGGGGGGGGGGGGGGGAGGGACTGCTATGGTGAATGCTAGCTTTCCATGGACTTTATTTAACCTTTTATTCAGGTTTTGTTTATTAATCCACGTGGAAGATCTGGCGCGGGTGCTGAGACTCTGGTAGCCTCTGGCCAGACAAGAGGCTCTTTTGTATTATGAGGCCTTTATGGCGTTGTTGTTTCTTTTAGCCCTGCTGATATCTTTTTTACTGTACTCCCTCTTTTTTCTCCTATGTTTTCCTTTACCTCGCAATGGCCCCTGGTCCACATGATACTTTCTTTTTTTCCTGCAGCTCTCCATTGTTCATAATTGCAATGCTAAAGCTAGTTGCCGCCCATTACTAAGATGTTTACTACCATCATGGAAGTTTACTATTGTTTCTATTACAACTGTATCCCTGAACGTCAACAGCTTCTCACACCCTATTAAGAGGAAAAAAATATTGACATATTTGCAATCTCTCCATGCAGATATCACCTTCATCCAGGAGACACACCTCTCCCCCTCTCAATCGCTTAAATTGAAGCAGCAATGGGTGGGCCAAATGCTTTATAGTTCTGCGGTCCAAAGGAAAAGAGGTGTCGCTATCCTCTTGCATAAGCGCCTAGATGCTCAAGTTACACATCAAGCATCGGATACAGAAGGTCAGTGGATTTTAGCTCAGATTAATATCGCTCAGCACTCATTTTCTCTCCTCAACATTTATGCTCCCATTGCAGATAACCCTGATTTTTTTCACTCTGTCTTTGCCCATTTGCTAACTATGAACTCATCTCCAAGCATCATTGGTGGAGACTTTAACCAGCCTTTGGACCCATTTTTGGACAAGAAAACCACACTGCAGCCCAATATCTCTAATTCTTGCAAAACTTTACAACACCTGCTCAATTCCTTCGGATAATCAGACCCTTGCTCCATCCTGCCGACAAGGATTGCACCTTTTACTCCTTTCCTCACTCTTCCTATTCCAGGATCGATTACTTTCTCATCTCCCGTCAATTGATCCCTTCGATATGATCAGCATCTATTTGCCCAATCCTCGTCTCTGATCAGGCAGCCATGGAACTCACACTTCAATTACACTCTCCTATTCAAATCGATCATCAGTGGTGCTTCAACTCTACTTTACTGGCATATACCTCCTTTATTGATACCTTTCAACCTAAAATTGTGGAATACTTTATGCTTAACTCCACTCCAGAAGTTTCTATGGCAACAATTTGGGTTGCCTTCAAAGCTACCATCCGAGGAGAAATCTTCAGTCATACAATTTAGCTAAAGAAGTCTCAGAAAGCTGCTCTACTCGCCTTGCAGAAAGAAGTTGCCATACTTGAACAGGCTCATATTGCCTCTCCAATGCTGGCTTCCCTCACAACCCTTCTTAAGGCCAGATATCAATACAATCAACAATTGAGGAAACAAGTCCAGATAGGCCTCTCTCTCACACCAAAGCACTGTACTATGCAGAGAATAATAAATGTGGCCATTTGTTAGCAATATATCTTAAAAAATGTCTAGAGAAGAAGCGTATAGCAACTGTGCTGTCACCTACTCAGACTCCACTGACATCGGACATGGATATCCTTCTTGCCTTTCGGACTTTCTATGAGACTCTTTACCAGTCCGAAGCTGAACTGTCCCTGAATAGGATCCATCACTTTTTATCCCAGCTCACTCACCCTTCTCTCACAGACTCTCAGGCAGTGGTTTTGGATGCTCTTATTTCACAGACAGAAATTGCTTCAGCTATTTCCTCCTTGTCTAGTGGGAAAGCGCCTAGCCCTGACGGCTTCATCTCTGACTTCTATCAAGCTTTCAAGACTGATCTTGTTCCACACCTGCACGATTATCTCTCCTCTTTCTTTTCCCATCCAACTGGGACCTCTAGTTTCACTGAAGCTTGTATAGTAGTACTTCCGAAGCCAAGGAGAGATCACACTTGTATCTCTAATTATAGGCCAATTTCTTTATTGAATACTGATTACAAAATTTTTGCTAAAATCTTAGCTACAAGGCTCTCCCATTTGATGTGCTTACTTATACATCCTGACCAATCAGGTTTTATTAAGGGCAGATTGATTGTGCATAACACCTGCCTCTTTCTACATGTCCTGGAATATGCATCCACTTTGACATCCCCTGCTGTGGCCATTTCCTTGGACACAGAAAAGGCTTTCGACCATGTTGAGTGGCCTTTTCTACTACTCACACTCAAATGGTTCGGTTTTGGCCCCACATTTCTCTCTTGGATACAGCTTCTCTATTCCTTCCCATCAGCCTTCTTATATGTTAATAATCAAGCCTGTCTACCGTTCACACTACACAGAGGTACGAGGCAAGGGTGCCCACTTTCCCCTCTCCTTTTTAAGCTGGCGTTGGAACTGCTAATTCTTGCTATCAGACAAACTGAGGCCATTGAAGTTGTAACTATCGATGATGAGACTTTTAAACTATCTGCCTATGAGGATGATATTCTTCTTTTCTTGCTTAACTCTGACCTTTCCCTTCCTTCTTTGTTCAATCTTATTTCTATTTACTCTTTGGTATCTGAATATAAGATCAATTGGCATAAAACTGAGATGCTCCTTTTAAATTCTCTAGGATCTTTAACAGATCTGTCTCATTTCCCCATACAAAAAGTAGCTGGTGGACTCAAATACCTGGGTATTCGATTCCACATGGATGCACTAACCACCATCGGTCATTGTGAGTCATACGTTCTTCAGCAACGCCGAGATACCGTACTGAAATGGACACATTTGCACCTCTCCTGGTGGGGGTGTTTAGACACTGTCAAGATGGTGATTGCCCCTAGGATAACATATTCTCACCATGATCCCTATATTCTTCACTAAAGAGTTTTACAGTCATATTGATCAGATTTGATTGCATTTCCTGTGGCGCAATAAATCTCCTCGCATTGCATTGTCCAAACTGAAATGTGTTATTCAACATGGTGGGGTCAATTTCCCCGACTTCTATACTTATCACCAAGCCTTTATTTTGCAACAAGGATATCATTATTATGCGCCTAGCTTTCCTACTACTGACCCCCAAGATGGCTCCTTATCCGATGGAGTATTTCCCCAGAGTGCCTCTGCCTTCACGCTCCACTACCAATCCAGTCGTGTCTTCTTTTCATTGTGCCCTAATGGAAACTGACTTAAATCATCCACCCACCACGCATTCCTGGCGGCTGTCTCAGTTTGCTCCGCTATGGCGTAACCCTATGATAAAAGTCAGAGGCCATCCAATTAATTAGCCCATATGGCAACAACATGGGATATGGTTTCTTTCCTCTGTACTGTGGGATAACGGGTTATTCTCTTTTGAGCACCTTAGGGAACAATTTGCTCTACTGACATCTCAGTTCTATGCCTGGCTTCAGTTTCACAGCATCTTTCATACTCTTCACTTGCCTGACCTGGTTAATAATGACCTACCTTACATATTCTCAATCTATCATACCTACGGCACTCAGGGACATCTAGCCTCTCGTTTATACTGAGTTTTTAAATAATCATGTCATCTCGATCTACTCTAGGATTATACTCTGTCTGGTTATCTGAACTCAGTGCACTTCCCAATTCTGTCAATTAGGCATATGTCTGGAAAATATCGGTTTGCATATCACTCTCTTCCTGTTTAACCCAGACATCATTTTTTGTATTGCATAGAGCTGTATGGACTCCCTGGAAATTGCATAGATCCGGGTTGCTTACAACACATGGATGTTGGTCATGCAACATGGACAAGGGCACCCTATCCCAAATTCTTTTTTTCTGCCCCTATGCTTCCACTTTTTGGAAGCAAATATGGGTCACCATTTCTGCGATTCTAGTCATATCCCATCCCATTACTTACTCAATGGTTAAACTAAGAGGTGCAGACCTGGCCATAGCTCTTCCCATGGCTCCACGTAAGCTATTGGATTTTCTTTTGATTGCAGCTCTACACAATATACTGGCTAACTGGAAACAGTGATATGCTCTCCGAACACTTATGATGGAACTCTGTCTGCTTGTTTAGTAAATATGAAAAGGCAATGGCGACTAAATTCCATAGAATAGCTTCCTGGTGTCAGGTGTGGAAGCCACTTGACAATTATGGAGCATCGTTGTCAGTTTGAATTGGGTGGTGAATTTATGCCAGTTCCTTGTCTATGCATTGCCTATCTTTCTCCCCTTCTTGGGTTTGGCTGCTCCCTCTCTCCCTCTTTTTCATTGTCCCTTTTTTTCTTACCCTTTCTCTTTTTCCTTCTTTTTCCTTCTCTCCTTTTCTTTACCTCCTCTCGCCCTCTTTTTACAAACAAGAGGTTTTGTGACTTTTTTTTCTGTTTTGAACTTAAAGTTGTTCTGTATGTCCTTATCATGTTTGTATTCTTGTTTAACCTCTCAATAAACAGATTTAAACACACACACAAAAATAACTTTGGGACAGCACTTCCTCAGCCTCCCAGAGCCCCAGCACATTGGGCCAAATACTCAGGAGCCTCCAGCCCCCCATAACATCAGGCAGGTAAACATAAATTTTATATTTTATTGTTTTTTTCCACCTTATCCATAAGTGCTATTGACTAGAGGCATCAAATGATTTTTAGCCACTTCCTGTTTAATATCCTGTGATTCAGATAATTCAGGACACAATTTTTCTTCTGAATCAGTTTTTGGAAATACTGCCTTCATTACCTCATAAGCATAAATTATGGAGAAGCAAAATCCTGGTTCTGGATTTCTGATGAAACTGCACTTCTGATGAAACTATCACAAGAATCAAAAGGGAACAGAGTTTGAAAAAACTGTCTAAGGGGCATGAAACTATTAAAAATAACTGGGTGGATAAGGCCTATGTAAAACATTGGATGGACAGGGCAAGACCAAGAGTCAGCAAATACCACAGGGGAAGGGGATTTGGACACAATCAAGAAGATATCTTGAGCAACAAAGGAAGCACCCTAAAGTACAAAGATTAACTTGAAGTGCTGGTGGAAGTAGTGATACTAACAATTAAAAACAGAAATGATAGTAGTAGAGCAACATCACAACAAGAGTAGACAAATAAAACCTCATGGTGTAACCTCAAGGGGTGAGGTAGGAGGAGGAAGAATGATATCAAAAGCTTTAGGAGTGGTGCAGCAAGCATACAAAACAATGGATAGCCAGGGTAAGACCAAGAGTCAGCAAGTAACATAGGGGAAGGGGATTTGTGCAGAAGCTCCAAGACAGTGGAGTATGGGATGCTTTCCCAGGCAGAGTATAGCTATCTGGTTGATCCTACCAGTAGTATTTGTTTCTGTTAAACTGTGAAGATCAAATGGTACATAGAGTGGCATGAAGGGCCTAAGAAGTGGTGTAGCAAGCATGCAAAATAATGGATAGCCATGGCAAGATCAAGAGTCAATAAGTACTGTAAGGGAAGGGGATTTGGACATAAGCTCGAAGAGAGCCAGAATGGGGGATGCCTCTCTCAGTAGAACAAATGTGGTTGATCCTACTACCAGTGGACTAGCATTTGCTTCTATCTAATTGTAACAATTGAATCATGCATGTGTTATACCCACAAGCCCGGTACATTGAAACTTCAAAGGGCTCATTCAATCAGATACAATTTAATCTGTTAATTGTATAATTGTGTTAATTGTAGTGCTAATAAGAACATAAGAACATAAGAAAATGCCATACTGGGTCAGACCAAGGGTCCATCAAGCCCAGCATCCTGTTTCCAACAGTGGCCAATCCAGGCCATAAGAACCTGGCAAGTACCCAAAAACTAAGTCTATTCCATGTAACCATTGCTAATGGCAGTGGCTATTCTCTAAGTGAACTTAATAGCAGGTAATGGACTTCTCCTCCAAGAACTTATCCAATCCTTTTTTAAACACAGCTATACTAACTGCACGAACCACATTCTCTGGCAACAAATTCCAGAGTTTAATTGTGCGTTGAGTAAAAAAGAACTTTCTCCGATTAGTTTTAAATGTGCCCCATGCTAACTTCATGGAGTGTCCCCTAGTCCTTCTACTATCCGAAAGAGTAAATAACCGATTCACATCTACCCGTTCTAGACCTCTCATGATTTTAAACACCTCTATCATATCCCCCCTCAGTCGTCTCTTCTCCAAGCTGAAAAGTCCTAACCTCTTTAGTCTTTCCTCATAGGGGAGTTGTTCCATTCCCCTTATCATTTTGGTAGCCCTTCTCTGTACCTTCTCCATCGCAATTATATCTTTTTTGAGATGTGGCGACCAGAATTGTACACAGTATTCAAGGTGCGGTCTCACCATGGAGTGATACAGAGGCATTATGACATTTTCCGTTTTATTCATCATTCCTTTTCTAATAATTCCCAACATTCTGTTTGCTTTTTTGACTGCCGCAGCACACTGAACCGACGATTTCAATGTGTTATCCACTATGACACCTAGATCTCTTTCTTGGGTTGTAGCACCTAATATGGAACCCAACATCGTGTAATTATAGCATGGGTTATTTTTCCCTATATGCATCACCTTGCACTTATCCACATTAAATTTCATCTGCCATTTGGATGCCCAATTTTCCAGTCTCACAAGGTCTTCCTGCAATTTATCACAATCTGCTTGTGATTTAACTACTCTGCACAATTTTGTGTCATCTGCAAATTTGATTATCTCACTCGTCGTATTTCTTTCCAGATCATTTATAAATATATTGAACAGTAAGGGTCCCAACACAGAACCCTGAGGTACTCCACTGTCCACTCCCTTCCACTGAGAAAATTGCCCATTTAATCCTACTCTCTGTTTCCTGTCTTTTAGCCAGTTTGCAATCCACGAAAGGACATCGCCACCTATCCCATGACTTTTTACTTTTCCTAGAAGCCTCTCATGAGGAACTTTGTCAAACGCCTTCTGAAAATCCAAGTATACTATATCTACCGGTTCACCTTGATCCCCAAGCATTACAGTGCAGTGAATTGCAAATGGTACAAAATCATAAAAAGAAACCAAAATCTGGAATGTAAGAAATCACATAAAGCAGAAAGGTGCCTAAACACATAAGGTGTACAGTGCAGTACATTGTAAACAGCACAAATGTGTCTAAAAACCAAAGGCATACATTGAGGGCCATTGAAAATAGCACAAGGGCTTTTAAATCCCCAAGGAATGAAGTACAGTCAAAAGCAAACAGTATAAAGCTGTCTAAAACAATCACAAACAGTACAAATATGTCTAATCCCCCAAGACTTAGAGTGCAATCCCTTGCAAACAGCACAAAGATGACTAAAACCCCAAGGTATGGAGTATAGTCACTGCAAAAAGTACAAAGCATCCATAACTCCCAAAGCAAAGAGTTTCAGTTAATCAGAAGCAGCACAAAGGCATAAACAGACCTTGACAGCAAGACAGAAATCCATAAAAGAAGTGGATTGGGAGGAGAAAATTGTATTATTTTCTTTTTTCAAACTTTTTTTTCTGGGGTCAAAATATCACAATATAACCAACAAAGAAAGAGGGAAGGAGAATTAGGCTGAAATCTAAACAGCAAACAATACAGAGTTACTAAAACTCCCATGCTGGTACATCATAGAAATGGCAGATAGGCATATTAACAGCATGATCCTCAAGATAGTATATCAGGGCATGGAAGATAGGCAGAGAATAGCAGCAAGACCCATAAGGTCTTAGGAATCAAGGGTATGGAAGCTATGTAGGTGATACCTGACATTTGTACTATTGTATACAATAGGGATGTGAATCGTTTTAGGACGATTAAAATTATCGTCCGATAATTTTAATATCGTCTTAAACCGTTATGGAACACAATACAATACAGATTCTAACGATTTATCGTTATAAATCGTTAGAATCGTGAGCCGGCACACTAAAACCCCCTAAAACCCACCCCCGACCCTTTAAATTAAATCCCCCACCCTCCCGAACCCCCCCCAAATAACTTAAATAACCTGCGGGTCCAGCGGCGGTCCGGAACGGCAGCGGTCCGGAACGGGCTCCTGCTCCTGCATCTTGTCGTCTTCGGCCGGCGCCATTTTCCAAAATGGCGCCGAAAAATGGCGGCGGCCATAGACGAAAAAGATTGGACGGCAGGAGGTCCTTCCGGACCCCCGCTGGACTTTTGGCAAGTCTCGTGGGGGTCAGGAGGCCCCCCACAAGCTGGCCAAAAGTTCCTGGAGGTCCAGCGGGGGTCAGGGAGCGATTTCCCGCCGCAAATCGTTTTCGTACGGAAAATGGCGCCGGCCATACGCGTATGGCCGGCGCCATTTTCCGTATGGAAAATGGCGCCGGCAGGAGATCGACTGCAGGAGGTCGTTCAGCGAGGGTTCCGGCGCCTCGCTGAACGACCTCCTGCAGTCGATCTCCTGCCGGCGCCATTTTCCGTACGGAAAATGGCGCCAGCCATACGCGTATGGCCGGCGCCATTTTCCGTACGAAAACGATTCGCGGCGGGAAATCGCTCCCTGACCCCCGCTGGACCTCCAGGAACTTTTGGCCAGCTTGTGGGGGGCCTCCTGACCCCCACGAGACTTGCCAAAAGTCCAGCGGGGGTCCGGAAGGACCTCCTGCCGTCCAATCTTTTTCGTCTATGGCCGCCGCCATTTTTCGGCGCCATTTTGGAAAATGGCGCCGGCCGAAGACGACAAGATGCAGGAGCAGGAGCCCGTTCCGGACCGCTGCCGTTCCGGACCGCCGCTGGACCCGCAGGTTATTTAAGTTATTTGGGGGGGGTTCGGGAGGGTGGGGGATTTAATTTAAAGGGTCGGGGGTGGGTTTTAGGGGGTTTTAATGTGCCGGTTTTTCGATTTTTCGATTTTTCGATTTTTTAACGATTTTTCACGATTTTTCACGATATTTTACCCCCCCAAACGGCAACAATACGATTCCCTCCCCCTCCCAGCCGAAATCGATCGTTAAGACGATCGAGGACACGATTCACATCCCTAGTATACAATGATATATGCATTCTGATCACAAATGAACACTGTCATGTATGTTCCAGCAAAGAACACTGTCTCAGCACAGAAAAACAAGAAAAGCAGCTTTGACCAGGACAACAATGCTACCCAGCTTTTCTGATTTTCTTCTTTGATTAAGAGCTGTAAGCAGCCCCAGGACTGCGAGGTCAAAGACTCATAAACAACTCAAGTCTACCTGGAAACAAGTCTAAACAACCAATCCAAGCAAGGGCCTCACAGGTGAACTCCAAAAGCAATGTAATCTCCTAGAGCAGAAAAACAGCCTATCCAAAGACAGTTCATCAGATAGGAGCAGTGACACTACTCCCATCTGCCTTAACCAGATGTAAGAACATAAGAACATAAGAAAATGCCATACTGGGTCAGGCCAAGGGTCCATCAAGCTCAGCATCCTGTTTCCAACAGTGGCCAATCCAGGCCATAAGAACCTGGCAAGTACCCAAAAACTAAGTCTATTCCATGTTACCATTGCTAATGGCAGTGGCTATTCTCTAAGTGAACTTAATAGCAGGTAATGGACTTCTCCTCCAAGAACTTATCCAATCCTTTTTTAAACACAGCTATACTAACTGCACTAACCACATCCTCTGGCAGAGGATGTGGTTAGTGCAGGGTGGTAGTACAGGGTGGTGATGAATTTCCTACTAAATGTAACCCTGGAGGGGACTTTGCAATTGGGGGGTGACACATGCAGCAGTTCTTGAAGGGGATGGGCATTCGAGGCAATCATTTCTCCAGTGTTCCTCATTACTACCTTCTTGCCTTGGGACAGTTTTATGGAACACTACCTCATCTGCTCTATGATGGGTTGCCACAGCAGACATATGGGAGGGGACTGTTGGCCTGCTACTTGACTGGTGGAAGGAGCTGTGGGATAACCTTGGGAAAAAAAAACTTCCCCTTTTCAACCCTTTATCTATTTTATTTAAAAAAAAATGGTTCTAGTTGCTAAGTTGACTGTTAAGCATGCTGCATGTTTTGCTCCGTTTAATATCTTATTGTAAAGCCTGTTGCTGAATTATATTTTGCTGTAAACCGAGGTGATGTACTGTACGTGCCGCGGTATATAAAAAAATCTCTAAATAAATAAATAAAGTCACCAGTCTCTCCTGATGCCAATGCTAATGAGTCTGCTTCTGCAGGTGATGTATATCAACATTTGTCAGATACCCATTTGCTTTCCTTGACTGATATCCTTGCTACAGTAAACACACTAAGCAAAACATGAGTCTGCCTTCACTTTAAAGTACCTCCAGATCAGTGATGCTTTCCATGATCTCTTCTCTACATCCTTGGTGGCTGATGCTGTCACTGGATTTGAGGCTGAAGGTGGACCCTGAAGAAAAATACCAGGGGCATTACTCACACTTTCTTCCTATACTGCCTGCCTTTTCTTACCACTGTCATTATCATCTATCTCCCCCATAACTGAACTGGAGGTTAGATTATTTCTACTGACTAATACTCTGAAATATTCTTATGCTACTAGCTTTTCAAGTTCTGATTCAGAGAATGCCAGACAAAATTGTTCCTCAGAATCAGTTGGTGAAAATACTGACTTTACTGCCTCAGACACAGTAACCATAGAGGAGTGTGCTCATGCTTCTTGTTTTGAGTGTTGCACTTCTGTTGCCCTTGCCCTGTCAATGCCAATCTTTGATTACTCTCCCACCTTTTCCATCTCTTCCAAAATGAGAGGAATAGATGGCACTGGCACATACTCTCCAAATCTCAAATGCTTCTCCATTGATCTGCCAGAACTTCCCCTCCTGCAATTCTACAGCCTAAAAAGTTTTTTTTTTTCTATTTAGGGGCAGAAATAGTGCTTTTTTAAATTGCTGCTACTAGACTGGGCTGGATCTGTACCAGTTCCTTTGTCCCTGTCAAGGCTGACATTCTCTCCTCTCCTTTTTTCACAATATGATAGAATTTATTGATGTATACTGCCTATTGGGGGTTTGAATATTACAAATGAATTCATTTATTGATACTCTAACTGTACCCTAACTCACAGTGCCATTCACTTTATAGAAACCTGTCTGTCTCACACACACACAGACACATATAAAGTGTATGTCTGCTGTGAGGTGTGCATTCAGTGCTGACTGACTTCACACACAAAAAGAAAAAACAGTTAAACAGAACCAAAAAGGCTGGCAACCTGGTTAAACTTTTCTTCTCTTCAGTCTGTCAGTGTGCTGCGCTCTCCTCACTGACCAGAATAAAAAAAAAATCTACAAGCACTGCTACTATCGTAACATCTTCTCCTTCCCTGACCTTCCCCCATGAAGAAAAAAATAAAAATCAGCAGTGCACTGCCTCTGTCTTTCTGGTAAAGTGAGTGAGACTATGCAGCAGACAAAAGATCAGAAGCAGATCTTTGCCAGTGCCAAACCATAAAATGTCCAAGCATTTTTTTAAACACTATGAGAGCTTCCTTCAAACACTTTTTTCTCTTCAAACAGCTAGAGTAGAAATACAGACTGCTTCTTGCACAAGCTCAGACTTTACAGTAGGAGCAGTTCAGCATAACTTGATCCAAATAGCAATTATAGGCTATTTTAAAAGAGGCTGCACAGTAATTTGTCATCTGGCTGTTCTCCTTGCCAACTTGGCCTGACTGGGCTCTGACAAGATTGTGATCTTACATAGCCAAGAATTGATTGCTATAGTTACCTCCCCATGTTTGTTCAGAGCACAGGCAAATACTTGAATGGGTTAAAGATTTGAATGGGAAACATAAGCAAATGAAATTAATACTTTTGTTTCATTCATGGGATCCTTCCATTCATTTTGGGGGTTCGCAAATGAAACAAATATGGCCGCATTTGTTGTATTTTACCCATTTGTTTCAAATAAATGGACATCCTTAATAGAAGCACTTCCTACCTCCTGATCAATGAGGCCTGCTCATAATACAAAGGATACACTGGGAGTACCAGAACTGGTGAGTTTGATAACTTTGAATTTCCAGTTGCTTATTTATTTATTTATTTATTTATTTAGAATTTTTCTATACTGGCATTCATGTGGCTAAGACATATCACGTCAGTTTACATTGAAACAGTTGTTGAATAATAGCATTACATGTAACAGGGTTTTGCAACTGGGAGCCAGGGAATAACTGGGTACATACAGTCTGAAACTTTAACAATCAAGAGTCGCAACAAACATTAATTTGCGATTACATTAAACTAAAAATAAGATTGCAATATAATCAAAAAATGTAACACTGGATTGAGGAATAACATACGGAAATTAAGAATTTAAAAATTAAAAAGGTTAAATGTTAATAATGACAGTTAGCAAGTGGCAGTGGAACTTGTGACTGTTGTGACAAGTGACAACTTGTGACTTGTGACAAGTGACAGTTGCTTGTGACTGTTGCGTCGGAGGTGGACCCTTGGGCCGAGGTGGGGTTGACACAACTCGTAGGTAGGGACCCACAGGTCCCCACTGTCAGCAGGTGGAGTGGGCTGAAGATAGAGGCCACTGGAGCTTCACCTATACCAGCCCTTGTTTCCCGCGGGTTGAGCCTTTGGGTGCCAGGGCCGGCAGGACTTAAGTGGGCATCAAGGTTGGTTTGTGAAGTAAGGTGGTTCAGACCAGAGACAGCAGCCAATAGGTGGCATAATCCTACCCTGGACTGAGTTCGGTACAGGAACTCAGGCGCAAATGGAACGGAAGGTAACTGGAGGCGCTTAAGCAAAGAAAGGCTGAAGCCTTGTAAGTCCCCGACCAGGGGATAGGCTAGAGGAGGCATCACTGACAGGCTTGGATCAGGGCTGGTGGCAAGCGAAGGTAGCAAGCAGGGGCATCTTGGCTGGCAACACTGGGGATCATGGCAGAATCGGAGGCACCGGAGGTGACCCGAGGTCAGAACTGGTGGCCCACCACTGCCACTGAAGAGGAACCAGGACCTGGAGTCCATGCAAGAAGGTGAGAGGGCCATGCCGCAGGTCTGCCACGGGCAGCACACATAACAGTGACATGCTGACAATCAAAGATTTTGATTGTCAGCATTGTTGATATTCTGGTTTAACACTGACCCCTAGATTCATCAAAATGCTACAAATTTTGCATGAATAGAAAAAGGAGTATGGTTACCACAACATATGTTAAATTTATCACACCTGTGATATTTCTACTTCAGGCATGAGAGAGAGAGAGAGAAAGAGTGAAAGAGAGAGAGAGAAACTCTTGATAAGGTTTGCATAGTAGTCAACTATTTACACCACTATAGAAGGGTAATTTAGGAACTCAAGGTGAGGTTTTGGTGGTGGACTAGGTTTTTGGGGCGAGTTTTACTTGCACAGCCAGACATACGAACAGCACAGTACACATCAGTGAAGATTTGATGTGATTTGGTATGAGGAATGATACACAAAGATGAGATTTCTACAATGTTCTCTCACCCTAGTTTGATGCATCTCTACCTGGGTACTATCAAGATAGTGTTGTGCTCCGCGGTCGTGGGATGCCACGACCGCGCTCCCCTACCTCCTCCATGGCGGCGGCCCGCCGCGACAACCTCGGGGAACCCCGGACCCGGGGCCCGGCGCGGCTCCCCGGTCTGACCGCGGGGCAGAGGGCTGTCCTTGCTCTGCTCCTGCGCCGTCCTTGCAGCCCTTCCTCTGCGGAGGGAATCAAAGATGGTCACCGCCATCCTTAGGTGCAAGGCCACGCCCCTTCATTAGAATTAAAGGGACCTGATCCCTTTAATTCACCACAGCTGTTCCTTAGGAGCCTGAGCAGAGGAAGTATATAAGGAGACTTCCTCTGCTCATTCCCTGACTCGGCAACATCCCATCGCTGTCTAGTCTGCTTGCCTTGGCGAGTTCCTTGTACTTGGACGCTGGTTCCTGTTTTTGTCTTGGTGTTCCTGGTTCCTGACTTCGGATTGGCTTACGGTGATTCTCTGGTTCCCGACTTCGGATTGGCTGATGGTGATTCTCTGGTTCCTGACCTTGGCTTGGCAAGCTGTGATTCTCTGGCACTCGACTTTGGACTGGTGAGCGTTGACCCTCTGGTACTCGACCTAGGACTTCTCCAAGACTCCGTCTCCAAGGGCCCACCTAAGTCCCAGCGGCCCGGGTCCCTACGGGCTACTCCTGGGGGGACTGCGGGCTTCCAGGGCAAAGCTCCAGTTGGCCTTTGCACCGTTACCTGACCTCACGAGGTCCACCTAAGTCCCAGCGGTCGGGTCCCTACGGGCTCCTCCCGGGGAGACCGCAGACCACCAGTGGTGAAGACACAGCGCCTCGTCTCGACTCTTCATCGCCCCCGGATTCACCACAGTCTCCAGTGCCAAGGGTCAACTGGTCCTGCCTCCTGTTCTGCCTCGCCACCCGACGAGAGAGCCTACAGACCCTCCGAAAGGTATTCCATCCTCTCGTCAGCCAAGGGTCCACAAGCCTGAGCATAACAGCTAGGGCGAGAGAACACTGTTGAAATCTCATCTTTGTGTATCTTTCCTCATTCTAAATCTCATCAAATCTTCACTGATGTTAGTGTGTTGTTCGTACATCTTCCTGTGCATGTAAAACTGGCCCCAAAACACTAGTCCACAACCAAAACCTCACCTTGAGTTACTAGATGACCCTCCTATAGTGGTGTGAATAGTTGACTAATATATGTGCTACCCTAGAGGCTCTCTCTCTTTGATAAATGTCACAAGTTTCATTTTGGGTATATCGCACAACTTAATGTCAGGAAAAAAGGTGTAATTATTTCTGGCATTAAAAACATGCAATAATGTGTGTTACGCTATCGCACGCAGCGTTAATACTCCTCATTTTCATAAACCCCACCCAAACTCCTCCCCCTTCGACTAAAAACTAAAAATTTGCATTGCATCTTGTGATGTGATAAATATTATGCAAGTGTTATGGCATTAGGGCTCTAACGCCTGCGATAATGGCCTAACGTAACTTTATGAATAACCCTATAAATTTGCTCATGTGGTACTACTCTAGTAAGATGAAAGCACTAAACTGATAACAGTACAGACTTTATAAAAGTCTTCTGGACAATTTTAAAATTTCTAAAAAGTAGCAAAGATGAGCAACTTTTCTTTTGTAACAGAAGAAGGTACAGAAATGTTTCACTATGGTAATTTTATATAATATAAAATTGAAAAACATATTCACAGGTATGGAAAAGGCCTGCATCAGACCTGAGGTATGAGAAAAATTGAAGATGCATTCTTCCACATACACTATTATTTCCATTCAAAGCCTAATTAGGTGGCATCACCTAAATTGGGAAAACATATCTGACAATCTAGAGTAACTGCATTTGTTCTGTTACAGAATATTTTTTGTTTGTTTTCTTTCTCCAAATGAGAGACATATTTTGGAAAGACAGCAAATAAATGTAAGTTATAAATCTGATACCAGCTGTGTTGATATAAAACTACTGTCAAGAATGTGTTAACAGGAAAACATGAGCTTCTCTAGTTCATTACTTTAACATACATAAAGAAATATGAAAATCCCTATACAAAGAGATAATGAGAATCTATACTGTTTGACTAGCCTCAGATATATATTAGATACTAATATACTAAGTTAATTCATAATTATGATTTTCAGTCAAGTATATGATTTAAAGGCAGATGGTGGATAATTATAAATTGTAAGTATGTTGTACATCTTTATGTTTTGGGGGGCAATATGGTACTAAAAAAATAAAATATATGAACTTATATAAACCTCCAATGGGGTACAAGGTATAACCAGTGCCCCTAGGTTCCTGCGATTCTGCAGCTCTGGGAGATACTACATAATTAATCTGTTACCACATAATTTCCAACATGCCATACAATCAACATTCCTGAAGCTTTCCAACATCTGAATTCAATCATTTGAAGAAAGCTACAAGGTGCCTGACTTCAGTATCAGCTATCTCTCTGCTCCTGCTCCAGCTTCTCCCCTTGTAAACAGCCTGCAGCAAACAGGAAGGGAGAGGCGAAATTGGAGTGAACAGAGAAAGCAGTCCGAATGTTTGAGCCCTCCAAAATCTCTTAACTCAAAACAAAGCTGATTTTAATACAATGCCTGGATGGAGTGATATCAATTTCAAAGAATTTCATCTCTATAGAAAGATTCTTAGACTTGCATATGTGGCCAACTGTACACCTGCTGCAAAGACATGGATATGTGTTTGGGAGATTGCAACTGCTAATGTCTCACAGCTGGCAGAGAATTAATTTAAATTCAAAGAAGCCTTGACGACTGACACTACTGCTGACAAGTTTCAAATTTGTATTACTTCAACCCCTTTTGGTGTTTGTTACCATGTGCTCAATATGGAGGGAATTTTCCATATTACATTCCAGTTGTGTGTGTAAAAATAGCATTTATGTACACATATGTTATTTTATAAACTTGCAAGAACATGCAGTATCGCAAATTTTATTGGAGTAAAAAAGGGGCAGGCTAGGGGTAGGGTGGGATGGGGTTCATATGTAAGCATTCAAGTTGCTATTTTTGTAAGAGATAAATATGCATATATTACCGATCTTGTCCTAATAGTTTCAAACCTGCTAAATGACTCGAGCAACTGAAAATAGATATGTCTTTTTTTTTTTTTTTGGCAGTTTTGGGTGGGAGGTCAGGTAAACGGGTGGAGGTTCAGTGTGAAGTGCTAGAGTTTGTAAATGATCTCATAAAGGCCTGGGTGAATTGGTGGAGATAGCGGCCAACTGGTGATTCCAATCTTGTGGGCAAGTAAGTATTTTCAGAACGGTGTATGCTATGCACATATTTTAAAATATATCTGGCTCTATGTTTAATTTTGTGTTTTATATGTAAATTGTTTCAACTTTTTTTAAATGGGTAGAGAAAATATACATGCTCCTGAATTAGGAATATAAGTGTAAATATGTGTACTTTGGGGGCAGAAATACACAGTTTATAAAATATAAGCATAAATCGTGCAAATAATGTACCACAGGATATTTTTAAAACTGGCTCTCTATTGTGCACATATCTTTCTGTATAACTGAAAGCATGAAAAACTGCTGATACTGAACCCAGCTTCAGAGTTTATAAGCTCATGTAGTCATAAAGAAGACTAGGCCTTTCTGAAGAAACTGTATTTCAAGTCAAAACATAAGAACATAAGAAATTGCCATGCTGGGACAGACCAAGGGTCCATCAAGCCCAGCATCCTGTTTCCAACAGAGGCCAAAAACCAGGCCACAAGAACCTGGCAATTACCCAAATACTAAGAAGAACCCATGCTACTGATGCAATTAATAGCAGTGGCTATTCCCTAAGTATAATTGATTAATAGCCATTAATGGACTTCTCCTCCAAGAACTTATCCAAACCTTTTTTGAACCCAGCTACACTAAGGGGCGGATTTTCAGAGCCCTGCTCGCGTAAATCCGCCCAAAACCGGGCGGATTTACGCGAGCAGGGCCCTGCGCGCCGGTGAGCCTATTTTACATAGGCTCACCGGCGCGCGCAGAACCCCGGGACTCGCGTAAGTCCCGGGGTTTTCGGAGTGGGCGTGTCGGGGGGCGGGGCCGGAGCGCGCGGCGTTGCGGGGGCGTGTCGGCAGCGTTTTGGGGGCGGGTACGGGGGCGTGGCCGCGCCCTCCGTTCCTGCCCCCAGGTCGCGGCCCGGCGCGCAGGAGGCCCGCTGGCGCGCGGGGAAATCCCCCGACAAAGGTAGGATGGGGGTTTAGACAGGGCCGGGCGGGTGGGTTAGGTAGGGGAAGGGAGGGGAAGGTGAGGGGAGGGCAAAGGAAAGTTCCCTTCTAGGCCGCTCCGATTTCGGAGCGGCCTAGGAGGGAACGGGGGTAGGCTGCGCGGCTCGGCGCGCGCAGGCTATACGAAATCGATAGCCTTGCGCGCGCCGATCCAGGATTTTAGCCGATACGCGCGACTACGCGCGTATCTACTAAAATCCAGCGTACTTTTGTTTGCGCCTGGAGCGCAAACAAAAGTAGGCTGTTCGCGCTCGTCTGAAAATCTACCCCTAACTGCACTAACCACATCCTCTGGCAACAAATTCCAGAGCTTTATTGTGCGTTGAGTGAAAAAGAATTTTCTCCGATTAGACTTAAATGTGCAACTTGCTAACTTCATGGAATGCCCCCTAGTCCTTCTATTATTCGAAAGTGTAAATAACCGAGTCACATCTACTCATTCAAGTGACATTTCACAGTTAAAAGTTTATATGTTTTAACTTGATACATTTTTTATTTTTTAATTTAGTACATTTTAAGGTGAATTTTAAAAGCCTGGTGCACACATCAATTAGGGATTGCTCACACAAACTGGGCTTGCACGCGCCAACCAGATTTTAAAAGCCGCTTAGATATGCACATATCTCCCACAGCACACACATCTCAAAAGTTTTCAAAAAAGGGCAGTACATGGGCATGGTCTAGGCAGAGGATGTGCATTTTGGGGCATGGTCAAGAGATGTGTGTGTAAATAGTTATGTGCCTGGGTGTGCACCCAGATCCTCTGCTGCATACGTTTTCTTCTGCTATGGAGGAGGTGTAAATCTATATAAATAAAAATGTTAAATAGTTTGTACCAAATCGCTAATCTCAGCAACCACTTAACCGATTGCGTTCAAATTTGGACACAAGTTTAACCTCACATACGGCAAGGAACTTCTACACTTACATTACATATATGTCACACCGGGGGCTGGTAAAAAAGTTTTAAAATTTGGTTCCACAAAACAGCGACATCTGGTGGACATAAGCGGAAGCTCTTACACCTTGCACAAACGCTCACACCCCACACACGCGTGACCAATGTTTGGGATTCACACACCCTCCGACCAGACACAAATCCACCCTCCTCACACACCCCCGCACACATGCCAATGGTACTTATTTCACACACCCTCAAAAAAACCACAAAAACCCACTAAATACCAGCATGCTACACCAGGAGGCCACTCACATGCCACATGTTTGCTATTCCCACACCCTACGAACTCACACAAAAACACCCTCCTCACACCCCTCATGCACATGACTTTTCTACTTACTGCCCTCACCTCCGAACGCACGGAAAACTGCAGAATAATTCGGGCTGCTCCAGCGGGAGGGGGCAACACCGCTCCGGGACACATCGCATACACTACGGCTGTCGACTGCCAGCAATCAAAATGGCGCTCACGGCTCTTTCCCTTACTAGGACTTTCTGAACTGGCAACCGGCGCACCTTCGCCCTTACTATCTGAGCGAGACGACCACTCCCATTGCTCCACCTCGAGGGCCCGGCGCCAATACTTCCATGCCGGAACGAACGCCTGCTCTACCGACTACCATTTTTGAAAGGTATCATCGGGCCTGCAGGGGGGGGGGCGTGGGAATGTTCTTGCGTCCATGTTCGGAGGGGGGGGGCAGGGGGCAGTTCCGAGATTCTGCAAATCTTGTGGGTTAGTCTATTTCGCCGGCCTGGTGGGGGGGAAGGGAGGGTGGGAGGAGGCTTATTTAAACACAACGTTTCTGTGGGGATTACTTTGTGGTGCAAAGGGGGAGGGCACACACAAACACATACACAAAATGTGCACCATCTCCGAAAGGTTACAAATCAGCCCTCACCAGGTGGGCAGTCACTGAGGTGACAGTGAGGGGAGGGAGAATGAGGAGGGAGGTAACTGTCAGGGGAGGAAGAATGAGGGGAGAGGTGAGTGTGAGGGGACAGAGTTGGAGTGGGGACAGGGGAGGGAAGGGGGGGGGGAATGACCAAGGGGGAAGAGGATGAGTGACTGAGCTAAATGAGCAAGGGGAAGGGGCAGGGAGGGCAAAGAATCTGACTCAGTCACTGCAACGCGTGGCAGGGGTCCGCTAGTTATAAATAAAGAAAACTAGGTAGATCTGTGTAGTTTTAAGTGTCAGGACTATCTGGGGAGGGGGGTTTGGAGTACCTTAACTGGGTGAACTGGGGATAAACTGGTAAAACTGGGAATGGTATTGGCATGTGCCCCTTTTAAAATCCCCCGACTTATATAGTAGAAATGGAATTTGTGTACCCACTTAAAATTCGGTGCACATGTGAACATGGCCAGGCTGTTTTACAACATGTGTGCACTTACGCGCATATGTTTTAAAATAACCAAGTCCCTGGCCGTGGGCCGGTGATTGGTTGCACATGTGTGCACCCATGCCAATTTGAAAGTTACCATCCATGTATTTATTATATAGTTAAATATTGCTTAAGGATGAATAACATGAATGGTTTATAAAAAAAAAAATTGGCTTTTTTGATAGAGAATTAAATCTTTATACAAAATTTTGGAAATTTGCTACATAATTGCCAAAGAATTTTGAAAAATTTGTCACTGAATTTGCTAAGCCACATAATTTTGTAAAATATGCTGCAGGAAATGCGGGCTCTGGATATAGCTGCTATTAGTGGCACAAAATGGATAGACTGAAAGAGGCAGTTACTTACTGCCCTTTTTATTATACAAGCATTTTATGAATGGATACTGCAATTACACCTTTAAATTAGATATGAATACTTATTAGCATGAAAGAACATAAAAGGTAAATTTCAAATAAGTATATAAAAGTTGGTAAGAACTACAAATTGTTTTAGCAGAAATATGCAGCCTGTTATTTTTATTTTATTGTTTTTATTTTTTGTGGTTTTAGTTGTTTTATTTCTTTGTCATTTCATTTTACAAATGCCTCTGTATTATTTCATGTTTTTTATTTTATACAATTGTGAGTGTTTAGTTGTAAACCACTCAGAATATTAGATGGGCTATTTAAAAACCTGAAATAAATAAATGGATTGACTGATTAATTAATTAATTAGCAAACCCTGTACAATTCGTACATCTCACTCTACATGCAAAACTGGCCCCTAAACCCTATACCACAACTAACACCTCACCTCAACCTATCAGGTGGCCCTCCTATAGAGATATAAATAGGTGCACACAGTGAGTCTCTCTCTCTCTCTCTCCCCCCAAGTCCAGAAATGGACAAAATGCAATTCCAAAAATTTATTGTGAATTGCATTGTGGCCATATTGCACGGCTTAACACTACAGAAAAAGGTATAGTTAAAAAATGTGTGATAGCATGTGTTAT
The DNA here is from genome assembly GCF_901001135.1 of Rhinatrema bivittatum. NCBI lineage: Eukaryota > Metazoa > Chordata > Amphibia > Gymnophiona > Rhinatrematidae > Rhinatrema > Rhinatrema bivittatum. The sequence goes on along the minus strand of NC_042616.1, from coordinate 586,311,134 downwards.
GCTATTGCACAGTGCGATATGGCCCATTAGTCCTCCCCAATCCCGCCCACCCCAAAGGTTTGCATTTGCCCTGTGCGGTACAGTGCTTTTCGCATGCAAAAATGCCATAACACACTTTCATGCATGACCCTGATAGATTGAACAGGCACAAAAGCATATTTAAGCAGAAGCATGCATTTTTAACCATTGGACCTTGATATCTATGATTTTACAAATACTGTACACTAGCCACCCAAATTTGCAAGATCATTGAAATTCATCTATGATCATCATGTAATTTAATTCAATTTTAGGAAATTTACTAAACTGTGATTTTTTCACTGGAGGGTTCCCACTATCGCAGTTGAAGTTTTGCTGTGATAGTAGGCTCCTCCCCCCAAAAACATTGTGGCTAGATGGTGTGTTGTTTTGTCTTGCTAGCAGCCCTTTAGGCATGATAATGGTCTCAACATCAAGGGACCGCCATTACCTTAAAGACCGTAACCACTGAAAAATTGGCCACAAAAATATAGAATTGAGTGGGGGTCAAGACTGATCTCTGGCTCACTCCTGGCCCACCAGTCAACAGCCTTGACTTCTGCTCAACTTCTTCTTTTTTTGCCATGCCATTTAGCTTTGTGCATGACCCTTTAAATGTAATGTGGGAGCCTCGGGAACTATGCTAGGTTCCCAGGACTCCTACATTAGATTTAACAAATCCCAGGAAGGTTGTATTAATTAATCACAGCTGACCACTTTCTCAGTCGGCTGTGATAAATTGTAAACATTGAATTGCCTCTTAATGAGCTGCTTTGCACAGATTTGCAAAATTCATGAATGCAAATGACATGCAAAGCAGATGATTATAATACAGAGGGGAACTGAGCAGGGCCATGCAAAATATCATGCAATATCACTGTGATAGTGGTTTATCTCATGATATATGCTGTTTAATGGGCTAGATTTTAAAAGCCCTGTGCGCCGGTGCGCCTATTTTGCATAGGCCGCTGGCGCGCGCAAAGCCCCGGGACATGCGTAAGTCCCGGGACTTCGTAAAAGGGATGGGAGGGGGCGTGTCCAGGGGGCATGTCCGGGGTCAGGGGGCAGTCCGGGGCGGGTTCGGGGGCGGGCCGGGAGGGCGGTCCCGAGTCCCCCGGCATTGTGGCCTGTGCCGGGGGATGCGAGGCAGCGCGCGCAAGTTACGCCTGCTTCAAGCAGGCGTAACTTGCCTAACAAAGGTAGGGGGGATTTAGGTAGGGCTGGGGGGTGGGTTAGGTAGGGGAAGGGAGGGGAAGGTGGGGGGACGCGGAAGGAAAGCGGCCTCGAAGGGAACGGAGGCAGGCTGCGCGGCTCGGCATGCACAGGCTGCTGATTTTGCGCAGCCTTGCGCGCAACCGACCCCGGATTTTATAAGATACATGTGGCTACGCGCATATCTTATAAAATCCGGCATACTTTTTAAAGATCTACCTCAGCGTGCGTTAGAATCCTATCTTGACTTGCTAAATCTCCCTCTTAGTTTTTCATTTAATTTCTAAATGTACATCCCATCACTCCACAATTTGTGGCAAGGTACATAAAAAACATACATAAAATTATATTGAGAGCACATATATCATATAAGCAACACAAGTCTGAATGAAGTTATAATCAATAACAAAGATTTTTGGTTAAGCTGTGGTGCATCAAAATAGTGTCATAATATTCATGCACTAACAGAATCTCTATCTTATTTTGAGTTAAATATTAATTCTTGCATGCCATTTTGGTTTTACAAAATGATGACATCCCATTGAGCAACTTCACAAATAAGACCAACTCTCAATATCTGAAAGAAGAACAACTCTTGATATCTGAATCAAAGATAGCCAGTCCTATTCTGATTTGAAGTTAGCTGTAGAACTTTTGCTTATCTGTTGAAGGGCTTAACAGAATGAAATGACATTTTAAGTTAGCATTCTAACCAGAAGGCACACTTATAAAACAAAAACTAACACTTTGGTTTCTATTTCCATACCTTGTTGTACTCATCACTTTCATGGCACATTCTAAGCAAAATGTTGCACTTCCAGCATTGTACTTTCAAAAAAGCTGAGCTGTGAATTTTCAGGCTTTCTAAAGAATTCCTAGGTGCACCCCATAAATGTGGAACTTGCTGTTATATCTTGTCCTGTATTGCACACAAATACACCTATATCCTATTTCTTAAAAGGGAGAATTTTATTTCCTTTTTGTCACTTATCTGCCCTTTACCCCATCCTAAAAATCTGTCTCACAGTCATCGCACAATTTCACATAATCTCTGCACGACTGTCTTGATCGGTGCATTGGTCACATAACAACAGCATACTAAGCAAGATAGAGAGAGACTCTAAGTATCGAAGCCCAAGAAGGTGGCACTCTGTGGCAAAGAATATTACATCGTTTTTTAGCTTGCTCTTATTCCCTTTTCCTTTCAATCCCATTTGGAGATTGACTCCTGTGCTCCCCTCTGATACCTGAGAGAGCAGAAGCCAAGCCATTCTAGTCAGCCATTGTTTGACAACAGTCAACATGCTTTGTAACCTTCTTCCACCTTTAGGAATTGCAAGTATTTATTTATTTTATTTTATTTAAATTCTTTTAATATACCGATGCTCAAGACCAGGTCTTATCGTACCGGTTTACAATAAAATTAGGGGGTAAACCAGTTAACACTGAAAGCGAAAGTTACATTACAACAGGGAATGTGGAACAAGGCTGTTAGAAAAAAAAAAAAGGGATAGATTAACAATTTCTAACTGGAGAGCAGTGCATGTAAGCAGAGAGTAATTGCTTACATGGTAAGAATTATATACAATTAACACAGTGGAGTCGGTTAGGCAAGTTATATGAGAGCGCAGTTAGCAGAAAAATAGTTCCTTTGTGCGGCGGAAAGAGGACGCAACCATGGGGTGTTGGTCCGTGTGGGTAACCATAAGGCTTCTTCAAGGATATGCTTGGGCAAACAGCCATGTTTTTAATTTTTTTCTGAATGTGATATGACAATGTTCCTGGCGGAGATCTGGCGGGAGAGAATTCCAGTGATGCGGACCGGCAGTTGATAGCACTCGTTTTTCAATGGCATTGTGTATAGCGAATTTGTTCGGGGGAGCCTGGAGGGAGACTCTGTATGCAGATCTGGTAGGTCTTGCTGAGGAGTGTGGTTTGAGGGGGTATGGTGAGTTGGAGAGAGGATTGCTGGAATATGGTTTTGTGAATGATGGTCAGTGTCTTGAAGAGAATTCTGTAGCGGATGGGTAGCCAGTGAAGTATTTTTAGAATCGGTGTGATGTGGTCCATACGGCGAGAGTTTGTGAGGATCCTGGCTGCAGCGTTTTGCAGCATTTGCAGAGGTTTGGTAGAAGAGGTCGGGAGACCAAGCAGCAGCGCATTACAATAATCAAACTTTGAGAATAGTATGGCTTGAAGGACCGAACGGTAGTCATGGAAGTGTAGGAGAGGTCTTAACTGTTTTAGGACCTGTAGTTTGTAAAAACCTTCTTTAGTGGTGTTGGTAATGAATTTTTTAAGGTTCATTCTGGAGTCTAGGATGGCTCCAAGGTCTCTCACTTGATTTACTAGTATTACCTCAGTGGCAATCCCAGGATCAGATAGCTAGTTAAATGGCAATTTTCAAAGCCATTTACCTGGGTAAATTATGATTCTCTTGCATAAAATAGCATAGCAGAAAATTACCCTCATAATTTATAAAAAATGTGCATATATCTTTTTAAAAAGTCTTACTTGTGCATGTATTTGAAATCAATAGTTCACTGATTCCTCTGCCAGTTCACCCAATCTATCTTTGGCACACCGTGACCTAAACTCTCTAGCACATCACCCTTAGCCCTCACCAGTTCACCCAAAACTCCCATCCAAAAACTTCAGCCAACAGACAAGTCCGATTTCATTTGCACCAATCAATGAGTAGGTGTAAAAGTGTACAAATAAGTTTGGTAATGTTAATGTATACATATATATCTCTTACAAAATAGCAACTGCCATGCATACTTTGAAACCATTCCCTGGAATGCCCCACGCCTGCCCCTTTTTTCCACTAGTAAAATGTGCACAAGAAATGGAAAATACACTCTCAACATTTATAAAATAGTAAACCAATGTGTGAAACCCTTTGAAAATTTACTCCTCGGTGTGAATCTGGCAGTTAAACATCTTAACCAACAGATCTTCTTCAAGCATCCAAGGACTGAACATAATAAACAAATGCTGGGAATAATATTGACCCCAGGGTCACTACATGAGCTGACTTCCAGGAGTTTGACTCAGAGTCCCCACTTTTGATCTGCTAGCTCCTGTCCTTCAAATGCAAGATACATCATTCTAGAATTTTTCTCTCAAGACCCACCCAAAGTGGTGAGCGGAGAAACCCCAGACTGTGTAAGTGCGTTATTTTAAATTAACAAACCCTCAAGAGTGTTAAGATCAGCTGGTTGAAATGTATTACATTTCAACACTGTGCCCAGTATGCCTCCATGAAACATGCACAAAGGTTTTTACAGTTGCTGGTCCCCAATTATGGAACTCAACCCTGGATGAGATCAGATCTATCAAGTGCATGCAAACATTTAGAAAAAAAAAATGAAAGTATACCTATTTAAAAGTTGAATGCCAACAGGTTTTAGTTTTCATGCTATTTGAAAGAGGGCCCTGTGCACCAGTTGTTATGATCTCGTATGTGTTAAGCTTTCTAAAAGCCTTGAGTGTGATAGCCAGTAGGGGTGTGCATTCGGATTGACCGCATTAGTAAAACGCAACTCATATTTTTTTTTTACTTAAAAAATTGATTCGACATAAACGATCGGATTTCCCACATATCGAACATAGATATGTTCGATATGTGGGAAATCGCGATTGTTGAGCCAAAATAAAAATATAAACCCCCTCACCCTCCTTAATCCCCCCCCCCCCCCCGACTTACCACAACTCCCTGGTGATGGAGCGAGGAGTGAGGACGCCATTTCTGCAATCCTTGGCGAGAAGCATGTGACGTCGGCGGCACGTCGAGTGATGCCGGCGTCACGTGATTCCCGGCTCGTTCGCGCCGGACGGCTCGTTCGGCCCAAAAAGAACTTTTGGCCAGCTTGGGGGGGCCTCCTGACCCCCCCAAGCTGGCCAAAAGTTCTTTTTGGGCCGAACGAGCCGTCCGGCGCGAACGAGCCGGGAATCACGTGGCGCCGCGTCACTCAGACGCGACGTCACGTGATTCCCGGCAAGTTCGCGCCGGACGGCTCGTTCGGCCCAAAAAGAACTTTTGGCCAGCTTGGGGGGGTCAGGAGGCCCCCCCAAGCTGGCCAAAAGTTCTTTTTGGGCCGAACGAGCCGTCCGGCGCGAACGAGCCGGGAATCACGTGGCGCCGCGTCACTCGACGTGCCACCGACGTCACATGCTTCTCGCCAAGGATTGCAGAAATGACGTCCTCACTCCTCGCTCGATCACCAGGGAGTTGTGGTAAGTCTGGGGGGGGGATTAAGGAGGGTGAGGGGGTTTAATTTTTTTTTTTGCACATATGTACATATACCCAACTCATTGGATTTTTTTTATGTCCATATTGGCCGCAAGTGGGACCCCCTTTCGGACATAAAAAATATGAACATAAAATTTTGCTCTGCACATCCCTAATAGCCAGTACTACTTAGACGGATAAGTTAGGACTTATCCGGCTAAGCAGCAGACTCTGAATATGCTCCATTTAGTTGGATAACTAATTATCTGGTTACATAGTTAGCCTGATAAATGATAGGGCAAGGTCATTCCAGGAATGAGCCAAATTACAAGGTCATTCATCAAAATGCATTTGGCCATTATCGCATGTTATAAAATCAGCGCATCAATGTGCGCACGCCAGGAACCGCACGCATATGGAACCGTGCACGCACCTTTTAAGATCCCCCCCCCATAGTAAGCATTTCACTCCAGTTTATTTGAATGAGATTTTTTTGATTTGTTGTTTTACTAGTTACATTGTAGCATAGTAATGGTGGCAGAAAAAGACCAAATGGACAATCCAGTCTGCGCAGCAAATTTCTTATGGTAGCAACTACCTCTCCATACAGGACACCCCCATGTTTCTGTTATGGGCATTAACTGCCGCTCTGTACAGATCATTCCCAAGCCTTATGTTAAGGATACTAATATTAACAATCAAAACCAAGCAACTGTTAAACCCATAACAAAATGACTGCTAGCAACATTTTTACAGGGTGAGCAGCCTTCTTGACAATCCATACAAGGCTGCTGCTTGAACATGCTTTGCTTTTGGATTGGCTGTAGAAACAGTCTTGTGCATTTTTCCTAATGTCTACTAGAAATGTGATTCGGCCGAACCATTCGGTTCAGCCTTTGTTATCGGCCCGCCGCAGGAAATTTCTTTTCCCCGCGGTTTGGGCCGATTTTTTTTGGCTGACCCGAAAAAAAAACCCCCAAACCCATCCCAGCCCTTAAAATTTAATTAAGTACAAACCCCCATCATCCCGAGCCCCCCAAGGCTTGCCAGGCCCCCCAATACTTTCCAAAAGTCCCTAGTTGGACCAGCAGGGGTCCCGGGAGCGATCTCCCCCTCTTGGGCCGTCGGCTGCCACTAATCGAAATGGCGCCAGTGGCTCTTTGCCCTTACCATGTGACAGGGGCTACCGGTGCCATCCATTGCTCCTACAATGTGACAGGGGCCGACCAATGGCACCAGTAGCCCCTGTCACATGGTAAGGGCAAAGAGCCACTGGCAACATTTTGATTAGTGGCAGCCAAAACCCCGAGAAGGGGAGATCACTCCTGGGACCCCCGCTGGATCATTAGGGACTTTCAGCAAGTCTTGAGGGGGGGGGGTCAGGCAAGTCTTGGGGGGTCGAGATGGTGGGGGTTTGCAATTAATTAAATTTGAAGGGTTGGGGTTTTTGGGTATTTTTTTAAATGTGCCCTTTCTCCCTCCCCCCCAAAAAAAAGAGATAGGAAAACCACATGAAATTTTGTGGGTTTTTCTTTCATTTTTGTCAGCTCCCCGAAATGCAATGAAATAGTAAATATCGTCTTTTTTTTCCTATATTGTTGCAAATGAATGCACATCCCTAATGGCTATGTATAAGTACTCTGGACCATAAAAGTCACGGCCCAGCATTGGCTTTCATCATTAGATGATGGAGGGGTTAAAGGGGCTCTTAGGGAAGATAAGGCCATTGCAGAAAGACTAAATGAATTCTTTGCTTCCATGTTTCCTAATGAGGATGTTGGAGAGATACCAGTTCCGGAGATGGTTTTCAAGGGTGATGAGCCAGACGAACTAAACCAAATCATTGTGAACCTGGAAGATATAGTAGGCCAGATGGACAAACTAAAGAGTAGCAAATCACCTGGACCGGATGGTATGCCTCCTAGGGTACTAAAGTAACTCAAAAAATGAAATTTCTGATCTATTAGTTAACATTTATAACCTATCATTAAAATCATCTATTGTATCTGAAGACTGGAGGGTGGCCAATGTAACCCCAATACTTAAAAAAGGCACCAGGGGTGATTTGGGTAACTATAGACCAGTGAGCCTGACATCAGTGCCAGGAAAAATAGTGGAAACTATTCTAAAGATCAAAATCGTAGAGCATATAAAAAGACATGGTTTAATGGAACACAGTCAACATAGATTTACCCAAGGGAAGTCTTGCCTAACAAATCTGCTTCATTTTTTGAAGGGGTTAATTTATTTTATTTATTTAAATGATTTATATACCGGAGGTTCCTGTATAGTATACATATCACCCCGGTTTACAAAGAACAGTAACTATCGCTAAAAAATATAGCGGTTTACATAGAACATAGAACATAATAAAAGAAGTTTTTACATTGAACAAATCTAAGTAAGCAAAGTTTTTACATTGAATAAATTAATTGAAGCAAATAGTGTATGATATTTAACCATTAATAAACATGTGGATAAAGGTGAACTGGTAGATGTAGTGTATTTGGATTTTCAGAAGGCATTTGACAAAGTCCCTCATAAGAGGCTTCTAAGAAAACTAAAAAGTCATGGGATAGGGGGCGATGTCCTTTCGTGGAATACAAACTGGTTAAAAGACAGGAAACAGAGAGTAGGATTCAATGGTCAATTTTCTCAGTGGAAAAGGGTAAACAGTGGAGTGCCTCAGGGATCTGTACTTGGACCAGTGCTTTTCAATATATATAAATGATCTGGAAAGGAATATGACGAATGAGGTTATCAAATTTGCGGACATACAAAATTATTCAGTGTAATTAAATCACAAGCGGATTGTGATACATTACAGGAGGACCTTTCAAGACTGGAAGACTGGGCATCCAAATGGCAGATGAAATCTAATGTGGACAAGTGCAAGGTGTTGCACATAGGGAAAAATAACCCTTGCTGTAGTTAGACGATGTTAGGTTCCATATTAGGAACTACCACCCACGAAAAAGATCTAGGCATCATAGTGGATAATACTTTCAAATCATTGGCTCAGTGTGTTGCAGCAGTCAAAAAAGCAAACAGAATGTTAGGAATTATTAGGAAGGAAATGGTTAACAAAACAGAAAATATCATAATGCCTCTGTATCACTCCATGGTGAGACCGCACCTTGAATACTGTGTACAATACTGGTCGCTGCATCTCAAAAAAGATATAGTTGCAATGGAGAAGGTACAGAGAAGAGCAACCAAAATTATAAAGGGGATGGAACAGCTCCCCTATGAAGAAAGGCTGAAGAGGTTAGGGCTGTTCAGCTCAGAGAACAGACGGCTGAGGGGGGATATGATAGAGGTCTTTAAGATCATGAGAGATCTTGAATGAGTAGATGTGAATCGGTTATTTACACTTTCAGATAATAGGACTAAGGGGCATTCCATGAAGTTAGTAAGCAGCACATTTAAAACTAATTGGAGAAAATTCTTTTTCACTCAATGTACAATTAAGCTCTGGAATTTGTTGCCAGAGGATGTGGTTAGTATAGCTGGGTTCAAAAAAGGTTTGGATAAGTTCTTGGAGGAGAAGTCCATTAACTGCTATTAATGAAGTTTACTTAGAGGCAGATTTTCAAAGGGGTACACTCATAAGATACGAGTGTAACCCCCGAAAACCTGCCCCAAGCTCCCCCTGCGTGTGCCGAGCCTATGTTGCATAGGCTTGGTGGTACACGCAAGCCCCGGGACGCGCATATGTCCCGGGGCTTTGAATAAGGGGCGTGTCCGGGGGCTTAGCGGCGGTCCGTGGGTGGAGCCGGAGGCGTGACAGCGATCTGGGGGGTGGGGACGGGGCAGGGAGCCAGCGGCTTGCGTAACTCCACGAAATAAGGTAGGGGGAATTTAGTTAGGGCTGGGGGGGTCGGTTAGATAGGGGAAGGGAGGGAAAGGTGGGGGGGGAACCAAAAAAAAAGTTCCCTCCAAGGCCGCTCCAATTTCGGAGCGGCCTCGGAGGGAGCGGAGGCAGGCTGCTCTGCTCTGCTCTGCTCGGCGCATGCAGGTTGCACAATTGTGCACCCCCCTGCGCGTGCTGACCCTGGATTTTATAACATGTGCGCAGAGAACAGTGCTGCAGTTGTGTCAAAATCATGTAGCTAATTTGTTAAGGGTCGTAATCCTCATGCCTTCTGTTAGGGGTAGTAGCTGCTGTTCTATGCACCCTTTTTTTAATTTCCAACTCTAATCCTTAGGGATCCATAGTGTTTATTCCATGCCTTTTTGAATTTGTTTACTGTTTTTGTCTTCAACACCACTTCTGGAAGGCATTCCAAGCATTCCCTATCCTCGCCGTGAATAAATCTATTCTGACATTGGTTCTGAGTCGTCCCCTCTGAAGTTTCATATCGTGACTTCTAGTTCTACTGTTCCTTTCCAAAGGAAAAGGTTTGCGGAACATGCATCATTAAAACCTGTGTATATGTCATTCTTTACCCTTGTAATTTGCATTATGTAGAGCAGACATCAAGAATGGTAAGTGTAGCAGTACTCAACTGAATGTCAGGACTGTTAGAACACTCTGAAAATAAATGTCTGCTCAACATACTTTTAATCTGCAATGCTACTGTGTTATTGATCAGCTCTGACAGGAGTGACAAGGTGGACTTAGGAACAATAATGGCTGTGAACTTAATAATATTAGATCTTGAAGCTCAATTCATATTCTATTTTGGGTGTGAAATCCAAAGCTGAGTGGATATTTTTTCTAAGCAGCCAGGGACTTCCTAGCTGATATAAGATTCCATTTTTGTCTGTATAAATCAGCATTCAATGTATGTTATTTTCTTTCACTTACTCGTCTCAAATTCATTTGAGTAATGGACCATCATACAGAAGAACTGTTTGATATAATCTTAAACAAAGCTATGGGTTATGTTCAAGATAATAAGAAAGCTAGTGCTAAGGATTTCTTGGGACCAATAATTACATCAAATAGTGCTATTGTATGATGGTCCTTTACCTAAATGAATTTTCAACCAAGTAAGAGAAAGAAAGTAACATACACTGAATGCTGATTTATTCAGTCTTTACTAACACTGAATTCAGTAGGGATGTGAATCGTTTTTTGACGATTTAAAATATCGTCCGATATATTTTAAATCGTCAAAAATCTTTAGGGCCACGATACAATACCATACCAATTCCCCCGATTTATCGTCAAAAAATCGTAAATCGGGGGAAGGGGGAGGGCAGGAAAACCGACACACTAAAACCCCCTAAAACCCACCCCCGACCATTTAAATTAAATCCCCCACCCTCCCGAACCCCCCCCAAATGCCTTAAATTACCTGGGGGTCCAGCGGGGGTCCGGAACGGCCTCCTGCAATTGAATTGTGTTGTCTTCAGCCGGCGCCATTTTTCAAAATGGCGGCGGAAAATGGCGGCGGCCATAGACCAACACGATTCGACTGCAGGAGGTCGTTCCGGACCCCCGCTGGACTTTTGGCAAGTCTTGTGGGGGTCAGGAGGCCCCCCCAAGCTGGCCAAAAGTCCCTGGGGGTCCAGCGGGGGTCCGGAAAACGATCTCCTGCCGCGAATCGTTTTCCGTACGGAAAATGGCGCCGGCCATACGCGTAAATAAATAAATGGACTCTCTACCTGGGTAACTTCTCAGAGCCATTTTGTAGCTCTACCCACAGTACACTACTCTAAACCAAACAGACTTCAAGGCCAGCTGTAACATTTTATTGCCCTAACATGTAGTGCGTATTTGTAGTGTCATGCAAAAATATTAACAGAAAAGATGGGGTGGTTTAGTGGCATTCTGGGGCGGAGTGCAGAAGTATGTGCACATGTTGCTATTTTGAAAGCAAATTTATCTGTATGCTTTTACACCCGCCAATTAAGTTATGGACATGAAACTGGACTTGTCTTTTATCTGCAGTTTTTGGTTTGCAGTTCTTGCTTAAGTCATGGGACGGTTGGGTCAAGGTGAAGTGCTGGAGGGTCTGGTGAAATGATGGAGGTCTGGTTGAACAGATGGAGGAGTTGCTGAACTGATGATTGTAAGAATGCACACAAGTCAGTGGCATAGCCACGGTTGGGCCTGGGTGGGCAGGGGCCCACCCAATTTGTGCCCAGGCCCACCCAACTGAAAAAGGCCTGTTGGAGTGATGCCATTGTGGGATTCCATCCCTGCAACAGCGAAGAGGAATGTCAGAGCTTAAAGGCTGCCATGGGATCCCATTCCTGCAGTGGCAGAAGTAGGACTTTCATTGTACAACTTGTGCTTAATTAAAATGTTCTGCGTGCGTGTGGGTGAGAATGAAAGCTTGAATGTGTGTATGTGGGTCAGAATGGGAGCCAGGGTATGTGTATGTGGTTGAGAATGGGAGCCTGGGTGTGGTCTGTGTATGCATAAGAATGAGAGCCTGGGGGGGAGGGCGGGGGGTTAGAGAGTGAGAGTTTGTGTTTGTGAGGGGTCTGTGAGAGAAAGCGTGTGTGTGTGTGTGTGTGTGTGTGTATATGTGAGAGGAGGGAAGGGAAGAAAACAGTAGGAGAAGAGAGATACTGAAAAGAAATTAGGAAATGAGCAACAAGGGAAAAATAGGAAAAAGAGACCAGGACCAACTGATTAGAAAAATACAAAAGTCAGACAACAAAGGTAAAAAAAAAAAACATTTTGAGATTTTAGCAATTTGAGTATGCCATCTTTGGGAGTGTGCATTTCTTATATTTTTGTATTTTGCTCTTTCTTCAGTATTCCACTGTTCAGAGTCTAGTTTCTCAGACTTTCTACTTTGGTTTTGTCTACATATTGTTTAACTCCCAGACACAAATACCCTTTCCCACAGGAATGCCTCTTTTTAATCTAACTAAAAGAATGCATACTGTGAATACTTGCTATTCTGCCTACTCTATGGGGCAGATTTTCAAAGGGGTACGCGCGTAAGATACGCGCCTAACCCCCGAAAAGCTGCCCCTTCCACCCCCTGCACGCAAGCCCTGGGGCATGCGTAAGTCCCGGGGCTTTCCTGGGAGGGGGGGTGTCGGGGGGCGTGTTGTGGCCAGCGTGTCATCGGGGGCATTCTGGGGGCGGGGCCTCGGGTATGGTTCCGGCACAGGGGTGTTCCGGGGGTGTGGACGCGGCCTCCGGACCAGCCCCTGGACCGGAACACGGCGCACCGGCGCACACAAGTTACGCCTGCCTCAGGCAGGCGTAACTTTTGAAATAAAGGTGGGGGGGAATTAGTTAGGGCCGGGGGGGTGGGTTAGTTAGGGGAAGGAAAGAGAAGGTGGGGGGGCACTGGAAAGAAAGTTCCCTCAGGAGGGAACGGAGGCAGGCTGCGCGGATCGGCGTGCGCAGGCTGCCGATTTTGTGCAGTCTTGCACACGCCGATGTGCATCTTTTAAAATCCAGCGTACTTTTGTTTGCGCCGGTTGCGCGAACAAAAGTAGGCGCACGCATACTTTTTTAAAATCTGCCCCATGTGTTTCCTATTTGCAACTTAAACAGAAAGCTTAACTTGGTCTTTTCTCAGAGACAAAGGAGGTCACTTCTTCAACTCCAAACTTTAATAGGCAAAACAAATAAAGAGAGTTTTAATGTTACTTAAACTGGAGATAACAGTAGCCAGCATAGTAAGGGTCACAGAATTAAAGATAGATAAAATGAGGATTATTCTACAGGGCTGTCCAGATTAGCTGCTGATGCACACAAACTGACCAAGACTAACTGGACACACACACACACACACACATAAACAAGGAAAATACTCAGGATCCTCTGTGTCCAAGTCAGAAATTAACCCTTGAGAGCCCACTGTACTGAATAAAGCAGAAGCAATGAATGCATAGGCTAAACAACCAGCTGGAAGCATAACAGAAAACACAAAACTATATAGGATAAAGCATGAATACAGCATTAGCAAACAGAAACAGAAAAGGCTCCTTGTAAGCAAGACACTGAAAGCTGGTCAAAAGTAAACAAACAGAAAAAAAACCTGGGGAGATGACATCCACGTGTATGATTATTATTTAGTCATTCTAAGAAGGACAATGCTCAAGTCCTCATAAAGGACAATTTTCAAAAGGCATTTCCCTGGGTAAATAGATAATTATTTAGGTAGATTGCCTTGACTAAAGGGTCGTGCCCCTCAGAAAGGCTAAAAATGCATGTGATATTTCAGAGGGTGCTTACTTTTACCTGACTTAAAAATAGGTATTCCCAGGGAAGTCTTTGGGCTGTGGAAGTAAAAGCACATGAACTTTGACATTTTCAAATGTATGCACACACTCATCCGACGATCTGCTACCTTTAGGGGCAGCTAGAGGGTGGGATGGGCATCTCACCAAGACCCCCAGGGTGGTTTTTACCCATTGGGGGGGTTCTTTTGGGCAGCTTTGTCTCTTTAACTTACATCCGTGAGAGTATCAGGATCTACATTAGTGTCTCAGTGTTCCCAGGAAAAATTAGCTATAACTTTTGTTATCAGGAGTAAATTAGTATGTGATATTTAAAATACAATGCATTGTTGCTACCGCAAGGCATTTACTGCACAGTAAAACCTAATGTGGCTTGATAATATGCCTCTTAGGTACCTACATTTAGGTAAAGAAATAGCAGACCTAGATTTAGGCACCTAAGCTCAACAAATTTTCTTTCCAAAATGTAAGCATCTAAGTACAAGTAAAATTCTGCTAAACTTTAGGCACCTCAAACATATGGGCCAAGCTCAGTTGATTAGCTTTCTTTGAGCCTCTAAGTTATCATATCCTGATTTTTCTAATTTCTTTTCTATCCAATCTTAAATCATTATCCATTTAATCCCATCCAACAAGAAGTAGCTAAATCATGGGCACAGTCTGGGGCCTAGATTCAACATAGTTATTTTTTCTGTCTCATCTATACCACTTGCAATTTTGAAATGCCGTGCAGTATGCACATGGACTGCTAGTAGCCATTGGGCTGCTTCAAAATAACATTAAATTATGAAACATTTTTGAATCTGATTAATTTGATTTGTATCTTGAAACACATTTATCGGAATAATAACAAATAAGAGTAGTCTATCGGAAAGCTTAGACTTTTGAAGCCCTTCTGATGATATAAGAAACGCTTTGTTTCCTAACCAACAACCTCAGATAAATTACCACTTAAAAGATCATGACAGGTCAAGATATTACTGGTGCTGCTGCTAGGGTTGCCAACTTTTAACTGTAAAAACTCCGATCACTTAGATGCGCGGTGTAAAACTGTCACCTCTGTCCTTCCACATGACTATTTTAAATTTTTAATACTTGCCTTATTACTAGAAAACTGTGCACAAAGCAAGATTCAACCAAATGATCCCAAATATAAAACTACCAGTAACATCAGGAAAACTATAATTACTTAACAACAACTACCACCCCCACTATTAGAAAAACGTATCTTTTTTTGACTGATATCAGCTAGCTCTTTATCCACCACTGCCATCCCAGGGCTAGTAAACAGGTATTAGGTGCCCTAGGCACAGCTTACGCCCATGTGCGACTCCCCTCCTCCTAGCTCTCCCCACATGCACAAATAAAAATTAGGCAATTATTGTAACAGATTTCACATAGAAAAGGACAATCAAAGTACAGTCTTATGAGGTAAAACTATCACTTACAACATGTATATTATATTTACACATATTACTGTAGTGCCAACCAGAAAACCCTGCAAAAAAGATACTTGGAATTCATAAGTAAACTGAATTAATTACAATTACAATATAGTATACCTCCAAAACTACTGCCAGCACACAAACAGTAGAAACCCTGCCTAAGAAAAAACAACATTTACAAATATTACACCAGGCCCTAAAACACCAGTACACCTTCTATTAGGAAAACAGAAGAAATCAGGCTGCTTTAGATCCCTGTACAGAAACTATACAATATCATTACACCTTAACTCACTCACATATGCAGAACTGACAGACCCTCACCAAATACAGAATAAAAAGACCATAATGTATAAAGAGAGACCTGCAGGCAAAAACTGAACTGGAAGCTCCAATAACCCAGATTCTGTACACAGTGCAAAAATGGAAAAACTTAAACAGTCCTCATGAAACATCGAACAATGAAACCAATAAATCTAAATCATAATAGTGAAATCATACTAATAAAAAGAATAAATATTTCAAAACATTGATGAATAGAATTATATACAATAATTAAAGCTCATGTTAAAATAGTTTAAATTTTACCAAACACCAATAAAATATTTCAAAATAGCAAATAATGTCCAATAATTAAAACAAACAGGTAAAAATATCCCTAGCTCTCCATGTCTGGGAACTTCTGATTTCCAGTCACTCCAAGATTATTGTGGATTAGTGGGGGAAGAAGGAAGATGCACACTTTCCTCCCTCTCTCTCATATGCACAAACTCCCTAACACAATTATTCATTATCTCTCATTCATGTCCACTCATTCACACTCCCTCTATCCCTCCCTCACACACATACACAGGCTTTCTCTCTTTCCTTTCCGCGCACAAGCAGTATTCCTCACTTCCTTTCTCTCTCCCTCACACACACACATACACATAGGCTTTCTTATATTCACTGGCTCACTCCCTCCTTCCCTCACAGACAGACATCGGCTCTCTCACATTCATTGGCTCTCTCTCTCTTTCTCCCTCTCTCTCACACACAGGCTCTCTCACACTCAATGGCTCTCTCTCGCTCCCTCCCTCCCTTACACACACAGGCTCTCTCACACTCAATGGCTCTCTCTCTCCCTCCCTCCCTCCCTTACACTCATGGGCTCTCACTTGCTCTCTCTTCCATGCACACACACATACAAAAACACACACAAGCTTTCATACATTCACTGGCTCTTTCTCCTACACTCACACATACATGAACACACACACATAGGCTTTCTCAAACTCCAGGCCTCTGCTTCAACATGATGACACACTTGCTGGGCCTTCATTCATTGCTTTGAGGGCAGGAGGGGAGTGCCAGTGGCCCTGATAGGCTCCTTCCCTCTCTTCAGCCAGGATCAACACCCCTTCTAGTTCTCCTTCCCTTTCAACCCCAGCACCATCTCCTCTTCCTCTTCCCCTTTCCCTTCTCCTTCTCTTCCCATCCCAGCACCAGAACAAGCACCATCTCCCCTTCCCCATACCCAGCCCAGCACCAGAACTAGCACCAGCTCTCCTTCCCCCTACCCAGTCCAGCCTAGCCTAGCCTAGTCCAGGATCATCATTTTCTTCTTACCAGCAGATCTCTTCCTTTAGCGGTACAGAAGCACTCCTGAGCTTACTTCCTCCATCAGAAGTGGTACTGCAGCCTGGGCCTCCTTCTTCCATCAGAATTAGGCACTTCTGGGCCTCCTCTCCACAGTGGTGGTGCAGCAGCACTCCAGGACCTCCTTCCTCTACCAAACGTAAGCAGTTCTTGGCCTCCCTCTTCCATTGGTGATGGGTAGTTATGAGCCTCCTTTCTCCATCTGTGACAGGGGGCAGCAGCAGTACTTCCAGGCAATCTTCCTCTGTCCACAGTGGTGGTGGTGCAGCAGCAGAAGCACTCCTGGGCCCTCTTCCTCTATCTGCGGGGGTGGAGCAACAGCACCCCTTTGCCACTCTTCTTCATTAGACATGGCGGCAACAGTCCAGGTAGCAGCAACTCCATCTTCCTTTATTTACATGCGGCTCGGCTCCCTCCTTGTCCAACGGACATTCCTGCATCTGCTCCTTGTGTCATATGCCCAGTTCAAGGGAGGATGGAGGGAGATAGCGAGACTACCATGGCCTAAGAGTAATCTTGCTAGGAAGCTCTGGGCTAGGTAACAGGAGATTAGGGTGAAACTACCAATATATGTCTGTTGTTCTGGACAGGAGGGCTACATTCCAGACAAATTCTGGACATTTTAGCTCTCGGTCTAGCTTCTGGATGCTGCCTTTACATTCAGTACTGTCCTTAGAAAATCCGGACATTTGGCAACTCTAGCTACAGCTTTAAAAGCAGATCAATTGCTGGTGCTTTGCACTTTTCTGTGAAGTTCCAGCTCACTGGGAGCTGATAAAGGTACTTGAATACTTTCTAGTTCATACACAAAGTTAAATGTTTCTTTGGCAATAGGTTTACTGAATTTGTGAAGGTATTAATTAAATATAGTTGTTGAATGCTCCACTCGTTACAATCAAAATCGTTCCTTTTAATTATTCTATTTAATAATTTCAAAAAGTTAATTCCAAGAACATCTTGAAATAAGAAATGACAGTGATGATAAACCCAATCATAACAAAGACCCCAAGAAAAAAGCAAGTGCATACCAATTGCTACTGCTGTACTAGAAAGCCCTAAAGCAAAAAGAGAAGCAGCAATGCAGAAACAATAATCTAAATACTAAGAGGTACATTCTAAAAGCCCAGCACGCATATTAATTAGGGGATGTGTGAATAAGTTGGGTCTGCGCGCCCAGCAGATTTTAGAAGCTGCCGAGGTATGCATGTATCTCCCGCAGCTTGCACAGCCCGAAAGTTTTCAAAAAAAGGCCACGGTGTGGGCATGGTCTGGGTAGGGCATGGGCATTTCGGGGCGTGAACCTGAGATGTGTGCATAAATACTTACACGCCCCAGCATGCACCGAGGTCCCCTGCCGTGGAACTTTACTTCTGCTATGGATGACGTAGAAGTGAAAAATTAAAGAAAACTAGGCAGATCCGCAGGGTTTTAAGGATCGAAGCAAACTGGGGGGAGTGTAGGCCGTCAAACCAGGGGGTTTGAAGGACCTATATCTTAACTTGGCGAACTGTGGACAAATTGGGAAAACTGGGAATGGTGTCAGCGTGCACACCTTTTAAAATCCCCCTATTTATGTGGTAGAAGCAGGAATTTTGCGCACATGCGCACAGCCAGACTATTTTATGTCATGCGCGTATATGTTATAAAATGGCCGCATCCCTGGCCACAGGCTGATGATGTATGTGTTTGAAAGTTACCATCCCTGTGAGATGTTTACAGAGTATCAAATTAATATCTATTCTAAACCCTCAACATATATATATCGGACAGCACAGTCTGGGCTAAGAAAAGACAAGCTGATTGAGATGAAAAGAATGAATCTATTCCCTTGAAACTTAACTAAACGTTTACAGGGAAGCCTACGGAAAAAAAATCAGCACCTACAGTTATTATTCCAAGATGCAACTCTCAAAAGTTTGTATATATCAAATAATTATGTTATCCTAAAATGTCAGAGCAATGTCTGACCCTGAAAACAGCATGTCTATGTAAAAAAAAATCTCAAAACAAATATTTCAGTCTTGGGGGGGGGGGGGGGGGAGGTGGCAAGATGACAGCCACATGCTAGACATCAGCAGAGAGTTTTAACTGCTCTCCTACCACTTTTTTTTTTTTTTCCTTTTAGGCATACAAATGGATTAGTGGAAGGGGAGATAGCCATTCTACCTTGAGGTAGCCACCTTGAGATTTGGTGCTCTGCAGTTTTCTTTTTCCATGGTGGAGGCAGTGCAGAGCCATCAGCTGCTTCAATGCTGATAGGTTCACAGAGTCTTTTGATTCAATCCCAAGTCCTGGGTTGCTGCCCCCTGCCAAGGTCTTTCAATCTGCTTCATAAGAGGGTTCCCCTGTACATTTGCCAGCAGCTGGGGACAATGTTCCCTCTAAGCACTGGGTTGCTATGTGCAAATCTTTTTTTGTTCATGAGTATAACATTTTGGTCACATTACCCTGTGAGCGCTGCTTTCTTTGATGCAAAAAGACAATCAATTTTATGCTCACAGCAACCCATTCCTTAGAGGGAACACTGGCTACTTCCATCCTTGAAAATAATCCACAAATCTACTAAGAGCATTTGCAATAAAATGTGTGATTGAAAAAATATTTTCTGCAAAAACATTTAAATCTGCATGCAAGGGGAGGCAAGATGGCCGCCATGGCGTGAACCAGCTTAAGACGCCGGAGAGAAACGCTGTCTAATTTCGGAATTTCCTACTTCTATTACTTCTAAATAATGCCGCACACTAAAAGAAAAGGGCGACTAAGAGGTGAGAGTGCTAACTCACCTATGGCCGACCCTCGACAGCCTACTATCCCCGTTTTTTTCGCTGGAGCTGCATCGAATTATCCGGAGAGCCAGGTCGCTGGAGGTATGACGCGGGAGCAAGCGCAGACCTCCCTGACCCTTGACACTACTCTAAGCCCCGGACCACCGCGGAAACCTGCTCCCCCTCAAATCATTGCAGTGCCTTGCCCAGCTTCCTCAGAAGCCGGAGCGGCCATGATGATGGCCAGAAATGATGACTGCGAGACCCGGGAAGAGGAGACCTTAGGAGAGAGTGGAGGAGAACTATCTGCAGGTCTAGAGGACCCACTAAGGACTTCAACCCCCCGGGAATTGGAAGCAGCCATCATAACTTCTACACAAGGTACGGGGATAAGAGGGGGCGCCGATGAAGTACAGGGAATAAGCCAGCTGCGTATGATTTCAAAGGCTCCTTCTACTCTGCGACCTGATGTTATAACGTTGGAGGGAATTTGGAGTGTATTAAATGGAATAGAGACATCGATAAAAACTCTTGCTAAGACAACGGTGGAAATTCAGAATCAGGCTTTAATAAATAACAATTTAATATCTAATTATACTAATAAAACGGAAGCATTGGAAAAGAGAATTTCTACAGTGGAGGCTATACAAGAAAAATTAATTCTTTCAGAGAATTCAACATCCAGAAGACTAGAAACAGTTGAAAATGCCCTAAGGGCACATAACTTACGTATACTTAATTTCCCAGTAATTAAAGCAATAGCCCCACTGGAATTATTCAAACTTTACATGAAGGAAAATTTAAAAATTCCAGATTCAGCATTACCGGTTATAGTTAAAGCTTTCTATTTACAAAAAGCTTCTCAACCAGAACAACAAAGTCCTGACTTGAATATCACTGATATATTGGAAATGTCATCTGAACATCAAATAAGTCAGAGGAAACCTCTCCTAGTTTCATTCGCAATTTTATCAGAGCAGAATCACATTATGAGATTATTTTTCAGAAACCGACAAGTTCCTTTTTATGGATTCCCTATCTGGATATTTCCAGATGTGATTAAGTCTACCCAGACGCGTAGGAAAGAGTTTCTTCTGATGCGGCCAGCAGCCCTTAGAATAGGGGCTAGATTCACTCTGAAATATCCCTGCAAGGCTTGCATCAGGTATCAGAATGTGAACTATATGTTTCTTGAACCTGATCAAATGAAGACATTCCTAGCTGGGAAAACCCCTATGGAAACTTCATCAGAAACGGTGTGAAAAGAAAAGAAAATGATGCAGATACCACGACGTACCAAGTATACTTGCGGACTAATTTTCCTATTTTTTCATTGCTCCTACCGCCTCCTAATTGCTAATTTGATTTTTCTTATAATTTAAATGTCGTTAATCATTATGCTGAAATATTGCTTAACTTGAATTATTATTGTTTTCCTATTGACATTGATTTTTCTGTAAGGAGTTTTTCCTGGTAAATAAGTTGTGAAAACTTGATAAATAAAGAATTAAAAAAAAAAATCTGCTTGCAAGGAAAATTAATAAAGAGCAAACTTCTGTTTAAAATAGAAATGATCAGACATTATATATTTATTTATTTATTTATTTATTTAGAGATTTTTTTGTATACCGCGGCACGTTCAGAACATCACCTCGGTTTACAATGAACCATAATTCAGCAACAAGCTTTACAATAAAATAATTATAGAGCAAACGTTTAGGACATATGTAACAAGTATAACAAAAAAGAAAAAAAATGATTATATAATATATATATATTACTATAATGCCATAAAATCCAATAAGTATCATCATTTTCACAGCAAGAATTAAAGTTACACAAGAGCTGGGACCTTTAAAATAAAGACAGACCCTCACCAAATACAGAATAAAAAATCCATAAAGTATAAGTAGAAACGTGCCAACAAAAACTGTACTGGAAACCACAAGCCCAACTGTATTATGCAGTATAACAATGGACAAACAGAAATTTCATCATTCCTCCCTAAACATCAAGTAATAAAGCATCATTCATAATATTATAACTAAACTAATAAAAAGAATAAATATATAAAAAATAGCTGACGAACATCCAATAATTTAAAAAACTTGCATATATTTTTCCTAATATTTCCAAAACACCAATAAAATATTTCAAAACATCTGATAAATAAAACATCCAATAATTGAAAAATGTTCTAATATTTAAAAAAAAAAATTAAAAAAATCCAATAAAATAGTTCAAAACTGCAGAAACATCAAATTATACTCAATAACTAAAATTAATAAGGATTAAAACATTTCCTGCTCTCCATACCTGGGATCTTTTGATTTCCAATCACACTGAGATTGTCGTAGATTGGGGGAGATAGAGCCGCACAAACATTATATATACACACACATACAGTCATTCTCTCAAACACTCCCTCTCATATACATGCCCATGCTCTCAACGCATACTCCCCCTCTCTCTTCAGGCTATGGTGCAATGAGCTCCACAAAAGCCTTGCAGGGCTTCCTGTACTGGTGAGAAAAAGCTGTGTACAGCCACAAACAAGCACAGCTTAGAGGGAAGAGTGGCTGTTGAGTCTTGTTGAGGGATATCATAGTCAGTCAGGAGAATGCCACTCCCCTCACAATCATCAACCCACAATGTTGTAGAATACAAATGTTACAAATTTGGATTTGGAATTAGGGATTAGAGTGGCAACAATGCCAAAATAAACAATAAGAATTAAAAACAAGACCAAATAAATCTTGGAGACCTGAAAGGCACCCAAATAAACCAAGATTGTATTGTAAGTACTACAATTACAATACAAATCAGATATTAGCATATATGTACACATAAATGTAGATAGTTGCATGTACTTAGGATCTCAAAGAGCACAGTTTTGGTACATTATCTTTGCAAGCAAATTCAATAGCAATTACTCTGGCAGATAGGCCCAAACTACTTCTTGTAGATCAGATAGGCATGGAGGTCAGAGGAAAATGTGTGCCTAAAACTTGGTACATGAGATGGTGATGATGATGACTCTGAAGTAGGGATGTGCATTCATTTGAAATGAAAATGGAAAATAGAATGAATGAACCCATTTTTGCTTTGTATCAACTGAAATGAATTTGACCCACCAAAACAAAAAAACTTTGTTCTCATTCACTTTTGGCATAGTAATGCAAATTGTGCACTCTATTTGAAATACTTTGCCAAAAATGAATAAGAAAGGAAAAATGAAAACATCCATAAACAGAAAATAGAAAAAAAATGATATGAAAAATGAAAAGCAAAAGCATAAATTAAATTTTGGCTGTGTACATTCCTAGTTTGAAGTTCCTTTATCTTGTTTTAGTTTGTTACTTTTTTGGTAGTGTGTTCTGAGTCATGGGTGACATCATTCCAGTCAATTATGGGTCACTTTGCTTGTACTCTAGACAGAGTCACTATTTCTTTCTTTTCAGACACACTGTATCTTTGTAAAGAGATGTATCTGCAATTGTTTTTATTTATTTAGATTTATATTCTACCTTTCAGTCTCTTCAGAGTGCATTACATACTAAAGGTGTTTTCCTGTTCCCAGAGGGCTCAAAATGTAAGTTTTGTGACTGAGGCAATGGGGGGTGAAGTGATTTACCCAACATCACAAAGAGTGGCAGTGGGATTCCTGGTTTTCCTGGTTTATAGCCATAGTGTCAGGTCCATCATTGTAGAATGGAAACAGTTTGATATTACCAAGTTGCTGCTGTGATTAGGTCATCCCTCCAAAGTCTGTAAAAATGTTTTTTGTTCTAAAGCATATGGAAACAGGCTTAAAGATCTAAATATATATACCCTAGAGGAAAGGCAATGTAGGGGAGATATGATAGAGACATTTAAAAATCGCCAAGGTTTTCATGAACAGAAAGCAAGACTCTTTCAATGGAAAGGAGGCTCTAGAACAAGGGGTTATGGGAAAAGAGTGAACGGTGGTAGACTCAGGAGTAACCTTAGGAAATACATTTTTACAGAGAGAGTAGGAGATGCATGGAACAACCTCCCAGTGGTGGATAGTGGAGGTAATAATAGTATCTGAATTCAAGAAAGCATAGGATAAACACACGGGATCTATGATGGAGTGATGGGAATTATAAAGCTAAATTAATTGGGCAGATGGACAGACTAGAGAGGCTATATTGATTTTTTCTACCATCATGTTTCTTTGTTTCTATGATTAAAGAAACTGCTGTGGAAGGTTACTGTGAGGCCTAAGTTTCTTTGGAAGAACTACAGAGGTCTCTGGCTGAGACTGTTGACTGCTCAACATTTTCAAGATTACTCCAAAAATATGGCCTGTATGGGAGGATGGCAAAAAGAAATCAACTGTTTACTGAAGAGGATGTTGGGGAGATACCCATACCGGAGACAGTTTTCAAGGGTGATGATTCAGATGAACTGAACCAAATAACGGTGAACCTGGAAGATGTGGTAGGCCAGACTGACAAATTGAAGGGTAGTAAATCACCTGGACTGGATGGTATACACCTCTCCAAAAAAGGGAAAGGAAATTGTCCTGTCTCTGCAGCTGGAACCAGAGGGGAAAAATCCAATAATCCCCACTCTCTCTCCACTGCATAACAAAAATCCAAAACTCCTCAAGAATCATTCTTCAAAATGCTATACAATCAAAAAGCAGTCCTCAGAGTAATTGTTAACCACTGTTAAGTTAACTGGTCATGGATAACAACCCTGAACCAGCTACAGCCCACTATTAACTGGAAGTGGGAAGTAACTGTTTCTCAAAAATCTCAAAATCTTCTTTTCCAACTGTAAACCACAAAAACTTTGTCTCCTTTGGCCTCGTCCTCTGTAAAGCACATGAACCTCACACCATCTGATCAGTCCACCTGGGGGATGGGCATCCTTATATGTGAGCCTAAAGCCCATCCCATAAGGTGGAAGGGTAGGACAAGGAGGGAGGAACTCCCCCTTCTGGAGGCTATACCAGGCAGTAAACCCTGACAGACCTGGTTATACCTTTATCTTTTACAAATTCCTATGCCAGTCACAGATTTCCAATTATTAATGCAACTGATGGACTAAATATTATTTGTAATAAACAAATACTGTTGAAGCAGAACAACAGTCCTTATGTAGGCTTCCTCCCAGGGATGGTAACTTTTAAACAGGCATATGGGTGCCCATGTGCGCGCATTCGTCTGCCCATGACCATTTTATAACTGTTACACCCGTCGGTCGCAGACGGCTGCGACCACTGTTGCTCACCTCTTGCTTCCCTGCTTTGACTTCATTGAGTGAATTGGCCGTCTCTGCCAGCTATTGTCAGCCTGCTCGCTCCTGTTCCCGGGCCTCCCTGGTCGGCGAGGATGCTGCTGACAGCCATCTTGCCCTTGGAGGCCCTTAAGTGCGCGTGCACGCTCTCGGGCCAGACTTAAACACATCATGGCGGGAACCTCGGGGGCATTCCCCTTGGATGACATCAATCTTCATGGACTCTTAAGCCAGCTGGCCCTGTCTGCCTACAACTTGGCAAAGAGTTCCTTCATTGCTGAATCTGCTTCTCTCAATACGGTCTTCCGTTCCAGCTCCTACTTCTTCTACGTGAAATGTCCTGGGTACCCGCTCCTTGGGGGCCCTTCCTCGTCTCTGGCTATCCACTCCTCAGAGGGCCTTATGCTTTGGACTGCTGCCTGCCCAGTTCCCCGGGGCTTCACCTGGAACCATCGCTACTGTGAGTACTCTGTCTGAGGAACATTACCATATCAGCTCTAGTGAGGAACCCTCATCGGTGTACCATGCTCTGCGGACCACTACCGTATCATTTCTAGTGAGGAACCCTCATCGGTGTAGCCCGCTCTGCAGACCTGTTGTTTCATCCTTACTGAGGAACCCTCATCGGTATACTCCGCTCCACGGACCACTACCACATCATCTCTACTGAGGAGCCTCATTAGTGTACCCCGCTCTGCAAACCATTGTCATATCATCTCTACTGAGGTATCCTCCTTGGGTATTACCCACTTCAAAGACTCTGTGGCACCCCCGTGCTTGTGTGACGTTCTCCTGCACTCTCTGCTCCGCAGGCAGTGCCACTCTACTTCTTTAATAAAGACTCTAGTAATCTATCCGTGTCTGACATCAGCTAAGACCTTACCTCCTGACGGTGAGGCTCATAGGGCTCCTCCCTGTGGGCAGTACCATCTCTTCGGCCCAGGGCCCTTGTACCTACAAATCCTAACAATAATATACGTGTGTATATTTGCCCATGTTATAAAATAGCCTGCCCGCATGCACATTTGCATGCAATTTTAAGTGGACCAGTGCCTATGCGTGCAAATGCTGCTTCTACAACGTAATTGGAGGCATTTTAATAGACATGCATGCCAACACATTACCAATTTTCCCAGTTTGTTCCCAGTTGGCCCAGGTAAGAAATCGACTTCCAAACCCCCATAGTTTAATATCCTCCCTTCTCCCATTAGCCCCAACCCTTAAAACCCTGCCAATCTGTCTATTTATCTTTATTTTATAACTTACACATCATCCACAGCAGAAGCAAAGTTATACGGCAGAGGACCCTGACACGTACTTGTCTGCATAAGTATTTACATGCTAATTTAAAGTTAAAATCCAGGAGTGCCCATGTCCGGCCCATGCCCTGCCCAGATCATGCCCATGCCCTGCCTCTTTTTGGAATTTTTTATTTATGCATGCAGCGGGAGACATGTGCGTATTCGAATGGCTTTTAAAATTCATTTGGTGCGTGCCAGCCTGGCTTGTTGACATATCTCCCAGTTTTGGCGCATGACGGGCTTTTAAAATTAACCTTATACTGTAGAGGTGTGTGAGAGAGTGCCCCTAGAATTCCCCTATAAACCTGTGCAGGACCAGGCTGGATGCCTGGTCCACCTTAAATCCCCAAAAGGGTGGGACCCCGCAGGGCAGGAGGAGCTTAAGAGGGAGTAACCAGCTATAGGGAAATAAGAGTGGAAGCCCAGCTGGGATAGAGAGGCTCTGGGAAGTATGTTGTAAAGAGGACCGTGAAAGTAGGCAGTGATTGTGAAGTTGAGTTTGCTGTTTGGATTTAATAAGGAGAAATTGTATAAGAAAAGGCTGGAGTCAGAGTACTAATTGCTCCAGCCCAGAGGATTATGCTCGGCCAGTTCTCACATATGGTATCATTCATGGGATTTTTTCTCTAAACCTGATAAATAGAAAAGCCCAAAACCTCCAGAAGAGAAGTTTGTTTGGAAGAAATGAAAGTTTGTTTGCTGTGGGGTCAACCAGAAGCAGCTGAAGGCAACAGGGTGTGGCTCACAGAGCACACTGAAGCCAAGCAACGCTGCTAGGACTACAGAGCACACAGAAATAAAAAGAGAGAAGAGTGATACTGTCTTTAAAGCAGAGAGCAGTGGTGGGGCCTGTGAGACTGGAAAATTGGGCATCCAAATGGCAGATGAAATTTAATGTGGATACGTGCAAGGTGATGCATATAGGGAAAAATAACCCATGCTATAATTACACAATGTTGGGTTCCATATTAGGTGCTACAACTCAAGAAAGAGATCTAGGTGTCATAGTGGATAACACATTGAAATCGTCGGTGCAGTGTGCTGTGGCAGTCAAAAAAGCAAACAGAATGTTGGGAATTATTAGAAAAGGAATGATGAATAAAACGGAAAATGTCATAATGCCTCTGTATTGCTCCATGGTGAGACCGCACCTTGAATACTGTGTACAATTCTGGTCGCCATATCTCAAAAAAGATATAATTGCGATGGAGAAGGTACAGAGAAGGGCTACCAAAATGATAAGGGGAATGGAACAACTCCCCTATGAGGAAAGACTAAAGAGGTTAGGACTTTTCAGCTTGGAGAAGAGATGACTGAGGGGGGATATGATAGAGGTGTTTAAAATCATGAGAGGTCTAGAACGGGTAGATGTGAATCGGTTATTTACTCTTTCGGATAGTAGAAAGACTAGGGGGCACTCCATGAAGTTAGCATGGGGCACATTTAAAACTAATCGGAGAAAGTTCTTTTTTACTCAACACACAATTAAACTCTGGAATTTGTTGCCAGAGAATGTGGTTAGTGCAGTTAGTATAGCTGTGTTTAAAAAAGGATTGGATAAGTTCTTGGAGGAGAAGTCCATTACCTGCTATTAAGTTCACTTAGAGAATAGCCACTGCCATTAGCAATGGTTACGTGGAATAGTCTTGGTTTTTGGGTACTTGCCAGGTTCTTATGGCCTGGATTGGCCACTGTTGGAAACAGGATGCTGGGCTTGATGGACCCTTGGTCTGACCCAGTATGGCATTTTCTTATGTTCTTAAGTAAGTGCAGATTTAGATTATCTGTGGACTAAAGAGACAAGATCTGTCCAAAGTGAGGGCCTGTATGAAAGTATAGTAAGAGCCAGCGAGGCAGGTTTTTGTTTTACTTTTTTAACTTTTTGAAAAATAAAAGCCCACACTTGTGATCTGGGCTGAAACAGGGCTTGGTCCCTCTTTGACCTGAAGAAATCAGTGTGTGTACACAGGGTCTGGCCCTAAGAAACGCAGGTTCTATAGAAAGTAAGAAAAAAGAGAGACAAAAAGCACCAGAATGTAGCAGTCTGGAGCATGACTGAGGGAAGTCTGCAAGCATTGATGCGGATCATCTTAGAAGGTCAGAAGAAGCTGCAGGAAAGAGAAAAGCAATCTGAGATTTCATAATGTTCCAGCTTTACTGTGCTAGGCATCAAAATAAGCCGGATGCACACTGTACCTATTTCACCTCCTGAGCAAAGGGGAGCTTACATGGCCTGGGAGTTGAGAAAGCCACTTAGAGGACTGGTAGGAGCCCAGCAGATGAAAGGCAAATCTGATTGCACCTCAAATCGGCAGTGGGAGTCTATGTCAGGGAGCCTGGGAAACAACAACCCAACTCATGCCACAATAGATCCTGAGTGCAAATGAGCAGGAAGAGTGCCAAGGGCTAGATCCTGCAAGAACTGGGTTGAAAGAAGCAGGGAGCTCATGGTGGAGCTTCATATTCATACCAGGAATCATCAACCCAGACTGTCCAGAACGGGTGGCATAAAGTGGCCTGCGGGGTGCAGAACTGATTGTCCTAACGAGGACACAGCAGGGTAGCCAGATGTAGCCACTGGCACGGAGACCCCAGAAGGAGGTACCGCTATAACCCTAGAGGAAGGCGCGGCAAAGACCCAGCAAGAGATACCACAAGGACTCCAGAGGAAGTTGCTGCATAGATCAAAGAAGAGGAAATCATGGAGAGCCAAGAGAGAGGCACTGCGGAGAACCCAGAGGAGGAAACCATGGAAAGCCCAGAGGGAAGCACTATGGAAAACCCAGAGGAGGAGACACAGCAAGCCCAGAGGGCGGATACAGAGGAGCCTAGGAGTAGCTCTACAAAGGAGACATCAGATGCCAGAAAGAGCTCACAGCTGGTAACAGAGGAACCAGCACTTGATGTCCTCTAGCTAGTCCAAGAAGCTCCATCATGAATTTGAACCCAGAGCCAGCAAAGGACTTAGTAAAAATACTGGGAGTGCACACTGCAGAAACGGCACACTGGGTTGAGGTAATAGTACTGTCTAGGGTAACCCTAGTAGGAAGGGCTAAGAATGACTTTAGAACCCCAGGCTCAGGTCTAGTTGTGAGAGGACAGAGTAGGGGTACTGGTTATATAAAGTACTTCCCTGGTTAGAATCCAGGTTGAGTGAGGATGCATGGCATTCTGAGGGGAGGGGTATGTGAGAGAGTGCCCCTCGTATTCCCCTATATACCTGTGCAGGACTAGGCTAGATGCCTGGTCAATCTTAAATCCCCAAAAGGGAGAGTGCTGTATGGGTGGGACCCTGCAGGGCAGGAGGAGCTCAGAGGGCTTGACCAGCTAAAGAGAAATATGAGTGGAAGACCAGCTGGGATAGAGAGGCTCTAGGAAGTGTGTTGTAAAGAAGACTGCGAAGGTAGGCAGTAATTGTGAAGCTGAGTTTGCTATTTGGAATTAATAATGAGAACTTGTATAAGAAAAGACTGGCATTGGTATGCTAACAGCTCCATCCTAAAAGATTTTGCTCGGCCAGTCCTCACAAATTGTTAATGCATTTGCTCGCTCAGGCCCCATCCCACCCCTATCCCTCAGCCCAGCCAGCTGTGTTTTCATGACATCTCTTAGTAAAATGCATGAGCTATATTTGCATAAATTGGAGACAATGCATATAAATATATTTCAGGCATATCCATTAGGGATATCCTGAAAACTTGACTGGCCAGAGAGGGAGGGGGTGGGGGCTGAGAACCTGTTTGAGAAGCATTGCACTTCCTCATGCCTGAGACTCTCTTCCCTGAAAGTTCCAGTTCTAGTCAGCTGTGTGATGGTTTCCTACAATGGAAGAAAAAAACATTCTGAATAGAAGACTAGTACATTCATGTATGCAACTTGAATTCAGATAATTATTTTTATTAAAGTGCTCTATATTGTTAGGAGGGCAATAAGTTCCTGAATGGCAATATAAAACATACAAAACATGCCATCAATTTACAAGAAAGTCTATATGTGAACATAAGAGATTTTGTAAAGACAGCAAAACTTTAGAATACTTCTGTTTCACTTGGAGGTGGACCCTTGTCCTGGAGCAGTGTAGAATGGCTCCCTGGTAGGGGACCAGGAAGCACCTGCCCCCAGGGGGTGGAGCACAGGAGGAGACAGAGGCTAGGATGAGCTTCACCACTGGAAGCCCGCGGTCCCCCAGGGTGGAACCCGTAGGGACCCGGGCCGCTTGGACTTAGGTGGGCCTCGCAGGGTCTCCAGGAGAGGTAGTAGAGAGGCGTGCCCACGAGCAGCAAGGGAGCATGGTCAGTTACTAGGCTGTGGGCCTAGAGAACCAAGGAAGGCCAGTACAGCGTAGGCGATGACAAGGAAAGGGACAAAGCCAGAAACAAGAGACGTGGTCAATGGCAGCTGGGGTCAGGGTCTGAGGATCAGTACGAGGAGTAGTCGACGAAGCAGGGGTCAGGTTCCAGAGGTCAGACGAGGTCACAAGGCAGGCAGAGGTCAAAATCCAGGCAGCGAGCAGAATGGTCAAGGAACAGGCAGAGGTCAGTACCAGAGAGTCAGTCCAGAAGTACTACCTGGGGAGACAGACAGACGCTGGAACAGAAGGATGCTGGAACAGGAGGACGCTGGACAGGGCTGGAACAGGAGGATGCTGGAACAGTAGGATACTGGAACAATAGGACACTGGAACAAGTCTGTGAACGCGGAGGCAAACTAGTACACTTACAGTGCCGACCCGATTGCCAAGGCAAGGAAGTGCAGGCAGGAACTTCCTTATATTGTACGTTCAATAAGGGCGTGCCGCGGACCTATGACCCACCCCTGGCCCTACAAGAGACCGGGCGGTCCGCGCGCGCATGTAGGGGCATGGCCAACGCCACTGAGGATGCCGAACTCTGGCGTGAGGCCTGGTGCGCAGTGGAAGGCCCGTCGACCGCCGCCACGTGACGCCGAAGCCTGGAGGAGCTTGCGGCTGCCACTGGGGAGACCGACCCGTGATCTGCAGAGGAGTTAGCAAGGTGAGCAGGCCCATGCGTGGGCCGGGCATGGACGGGGCGCCCAACAGTACCCCCCCTTCTAGGTCTCCCTCTATGTGGCCATGACTTTTCAGGATAGGTCCTGTGGAATGGCCTGAGGAGTTGTTTATCAAGAATGTTATGGGATGGTTCCCATGAGTTCTCCTCAGCCCCATAACCCTCCCAGGCTAAGAGGTATTCCCATCTGCCTCGACGCCGATGGACGTTGAGGACCTCTCTTACCTGGAGTGATGTCTGTGGGCAACTGAAGTGTGCTTGGAGCGCTCAGCGGCCTGGGTAAGGCATTCTTTGACATGAATTGCATGGCTGGAGACAGAACAGTCAGAGGAACTGGAAGTGGCAACAGAGGTTGTCACCTGAATACCACGGAGAATGGAGATACATCAGTGGCAGCAGCAACATGGGTATTATGCGACAACTCAGCCCAGAGTAACAAATCAGACCAGTTGTCCTGCTGGACATTCATGTAGGAATGAAGGAATGTTTTCAAGGTCCGGTTGGTCCTTTTAGCTTGATCATTGGCCTGTGGGTGATAGGCCAACATGAAATTCAAGGCAATGTTGAACTTTTTGCATAGAGAGTGCCAGTACCTGGTGGCAAACTGTGGTCCATGGTTGGATATGATTTCCTTTGGGAGTCCATGGAGATGGTATATATGTTTCAGAAACAACTTGGCTGATTCTGGGGCCAATGGGAGGCCTGGCAGGGGAATGAAATGACCCATTTTCAAAAAACTGTTGATGATGACCCAGATTACGGTATTGTTCTGGGATGGAGGCAGGTCTGTGATGAAGTCCGTTGAGATGCTGGACCATGGCTCGGTAGGTGCTGAAAGCAGTTGTAGTAGGTCCCAAGGCAGTCCAGTAGGTGGCTTCTGTTGGGCACAGACAGGACATGAATCTACATAGTTACGAGAATCTTGCGCCATGTTGGGCCACCAGTAATATCTCTGCAACATTTCTAGGGTCCTGGTATGACCCGGGTGTCCTGCCAACTTGGAATCATGAGCCCATTTCAGAACTCGTTCATGTAACCTACGTAGAACAATGGTTTTCCCAACTGGGATTGTAGTAGTCATGGCAAGGGATACGCAGGCAGGATCTATGATGTGTCTGGGAAAATCAGGAACATTCTCTGGTTCAAAGGATCTTGATAGTGCATCAGCACAGAGGTTCTTGGAAGCTGGGCGATAACGTAGTTCGAAATTGAACTGTTCAAAGAAGAGCGCCCATCGGGCTTGTCTAGAATTCAAGAGTTGAGC
Organism: Rhinatrema bivittatum; assembly: GCF_901001135.1. Taxonomy (NCBI): domain Eukaryota; kingdom Metazoa; phylum Chordata; class Amphibia; order Gymnophiona; family Rhinatrematidae; genus Rhinatrema; species Rhinatrema bivittatum. The sequence continues at coordinate 586,278,802 of NC_042616.1, read as the reverse complement.
TTCTTTAAAGTGCTCAAGATTCTAATGGTCAGTGAAAATGTTAAATTTATGTTTCACCCCTTCCAACCAGGGGCGCCACTCTTGGAGCACAAACTTGACAGCTAGAAGTTCTCGGTCAGCAATGGTGAAGTGCTGCTCTGTAGGAGAGAACGTGTGTGAGTAGAATGAACAAGGTATCAATTTACCCTTTTGAGAAAACTGACTTAAGACGGCCCCCGCTCCGATTGCAGAGGCGTCGACTTCTACGACGAATGGACGCCTTGGGTCTGGGTGCTGGAGACAGGGACCAGAACAGAATGCTTCTTTTATCATCTGAAAGATGGCTTGTGCTTTGGGAGTCCACACACAAGTGTTAGCCCCTTTCTTGGTCATGGCAGTGAGTGGAGCAGCTAGGGTAGAATAAATGGCAATGGAGCTCCAGTAATAGTTAGTAAAGCCAAGGTAACTTTGTAAGGCCCTTAGGCCTACTGGCTGGGGCCAGTCTTGGATCCCCTTGACGTTATCTGGATCCATGGAGAAATCTCGATCGGATATGATGTACCCTAGGAAGCGTAAATGATTTTGCTGGAAGAGGCACTTTTCTAACTTGGCATAAAGACGATTTTCTCTTAGATGTTGGACGATCTGAACATGATCTTGATGAAATTCAAGGTCTTTAGAAAAGATCAGGATGTCATCAAGATATACAACTACGAATGAGTACAGGAGGTCTCGGAGGATTTCGTTCATAAGGCATTTAAAGACCACTGGGGCAGTGCATAACCCAAAGGACATCACAGTATATTCATAGTGACCATCCCTCATGTTGAATGCGGTCTTCCAGATATCTTCAGGTTGGATGCGTACCAGATTGTAAGCACCCCTCAGATCCAACTTGGGAAAAATCTGCGCCCCTTGAAGGTGGTCAGACAGCTCACTGATAAGGGGCATGGGGTACTGGTCTTTTTGTGTTATGGCATTGAGCCCCCTGTAGTCAATACAAGGGCGTAACCCACCATCCTTTTTCTTGATGAAGAAAAAGCCCGCTCCGGCGAGAGAATCGGAGGTTCGGATGAACCCTTTTGGTAAGTTCTCTTTAATATACTCAAACATGGCTAGGGTTTCTGGATGAGACAATGGATAAGTTCTGCCCTTGGGAGGCGTCATGCCTGGCAGAAGTTCTATAGGACAATTCAACTTGCGTAGCAGAGGTAGAGTGTCAGCCTTCTGTTTCGAGAAGAAGTCTTCAAATTCAGCATACTGGGTAGGCAAACCAGATAGGATGGTAGACTTCAAGATGGAGACAGTGGGAGATACTTGGCGTAGACATGTCTTCTGGCATTTGGAACCCCACTGCATTAACTGCAGGGAAAGCCAATTGAACTGGGGTTCATGGGACTGGAGCCAGGGCAGCCCCAGGATGACTGGATGTGTGGAGCATTTTAACACATCTCCTGCTCGTGGAGAGTGCCCATGGTAAGACAGACTGCCATGGTTTGATAGGTGATGAGCCCTGGAAAATGTTCTCCTTGAATGGAGGCGATGCGAAGGCTCACATCTAATGGCTGAAGAGGTATGTTCAGAAGCTTGACAATGTCATCCATGATGAAGCTGCCACTTGCTTCTGTATCGACAAGAGCATTGTGGTGAAGGAGTGGGCCTCGATGCCCAGAGAGACTGGAAGCAGGAGTTGGGGGCTGGAGACAGTAGTGCCTAAGCTCGGGGCCCCCGCCGGGCTCAGGCACTGCAGTTTTCCGGACGGACCGGACAGAACTGCCAAAGATGTCCGGAAGCACCACAGTAAAGGCAAAGACCCTCCGACAGAGACATTTGGTTGGAGACAATCGCCCACGGTTCACCTCCATGGGTTCCACCACGGGAGATGGTGGTAGTGATGGAGTCTTAGCTGGAGGACTCTGCACATGCATGGGCGTGGTGTTGGAGAGCGGGAAGCCTTTACTTCTAGGCGCCGTTGCCGGAGTCGATTGTTGATCTTCCCAGTGAGGGAAATCAGGTCCTCTAGGGACGTGGGATTCTCAAAGATGGGAAGTTCATCTTTGAGAGTGCTGGAGAGTCCATCTAGGAAGATGGCTTGCAGATAATCTTCTTGCCACCCGAGCTCAGTAGCCAGGGTCCTGAATTCCACCGTATACTCTGAGAGGGTCCATGACCCTTGGCAGAGCTGGAGCAGATTATGGCTGGCTACAGCTTAGCAGCCTGGGTCTCCAAAGGTCTGCTTGAAGAGAGCAACAAACTCGGTTAACTTGGAAAGCATGGGACCGGAGTGTTCCCACAATGGAGAGGCCATTGCAAGAGCCTTCCCTTCTAGGCGGGAAAAGATGAAGGTCACTTTGGTTGTTTCCTTCAGGAACAAGGAAGGTTGCAGTGCAAATTGCATGAAGCACTGGTTGAGGAAGCCACAACAGGAGCGTGGGTCTCTGTTGTAGCATGGAGGTGCAGGGAGCGCCAACGATGCTTTGGGTAGCATAGAGGCCAATAGGCCCACGGGATTGGCCAGAGCTGTATCTCGCAGCTGGGAATGAAGCTCTTCCACCGAAGAGACTAGCAATTCCAAAGCCTTGTGATGCTCTTGGACTGTGGCGGCCAAACCCGGTAGGGCCCTGGAGGCAGGAGGCTCCACCGAGTCCATGGTCTTGGCAACCTGTTGCGCTTGGAGGTGAACCCTTTTCCTGGAGCAGTGTAGAACATCTCACTGGTAGGGACCAGGAAGCACCTGCCCCCAGGGGGCGGAGCACAGGAGGAGACAGAGGCTAGGATGAGCTTCACCACTGGAAGCCCACGGTCCCCCTGGGTGGAGCCCATAGGGACCTGGGCTGCTTGGACTTAGGTGGGCCTCACAGGGTCTCCCGGAGAGGTAGTAGAGAGACGAGCTCATGAGCAGCAAGGGAGCGCGGTCGGTCACTAGGCTGTAGCGTGGAGATCCAAGGAAGGCCAGTACAGCGTAGGCGATGACAAGGCAAGGGACAAATCCAGAATCAAGAGAAGTGGTCAATGGCAGCCGGGGTCAGGTTCCGAGGATCATTCCGAGGAGTAGTCAATGAAGCAGGGGTCAGGTTCCAGAGGTCAGACAAAGTCACAAGGCAGGCAGAGATCAAGATCCAGGCAGTGAGCAGCATGGTCAAGGAACAGGGAGAAGTCAGTACCAGAGAGTCAGTCCAGAGGTAGTACCTGGGGAGACAGACAGATGCTGGAACAGAAGGACGCTGGAACAAGACTGGAACAAGACTGTGAACGCGGAGGCAAACTAGTACACTTATAGTGCCAACCCGATTGCCAAGGCAAGGAAGTGCAGGCAGGAACTTCCTTATATCGTACGTTCAATCAGGGTGTGCCGCAGAGCTAGGACACGCCCCTGGCCCTACAAGAGGCCAGGCGGCCCGCGCACGCATGCGTAGGGGCGTGGCCAGGCATGAGGCCTGGTGCGCAGTGGAAGGCCCGTCGACCTCTGCCACCGGATGCTGAGGCCTGGAGGAGCTCACGGCTGCTGCTGGGGAGGCCGACCCGTGACCTGCAGAGGAGTTAGTGAGGTGAGCAAATCCGTGCGCGGACAGGGCGCGCAACAACTTCTAGAGGTGAGGATTCACCATATGAGAATATCAGCATGTCAGGCAAACTTTAAACAAAACAAACAATAGAATATATTTTTTGCTTTTAATGACAGGTCAGTGTCTTATTTTGAATGGAGCAACTAAAAGCAAACATTCTACTAACATCTTTTATGCTCTGTTCTTAATATATTGGCAGAGGGCCATATTTGTCATTTAACCATTTTTATTTTGTTATTCCTTAAATCATGTTCATCTTCTCTTCCAATCACTTTCTTTGCTCTTCAAAATTCAATTTCTGTTTTCTATATCTGTCCCTATAATCTCACAAGGTAAGGTTAAAGGGTCCAGCTGTGGATAGCAAGAAGGCTTTTTGTAAAGAACTTCTGTTGGGAGATTGAGTACATCAATTATAAAATAGCTTATACAGTGGCCACAAAGACCTTGGAAGAAAAATACATCCAATAAACATCAAAACAGCAATGCAGAAATGTTGACCTCTGAACATAAATCACACAGGGCTCGATTCTGTAAAATTCCTAAGTCAAGAAAATGACAGAATAAGTGGAAATTTGACCTGAAACATTTTTTCTGTTGCTGCAAAAAAAAAAAAAAAAAGACATTTGATCTGGTTAAGGGGAAATTCAGTTTGGTAGTTGGAGTTTTAATTCAGCAGCTGCCATATTCATGCTATGTATACTGCCCCTCTACTATGAACAAAAATGTTCTGTGAAATCCTGCCTCAAGCATGGGTCTGGCATGGGTTTGAAGAGCCAGCCTAGCCCACAGCACTGGATCACCACAGGCAGATCACCACCAAAGGGGAGAACCAACGGAGTATACCACTTATAGAAACTCTTACCTAAGTTTGCCTGAACTTTTGAAGTTACAGCTGATGTAGGGCAGCCCAGGAGACCCAGCAGGAGAGTATTTTTACTAATAGAGCAAGGATTCTCAATTGATGTAATTTGAAGCTGAGAGAATTACTAGGGATGTGAAACGTTTTTCAACGATTAAAATTATCGTCCGATAATTTTAATATCATCTTAAATCATTAAAGAACACAATACAATAGAAATTCTAACGATTTATCGTTAAAAATCGTTAAATCATGTTAGTGCGCACTAACGGGAGTTAGTGCGCACTAACAGAAAATGATAGAAATTGACACTTTCCAGGTCAGTAAAGGTCAGTTAGGAATGAATATGTATTCCTATTGGCTGGCTGCCCTCTTATCTATTGATGTTACCAAGGTTCCCACTGAGGTGATGGTTGGGGGGATGGGAAATGGAAATGGAAACTCAGGAACACTAACAGAAAATGATACAAATTATTGACACTTTCCAGGTTAGTAAAGGTTAGTTAGGAATGAATATGTATTCCTATTGGCTGGCTGCCCTCTTATCTATTGATGTTACCAAGGTTCCCAATGAGGTGATGGTTGGGGGATGGGAAATGGAAATGGAAACACAGGAACACTAACAGAAAATGATACAAATTATTGACACTTTCCAGGTCAGTAAAGGTCAGTTAGGAATGAATATGTATTCCTTTGGCTGGCTGCCCTCTTATCTATTGATGTTACCAAGGTTCCCACTGAGGTGATGGTTGGGGGGATGGGAAATGGAAACTGTTGGTAGTTGACAAAAAAAGTAATGTGATCAGTCAATGTGACAAGAACTTGTACCCTATTCCTGATACCAGGGGTGTTGTGATCTTCCTGCACTCAGTGCCCTATCCCTGATACCAGGGGTGTTGTGATCTACCTGCACACAGTGCCCTATCCCTGATACCAGGGGTGTTGTGATCTTCCTGCACACAGTGCCCTAACCCTGATACCAGGGGTGTGTTGTGATCTTCCTGCACACAGTGCCCTAACCCTGATACCAGGGGTGTTGTGATCTTCCTGCACACAGTGCCTTAACCCTGATACCAGGGGTGTGTTGTGATCTTCCTGCACACAGTGCCCTAACCCTGATACCAGGGGTGTTGTGATCTTCCTGCACACAGTGCCCTAACCCTGATACCAGGGGTGTTGTGATCTTCCTGCACTCAGTGCCCTATCCCTGATACCAGGGGTGTTGTGATCTACCTGCACACAGTGCCCTATCCCTGATACCAGGGGTGTTGTGATCTTCCTGCACACAGTGCCCTAACCCTGATACCAGGGGTGTGTTGTGATCTTCCTGCACACAGTGCCCTAACCTTGATACCAGGGGTGTTGTGATCTTCCTGCACACAGTGCCTTAACCCTGATACCAGGGGTGTGTTGTGATCTTCCTGCACACAGTGCCCTAACCCTGATACCAGGGGTGTTGTGATCTTCCTGCACACAGTGCCCTAACCCTGATACCAGGGGTGTTGTGATCTTCCTGCACACAGTGCCCTATCCCTGATACCAGGGGTGTTGTGATCTTCCTGCACACAGTGCCCTATCCCTGATACCAGGGGTGTTGTGATCTTCCTGCATGCAGTGCCCTATCCCTGATACCAGCGGTGTTGTGATCTTCCTGCATGCAGTGCCCTATCCCTATTAATACCAGGAGTGTTGTGATCTTCCTGCACACAGTGCCCTTTCCCTGATACCAGGGGTGTTGTGATCTTCCTGCACACAGTGCCCTAACCCTGATACCAGGGGTGTTGTCATCTTCCTGCATGCAGTGCCCTATCCCTGATACCGGGATGTGTGCAAGAAGATCACAACACCCCCGATAACCGGGATAGGGCACTGCATGCAGGAAGATCACAACACCCCCGGTATCAGGGATAGGGCACTGTGTGCAGGAAGATCACAACACCCCTGGTATCAGGGATAGGGCACTGCATGCAGGAAGATCCCAGCACTCCTGGTATCAGGGTTAGGGCACTTTGTGCAGGAAGATCACAACACCCCTGGTATCAGGGTTAGTGCACTGCATGCAGGAAGATCACAACACCCCTGGAATCAGGGTTAGGGCACTGTGTGCAGGAAGATCACAACACTCCTGGTATTAATAGGGATATTGCACTGCATGCAGGAAGATCACAACACCCCTGGTATCAGGGTTAGGGCACTGCGTGCAGGAAGATCACAACACCCCTGGTATTAGGGTTAGGGCACTTTGTGCAGGAAGATCACAACACTCCTGGTATTAGGGATAGGGCACTTTGTGCAGGAAGATCACAACACCCCTGGTATCAGGGTTAGGGCACTGCATGCAGGAAGATCACAACACCCCTGGTATCAGGGTTAGGGCACTGTGTGCTGGAAGATCACAACACTCCTGGTATTAATAGGGATATTGCACTGCATGCAGGAAGATCACAACACCCCTGGTATCAGGGTTAGGGCACTGCGTGCAGGAAGATCACAACACCCCTAGTATCAGGGTTAGGGCACTGTGTGCAGGAAGATCACAACACCCCTGGTATCAGGGTTAGGGCACTGTGTGCGGGAAGATCACAACACTCCTGGTATTAATAGGGATTGGGCACTGCATGCAGGAAGATCACAACACCCCTGGTATCAGGGTTAGGGCACTGTGTGCAGGAAGATCACAGCACTCCTGGTATTAGGGATAGGGCACTTTGTGCAGGAAGATCACAACACTCCTGGTATTAGGGATAGGGCACTTTGTGCAGGAAGATCACAACACCCCTGGTATCAGGGTTAGGGCACTGCATGCAGGAAGATCACAACACCCCTGGTATCAGGGTTAGGGCACTGTGTGCAGGAAGATCACAACACTCCTGGTATTAATAGGGATAGGGCACTGCATGCAGGAAGATCACAAGACCCCTGGTATCAGGGTTAGGGCACTGTCTGCAGGAAGATCACAGCACTCCTGGTATTAGGGATAGGGCACTTTGTGCAGGAAGATCACAGCACTCCTGGTATCAGGGTTAGGGCACTTTGTGCAGGAAGATCACAACACTCCTGGTATTAGGGATAGGGCACTTTGTGCAGGAAGATCACAGCACTCCTGGTATCAGGGTTAGGGCACTGTGTGCAGGAAGATCACAGCACTCCTGGTATTAGGGATAGGGCACTTTGTGCAGGAAGATCACAGCACTCCTGGTATCAGGGTTAGGGCACTTTGTGCAGGAAGATCACAACACTCCTGGTATTAGGGATAGGGCACTTTGTGCAGGAAGATCACAGCACTCCTGGTATCAGGGTTAGGGCACTGTGTGCAGGAAGATCTCAGCACTCCTGGTATTAGGGATAGGGCACTTTGTGCAGGAAGATCACAGCACTCCTGGTATCAGGGTTAGGGCACTTTGTGCAGGAAGATCACAACACTCCTGGTATTAGGGATAGGGCACTTTGTGCAGGAAGATCACAGCACTCCTGGTATCAGGGTTAGGGCACTTTGTGCAGGAAGATCACAACACTCCTGGTATTAGGGATAGGGCACTTTGTGCAGGAAGATCACAACACCCCTGGTATCAGGGTTAGGGCACTGCATGCAGGAAGATCACAACACCCCTGGTATCAGGGTTAGGGCACTGTGTGCAGGAAGATCACAACACTCCTGGTATTAATAGGGATATGGCACTGAGTGCAGGAAGATCACAACACTCCTGGTATCAGGGATAGGGCACTGTGTGCAGGAAGATCACAACACCCCTGGTATCAGGGTTGGGGCACAAGTTCTAGTCACATTGACTGCTCACATTACTTTTTTTGTCAAGCTACCAACTGTTTCCATTTCCCATCCCCCATATATTGTCAGTGGGAACCTTGGTATCATGAATAAATAAGAGGGCAGCCAATAGGAATACACATTCATTCCTAAACTGACCTTAACTGACCTGAAAAGTGTCAAATTGTATCATTTTCTGTTAGTTCGCACTAACAATAGTTAGTTAATGGACTTCTCCTCCAAGAACTTATCCAAATCTTTTTTGAACCCAGCTACACTAACTGCACTAACCACATCCTCTGGCAACAAATTCCAGAGCTTAATTGTACATTGAGTGAAAAAGAATTTTCTCCAATTAGTCTTAAATGTGCTACTTACTAACTTCATGGAATGCCCCCTGGTCCTTCTATTATCCGAAAGTGTAAATAACAAATTCACATCTACTCGTTCAAGACCTCTCATGATCTTAAAGACCTCTATCATATCCCCCCTCAGCCTCATATCCCTCCTCAGTCCCCCAAACTAGTCAACGGAGGTGGTAAAGGTAAGCTGGATAGTCAACCCCCAAATCCAAATTCAATTCCAAATCATAATCATCAAGCATCAGGCAGAAGAGTTATCAAAATTCAACAAAATAAGTACACAAAAAATACAAACACAAATGAGAGCAGCTGGAAAGCTGTGAGCACAAATGCTTGTAGTCTAAGTGGAAAAATCCCAGAACTGCAAACCATATTGGTGGAGGCAAAATTGGACATTGTAGCTATTTCAGAGACATGGTTCACAGATTTGTATGATTGGGATACGGCCATTCCAGGATACAATTTGTTAAGAAAGGACAGAGACAACAGAGAAGGAGGAGGAGTAGCTCTTTAGTCAGAAACAACATCCAAACTACCGAATTACAAGGAAAATGTGGCAGAGAAGAAGCACTATGGGCCATCCTGAAAAAAAGACAACGGTACATCCATTCTTATTAGAGTGGTTTACAGACCTCCCAATCAAACAGAGAAAATAGACAGAGATCTCATTGAAGACATTCAAAAGGTGGGAAAAAAAGAAGTGCTGATTGTTTTTAATCTGCTGGACGTAGACTGGGAATCCCCTCTGCAGATTCTAACAGAAGTAGAGTGCTAGTGGATGCCATCCAAGGGTTCAAGCAAATGGTAAAGGAACCCACGAGAGGAGAAGTCACACTTGACTTAGTGCTCACAAATGAAAACAAAATCTCAAATGTCCGGGTGGGAGCTCACCTCGGCACCAGTGATCACAGATTTGATATCGCAAACAAAACTTGGAGAAATCACTCAAAGACCAGAGTGCTGAATTTAAAAAATATGGACTTTGTCGAAATGGGGAAGTACCTAGAGATACAGATAAAGGACTGGGAGGAAAAGGAGGTGGTAGAACAGCTGTGAGCCAATCTAAAAGGAATAATCAAAATGGCAACAAATATATTTGTTAAACAAGAAAGCACGAGCAAAAGAAAAAAAAACTATCTGGTATACAAAGAAAGTGGCTGAAATTGTAAGAGCAAAAAAATCCAACATAAGAACATAAGAAATGCCATACTGGGTCAGACCATGGGTCCATCAAGCCCAGCATCCTGTTTCCAACAGTGGCCAATCCAAGTCCGAAGTATCTGGCAAGTACCCAAACATTAAATAAATCTCAAGCTATTATTGCTTAATAATTACCGTAATAGCAGTTTATAGATTTATCCTCTAGGAGCAACATTCAGGAAATACAATGAATCCCAAAAAGTGGAACACAGGGAGGAAGCTGAGACAAACCAAAAAAGTAATCAGGAAAGCAAAACGTCAGGCAGAGGAAAAAATTGGCAAAGAGGTTAAAAGAGGTAACAAAACATTTTCCACGGAACTCCGGCGGAAGTACTTTAGTGTACTGTACGAGCTTAATACATTGCTTCATCAATGGGCCCAGCGAGTGTTTCAGGTGGGAGAAAGGGATTTTTCCGTTTTGGGAACAAGGCGGGAAAACATTTAGCGAACCTAGTCCGCTCCTATAGAGGGAAAACGTTTATCCCGGCCATGAAAACCAGCAATGGGTGTAAAGTCTCCTCTAAAAAGGACATCTGCGAGGTGTTCAGGCATTTCTATGAGGATTTATACAAAGCAGAGGTATCAGGGGAGGGACAGGAGGAGGAGCAGTTTTTTCAGGGTTTACAGCTTCCATCTCTTTCCCCTGCACAGTTGGACTTCCTCAATAGGCCCTTGTTGTCTCTGGAAGTACTGAGTGCTATTGCGACGAGCAAGCCTGCGAAGGCGCCCGGCCCCGATGGGTTCTCCTTCGACTTCTATAGGATGCTTCGCTACCACCTTTCTGAGCCTATCACTAAGTTTTACAATTCGGCCATCGAGTTGAACAAATTTCCCAGCCATTTTAACACAGCCCACATTACTGTCCTGCCAAAACCAGGCAAAGATCCATTACTACCGGGATCATACAGACCCATCTCTTTACTCAACTGTGACTTGAAAATTTTGGCAAAACTTTTGGCCGATAGGATGGGGCACCTCTTACCCCAACTTATTTCCGATGCGCAAGTGGGCTTTGTTAAAAATAGGCCGGCTTGTGGCCATATAATCCGGCTGCTATCGGCCATGTCTTCCACCCTTATGTTGGACTTGCCGGCCCTGGCTATAGGATTTGATTCAGAAAAGGCCTTTGATAGGGTGGCCTGGCCCTATATGTTCTCTGTCCTTCAACGGTATGGGATAAGGGGTAACTTCCTAACCTATTTAACTTTATTATACTCGCAACCCCTTTCTCACATTGTGGCAAATGGAACCAAATCCGGGGCAGTCCACATCGGTCGGGGGGTACGGCAGGGTTGTCCCTTGTCCCCTTTACTGTATATTTTAGCTATTGACCCTTTACTGCGGAAAATAGTTTCTATGCCAGAGATAACGGGTTTTGGTGAGGGGGATCATATGTTCAAAGTTGCTGCTTTCGCGGACGATATACTGATATTCCTCACTAACCCCGGCGCCTCTTTGGGGCCTCTGCTACAGATCCAAACGGCCTATGGGAGCTTCGCAGGGTTAAAAATCAACCGAGATAAATCGGAGGCTCTAGATGTGGGAGGGAGGGTACGCCCCACCTGGAAGGACCCATTCCCGCTTAAATGGGTGGACATGGTTATGAACTATTTAGGTATTAAAATACCGGTAGTTTTCCAAGACTTTTATAAGGTTAATATTGACCCGCTGCTGCGGACTACTACTCAGCTCTTGTCTAAATGGCAGGGATTACCCATTTCTCTGACGGGCAGGATACAACTGGTTAAAATGATGGTTTTGCCCAAGTGGCTATATGTGATGCAAATGGCCCCGCTGTGGCTTTCTGTTAGAGACGACCCAAATCAATAGTGTCTTACGGAAATTTATCTGGCAAGGTAAGACAGCCCGTGTCGCTCTTAACATTTTGATGCAACCCAGCGATAAAGGAGGCCTTAACTGCCCTAATTTTCGCTTATACAATCTTGCTTGCCTATTACGGCACATTCGGGATATTGTGGGGGGGACGTCTTATTATACGCCTGTTTCTGCTTTGTCGCAGTGGTGGGCTTACCCTTCCTTAAATCCCCTTTTGCAATTGCCTCGGGACCGGTTACGGGTCGAGGTCAGATTCCAACCCTTTTTAGGGGCCTGCCGCAAGGCTTGGGCTTATCTTTGTGGCAAGGTTGGCCTCCCCAATAAAGACTCCCTGTTTGACGATCTGTGATAATCAGCTTTTTCCCCCTTCCGGAGTTCCCTCGACATTCCATGGGTGGCGGAGTAAGGGTTTACTGTGGGTGCATCAGTGCTATGATAGAGATATGGGCCGGTTACTACAGTTTTCCGAATTACAGACTGCTTTTCAACTCCCCGCCCAAGATGCTTACGCCTTCACACAGTTACGCAGTTTTTTGTGGCCAAGGAAAAAGGAGGTGGGGCCTTCAGCTGCCTTCTGGGCATTGCATGATTTAATCTTCCCCATGGCGGGGCGGAAACCTCGGATCGCACAGTACATTCGGGCCCTCCTTCCACATTTCAAATGGGATTCGTTCACGGGAGTCTATCAGAAATGGTCGCAGTGGGCGTTGTTTACCCTCACCAGACTGGAATTTATTCAGTGCTTTATACTTATCCCCCAGTATTCCGACTGTGTGACGCATAGGGAAACCTGCTACAGATTCCTGAGACGAGTCTATATTGGTAAAGACAGAGCACACATAATGGGCATTGCGGACTCCCCAGACTGTTCCAAGTGCGCTCTCTCTACGGGATCGCTAGAGCATTATTTTTGGGATTGTCGTGAGGTCCAGACTTTTTGGAGGGCCGTCCGCTTGACCTGTTGCTCTTTATTGAATGTGTCCTTACCCATAGGTCCCATGCTGTGGCTATTCGGTGTCCTTCCTACCTCTGCTACGGGGCTTTCAGATGCTCATCTACAGTTTATCTGGAAGGCCAGTCTGGTGGGGAAACGACTAATCCTATTACATTGGGTGTCTGAGCAGGTTCCACAGCATGAACATTGGTTTCGGAACTTGGTTAAACTATATACCTTGGAATACAGATGTAGTCAACGACTTTGTGATAAAAAACAGAAGGAGTTTGAGCTTACTTGGCACCCACTGCGGACCTATCTTACCCCCTCCACATTTTGAGGAGTCTGGAATCAATCAATCTGTCTGTTAAGGGCGGGGTTCAGGGATCAATCCTAGTTACCGAGGCCGGTCTCCGGCTCATGCCCCTTGGGGTTGGCCTGTTCTGTTCTGTTCTATTCTATACTATACTATATTCTATACTATACTGTATTCTTTCATTACGGGTTTGGGCTTCTTCTGGAGGTTTTAAATCCGTGTGCTTTCACTCAAAGGGTGGGGGGGGGGGGGCAAGGGTGAGGGGTTGGGAAGGGACAGGCTTTGAGTAGAGAGTGAGTTGCAGAGTGTTATGCTGTTCTGGTTTCTGGTTTAGGGTTGGTTGCTTGTCCTGCAGGGTACCAGGGCGCCTGCTGTGTTGTTTTCATGTTTGCCCTGTTTTATGTACACTCTGTAATCTTGCTTACAAGTGAATGTTTATTGGCCTGTACTCCCTTGTTTTGCCTACCCAGGGGTTTGCTCAAAGTTTTCAATAAAAACATTATACAAAAAAAAAAAAAAACATTTTCCAGATACATCAGTGAAAAGAGAAAAGTCCAGAGAGTTATACTGAAACTAAAAGATGACACAGATCATTGTGTGGAGGGGGACAAAGAAATGGCATAGATATTAAACAAATATTTCAGCTCAGTGTTCACCATAGAAAACCCAGGAGAAGGACCTCTGTTGGTTAAAAAGACTCTACATGGTGGTGAAATAAAATATATGGCTTTTATGGAAGAGAATGTATGGGAAGAGCTAGGTAAAATGAAAGTAGACAAAGCCATGGGGCTGGACAAGATTTGCCCCAGGATACTGAAAGAACTCAGGGATGTGCTGGCAGGTCCTCTATACATCCTGTTAAATAGATCACTAGATACGGGAGTGGTGCCTATAGATTGGAGAAGTGTGATGGTGGTACCACTACACAAGATTGGGAGTAGGGAGGAGGCTGGAAATTACAGGCCAGTTAGCCTCACCTCAGTGGTAGGCAAACTAATGGAGAATGTGTTGAAAGAAAAGATATCAACTACCTACAATCTGGAGGGTTGCTTTATCTGAGACAGCATGGATTCACCAAGGGAATGTCGTGTCAGACAAATCTGATAGACTTCTTTGATTGGGTGAATAAGGAATTGGATCAGGGAAAAGCACTAGACGTGATCTACTTGAACTTTAGTAAAGCTTTTGATATGGACCCATACAGAAGATTCATAAACAAAATGAGATGTTTGGGACTGAGTTACAAGATGGTGGTGTGGATCAAAAAGTGGTTGTTGGATAGCAGATAGTGTTTGATGGTCAATGGAAGCTACTCAAAAGAAAGAACAGTGTTGAGTGATGTGCCACAGGGTTCGGCATTAAGGCTGGTATTATTTAATAAAGATGTGATTCGGCCGAACCTTTCGGTTCAGCCTTCGTTATCTGCCTGCCACGGGAAATTTTGTTTTCCCTCAGTTTGGGCTGATTTTATTTTCTCTGCCCCCGATACGATGCTGAAAACCCGCCCCAACCCGTATTGTGCCATTGGTCGGCCCCTGTCACATGGTAGGAGCAATGGATGGCCGGTGCCATCTTAAAAAATGGCGTGGGCCATCCATTGCTCCTACCATGTGATAGGGCCCAACCAATGGCACCGATAGCCCCTGTCACATAGTAAGGGCAAAGGGCCATCGGCGCCACTTTGATTAGTGGGAGTCAACGGCTCGAGAGGGGGAGATCATTCCCGGGACCCCGCTGGACCACCAGGGACGTTCGGTAAGTCTTGAGGGGGGGGGGGGGTCGGGCAAGTCTTGAGGGGTTGGGAGGGTGGAGGGTTGCAATTAATTAAATTTGAAGGGTTGGGGTGGGTTTGAGGTTTTTTTTTAATGTGCCCTTTCTCCCCTCCCCAAAAACAATAAGAAAACCACACAAATTTTTCCTATTTCATCGCAAATGAATGCACATCCTTATTATTTAATATCTTTGTGAACGACATTGCTGAGGGAATAGAGGATAAAGTCTGCCTATTCGCGAATGACAGTGATCGGCAACAGAGAAGATACTCCAGAAAGTATGGACAGAATGAAAAGAGATTTGAAACTCAAGGAGTGGTCTGAAACATGGCAGCTAAAGTTTAATGCCAAGAAGTGCAGAGTCATGCATCTGGGGAGTGGTAACCCAAAGGAGCTATAAAGCCAGGGGGAGAATGGATGATATGCACGGAGCAAGAGAGAGACCTGGGGGAGATAGTGACTAGCAAACTGAAGATGAAAAATCAATGTGACAAAGCGATAGCAAAGGCCAGAAGAATGCTGGGCTGCATAGAAAGAGGAGTATCCAATAAGAAAAAGGAGTTGATAACTCCCTTGTACAGGTTCTTGGTGAGGCCTCACCTGGAATAGGGAGTACAGTTTTGGAGACTGTATCTCAAGAAAGACAACCAGAATGGTGGTGGTGGGGGGGGGGGGGGGGGGTGGTCTCCACCAAAAGTCTTACAAGGAGAGTTTGATGGTCCTAAATATGTATACCCTAGAGGAGAGGAGGAGTAGGGGAGACATGATTCAGACTTTCAGATACTTAAAAGGCAGAAATGACACAATTTTAAAAGCAAACCTCTTCTGTTGGAAAGCAATAAGGAGAACTAGAGGTCACAAAAGGAAGCTCCAGGGAGCAGGGCCGGTGCAAGGGTATTAGGCACCCTAGGCAAACCTTACAGTCTGGTGCCCCCTCCCCATACACAATTTTAAATTATGCATTTATAACATATTTTACATGAAAAATGACATTCTGAGGTAAAATTAATATACAAGTTGTTGTGATAATTTCATGCACTGTTGTGATGCCAACAAGAAAACTTTGCATCTTGGAATTCATATGGCATCATACCTATTGTGATATATTTCGGCATGGTCCTCCCATATCAACACAGTACTATTTGCCAACACTCAAAGAATAACAACCCCACCTTTGAAAAAGAATACCACAAATATTACACCAGAATCTAAAATAACAATACACCTCCTATCAGGAAAACAGAACAAGCCAAGCTACTACAGATCCCTACAGAGCAACTATATGCTAAAAGAATGCTTCAGCTCGGTCTTTACATGCAGAACACAAACCCTCACCAAATAAAATACAGAATAAAGCCACATAAAGTATAAATAGAAACGTGCAGACAAAAACTGAACTGTAAAACGCATCACGCCAGACTTTATTCAGTGTAACAATGGAAAAACAAAAATTTCACCATTCCTCGTGAAACAAATCAATAAAAGCAAGATATATAAATAATCAATCATAATTATAAAATCATACAAATAAAATAATTTCAAAATAGCTGATGAATATAATATCTAATAATTAAAGACTCATGCAAATTTTGAAAGCTTTACCAAACACCAATAAAATATTTCAAACAGCAGACACATCACATACTATCCAATAATTAAAATGGTAGTCAATCAAGGAAAATGAACTTAAAAAGCCACCTTTACTTACCCTCTCCAGCAGTTCTCCTACTCCTTTCCCTTGCAGGTTACACTAGAAGCAGCTGTAGCTGCTAAAGCTGTCCTCACAGTCCTATTCCTTAGGGACCACAACCAGTCTCTTCTCTCTCTCACACACATACACACCAGTCACATCCTCAGGACCAGTTTCTGTCTCTCACACATCAATCATCTCCCCAACCAGTCTCTCTCTCTCTCTCTCTTACACACACACAAGCACACACATATTAGTCATCTCCCTGATCAGTCTCTCTCACACATACACACGTCACCTCTCTGGCCAGTCTCTCTCAATCACACAATGCTCTCGCTCTCTCTTACTTACACACAGGCTTTCAATCACACACATGCTCTCTCTATTTCACTTACACATAAGCTCTCAATCACACACATGTTCTATCTCACTTACAAACAGGCTCAATCACACATATGCCCTCTCTCACAGCCACAAGCCAGCCAAAAACATGCTCCATCTCTCTTGCACACACACACATTGACACACACAAGCACCCTCCCTGACTCACACATATACACCATAGACATACAGAAGTACCCTCCCTGTCTCACATATACACCACACACATGCAGAAGCACCCTCCCTGTCTCACATACACATTACACTCTCAAAGAAGCACCTTGCTTTCAGACTTGCAGCATTTTTCACTTTTACTAAAAGTGAAAGTTATGCTCCTAACCGTTAAATAAGAAAACCACATTCCTATCAGAAGGCGAAATGACACCCTTCCTTCAGGTTCTGTCCTCCCAAGGGACAGCCACCCACACCATACAGCTTCTCATTTTACGCTTTCAGGCAATAAAGCAAGTGTCTTTCTTCAAACTATCAGTCGTATGATCCCTTTTAAATGGGAAGATACCAGTCTTAGTCATTTAAAAATATACATTTTCTAAAGACTTAAAAAAAAAGCAAAACCGTTTCAGATTGGAACTATTCTAGTCTTCATGCTTAAATTATGCTTCAAAAAAAAACCCAAACCCCACCTGGCATCAGTATCTTAAATTTGTGATTTTGCTGAGATGAACATTTTAAATACTTTAATTTTTTTTCGCTTTAATATTTGTCTCTACCCACTTTGTTAAATTTTATTTTCCAGAAGAGGGATGCTTAAAATTCAGTAATTTCATCTTTCATCCAACTTTTCAAAAGTTGTGCTACCAGCACAAATGTTGAGGTATATGTATTATCACATTTCATTTTTTTAAACTGGCAGATTCCTTCCTCACATACATACCATATACACACACACAGAAGCACCATTCCTTTCTCACATACACATCACATACATCCACACAGGAGCTCCATTCCTTTCTCACATACACACCACATACACACACACACAGAAAGAAGATCGGCACAGCTGGTCTAGCTGATCATGTAGCCGAAGAAAGGAAGATCGGCGCAGCCAGAGACCAGGCGCTGAGACTTAGGGGGGCGCTGCAGCAAGCAGACAGCCCCTGAATTGCCCTGCCTCCCCCCCAGTGCCACCCTCCCTGCCACTCTCGGGGCCTCGGCTGCCACTAACCAAAATGGCGCCGGTGGCCTTCAGCCCCTATCATGTGACAGGGGCTACCTGTGCCATTGGTTGGCCCCTGTCACATGGTAGGGGCTAAAGGTCACCAGTGCCATTTTGCTTAGAGGCAGCCGAGGCCCCAGGAGCGGCAGAGCTCTCCCGGGCCCTCCGCTGGACCACCGGGGAGCGTTGGGAGGGTGGCACTGGGGGGGAGGCAGGGTGAGTCGGGGGCTGGCAGAATTTTGAAAGGGCACTTTTTGCCCTTTCAAAATTCTGCTGCCTGCTGTGGCGCCCCCTAAGTCTTGGCGCCCTAGGCACAGGCCTAGCTCGCCTAGTGGTTCCTCCGGCCCTGCCAATGAGGATGTTTCAGATTGAATGTTAGGAAATATTTCTTCACAGAGAGGGTGGTGGATGCATGGAACTCCCTAACAGAGGAAGTAGTGAGGACCAGGACAGTGAAGGAATTCCAAAGGGTATGGAATAAACACTGTGGATCCTTAGAGGTGAGACAAATGAAATGCGGAAAGAGGCACGTTAGAGGCAGGTAGGGGTGTGCATTCGTTTTGAACTTAAATGTAAAACGCTACTTTTTTTTTTTTTAACTTAAAAAAGTGATGAGGCGAAAACGATCGGATTTCCAACTTATTCAACATAGCTATGTTGAATAAGTTGGAAATCGCGATTGTTGATCCAAAATAAAAATTTAAACCCCTCACCTTCCTTAATCCCCCCCCAAAGACTTACCACAACTCCCTGGTGGTCCAGCGAGGAGTCAGGATGCCATTACTGAACTCCTTTGCGAGGAGCACGTGACGTCGGCGCCACGTCGGAGTGACGCGGCGTCACGTGATTCCCCGCGGGTTCACTCCGGGACCCTCGTTCGACCCGAAAGGAACTTTTGGCCAGCTTGGGGGTGTCAGGAGGCCCCCCCAAGCTGGCCAAAAGTTCCTTTTGGGTCGAACGAGGGTCCCGGAGCGAAACCGCGGGGAATCACGTGACGCCGCGTCACTCTGACGTGGCGCCGACATCACGTGATTCCCCGCGGGTTCGCTCCGGGACCCTCGTTCGACCCAAAAGGAACTTTTGGCCAGCTTGGGGGTGTCAGGAGGCCCCCCAAGTGACGCCGCGTCACTCCGACGTGACGCCGACGTCACGTGCTCCTTGCAAAGGAGTTCAGAAATGGCGTCCTGACCCCGCTGGACCACCAGGGAGTTTTGGTAAGTCTTGGGGGGGGGGGATTAAGGAGGGTGAGGGGTTTAAATTTTTATTTGCACATATGGACATAGACTCAACTTATGGAATTCTCCATATGTCCATATTGACCGCAAATGACCCCCCCCTTTCGACTTATGGACTTATGAACATAAACTTTTGGTCTGCACATCCCTAGAGGCAGGATCCTTCATACAGTTAAAAAATGTGACAGAAAATTAAAACGTGGACTATATAGTCTGGGGAAAAAAAAGGTGGCGAGGGGGTAGTCTGTGAAAACAAGCAAACTCAGTGTAAATCAAATAGCACAAGAGGAAGTATAGGTATACAAATAATCAAGGGGGGTGACTTACAGATGCGACACATATTACCCTTAACCAATTAACCAAGACACAACTCAAACAAGTAATCTGCAAGGCCCAGACCCTGACAGTCTGTGAATCATATAGGATGTGAGCTTGCTGGGCCCGTGAGATGGGCAATTGTGTCCTTTTCTGCCATCATTTTCTCTGTTTCTATGTTTCTAACCCATTCACCCAATATTCCACCCATCCCAATCCACCCCATCTAACCCTCTTTACAATATATAATCAATAATCAACCCAACTCACATCAAATTCCACCCCGGCCGCAACAATTATATACCGCTAAAATCCTACACATCCTTTTCCTAACTAATCACTAAATCAGAAAACTAACAATCTGTAGATCAATAGGCAACATTATCACCTCAAATACTCTTCCCAATGCACATTCATGGTCTCTTTACACAAATCAATTCAGCCAAGCCGTCTCCAAAAGCTTCTGAGAATAGCCGAAACTTCAACAGTTTTTGAAACTTCAAGTAATTAATCTTCCAACCCCAAATCCAATGTTACCTTATTCCACAGAGATGGCACTGTACAAGAAAAAGCAGAATATCTTACCACTATTAATCTTGCATTAGATGGTGATGGAACTTTAAAAAAATAGTTATCCTGTGACCTAAGCCCCCTCCCAGAAACATATGAGACTGACATTAATGATAAATACTCTGGCACCTTTCTATGTAAACCTTTATAAACCAAACAAATCAATTTGGATTTTATTTTCTGGGCAACCTAGCAACTACTGAGCCTGGAAAGTGTGGGAGAGACATGATCTCTGCTCTTCAACTTCAATATTAGCATTGCAGGTGTATTTTGGATCATCTAGAATTGCTTTAATGCCGCACCCAGTAGCCCCTGATTAAAGGCATTACAATAGTCAGTATGACTAAGAATCAGAGCCTGTATCTGAACAGGTTGATTTATGGAACTGGTAAATTCCCTAACATATCAAATTTGCATAAGCTTATGCAACATCAATCCACTCCTTATTTATTGAATCCCTTCAAGATTTAAAGTGTGTAGTTTTCCGACTATTGTGCCAGTGGTACAGATCAAATAGTTTAACTAAGAAAAGAGTGTAATGCCCATTTTAAAGCCTATGAAAAAGCTATTGTATCAGTTTAAAGGCTTTACTTTGCTGAGATCATGAAATCATCTCAAAACCACCCAAAGGAAATTTTTCAAATTTGAAAGGGTAATTTATATCCTCATGTTCAGGTCCCGTATCATCTTGTTTTGTTACTCTCTGGGATAAATTTGCCAAGTACTTTGCAGAGAAAGTTTTATTCATGATTCCCCAGATAAGAGAAGTTATAATCCTAGTGAGGTTACTGATTTTCAAAAAGAGAAAATCCCAACATTATTTAAATTTTACAAGGTCAGTTGTCTTGAAATGTTAGCTGTCCTCCAGAAGATAAATGACATTACTTGTCTATTGGATCCCTGACTGTCTTGCTTGATTAATGCCACTAAGGTCAATCTGGGGCAAGCAATCACCATAATAGTTACTACATCTATGAAGTAAAGACATTTTCTGACTCCATTAAGAAAGGTAATACTTTTATTGTTACTTAATAAGCCATCACTCAATAGGTTGGAGAACTACCAACAATTTCAAATATAATATTTTTTGCATATTTGATTGAGACTACTCTGACCTCCCGACTTCACGATCTGCAAGAGGACTCGGGCTTCTTAGATGATTTCCAATTGGACTTTAGGCCCAAACATAGTACAGAAACTGTTTTTGTGGCTACAGTAGATTACTTGCATAGAAAATTGGAAAGGGGTAATGAATTGAATTAGTTCTTCCTGACTTGACTGCGTTAGTCACTGTCAACCACTCCATCATGTTAAAATGTCTAGCAATATTGGGAGTGGGAGGCAGTACCTAACAGTGGTTTAAGTCATTTTATAGGGTCATTTACAGAAACTTATATTAGGTGAGTACTCATCTTTTCCATTATCTTTTATCTTTTGGAGTTCCCCTGGGATTTATATTGTGGCCTATGTTTAATATATTTCTGCAAACTCTTGGTAAACTTAGCTAAGATTTCTAGATCAAATCTCACATATCTACAGATGTGCATCTTTATGTATCACTGGGATTTCAATGAACTGAAGCAATCAAGCAATCCATAAATTGAAAAATATTTTGAGCCAATTTCAGACTGAATGGGTCTCAACAAATTACAATTGAGCTCTGTGAGATCACAGGTACTATGGGTTAGAAAACCCAATAGTTTAGACCTTAATATTCCTATTTCAATTGATGGCACTATTCTACCTTTAAAGAATCAAGTCTGTAGCCTCAGTTATACTTGTCATAGGTTTAACCAAGGAACCTTGGCTTGTATTATAGCCCACTGTTCTTTTGCACATCATAAAAATCTACATCAAATTAGACCTTTTATTGAATAATCAGATTTTACCCATAGTGTTCATGTCCTGATTACTTTGACAATTGATTACTGTAATTCTCTATATATTGGTTTGCCAAAAAACAAACAAGGAAGTTGAGGCCGATCCAGAACATGGCCACATGTCATGAGTGCTAGATGGAGAGACTATCATTAGATTCCAATATTATTCTAAATAAAATTCAAGATATTAACTTTAATTTGTATTATAACCCATGATTTGGGCTTAGCTATCTGAGGGACCAACATATTTCCTACAGTCTTTGTCAACTCATGAGGTCAGAATTGGAGGCCTTTATTCTGTTCCCTCTTTGAAGGCAATCAAATTGACAAGATCATGACAGTGAGTATTCTCTTGTATTTCTCCCTGTCTTTGGAATCAATGACTTAAAGAACTCTGTGTAGCACCTGATTTTAGAACATATAGAGGTGATATTCAGCACCACTTATCAGATAAGTGAGGACTTATCTGCTAAGTGGCGGTCTGAATATTCAGCCTCATTCAGTGGCTGCCATGTAGCTGGATAACTACTTATCTGGCTAAGTACTAGGCAAGATAGGGGCATAATGGGGAGAAGCTACTTATCCTAGAAGCTACTTAGGCATAGAGTCATCATTTTGTGATAAATATAGCAAAGAAATAGCACTTGCAATAAAAAATGGGCATGGTTAAGGTAATTTTTCTGATACTCTTTGCATGGGTATTTTACTGCAACATTTATTTTCACTTTGCAAGCTGAGAAATCTCCAGGCAGGCTTTTTTCACATTTTGGGCTGAGAGAGAGAGAGAGAGGCTCACAAAAAAAAGTTAACTATTTATACCACTGTAACAGGGGGCAGTAGTAACTCGAGGTGAGATTTGTGGGGTGGAGTGGGGTTGTATGGAGCAATTTTACATGCACAGTCATATGTATGAACAGCACAGTTACCATCAGTGAAGAATCAATATGATTTGGAGTGATGAAAGGAGAAAGAAGAGTAGATTTGTACCATGTTCTCTCTACCTAGCTTGATTGTACTCAAGCCACAAACCTCACCTTGAGTTACTAGTGCCCCCTCTTTCATTAGTATAAATAGTTAAAAAATCAGTGGGCCTCCACAGAAACTCTCTCTCTCTCTCTCTCTCTCTCTCTCCCTCTCCCTCTCCCTCTCCCCTCTCCCTCCCAAAACAGGATTTGTGATAAATCCCATTTTGGCTGTAACACACAGATATCACAGGCATAATGCCAAGAAAAAAGGTGTAGTTATTTCCAACATTAAATCCCATGATACCATGCGTTACATTATCGCACACAATTTTAAACAGCCATCATTTCTATTTACTCCTCCCACAAATTAATTTTTCAAATTTGCATATGCATTTCGAGATGTGATATTTATCACATGTGATATGATGATAAAATTTGATGAATGACCCCTCTAGACAAATAAGTGGTGCTGTTCACACCTAACCAGCTAAGTTATCAGGATAAGTTAACCGACTAATCGGCTGATTCAGTAAAGTCCGCGGGAGAGCGGGCGAATGCCCGCTCTCCCGGCACGCGCACAGGCCACTCGCCTGTGCGCGCGATACAGTATTTAAATGAAGCCCAGCAGTAGAAACGGGCAAAAGGAGGCACTAGGGACACTAGCGCGTCCCTAGCATCTGCTTTTTGACAGGAGCGGTGGCTGTCAGCGGATTTGACAGCCGACGCTCAATTTTGCCGGCGTCGGTTCTCGAGCCCGCTGACAGCCATGGGCTCGGAAACCGGATGCCGACAAAATTGAGCGTCCGGTTTTCGACCCGACAGCCGCCGGCCAACTTCCAATTTTTTTTTTTTTTAACTTTTTTTACTCTTCGGGACCGCCGACTTAATATCGCCATGATATTAAGTCGGAGGGTGCACAGAAAAGCAGTTTTTACTGCTTTTCTGTGCATTTTCCCAGTACCAGAAGAAATTAGCGGCTACCTTTGGGTAGACGCTAATTTCTGAAAGTAAAATGTGCAGCTTGGCTGCACATTTTACTTTCTGAATCACGCGCGAATACCTAATAGGGCCATCAACATGCATTTGCATGTTGAGGGCGCTATTAGGTTCGGTGGGTTGGATGCACATTTTCCACCCCTTACTGAATAAGGGGTAAGGGAAAATGCGCGTCCAATGGCAGGTAAACAGTGCGCTCCATCGGAGCGCACTGTTTACCTGCCAGCTCCATCGGAGCGCACTATACTGTATCGGCCTGTCAGTTAGTCCATTTCCATTTCCATTTATTAAAACTTATTAAACGCCTAACACAAAAAGGTCTAGGTGATTTACAACATACATACATAATAATATTGAGCAGGACTAAAGTTAGCCAGATATACTTATCTGCTTAATTTTAAAGTTTTCCAAGTATATTTAGTGGCATGGTTGTGAATATCCCAGCTAAGTTTGACAGATAAGTTTATCCAGCTATCTTAGCTGGAGAGCTAACTTTTCAATATCGACCCCATGGAAGCCAATAATATTAAGAAAATCAGAAAACAGATAAGCTATCAAGCTAAAGTTAGCCAGATAAGTAATCAAGGGTATTCAGCAAGATAAACATCCAATTGAATATCTTTAAATAAATTTATCCTAGTATATGTAGCCAAATAACTTTGAAATCTAAACATCTTTTTTTGAATATCACTGGTTAGGTATGAGAGTTATCTGTGTCCATGTACATATTCCAATTGCCCAACCCCCAACCCCCAATCCCAGTGACACTAATGTCGGGTCTTGCGCCTATCCCTCTCTCTCTCCTCCAAGCCCCTCCCAAAGATATTTTAAAAGTTTATGGTCTATTGGGCCAATAGCTGCCCTTTCCCGTCTGTGGTTTTTCCAAATAACTCTTCCTCAAGGCTCTTCCTCATCCCCCTCTCTCCCTCCCTCACCACTCCAACCCTAACCTTCCTGCCCCACCCGGAACCCCAAACACTTCAGGCCACAGAGATCATGCTACACTTATGCTGCTCCAGGTGGCTTCTTGTAGTGTTTTGGCAGCAGCCTACAGGTAGTCATGTGTTATTTAAATAATTAGGAGAGCAATTAATAGAAATTGCAAGACCGAGAGATCATTCAATCATACAAAAAATGCATACAATCTTTAAAATGCTTCATATTTAACTATGACTTTCAAATGTATGAACAAGTGAAAAGATTCTGAAGGAAAACCCAGGAAAATTAAAAAAGACCATAGGCATCAGAATGGGGGGGAGGGGTCACAGGGGCCATGGCCCTTTAAAAATCCCCCCCCCCCCCAGCAATAAGGCAAGCCTCACTGGTGGCATTGGGATGATGAATTATGTATTTTCTTCTGCCCCCCCCCAGTGCCATGCTACAAAACAATTGAAGGATCGCCATATGCCCCACCCCCTGGGCTCTCCCCATCACTCCCATTGCCTTAAAAAATAACTCTGGAATGAGGTAGGAACTTACACACTTCCAATACTCCATCACTGCTTCTGCAATTTTCTACGCTACATCCACAGGGGTAGATTTTAAAAGGTTGTGCGTATGCACATGTACGCCTGATTTTATAACATGTGAACGCAGGTGCGTGCATGTTATAAAATCCTGGGTCGGCGTGTGCAAGGGGGTGCACAATTGTGCACCTTGCGCATGCTGAGCTATGCTGCCTTCCTCCGTTCCCTCCCAGGATGCTCCGAAATCGGAGCGGCCTCAGTGGGAACTTCCCAGCCCTCTAGCCTGACCTTCCCACCCCTTCCCCTAATTCCCCCCCCCATCCCTACTCTAACCCCCCGTGACCTTTATTTTACCTTTTGCGCCTGCCAGCCGACTGCCAGTGCGCGATCCTCGGCACAGAAAATAAGGCCACTGTGCTGGGAGCCTGACCCCGCCCTCACCCTGCCCTGGACTGCCCCCCCACGCCCAGCCCCTTTAGTAAAGCCCCGGGACTTACACGCGTCCCTGGGCTTTACGCGCATTGATGGGCCTTTTGAAAATAGGCCTGACGCGCATAAGGCCAGTTACGCGTGCAAATTAAGTCCACAGTGTACTCCTGCCTCTAACGCTCCTGTTCACAAACCCTAACTACCAGCATCTCTTTCATGTATGTGAAGATTACAAAATGTGGTAAGCATGTACGTATTCTTTTCTGTCAGAGGTTTCAGTTTCACTTGCGCCTGCTGCTGCAAGGAGTTCACAAACTACAACACCTCTGCTTGCATTCTCTCTTGTTCATGGAAACCCTCTAATTTTTCCTCCAGAATATTTACTATAGGGATGACCCCCATCCAGTCTGGTGCTTCTGGAACTCTGATCCAATGTGGCATCTTTGAAGGGCTTCAGAATTTCTATCAGCTGCCTCATCACTATCCAATCATGTGCCCTAGAGGGCAAGCCACACCTAACTCTATTTCCAGAGACAGATCATGAAAGGGTGTCTGCTGCTCCACTAAGCTCTGCAGCATCAGATAGGTGAAGTTCCCATGGGTGCCAGCATCTTCAATTAGATTCTTATGAGGCATTCTGAACTGCCTTATTCTTTATGGTTCTATGGAAATGCCCCACTATTTTTCTGCACCTTTCTATCAGGTACTTCAAGAGTAGATTTCTGTTGACCTTGGACCTTTGCCTCAGAGTATCCCTCACTGCCATGTGCAGCAAGTGTGTAAAGCAATGGATATCCTGAAAGCCCCCATTGTCTATTGCCCTTATCATATTTTGCCATTGTCTGTCAGAAAGAAACCTGCCTGAAGACTCCTATCTCTTGGGTCTAGCTGCCAACCCTCTAGCATTTTTCTTATACTCAGTCCTTGCTAGAGCTGCTGCTGTCTCTGCCTTGGCCAGGTACCACAAGCATGCCATTAGGCAGAGGTAAGCATGCATAGCATTTGCGCTGGTCCATATAATCACTTGTGAAATGCATGCTACTCCCCTCTGCCTTAGCTAGCTACACTTGCATGTGACAATGGCACTGATTGCACAGGGTGGGGATATAAATGTAGTCCTGGAAGGAATTTTGTAATTGTGGGATATCATATGCAGCAGAAGCTTAAAGCTCAAATTCTCCACTACCTGCAAGGAATGCTCATCCAGGGCAATAATATCCTGGATGCTCCCCATTGCTACCTTTGATGTTGACAACCTCTTGCCCCAGGACAGTGATACGGAATACCACCCCATTTCCTCTATGGTGGGTTGCTGCTGTGGATACTTGGCAGACAGCTGCTATCCTGCCATCTGAATTATGGAAGAGTCCATGGGATAAGTTTTGGAAAAAGTCTTCTTCTTTTCAAACTTTTCCTCTGGTTTTTACTCTGAGTTGCAGAAGGATTCCCATGCTAGTGCTGCCACCCTTTGCTGATGCCAATACTAGAAGATGCTGCTTTTGCAGGTGTTGATGAATACCAGCATTTGTCAGATGCTGAATTTGCTTTACTCAACTGATTTTTATTGCAGTGAATACACTGAACAAAATATATGTCCTCCCTCACTTTAAACCACCTCCAGTACAGGGATGTCTTCTGTGATTTCTTCTCTACATCATTGAGGGCTAATGCTGGCACTGGAGTTGAGGTTGAGGGTGGACCCTTAGGAAAAATATCAGAGGTATCACTCATGCTCTCTACCATTGCTGCCTTCTCTTCTTGAGGGTTGCTCTCAACACTGCCATATTTCTCCCCCATCACTGCTCTGAAGTCAAATCTTCCCAAATTTTCTTCTACTACTAGGTCTTCAATTTCTGATTCGGGAAAACCCAGACAAGATTATTCCTCAGAATCAGTTGGTAAATATACTACCTTCATTCCCTCAGAAGCAGTAACTATAGACGAGTGTACTGCTGGTTTTGGGTATTGCACTTCTGCTGTCCCTGTTCTGCTAATGCCAGCCCTGGATGACTTTCCCAACTTTTCCCTCTGTCTTCAGTGGCTTCCACTCCTTCCATTCTGCTGCTAAAGAAGTCTCTTTTCAGTTTAGGAGCAGGACTCTCTTTTTCTCACTTCTACTGCTAGTGTTAGGTTGGGATGCATTTGCAGCAAATCCTCTCCTCTTGCCATTCCTTCCTCTTGCCATTCCTCTCATTAGTATGATGGAATTTATAGCCTTCTGGGGATTTTGATATCACAAAGGAATTAAATATTGATACTGTACCACTCACAGTACTGTGTGGAAAAATGTGTGTCTCACACACACACACACACATACAGGGCCTGATTTAAAAAACATTTACACATGTAAAATTGGGTTTTATATATATAAATGCACTTTACCATTGTAAGTGGGCATTTGAAAATTACTACAATATATGCCATTGAATTGTCCATAGGATATTCACATGTGACCTTTATGTACATAAATGTATTTTTAAAATTGCTACGATAGTATGTTACACTTACACATGTAACTCCTTTTAAAATTACTTCCTTTGGAGGTAATTGAAAAAGGAGGTAATAAAGGAGTTACATTCTTAAATATCACATACTATTGTAACAATTTTAAAAAGCCATTATTCACATACTCTGCATGTCCACTTAAATATCCTATGGAAAATTCACTGGCTAAATTGTAGCAATTTTTGAAAGCTCACTTACACAGGTAAAGTGCATTTACACATGTAAAACCCAATTTTAAGCGTGTATATGCTTTTAAATATCAGGCTCTTACTGTGTATATGTGTGCTGTGCACTGAGTACTAACTGACTGAATCCTTTCTAGACATAAAAAAACAATTGGAAATTACTAAAGTTAAATGAAACCAAGAATTTGAAGGCTGGCAGTCTGGCAAGGCTGAGACTCTTCTTCATTCTGTCAGTGTGCTAACCTCATTGTGATTCAGACACTCAAACAGAGACAAAAATAAATCATTAGCACTGTTATTTAATCTCCAATGACATTCTTCTACCCTCCCCAGTGAACAATGAAAGAAAGTAGTTCCACTGCCTCTATCTTTCTATCTTTACAGTAGACCACTGCAACATAGAAGATCAGCAAAAACCCTGTAACAGTGCCAAACTTAATTTTTTAAAGCTTTTTTGAGATGTAAGAGAGAATCTCACAAGAGATTCTCATCTACCATCTGCTAGAGAGGAAATACTGACTTTCTTGGATATACTGAGACCTTGAAGTGGGAGGACATCAGAGTCACTTAATCCAGACAACAGCTATAAGCTAGTTAAAAAGATGCTTCACCATGATTTGTCCTTTGTCTGGTCTCATTTATAATTTGTCCTACCTTGGCTCCCAGGAGACTGTGATGTCACACAGGCAATAGCTGGCTGCTAAGCAACCTACACCTGTTTGTTCATTGCTCACAGCATAGCCATAGACTTGAAAGGGCCATAGACTTGAATGGGTAACATAAGAACATAAGTTATGCCATACTAGGTCAGACCAAAGGTCCATCAAGCCCAGCATCTTGTTTATAACAGTGGCCAATCCAAGTAACAAGTATCTGGCAAGTACCCAAACCTTAAAATCTCAAGCTACTATTGCTTATTATTTAATAGCAGTTTATGGATTTTACCTCTAGGAACTTATCCAAACCTTTTTTAAACCCAGTTACACTAACTGCCATAACCACATCCTCTGGCAATGAATTCCAGAGCTTAACTCTGTGCTGAGTGAAAAATAATTTACTTTGATTTATTTTAAATGAGCTACTTGCTAACTTCATGGAGTGCCCCCTAGTCCTTCTATTATCTGAGAGAGTAAATTGCTAATTTACATTAACCTGTTCAAGTCTTTTCATGATTTTGTAGACCACTATCATATTCCCCCCTCAGTCATCCCTTCTCCAAACTCAACAGCTCTAATTTCTTTAGCCTTTCCTCATAGGGAAGCCATTTCATGCTCCTTATCATTTTGGTCGCCCTTCTCTGCACATTCTCCAGTGCAAATATATCTTTTTTGAGATATGGCAACCAGAATTGTACACTGTATTCAAGATTCAGTCTCACCATGGAGCAACGCAGAGGCATTATGACATCCACCATTTATTTGTTATTCCCTTCCTAATAATTCCTAACATTCTGCTTGCTTTTTTGACCACCAAGGCATACTGAACAACTATTTCAATGTATTATCCACTATGATACCTAGATCTCTTTCCTGGGTGGTAACGCCTAAGACAGAACCTAACATTGTGTAACTACAGTAAGGGTTATTTTTCCCTATATGCATCACATTGCACTTGTCCATGTTAAATTTCATCTGCCATTTGGAAGCCTAATCTTCCAGTCTTACAAGGTCCTCCTGAAATTTATCACAATCTTTGAGATTTAACTACTCTGCATAATTTTGAGTCATCTGCAAATTTGATCACCTCACTTGTTGCACCCTTTTCCAGATCATTTATAAATAAATGATTTAGAAACAAATTTTTATTTAAATTGGTGGGACCCTTCCATTGATTTTGGGTGGTCATACATGAAACAAAAATGAACTCATTCATTGCATTTTACCCATTTGTTTCAAACAAATGCACATCTCTACTGGTATATAAAGGGGAAGCCACAGTTATTTTATCAAGGGACATATCTGTGCAAGTTATCTGAGGTTTCTTATTATTTGCAGCTTTTTAAAGAACACACTAAGGACTTACAAAGTATAATAGCCATGTTGGTGGTAAATACTAGACACTACAGTATAGGGTTCATACAGAATAAAAAGAAGCTTGCTTTTACTGTGAAACATCCTCATCATTCAGTGATTTATACATTAGCCAAGATTCATAAAATAATAGTTTCTCCCTTGGTGGACTAATTGTCTCAGCATAGGGCTCAGTATTGGAATCCCTGTCCATTTTTGTGGATTGTTTCCTTAAGGAATAGAGCTATGTTATTTTATCAGTTGTTAGTAGTGGTACTACAGAGAATATGAACATAAAACTGCCTTCATCATTTATTCAGGGCAAAAAATGTTTCTTTTGCTCCATCTCAGAGGACAGTACAGATAAATTCTTTATTGACAAAGGGCTATAATCTGTGGAGAGAAAAAAAAAGAAAAAAAAAAAAAAAAGTAGGCCTTTGCAGCATTAAATCTCCTGTATCCTTTCAGAATGGTGCTACCAGTACTAAAATTAGAACAAGTGTGAGCAGAACTGTCCCCGCTGCTGCTCCTGTTAGTAAAGGTGAAGAGGAGCTAACAGCAACAGTAAATCTAATTATCATGTTGCACAAAATAAAATAATGGGCAGAAAAAAAAGTTAGCACAGCACAAAGAAAATCAATTTTATTGTTATCTAACAAATAAATGGAAAACCTAAACAGTTAAAATGTGAGAAATGGCGAAGAAATAAACTATTACTGCACATCATGGTTTTCATGGAATGGCTCAATAGTATTCACTTAAAAAATACATGCATTAGTAGGACAAAGAAGCTGAACTACTCCTTTTGCAGATTAGATGAGAGTGGGGATGATAAAGGACCAATAGTAAATAAGGATAAGTTGATCCACCAAGTTGATCCACCCCACCTTTACCTCATCCACCTCTTGTTAACGCACTCTCAGAAAACTAATTTTAACTAACTATGCCATATTGAATTCTATCGTTTTTGTTGTTGTTACATTCCTTGTTTACCGTTAAACTCTATCTGCCTGTCCTCCTCCAGTTTCCCCTCCCTGCCCCAGTTGTCCCCTTTCCTGTTCGATGTAATTTCTTTCTTTTGTTTAATGTAAACCAATATGATGTTCATACGAATACCGGTATAGAAAAGCTGTTAAATAAATAATGATAACATGCAAAAAGATAAAATATGAAACCATTAGCCAGATAAGAAAAAACACACTTCAAATGACCAAAAGTGACAGAGAAGAATTAGTCAGAGAAGGTCAATAACAGTAATGATGTGCTATTTCTGAAAACTATTTTTGGTTTACTTTCCAGTATCAGGTGCTTTTTGACACTGAATAATCAAATTGCCATACCTGACATTTTTGATGAGAAAAACAGTTACGGCAAATCAAATCCTATTGTCTATCATCTCAACTTTCAAAGTATAATGTAAAGTAATAGAAAAAAAACTATTACAATCTTTTCTCTCCATTACACATCTGAATCTGAGGTGAACTAGAAACAGCTTTAAAATTTTGTCTAAATTCCCTCTACATAAGAACATAAGAAATTGCCATTCTGGGTCAGACCAAGGGTCCATCAAGCCCAGCATCCTGTTTCCAACAGAGGCCAAACCAGGCCTCAAGAACCTGGCAATTACCCAAACACCAAGAAAATCCCATGCTACTGATGCAATTAATAGAAGTGGCTATTCCCTGTGGGGCGGATTTTCAGAGCCCTGCTCGCGTAAATCCGCCCAAAACCGGGCGGATTTACGCGAGCAGGGCCCTGCGCGCTGGGAAGCCTATTTTATATAGGCCTCCCGGCGCGCACAGAGCCCCGGGACTCGCGTAAGTCCCGGGGTTCTCCGAGGGGGGCGTGTCGGGGGCGTGTCGGGGGCAGGCCCGGTTGTCGCGGCGTTTCGGGGGCGTGTCGGCAGCGTTTTGGGGGCGGGTACGGGGGCGTGGCTACGGTCTGGGGGCGTGGCCGCGCCCTCCGTACCCGCCCCCAGGTCGCGGCCCGGCGCGCAGGAGGCCCGCTCGCGCGCGGGGATTTACGCCTCCCTCCGGGAGGCGTAAATCCCCCGACAAAGGTAAGGGGGGGTTTAGACAGGGCCGGGTGGGTGGGTTAGGTAGGGGAAGGGAGGGGAAGGTGAGGGGAGGGCAAAGGAAAGTTCCCTCCGAGGCCGCTCCAATTTCGGAGCGGCCTTGGAGGGAACGGGGGTAGGCTGCGCGGCTCGGCACGCCGGCTATACAAAATCCATAGCCTTGCGCGCGCCGATCCAGGTTTTTAGCAGATACGCACGGCTCCGCGTATCTGCGCAAACAAAAGTAGGCTATTCGCGCGCCTTTTAAAATCCGCCCCTAAGTAAACTTGCTTAATAGCAGTTAATGGACTTCTCCTCCAAGAACTTATCCAAACCTTTTTTGAACCCAGCTACACTAACTGCACTAACCACTAGGGATATGGATCGGGTGCCCGATTGTTTGCGCTTAAGGGTTCATGTGGCTGTGGGAAATCTTGTTTTCCTGCGGATCGGCATTTTTTTTTTTTTAGTAAAAAATAGTTTTTCGGCTTAGCACGCACTAAAACTCCCGTTAGCGCACTAACAAAAAATAACAAATCAGAAAAATGATTTTCATAAAAATTCGGGGGAAACATTGTTCATTTCACATTTTAGCCGACATATAACGAATTAAGAAATATCATACGATATTTCAATTCGTTATAAAAACGATTCACATCCCTACTAACCACATCCTCTGGCAACAAATTCCAGAGCTTAATTGTGTGTTGAGTGAAAAAGAATTTTCTTTGATTAGTCTTAAATGTGCTACTTGCTAACTTCTTGGAATGCCCCCTAGTCCTCCTATTATCCGAAAGTGTAAATAACCAATTCACATCTACTCGTTCAAGACCTCTCATGATCTTAAAGACCTCTATCATAACTCCCCTCAGCCGTCTCTTCTCCAAGCTGAACAGCCCTAACTTCTTCAGCCTTTCCTCATAGGGGAGCTGTTCCATCCCCTTTATCATTTTGGTGGTCCTTCTCTGTAACTTCTCCATCGCAACTATATCTTTTTTGAGATGCAGCAACCAGAATTGTACACAGTATTCAAGGTGCAGTCTCACCATGGAGCGATACAGAGGCATTATGACATTTTCCGTTTTATTAACCATTCCCTCCCTAATAATTCCTAACATTCTATTTGCTTTTTTCACTGCTGCAGCACACTGAGCTGACGATTTGAAAGTATTATCCACTATGATGCCTAGATCTTTTTCCTGGGTGGTAGCTCCTAATATGGAACCTAACATCATGTAACTACAGCAAGGGTTATTTTTCCCTATATGGAACACCTTGCACTTGTCCACATTAAATTTAATCTGCCATTTGAATGCCCAATCTTCCAGTCTTGCAAGGTCCTCCTGTAATGAATCACAAACTGCTTGCAATTTAATACTCTGAATAATTTTGTATCATCCGCAAATATTTATTTATTTATTTATTTATTTAGCACTTTTCTATACCGACCTTCATAGTAAAAAAAACTATATCGGATCAGTTTACATCGAACAGGGTAAAAAACTGAAGTGACAACTAGAATAAATAAGCAAATGAAGTGGAAGAGGCAAAGTTACATTCAAACAAGGGGTAGGAACTTGGAAGCTTAATCAGCTGGAAAGAGAGGTTGAAAGCTGGCGGTAATTATAAATATAATACAATAGAGATAAAATATAATACAATAGAGAAAAAAAAAACAGGTTAAATCATCGTGTGCTTAGAAGTACCGGAGTCCATCGTTCATGAAGAGGATAAGTATGCAGAGGATAAATATGATAACCTCACTCACTGCATTCCTTTCCAGATCATTTATATATATATTGAAAAGCACCGGTCCAAGTACAGATCCCTGAGGCATGGATACATTTCTCTGAACCATGCACTGCTGAGAGACTGTCGGCTTTCCCCCTTGGTCTAGTTTAAAAGCTGCTCTAGCTCCTTTTTGAAAGTTAGTGCCAGCAGCTTGGTCCCACTCTGGTTAAGGTGGAGCCCATTCTTTTGGAAAAGTCTCCCCCTTCCCCAAAAGTGTCCCCAGTTCCTTATAAAACTGAATCCCTCTTCCCTGCACCATTGTCTCATCCACACATTGAAACTCTGGAGCTCTGCCTGCCTCTGGGGACCTGCACATGGAACAGGAAGCATTTCAGAGAATGCAACCCTGGAGGTTCTGGATTTCAGTTTTCTACCTAAAATCCTAAATTTAGCTTCCAGAACCTCTCTCCCACATTTTCCTATGTCGTTGGTGCCCACATGTACCATGATAGCCAACTCCTCCCCAGCACTGTCTATAATCCTATCTAGGCAATGCGTGAGGTCTGCCACCTTCGCACCAGGCAGGCAAGTTACCAGGCTGTCCTCACGTCCACCAGCCACCCTGCTATCTACATTTCTAATAATTGAATCACCAACTATGATGGCCGGCCTAACCCTTCCCTCCTGGGCAGTAGCCCTGGGAGACTTAGTGCGAGAGGACAATACATCACCTGGAGAGCAGGTCCTTGCTACAGGATCACTTCCTGCTATACCAGGTTGATGTTCTCCTACTGGGAGACCTTTCTGATCCAAGGCAGAACTGGGGCTGCCAGACTGGATTTGGGGCTTGGCTACTATGTCCCTGAAAGTCTCATCAATGTACCTCTCTGTCTGCCTCAGCTCCTCCAAGTCTGCTACTCTAGCATCCAAAGATCGGACTCGTTCCCTGAGAGCCAGGAGCTCTTTGCACCGAGTGCACACATACAATCTCTCACTGGCCGGTAAAAAATCATACATGTGACACTCAATGTAAAAGACTGGAACGCCCCTCTCTTGCTGCTGGACTGCTGCCTTCATTTTAGTTTTATTGAGTTCCTAGTTTAGGATACTAAGGGAGTTGGAATTAGAGTACTTTAAATTTACTAATTTACTAATTAATCAGCTAGTATCCTACAAGGGGATGATTAAACTTTCAATAAGGGCTGGTACAATAGTATGATTTAGATAAGACCCTGATTGATTTTTAATGAGAAAGTGTCTCTTGCATAAAAATCAAGGGTTGAGTGGGTGAGAAAGAAAGGCCCTAGAATTAACTATCTCTGGCTTGCTTATTACCTCAGACACACACAAACTAAAGAATATACCCCTCTATTTCACCTTTCACCAAACTTTTATAAATCCAAAGATTTCCCAAAACTATACTTACCAATCTTCTTTAACCACCATTAAATTGATTTTCACTCAGTTAATTGAAGGGTTTGAGATTTATCCGCTGTTTCAATCCATGGATCACTTGCAGTGACCTCTGGACTCCTCTCCTGGGAGATACTGGGAGCTGTATGCAGATGAGCCTTCCGGTCCTCTTCTGCTGCAAAGGGTGCAGGGTCTCTGGAGGCTGGGGCTGTGGAATTCAATCCCTGGATCGCTTGCGGTGACCTCTGGATTCCTCTCCCGGGGGATGCTGGGAGCAGTATGCAGATGAGCCTTCAGGTCCTCTTCTGCTGCCTTCCTTTAAGTGCTTCTCATTCCTTCCCACTCCCTGAAGATCTCAGTTATGGACTACTCCCCTTCCCCAGTAATTCCCAATTCAGTCCTGGAGGCACACCCAATCATTCTGATTTTCAGGATTGCCATAAAGAAAATGCATGAGATAGATATGCATACAGTACCTCTCCAGTATATGCAAATATATATTATGCATGTTCATTACAGATACCCTAAAACACTGACTGGTTAAGTGCGCCTTCAGGACAGGGTAGGGAACTACTGCCCTGGCCTAATCTAGGTGAAGCAATATCTCTATTTCGCTCTAGTCTTCATTAACACACAAAAAGTGGTGATGATGAATGCAAGAATCTATTTTTTAGCCAACCAAGATGTTAAACATATGATAGTCATGAAATTATTTGTAATGTGAAGAAGTTAGATAATACTGCATATGACTTCTGAAGGAGTGCAATATTTTATCAGTTGATTACTCATTAGTGAAAAGTGGTTACTGAAACAAGCAGCACAAAACTGATGGCAGCTAATTAAAAGTCAATGTAAAAAAGAAACTCCAGATGCAATGCTTGAATTATTTATTTGAAATGTATTTAGATTTACATAAGTGTCATTGCTTATTTATAAATTACTGCCTTTTTTGTAATAACCACTTTGCTCAAGTTATAGCTATTGCTGCTTCTGTTTTAGTGTCGTTGTCATCACCTGCTGTTAAAATTATGACTCACTTATTGTCCATGTGTTAGGAGCGCGGAGGCGTGGTCCTTTTTCAAGGGAGGAAGTGAGTCCTTGGATCACGGTGTGGCTCATAGAGAAGCCCCAAGACCCACAGTAAGAGGAGAGCAGGTACGAGCACAGGCAGAACAGGAGCAAGGCTGGACTGAAGACAAGGCGAGGAATATCCGGAACAGGAACAAGGCAGGCTTAGTCCTCCACTGGACCTACACGCACCAATGAGACCCATCAACACAATGCTGGTCTCGAGAGTAGACCTCCGGCCACTCGATAGCCCTTTTGGACCCGCCGCTTGGGAATGATGAGTGCTTGAGGCCAGGCAGAGGCTGAGGGCAGGTACAAGAAGACTCAGATGATGACTCAGGATACTCGGAGGATTCAGACATGGACTCAGGTTACTGAGAAGACTCGGATGAAGACTCAGGATACTCAGAAGACTCTGACAAGGATTCAGGTTACTTGGAGATCTCAGGCAAGGATTCAGGACTCAGTCAAAAATACTGGGTGAAAACTGCATCGCAGCGTGCCCTACACAGCCGCCCATGGCTGTTCATGGACCATGCTGAACGCAAAGCAGACTCCAGGCGAAGAAGTGGAACTTGAGACTGGAACATGTCAAAGATTCAGTAGAGGCCTGCACTGGGGCGCGCCATACACATCCATCTGTGGCTGGTCACGGACCACGCTGGAGCGGAGCAGGTTCTGGCAGAGTCTTGGGCATGGACAGAAGCAGGCACAAGGAACTCCGAAAACCGGGACAGGATTCAAGACACAGGATTCAAGACTCAGGATTCTCAGAAGCAAGGCACTAGAAGCTGCTGACGAGAAGAAGGCCATGTACCATGAGGCACCCTACACAGCCCCCCATGGGCTGGTAGCATACCAAGAAAGATGGATGCAAGGAATATGGGAACTGGTTGCAGAGGCAAAGACAAAGACAACAGAACCAGGACATCAGGACATCTGGAACATCAGGACATCTGAAACATCAGGACAAGGAGAACTGGACAGCTGGAACATCTGGAACAACGAGGGTCGAGATCAGGAACATAAAGGTGAAGAGGTTCAGGAACACAAAGAACATGGAATGAAGATCCATCAAGGCACAGAAAGACCACAGAGGACCTGGATCAGGAAGAAGACCACAGACGCTGTGAAGACCTGATCCGAAGGCCCCGAGGAACTGAGGCTGGGCCCTTTTATAGGGCTGGTCTGGCGAAGACTGATAACATCATTCCTGAGGGCCGCGGGGCTTTTCCCACCGCTGGCCCTTTAAATGTTGAGGAGAGGCATGTGCCCACGCTTATGGGACATCCAGG
The DNA here is from genome assembly GCF_901001135.1 of Rhinatrema bivittatum. Classification (NCBI taxonomy): domain Eukaryota; kingdom Metazoa; phylum Chordata; class Amphibia; order Gymnophiona; family Rhinatrematidae; genus Rhinatrema; species Rhinatrema bivittatum. Next base: position 586,240,849 of record NC_042616.1, on the reverse strand, counting down.
GAGCAGGAGAGTGCAGCAGCATCTCTGCCACGTGGGAGGCCCAACAAAAGGCAGCTCCCTTCCACGAAGAGATGGAGGCAGGCAGCGGCGGCTTCATGCCGCAATGAAGAAGGACCCCGGCGGCAGCTCCAGCCATGAAGAAGAACTCCCGAAGATGGCACTAGGACTGCGAGGAACCCAGGAACGCCACGGCATGGCACGGCCTTGCTGCAGGAAGGTAGGGCACTGCCTGCGGGGCAGCCGCGGGCAGGATCCTAACAACATGCATTTTCTTGCATAAGAAGTTCACTAACTTTACAAATAGTGAGTAATGTGTCTGCTTCACTGTCATTATATATACCTGTGTGTAAGTGATGATTTGATGAAAGCATTCACCATAAAAAAGGCATTGTTATATTTTGCTGCTATTTCAAGAACTACTGCAATTTGAGAAGTAGCCTCTTAGTTTTCAGGGATCTGCGTACAGACGATAGACATCCAATTATGCATGTACATAGCGATGGACAGAATTTTTAAAAAATGGCTAAATCCTTTCAACAAAATGGAAGTGCTCCCTTATATACAATCAAAAGGAATTATATTGCCATCATAATAGGCACTACCTGTCAGTTTTAAACCTTCTTTGCCTTACAATTAATCATATGGCAGACTCATAGTCTCAGTACTTTTTTTTAATATACATTTCTCAATTGCAAGTAAAACTTCTTAGTTTGAAGTTTTCAAGTGTAGTCTTGACATTCCATACCCCGACATAGTGTGCATTTCGAAACAAAGTTAACACATCAGGGGCTTATCTCACTTCATTTAAATAATGATATAAATCATTTGCAACTACAGCGTCTTCTGTCAGCTTTAGCGCCAGATGGAGGAGAGTCTGGAAACAGGGTTTAAAACTCCATGCACACTTTTGAGAATTCTAATGCATATACGTATTTCGATTCAGAAAATGTAACCACACAAAAAAATGAGCAGTTCAGTGTGGGGGGAGGGGCGGGAAATATTTAAACCCCAGATTTGTACTGAACTTAGCTGGACAAACCGTAATAGATGGACCTTTCTGACTACATTTCAGTTGTTATATATGAGGTTTAGTATACTGTAGACATATAGATACAGGCAATGAATGAAACACTTTAAATTTTTTAACAATGTAAATTCCACTTTTAGACTAAATTTCATTTCTCACTGAAATGTCAGCCTGACTTTTGACACAACTGTTATGGATTTTATTCTTACCAAAATGTCAATTAAATACAATATGGAATTTTTTTAAAATACAAAAAGGCAAAGAACATTTAAAACTAAAAGGGGAAACATAAATGACTTCTAAAACTTGCTAGTTTAAAACCAAAAGACTATATTCATGTTGAGAATGGGGGTGTTTAGTGTGCCCTTGGGCCTCAGCCTGACCCAGACCTTCAGGGCCGAGCCAAGGGTTGACGGTGATTCCGCATGGCTGGCGGTCTACCCTCCGCCAGGCCGGCAAGCTCCCAAGGCCAACATCCAAGGATGTTGGAGTTGAATGGTCCTCTGACCATTCCGAGCCCTTTTGGACCTGTTGCGAACAGCATGGAGCAGCAGGCCTGGCCTGAGGATGAGGGCACATGGGCCTTGACATGAAGACATAGGAGACTTGGGTCGCTGTAACGGCACAGCAGACGAAATCAGAACGGAAGCCTCAAGAGCACAGGAACTTGAGTTGCTGCACAGCATCACTGGCGACAAGACTTGGGATCAATGCAGACGGCATCGCAGACGAGACTTGGGATCGATGCAGACGGCATCACAGACGAGACACTTGGAACTTTATGGCTGGGAGGACGTTTGCATTGTCTCTCAGGGTGCCCTACTTAGCCCACCTTCACGGGCGCACCCAGTGGGCTGGTTGCGGACCTCCCTGTCCACTACGCGCCCTACACAGCCCCAAGAGGCTGCTCACGGACAATGAGAAGAACGGGACAGATGCAGGAAAGAGTCCAGACACGGCGGAACTACGACGACGGAGCCATAAGTCGCTTGGAGCTCCACAATGGCTGGCGGGACATGACGGCTCAGGAGCACAGGACAGACATCCACCAGCAGGCTAGTCCACTCAGGCACACGTCATCCAAGAGACCCCCGGCCTACCGGTACCAGAAGGCTCGAGAGCGAAGACAAGACACAGGAACAGGCATCCCGGAACTTGGAACTTCAGGAAACAGGGGATCAGGACAAGACACCAGGACATGAAGATCAGGACACCTGGACGAGGACCTCAGGCACGAAGACTTGACATGATACAAACGGACGAGATGAGGAGCTCCACGAAGACTAGGAGACCTTACAAAGGCTCTGGCAGGCAGGAGCCTCCAGAGGGAAGTCACCTCGATACAAGGCCCCAAACGACTGATGGAGCAGCCCTTTATAGGGCTGAAGCAGGAAGTCCCATTGAAGGTGGGGCCAGCACACTTCCTGTGCCTGGCCCTTTAAATTCTGTAGAGAGGCATGTGCCGGCACCTAAGGAGAGCAGCAGGGAGCTGTGCAGGACCGCGGACAGTGGCCTGCACCGTCATCATCGCGTACAGATGCTGACAGAGCCTGAGGAGCAGGTCCTGCCATCGGCAGCGGCGCCAGCCGCTGCGGGTAGCCCCGGGGCGGTTCCAGCTGCCGGGCCAGCCCGGGGCTGCGGCCTTAGCGCCGCGAAGATAGGAGCAGCATCGGGGGCGGTCCCAGCCCTGAAGAATGCCGTAGCTCTGACTGCGGAGTCCAGGAGAAACACGAGCGGCCTCCGGGCCGCATGAGGAACTTTAAGCCGCGGCTCCAGCCGCATGGGAAGGCCAACGGCGGTGTCCTGCCGCGCCGGCTGAAGAGGAACAGCATGGTGAGTGAGTGTGCCTGCTCACAGGGAAACCCGCGGGCAGTGCAGTCATAACAGTACATCCTCCTCAAAGCCCCCCTCCTCAAACCTCCTATCAACTGTCCGAGGATAAGGGTATCAGTCCATACCGAATGGAAGTATTCGAGGGTCCAAAAAATGGAAGCTAGTAATCTGGGGACAGCATGACACCAAGCAAAGCAGCAGAAACACAAAAGACAAACCACAGGAAACCAGACAAAGAACAAGGTAAAACAGAATACACCACACAAACACAAGAGACATGATAAGAGACCAAGAGCACGAGACTGAGAGCAGACGAGACCGAGGGAACACGGGACCGAGGGAGCAGCGACCGAGTGAACGGAGACCACGCGAGCAGTGACCGAGCGAATAGTGACCGTGCGAGCAGCGACCGAACGAACAGTGACCGCGTGAGCAGCAACTGAGCGAACGGTGACCAAGCAAGCAGCGACCGAGCGAACGGTGACCGCGCAACCGACAACACAAAAAAAACACAAAAGAAGGAGCAAGGGAACGGAGAGCGAGGGAGCAGGGAGCAAGGGAACGGAGAGCGAAGGAGCAGAGAGCAAGGGAGCGGAGAGTGAAGGAGCAGAGAGCAAGGGAGCAGAGAACGAAGGAGCTCAAAGATCGAACGAGCCAAAAGCGAGAGAGCGGAAGCAAAGGAGCGAAGGGCGAAAGAGCGAAGAGCGAGGAAGGGAAATGAGGGAACGGAAACGCAGAACGAGGATGGGGAACACACAAGCGGAACCCAACAAGCGGGAAAGAAAACAAAAGGAAACCAAACAAGCAACCAACACACACAACACAGACAATACAAAACAGACAAACGAGCAACAAGCAAGAACCAACCAGAAGCACCCAGAAACACCAAGAAGACCTGGGAGAGGGAACCCAGGGCGGGCAAAGAAAAACCAGGAAAACCAGTAGGGGTGCAGGCGCCTCCTGCAGGTCGTAAAACCCCAACCTGGCAACATGATGACAAAAAGTCTGGATGCAGGCACCTCCTGCAGGTCATTTACAAAAACGAAATCAAGACAGCTGGCGCCTCCAGCAGGTCGTAAACAAATATCCTGAAAATATTTTTCCGGTCCCAAAACAGTCCAGGAACAAAGACAAGACTCAGGAACAAGGCGGATCCATCGACGAAGCACACCCGTCAGGCACATGGCCTTGCATTCTGTTGAGAATGGGGGTGTTTAGTGAGCCCTTGGGCCTCAGCCCGATCCAGACCTTCAGGGCCGAGCCAAGGGTTGATGGTGGTTCCGCATGGCTGACGGTCTACCCTCCGCCAGGCCGGCAAGCTCCCAAGGCCAACAACCAAGGATGTTGGAGTTGAATGGTTCTCTGACCATTCCGAGCCCTTTTGGACCTACTGCGAACAGCATGGAGCAGCAGGCCTGGCCTGAGGTTGAGGGCAGACGGGCCTTGACATGAAGACATAGGAGACTTGGGTCGCTGTAACGGCACAACAGACGAAGACAGAACGGAAGCCTCAAGAGCACAGGAACTTGAGTTGGTGCACAGCATCACTGGCGACGAGACTTGGGATCGATGCAGATGGCATCGCAGACGAGACTTGGGATCAATGCAGACGGCATCGCAGACGAGACACTTGGAACTTGACTATGGCTGGGAGGACGCTTGCATTGTCTCTCAGGGCGCCCTACTCAGCCCACATTCACGGGCACACCCAATGGGCTGGTCGCGGACCTCCCTGTCCACTACGCGCCCTACACAGCCCCAAGAGGCTGGTCACGGACCACGAGAAGAACGGGACAGATGCAGGAAAGAGTCCAGACACGGCAGAACTACGACTACGGAGGCATAAGTCGCCTGTAGCTCCACAATGGCTGGCGGGACATGACGGCTCAGGAGCACAGGACAGACGTCCACCATCAGGCTAGCCCACTCAGGCACATGTCATCCGAGGGACCCCCGGCCTATCAGTACCAGAAGGCTCGAGAGCGAAGACCAGACACAGGAACAGGACATCCCAGAACTTGGAACATCAGGAAACAGGAGATCAGGACAAGACACCAGGACATGAAGATCAGGACACCTGGACAAGGACCTCAGGCACGAAGACTTGACATGATACAAACGGACGAGATGAGGAGCTCCAAGAAACTAGAAGACCTTACAAAGGCTCTGGCAGGCAGGAGCCTCCAGAGGGAAGTCACCTCGATGCAAGGCCCCAAACAGACTGACGGAGCAGCCCTTTATAGGGCTGAAGCAGGAAGTCCCATTGAAGGTGGGGCCAGCACACTTCCTGTGCCTGGCCCTTTAAATTCTGTAGAGAGGCGCGCGCCGGTGCCTAAGGAGAGCAGCAGGGAGCTGTGCAGGACCGCGGACAGCGGCCTGCACCGTCGTCATCGCGTACAGACGTTGACAGAGCCTGAGGAACAGGCCCTGCCGTTGGCAGCGGCGCCAGCCGCTGCGGGGAGCCCCGGGGGCGGCTCTAGCCGCCGGGCCAGCCCGGGGCTTCGGCCTTAGCGCCGCGAAGATTGGAGCAGCGTCGGGGGCAGTCCCAGCCCCAAAGAAGGCCGCGGCTCCGACCGCGGAGACCAGGAGAAACATGGGCGGCCTCCGGGCCGCATGAGGAACTTCAAGCCGCGGCTCTGGCCCCGTGGGAAGGCCAATGGCAGCATTCTGCCGTACCGGCTGAAGAGAAACAGCATGGTGAGTGAGTGTGCCTGCTCGCGGGGAAACCCGCGGGCAGTGCAGCCATAACAATTCAGGTACTTACAATCACTTAAACTGATTTGTTTTCAACTAAATAATACTGCAAAATTTCAACTGCACCTCGATATAGACCACACATCCTATGTGGGGCAAGCTTGTTAAGCACCTATAGGAAAGGACATTTTCAAAGACATTTCTCTGGATAAAGCAATGCTTTATCCATAGAAATATATTCAAAATTGCATGCTCATGGTGCAGATAAAGTTACATGGGCATGTCCTGTATGCCCATAAAATTACCTGGTCTGAGAGGAAGCATTCCTAGGGTCAGAGTTGGGAAGTAATTTGGACTTATGTGAATGCTTTTGTATTTTCTAAAATATGTATGAAATTTTGACAGGATAATTTTCAAAGCAATCATAAGCGTATAAGCCTACCTTGATTAATAGTATAACATATGTACATATTTTCATTCTAATACAGACTGTTATAAAATTACCCCCATAAAGGACAATAGACATTGATTGAATAATGAAGATATACATGGTAATTTTCCTAGGTAAACTGGCCTTCTGAAAATTGCCTCCGTTCAGTCCAGCTAAAAGTGCAGACAGGATCCCAAACATTCATACATTTATCCCAAATGAGGGGAGATAATCCAGGGAAAATGGCTTAGCTGAAAATTTCCTAAAAGTACACGTGGACTTCTGTGGCACACATATCTTTAGCCAGGTTAAAATAGAGGTGTGTTGAAATCGGAGGAATAAAATTATATTTGTCTTACGCTTTTGTGATTTTATCTGTAGGAAAAATGAAATAAACTAGATTGATTCAGACTTCTGTACATCTCTCTTCTTTCTAGCCCTGTGTTTCTTCTTTGCTTTTCTTTTCTGCCAGGATCATTTCCCCACACTTCCTTCACTTTCGTCAGGGAGGCATTTTGTTCCATTTCCCCTGTAGTGGCTTAGATCCTTGCTCTCATGAGTTCTCTTCTTATCATTTTATCATGGCTTCTGTCCCCCTTCCCCTCCTATAGCATTGAAGATAATGTAAGCAGTGAAGCACATGGGCTGCAAACAAATCTGGTTTTTGGGGTGACCAAGCCAAGCAAAGTGGCATTTTTCTGAGAACTTATAAATTTTCAATAGAGTACCTAACTGGCAATATGTGTGCACTTCACAATCCATACAAACCCAGGTGATTTTCAAACAAACAAAAGTACATTGTATTTGAATATTAGTTATTATGCAGCTAAAGATATGTGTATACACTTAAACTGTGCAAAGTACATCCATTAGCAACAAGCCTACTAATATATTTTAAAATGAAATGTATAGATGTAGTTCCCAAACTCACCTCCAAACTGCCCCTCAGATTGCATACTTTTTACATAGTCCTAAGTAGGCACATGGGGCCGGATTATAAAAGGGTTACGCACGTAACCTGCCTTACGTGTGCCGGGCCTATTTTAAAAAGGCCCGGCGTTGCGCGTAAAGACCCGGGCCATATTTGCTGCTGTATCGGGGATCACGCACCAGCAGTTGGCCAGCGCGCGCAACTTACTTCAGCCCCAGGGCTGAAGTAAGTTTTAAAACACGTGTAAATCTGCTTTGAAACTTAGAAGGCCTGCGCATACCTTTTTCGTGGTATCTGCATGCATATTTACACCTGCAAGGAAGCAAGCAAGCATAAAGGTTCACATGAACATTTCCGTCCATACTTTTGAAAATCGATAGTACATGCATTAATGATTTCCTCACCCCCAAGTCTGCCCACAGATATGCCACTTTGAAGTATGTACAAAAGTAAGAGCAAAATCACTTCCACCATAATTTATGCTTATAATTCCTGGGGTAATTTTCAAAAAGCCTATTTAATTGTATATGTATAAAACCACATTTTTAATGCATAAACACTTTTGAAAACTACCACCTAAGAAAATACATGTGTGCTTTCAGATGTCTAAAAATCCACTTCATCATGTCGAAAGAGTGTGACTTCAAGTATATATAAGATATTTACATCATACCCAACAGTGTGGGAGCAATGGTGAAGTGATATTTTAAAATATTTGTGGAGTATCATCAAAGACTTTTTCAGGTCTATATATTTTGCTGGATGTCCTGCGTACTTTGAAGGAAAAAATTGTTTATCAAATCATCCACTAAAAATTTCTGTTTGCATGAACACATATATATATAAAAAAATAGGAGGAGGTTGGCAGGTTTATGATCATAATATGCTACACGATTATATGAAACCCCAACCAACCACCTAAAAATTTTTTTTCTGAGCATCGAGACACCAAAATTCCACATGACGTGTAGGTTATGAAAATCTGTACAAACACTTGTCAAACAGGAAAGAAAACATCAAATATACACATAGAAAAATATATTTTCACAGTGAGTGAACCCATTGGTTCCCTTTTTTGACATATTGTTAAAAATCCACTTAGCCAGGTGTGGCCAATTTACGTCCTGATTTACTAAACTTTGTTTTCCCATATATACACAATGAAAAAAAAGCCTTAGTAAATTAGACTTTTAGGCAGGTTAACTCTATTGCTACCTAAGGATAGGGCACATAAGTCTTTGATAATTTACAACTAAGTGGGTAATTTTCAAAAGGATTTACATACTTAAAACTAGGTTATGCACATGTAAATGCAATGAAGTTGATTTTAAAAGTCTTGTGTGTGCAAATGAGAGAGAGAGAGAGAGAGACTCTTTATAGGTCTCAGTCTGATACTCTATAAATGGACCATTGTTAGAAGACACTTAGATTCGGGGTGAGTTTTCAGGAGCTGGGTTGAGGTTAGGGTGATGGTGCTACAGACACATTCAGAGGTATTCATTATAAAACTGATATCATTAAAGAATGTTAGACCTTCCATACCATCAGGGGGAGATCAAGGGTACTAACATATTAGTTGGAATTCCTTGATATGGGACTGAAGCAATGAAATATTTAAGAAGTTCCAGTGACCAGGAGACAAGGCAATGTCCCTTAGAAAATAGGAAGGTTAGGACAACCATGAACTCCCTTGCATGTAAAATTCTGATAGAAATAGCCTGGAGAAAGTAGTTATTTCCAGATGGTCAGATAATGGACTTTTCCCATGTCAACGAACTTCACAAGAATGTCTCTTGCTGATGTAGATCTCCCTTCTATCAATTGTATAGGTGTTGGTTGAACTCACTATTGCTAGAGATATAATTTTACAAGGATGGAGTATTAATTATAAGTAGAGTAGAAACTATTATGGGCATAGGCTTTCTTATGTCTCCCTTGAAGGCCGAACACTCAGGTAAGGCTTGGAATCAGTCCCTTGGTTTTATAGTCGATTACTTACTCTTGGGTTGGTCTTGACTAGAGAAGAAATTCCCAGGTGCTATTTAGTAGGCCAGGACCTTTGGCAGAAGAAGGGCTGACTGATTAAGGAACTGATATAGAAATAGATAGCGTGGCATCTTCTATGGCACTTGAGAACCATGCCAAAAATAACGGTACAAAAGATGCACATGGAAGATCTCCGTGCTAGGCTGATTAACAGCGAGGCAGACCCCAGACTCTTCTAGAGACAAGACAGCAACCAACAATAAGGTCTCCAGACCATCACGAGCAACTTTTATTCAAGCATTGCAAGGAAGAGGCGTTGAAGCACAACAACTTCAAAGGAAGGGCCACTGCTCTTCAGAACGGGAAATAGTATATTGCTTCAAGGTTTAATGGCTAGTAGTTACCTTGCTGAACTTCAGGTAAGGCAAGCACTCCATTTACGGCTTTCAAAATACAGGTGTTCCTTTCAGCTAAAGAATAACGGCCAGGGGACATCTAACATATCTTCACCAAGAAATTGAGGAGTAGGAAGGCACAACTGAAGAGTTTGCACAATCTTAACTGACTGCACAATGCATAGAGATAGTGGAGCAAGGCCAAAGAATAGAGGCAGGCTGAAACTTGAAAATGTCATGTGTAAAAAACTTAGAACAAAGCTGGTGGCTCAAGACATGACTAGGGGCAACGCTATCCAGGAACCACTCTGAAGATCCTGAATGAGGATTAAATGAAAGTGCCTCCTGTAGGTAATCTAGACCGAGGAGCCTGGAACAACTGTAGAAATTGGGGACCACTGAATGCAGTTGTCCCCTGTAGGTCGAAGATACTTGAGGACAAGAAACCTGGAAATCTCAACTGCAATGGAAGTTAATAATCTGGGTTCAGGCACCTCCTGCAGGTTGTTGAAAAATAAACCCGGGAAAAAATGCAGATATCTCGGGCAAAAAGAAAACAAAAACGAAGGAACCAAAAGCTGAAGCAGCTATAGAAGCAATTAAACCAGGGTGCAGGCACCTCCTGCAGGTTGTGAAAAAATAAACCCAGGCACAATACAGATGCTTCCTATGAGGAGTATTTGGTAATCCCAAACAGATACAGGTGCCTACTGCAGGACGAGGGATACACACAAAAATTCCACAGAAAAAATATATAGGATACTTGACAAAAATTCTGAAAGTCCAAAAAACATAGGCCCATCACAGGTACATGCTCACCGAGCACATGGCCTTCGCAACCTGTTGTGAGCATGGGGGAGTGATTGCTTGTTCAAGAGAGTGTGCCCTTAGACCACAGAACAATCCCAGAAGAAGAAACCATGGTATGTGCCATGGCAGGCGAAGTGTATCCAAGCACGGGTGGACAGACAGAAGACTTGGAGTTCTCGAGCCTCTGCCAAACCTGAACGCAGCAAGAGGAGACCCAGCAATGCAATGCTTGTCTCTGGGGTAGCCCTCCGGCCACTCGATAGCTTTTTCATGCCTGCCGCATAGGAACGGTAGGTGCGTCAGGATGGACAGAGGTCGAGGACAGATGATGACACTGGAACACGGACAAGACATGGCAAGGCATTTGGAGAACTGGATGAGATGAAGGCCCTTGGAGACTCAGACAGGGCACTGCATATATTAATAGATGTACATTGCATTAATAGCATGATGAATGTACAGGTGTTGCCAATATAATATAATGCAAGAGTAAATAGTAAGCAAGGATAACAAGGAATTACTTAAACCATTAGTCACAAGTATAATAAAGGTGCAATTATGAACTAGAACACAGTAACATAGTAACAGAGAATTGACAGCAGAAAAAGACCAAATGGTCCACTGAGTCTACCCAGCAAGTTTCTTATGGTAGTAACTGATGCTCCATACAGGTTACTCCCAAGCCTTATTTTAAGGGTAATAATATTAACTATCAAAACCAACCAAATGACAAACCATAACAAAATTACTACTAGCAACATTTTTACAGAGTGAGCAGCCTTCTTGATAATTCAGACAATGCTGCTTGACATTGCTTTGCTTTTAGACTTTGCCATAGAAGCAGTCCTCGTGTCATTTCCCTAATGTTTGCTTATTGTTATCCTGGACCATAAGAGTCAGGGCTCAATGTTAGCTTTCAGAATCCAAGTCCACTTTTTTCCATCACTGTATAGACAATCCTGCCATCAAAGCAGAGAGCAGTGTAGTAGTGGTGCTAAAGTCTAGGGATGTGCAGAGGGACGCCATATGTTGCATTCAGGATTCGTATTCGTCGGGGGGCAGATACGTTGCATTCGGCAAGGGGGCCCCCTGATATGTTCTATATGTCAATTCCTATTCGTTTCCCCGCTAAAATTAAATTAACTACAACCCCCACTCTCCTGACCCCCCCAAGACTTACCAAACCTCCGTGGTGGTCCAGCGGGGGGTCCGGGAGCCATCCCCTGCACTCACACCTTCGGCTGCCGGTTTCAAAATGGAGCCGATAGCCATTGACCTTCTATGTCACAAGGGCTACCGGTGCCATTGGTCAGCACCTGTCACATGGCCATTGGCACCATCTTGTGCTCCTACTATGTGACAGGGGCTGACCAATCTCCTGCACGTGGGCGATCGGCTGCCAGTAATCAAAATGGCGCCGATAGCCTTTGTCCTTACCATGTCACAGGGACTACCGGTGCCATTGGTCAGCCCCTGTCACATGGTAGGAGCACAAGATGGCGCCAATGGCCATGTGACAGGGGCTGGCCAATGGCACCAGTAGCCACTGTGACATAGTAGGTCAAAGGCTATCGGCACCATTTTGAAACCGGCAGCCGAAGGTGTGAGTGCAGGGGATGGCTCCCGGACCCCCAGCTGGACCACCAGGGAGTTTTGGTAAGTCTTGGGGAGGTCAGGAGGGTGGGGGGTTTGTTTAAATTGGCTCCTAGGTGGCCGAATAATTCGGCAAAGATTTGTTGTATTCATAGGGGGGAGGGGAGAGATAGAGAGTAAGAGAGTGAGAGAAAATCTTTTTATGGGACTCAGTCTGCTCCTCTATATATGGACCATTGTAATGGGGCACTTTGATTTGTGGTGAGTTTTCAGGAGGTAGGTTGAGGATAGGAGGGTGTTGTTACAGACACATTCAGAGGAATCCATTGTAAAATTCACATCATTAAAGATGTTTTGACCTTATAAGTGATGAAAAGGAGTTGATTTATATGCATGTACTTTACCTTTCATCCCATCCGCAATGTCGCGCACAAAGATATTGAACAGAACCGGTCCCAAAACCGATCCTAGTGGCAATCTACGTAATTCCATTTGCTCTTTAGAGTAGGTTCCATTTACCATTACATGCTGTCTTTTGTCAGTCAACCAATTTGTAATCCACTCCACCAACTTGGTGCCAACTCCCAAGCTTCTTATTTTATTCACAAGCCTATGTGGGACAGTATCAAAATCTTTGCCGGAATGCAAGTAAATCACATTGAGCGCTCTTCCTTGTTCCAATTCTTAGTCATCCAATCAAAAATCAATCAGATTTGTCTGACAGGACATTCTCCTGATGAATCCATGCTGCCATGGGTCCAGCAAACCACTGGTTTGTAGATAGTTTACTATCTTTCCTTCAGCAGAGTCTCCATTAATTTTCTCACCACCGAGGTGAGAGTAACCAGCCAATAGATTCTAGCCTCCTTTCTGCAACCAATCTTGTGAAGCAGGACCACTACCACTCTTCTCCAATCACATGGCACTACTCCTGCTTCCAGGGATATATTGAACAGGCCTTTCAGAAGATCTGCCAGCATATCTCTGAGTTTCCTTATTATCCTGGGATGTCCCTCATCCAGCCCCATGGCCTTGTCCACTTTCAGTTTTCCTAGCTCTTACCATACATTCTCTTCTGTAAACAGAGTTTTGTCTATCCCACTCCCATCTACAGTCTTCTCAACCAGTAACGATACTTCTCCAGGGTCTTCTTTAATGAACACCAAATTGAAATATTTGTTTAATATTTCTGCCATTTCTTTGTCTCTCTCCACACATAGAACATAAGAACATAAGAATATGCCATACTGGGTCAGACCAAGAGTCCATCAAGCCCAGCATCCTGTTTTCAACAGAGGCCAAAACCAGGCCACAAGAACCTGGCAAGTACCCAAACACTAAGAAGATCCCATGCTACTGATGCAATTAATAGCAGTGGCTATTCCCTAAGTAAAATTGATTAATAGCCGTTAATGGACTTCTCCTCCAAGAACTTTTTTGAACCCAACTACACTAACTGCACCACATCCTCTGGCAACAAATTCCAGAGTTTAATTGTGCGTTGAGTGAAAAAGAACTTTCTCCGATTAGTTTTAAATGTGCCACATGCTAACTTCATGGAGTGCCCCCTAGTCTTTCTATTATCCGAAAGAGTAAAAAACCAATTCACGTCTACCCGTTCTAGACCTCTCATGATTTTAAACACCTCTATCATATCCCCCCTCAGCCATCTCTTCTCCAAGCTGAAAAGTCCTAACCTCTTTAGTCTTTCCTCATAGGTGAGTTGTTCCATTCCCTTTATCATTTTGGTAGCCCTTCTCTGTACCTTCTCCATCGCAATTATATCTTTTTTGAGATGCGGCGACCAGAATTGTACACAATATTCACGGTGCGGTCTCACCATGGAGCGATACAAAGGCATTATGACATTTTCTGTTTTATTCACCATTCCCTTTCTAATAATTCCCAACATTCTGTTTGCTTTTTTGACTGCTCCTTGTCACCTTTTAATTTCACTATACCATACTGGGACTTCTTTCTCTGATATATCTGAAAAATGTTGTGTCACCTCGCTTTACCTCTTTGGCAATTCTTTCCTCTGCTTGACCTTTTGCTAACTAATGATAGAAAATAGTTTTTTATTCAATGCATATTTAAGCTCTGGAACTCACTGCCAGAGGATGTGATGAAAGCTATTAGTGTAGCTGCATTTAGAAAAGGTTTGGACACGTTCCTAGAGAAAAAGTCCATAAACAATTATTAAGGTGGACTTTGGGAAATCCACTGCTTATTCCAGGCATAAACAGCATGGAATGTATCTACCCTCTTGGGATCTTGCCAAATACTTGTGACCTGGATTGGCCGTTGTTAGAAACAGGATACTAGGCTTGATGGACCTTTAGTCTGACCCAGTATGTTTTTATGTTCTTATGCTTTCCTGATCTCTTTCTTCATCTCCCTAAGTTTCACAGGGTATTCTTCCCTGTTTTCCTCTTTTTGGGATCTTTTATACTTCTTGAACATGGTTCTTCTTGCCTTTATTTTTTCAGCCACCAAAATTAGAGATCAGTTTCTTTTTCCTCTTACTTTTGTTTACTTTTGTAACATATAGATTTGTTGCCTTTGTAATAGTTTTGGCCCACTTTTTGTTCCACCTCACTCATTTTCTCACAGTTTTCCAGAACATCTCCATTTTGACAAAGTCCATATTTTTGAAATTCAAAACGTGGGTCTTCATGTGACTTATCTGTATCTTATTTGCAATATCAAACCATACTGTCTGATGATCACTGGTGCTCAGGTAGGCATTTATGTGGACATCAGAGACATTATCTCCATTTGTAAGTGTCACACCCTCCCTTGTGGGTTCCTTTATTATTTATTTGAGAACAGTCTCTTGAAGGGCATCCACTATCTCTCTACTTCTTGTAGATTCTGCAAAAGAGATACTCTAATCCACATCCAGCAGATTAAAATCTATAATGAACAATATTTCTCCCTTTTTTCACACCTTTTGGATATCTGGGACATTTACTAGATTTAATGATGGCCCCCAGTAGCAGAGTATATCAATGACCTGGTTTCAGAAGGGAGATATTTGGTTCCTGTTATGCCTCAAAGCTGTGTGCTCTCTAGAAAGGGATATTCCCACTGGCTAAACTCCCCAGCTTCCTCCCTCATGAAATTAGGCACCATGGTAGTTCATGGAGTGTCCCTGATCTGGGAGGGTTTGGCCCCACCAACTAACATGCACGCACGGAGCTCTTCCATCTTTAAAGGGCCAAGTGCGAGAAGCTCACGGGTGGTGCCCGATTCTGACGTTACCTGAGCACTGTATAAATAGCAGGGGTCAGCCACAAGCTCATTGCCTTGGCAAACGGGTCGTACACTCCAGTATTCTCTAGTTTGCCTGTTCCAGTGTTTCCTGTTCCAGCATCTCCTGTTCTTGTGTCTCCCGTTCCTTCGTATCTCCTGGTAGTACCCTTCAGACTGATCTCACGGTACTAACCTTTGCTTGCTCCTGACCACGTCTGATTGCTGCCTGGAACCAACCTCTGCCTGTACACTGACATTGCCTGATCGCTGCCAGGAACCGATCTCTGCCTGTACACTGACCACTCCTAACCGCTGCCTGGAACTTGACCTTTGCCTGATCTGACTACACCTTACAGGTACTGACCCCTGCTTCGGCTGACCATTCTGGACTGATACTCTGGCCTTGATCCTCGCTATCCACTCGGACACTCTATTCTGGCCTCCTGCGACCTCTGGACATTCTTGCTTGGCCATCGACCGTGCACCCTTGTTCATGGTGGGCACTGCCTCTGCTTCTCTCTAGGAGACCCTATGAGGCCCACCTAAGACCAGGTGGCCCGGGTACCCAAGGGCTTAACCTGCAGAAACCCCGGGTTGCTGTTGGCGAAGCTCTAGCTAGCCTCTGTTTCCTCCTGTGCTCCGCCTCCTGGTGGCAGGCACTCTCTGGGTGTTATGGCCAATTTTGGGGGTTTTGCTCAAACCCTGCCCCCGCGGGTATCATTGGCCCTCCCAGCTCCACCCCATTTCAATGGGGATCCTCGTCTCTGCTGAGGCTTCATCAACCAATGTTTTATGCAATTGGCACTACAGCCTACGCTGTTCCTGAGTGAGACCACCAACATCACCTTCATCCTCTCACGCCTTGAAGGGAAGGCCCTGGCATGGGTCTCCCCAATTTGGGAGCATTCTGATGACGTCCTCCACCATCTCTCCCACTTCATTTCCGTTCTCAAGCGGACCCTCGATGATCCCGGTTGACAGGCGGTTGCGGGTCACCAGCTTCTCCACCTCCATCAAGGCTCGCATTCGCTCACCAAATTCATGGTAGAATTCAGGACACTAGCAACAGAACAGGGGTGGCAAGAGCACTGCCTATGGGCAATCTATCTGGAGGGCTTGTCTCCTGCTCTCAAGGACAAGCTGGCTGCTCGTGAGATTCCCACATCTCTCAAAGACCTGATTTCCCTGGTTGGCAAGATTGACCATCGCCTACAACAGCGATACCAGGAGGTAAAGGTCCTCCGGCCTCCTGCCTTATGCCCAGATCGTGCTACGAGCCCCCAGTTGAAGGCCTTACCAACAGCTCCTGCATCGAGGAACCAATGCAGATTAATCGCGGGTGCTTGTCCCTTGAAGAGCGCCACTAACGCAAGAAACAAGGCTTATGCCTTTATTCTGGTGGTTCCGGACACCGCCTGCAATCCTGCCCTGTAAGGCCGGGAAACTGCAAATCCTGAGTCCAGTGGGGGTCCTGAGCTTGGGCGCTACTGTTACTGGCCCCCAATTATTGCTTCCTGTGTCCCTCTCTAGGGAATCACATTCCTTTGCCACTACTGCACTCATGGATTCTGTGGCGAGTGGTAATGTTATCCTGGACGATATCGTCACACTGTTACTGTTCATGGTAGTTGTGGGTGGATCCTTGGGCCGGTGGCAGATGACCATGCCCTCGGGGGAAGATCCCAAGAGGGCTCAGAGTATGGAGACAGACAAATACTAGTTCTTTTATTAAACAGTATATCAAACCACCAGAGGTGGAAGTGCCCAGCTGGGCTGTAGTCCCTCAGATACTGGAAGAGTGATCCTGGTTAACTAGGCTGTAGAGAAACTTAATATAGTGACCTTAAATATCCGGTGAGGATGACGTCACCTCAGAGGGACACCCCTGTGGTTCGCGCCACTGCTGGTACTTGAATCGGGGCCGTGCATTGCGCGCGTCCTTTGGCTGCTGGGAAACATGGCAGAGTGCAGCGTCTAGCCAGTCCGGGGACGCCGGAGGGGAGCGGCAAGATGACGCCGTGGTAGCCAAACTTCCAACAGGCAAAGAGGGAGTCGCCAAAGAGGTAAGGTGGGCGTAGTGGAAACATCAGGCAGCGATGGTCGCAACAGTACCCCCCTTCAAAGGGCGATTTCCTCTTCGGGTACCAGGCTTGGGTTTTGAAAGATGCACGAGGTGGAACTAATGAAGCATCTCTTTGTCCAGAATATTGGTCTAAGGCTCCCAAGAGTTTTCTTCGGGGCCGAAACCTTCCCACTTTAGAAGGTATTCAAAAGTATTGCCTCTTTTACGAACATCCAGGGTCTCTTCGACTTTGAATTCTAAGTCATCTTCTGCATTGATGACAGATGGATCTTGAGGTTTGGAAGAAAATTCGCTGAGTATGAGTGGTTTCAGAAGTGAAACGGGGAAAGTGATATGAATATCAACAGCAGTGGATAGAGCTGCTGGGACGTCACTGAGCTTCAGTGGAAGTGGCGGTGTTGGGGAACGTCCATAGCCCACTTCAAATGATGACACAGTAGTGGATATTTCAGCTTGATGAGGGGACTCCTCAAGTCTTCCACTAGACATCTGAGAATGAAATTGCCTCCTGCCCCTGAATCCACCAGGGCAAGAGTCTGAACCGTGACCGGTCCGTAAGTCTAAGAGACTGGAAGAGAAAGTGAAGGAGAGGGTGCAGTATGGCCTAAGAACAGTCCTCCTGCAGGACTTAGGCCCATCCGTTTTCCGGACAAATGGAGCATGTAGAGATATTATGGCCGGGTTGACCACAGTACATGCAAAGGCCGTGCTTTTTCCGAAGTCTTCTTTCTTTGGAAATTAAACGTTCATGACCAAGTTGCATCAGTTCATCTTTATCAGCAGCAAGAATTACTGGAACCATCCGAGGTATAGATATAGCACTAGCCTGTTTCAACCCAGGTAACACCTTAGGCCGGAGTTCCTTCACCCTGTCCCGGAGCCGGTGATCAATCCGAGTGGCCAAGGCTACTAATTCGTCCAGCGAGTCAGGTGTTTCACGAGCAGCCAGCTCGTCCTTTAAACGGGTATCCAGGCCTCTGCAAAAGAGTGTCTTGAGACATTTGGGGTCCCAGCGGAGTTCTGCCGCAAGAGTTTTGAACTCGATGGCAAATTTAGCCAATGATCTGTTTCCTTGCTTCAATTCCACCAAAGCAGAACCGGCTACAGTAGTTTGAGCAGGGTCATTGAAAACGGATTTAAACAAGTCCATAAATCCTTCTATGTTCTGCAAAATGGGGTCCTTGTGCTCCCACAAGGCAGATGCCCAAGACAAGGCCCTACCATCCAAGTATGAAAGGTTGTAGGTAGTCTTGGAAAGAGCCGTAGAAAATAAAGATGGCTGTAAGGCAAAATGGATGCAGCACTGATTTAAGAAGCCCCGGGTCTTCAGGATTTCACCAGAAAAGCAGGCTGAAGCTGCCAGTGGTACAGCAGTCTTTAAAGTTACCTCCTGTAACTGACCTTCATGGTTGGAAGTTGTGCCTTGAACCTTCTGTGTGTGTAGCTGATGAAACGCTGAAGTAAGTTTCTCCAAGGCGTCTTGCTGCTCCATAATGCGCTGGGCCAGGCCCGGTATGGCCTGCAAGGCATTGAGTTGTGCCGGATCCATGGAGTTAGCAATCTGTTAGTGTTCATGGTAGTTGTGGGTGGATCCTTGGGCTGGTGGCAGATGACCACGCCCCTGGGGGAAGATCCCGAGAGGGACCACCTGTCAGGCTCAGAGTATGGAGACACACACTAGTTCTTTTATTAAACAGTATATCGAACCACCAGAGATGGCAGTAGTGAGCTGGAAGTGCCCGGCTGGGCTGTAATCCCTCAGATACTGGAACAGTGATCCTGGATAACTGAGCTGTAGAGAAACTGAATATAGTGAGTAGGCAGGGTGTGCAGAGTTCAGGAACAGAACCTTGATGGTAACACTCACACAATAGTCTCTTAGAAGCAGCCCAGGTGCTGGAAATGAAGTAGGCCCTCGAGGAACGAGTACCTGGTTCCAGGGAATGCTCTGAGAGAGAGATGGTATCTCACTGGTGTTGTAGGCAACGATGACTTCCTGGCAGAAGTGGTATTCAGTAGCAAGTCCGGGAACGTGGGCCCTCGAGGAGCGAGTACCGGTTCCAGACTGCGATCTGAAAAGCAAAAGAGAAAGTGAGGCCCCCGAGGAGCGGGTACCCCTGGTAAAGTTAGTGGGATATGTTTCCCAGGTAACTCATCCCCCGCCCCAGACACCCCTAATTTATTTGGCTAAAGTTTAGCCAGATAATGACTTATCCAGATAAAATGTATCCAGTTAAATTATGCCGATATTCAAACATCATAATGTATCCGTTTAACTGAAAAGTTATCCAGCCAAATGCCTTTGGCCTCAATATTTCTGTTTCCATATAAACCTCTAAAGCACTTTTCAATGCTTAGCACAAATTATTATAACTTACCTACAAATGGTAATTTCTCTGCTTCAAAAGTGTGAAAGGCTGAGCTGACCAGAATCTTGTCTTTCTACAGATATTTACAGTAGAGGCAGAGACACCACAAGACTTCAGAGCTCTACCTTCATCTTAATAATACACACTTCCGAGAAGGGGGTGGGAGAAGAGTTTATACAAATCTTGCAGTCATATCTTCTTTGGCTCTACTCCAGTAAGATCTCAGGATTTGACTGGTGCTTGAATTAGAGACTTCAAAGGAACTTTTCCTACTGCAGTAAACTCCATAGGGAGCAGACATCCCTCTGAGCCTTTATGCAACTAATATCCTAGCAGGATTCAAGGAAAGTGCAGGCTGCTGAGATTTGCTACTACCTTTTAGATGAAAGCCCCCCCCCCCCCCTGATTCTGGGTTTTCCACCTGGCTGCACCATATGCATAGAATAAACTTCCTGAGCTGGTGCCCTCATGCTCCTTCTCTGGCTTTATTCAAATCCAGTCTAAAAACCCACCTTTCTAAGGCTGCTTTTCAATCTTAACCTCTGATTATCCAGCTCACAGTCTTATTGAGTTTAACCATTTTTTTAATGTATGAAATTCCCAAAGTCTCTTTTCCCCTGTAGATTTGTCGCTATTAGATTATAAACTCTACTAAGCAGAGAATGCCTCTTGTGTTTTTTTGTATAGTGCTGGGTATGTTGCATAGCGCTACAGAGGTGATAAGTAGCAGATGAGACATTAAAGTCAGGTCCTGTCTATTCTGTGAATAGAGATGTTCCCATTATATTTATCAGAAGAGTAGGGATGTCAAATCCAGTGGCATGGATAAATTTGAGCACAGGTTGAATAATCTGTCACAATTTTCTTTGTAGAAATTGTGCAGACTAAAAGATACTCTTCTCCATTGTTTGTATATGTATTCTATGCAGAATGCTTTGGAGAAATGCACTAATGTTAATAAGAAAATTGAATAAAGTATACTTCCAAATGCTATTTTCTACAGTTCATTAGTCATTTTTATCACCTGGCAGAGTCCAAGTGAAGATCCTGTTCTTTGCACATTGTGCTGCACTGAAAGATTCAAAAATTATAATGGATTTTGTCAGAACATTTCAGCACTTATGTCTTCATTTTTTAAATATGGTATTATTTCCTCCAACAACCTATATTGCATTTTAGCAGTGTTATATAGCCATGATCGCTAAATTTATTGCATATGAAAAATTTGAGAATAATTATTTAAAAAAAAATTTATTTAACAAAATGTTCAAACATAGAAACATAGAAATGACGGCAGAAGAAGACCAAACGGCCCATCCAGTCTGCCCAGCAAGCTTTCGCACTATTTTTTTCTCTGACATACTTATTTGATTAATATAGTACTGAAAAAGACAAAAAGGATATGAGCAGTAAAATGTAGGGGGGGGGGGGGAAGGGTTTGCTGTTTCCCCTGTGGCCATAAAAGTATTTGTTAGTCAGGGCTTCTCTTGTCATCCTTCCTATTCTTCCTGCACCTCCCAGGGCGTGAGCTCTTTCTGTGGTAGGAAAGGAAATCCTTTGTGGTCCAGGTGATGGAGTGTCTCTCCTGCTGTGATTGTACCTTTCTGATGGTGTGCTTTCTTCAGGAATAAACAGGCTGGACTCACTGGGTATTCAGCTTAAGTTTACTGATTACTTCCAAATATTTGATCACTGTCCACAAACATTCCATAAATTAAACTGTACACTTGAACAATTTACATTGTCTCTCTTGCTAGGGTGCTTGTGTCCATCTCTCTAGCTCCTAGGAGGGAGCTTGCCACTGTCTCCTCATTTGGGCAAACAGCACACGAGATTGGGGATTCCTAGGCAGAACTCCATGTCACAAAATAGATCCTATCTGAATCCAGTATTCAGTCTGATGCCTGCAGCCTGTGTCCAGATCCCTTTGGGGAGGACTGGAAACCCAGTTGGGAATCTCCCAAAGCTTGATGTTTCAACTTTGGTTGACCTCTCTGGGAGACAAGCCAGATGCTCCAGTTCTGCTTACAGCCCTCTATCACCTTCCACAAATGTGCAGAAAAAAAAACCACAACCCTCCACACTAACAAAAATGGGGAAAAATCCAAATGTCTCTTATCCAAAATACCTCACGCTGGGTTGTGCTTTCACTGGCCTTGCTTCCTCTAGGGAGTAGAGCAGTTGCTCACAGGTCTCCAGCCCATGCTCTCAGGATTGGGGGGTTGCCCCTCTCCAAAGTACAAGGTGTTCCCCAGAACAAGAAAAACCAATCCAAAAGCTGACCAAAATCTAGAAAAATCTCTCTCTCTTAGGAAGGGAGGCAAACTCTCTCAGACAGGGAGAATACTGAAGAGGAATCTCCTCTAAATACAAGAAAAATACACCAAGCTGGATTAGTGGGCCCAACTCAGAGGGAGAAAGAAAGATAGCTCCTCACTCCTCAAAACCTAACTCAAAATGACCACACTCTCTCTACCTCTAGCTTTGCCTTATACCCCTGGGATAACCAATCACAGTCAGCTCAGTGGAGAGACTGAAAGAGAATGGAAAATCCCACTGCTGTTACTAGTTCTGATGGTAAGGGACCTATGGCCATCTAGTGGCAAACTGAAGGACGGGCCAGTGTAACTGGATATGTTGTATGTGTGGTGTGACGGAAGGGTATGAGTGATATTTGTGTGTAATAGCTTACGTGATAGACACTTGATAGTATGTTATAAAAGTAGTCAGTATGAATAAGACCTACTTCAGATTCGTATACAGTATACAATGCATGTGTCAGGATTATCACATAGAAATAAGGTGTGTGTATGAGTAGTTGAGAGATACAAATATGAATATGGGAAGTGCGACTGAAAAATACTAGGGTTTGTAAAGATGTGAGCAGAATGAAACATAAACCTAGAATATGATACAAAAGATGCTGTAAATGTTTTCTAGACTAATGTAGGCATTAAGATGGACCAAGATAACTTTTAAAGGTGAATGCCAAGATTCAAGATTGGAAAAGCAACACTGGTCTTTCTAAAATAAACAGTCATAAAAAAATAGCAGAAGGTTGTTAAAATGTTTATGTGGTAGTTTCTGATCAAGTAAAAGACTTGTTCCATTTAATTCCAAGAAGAAGAAAAAACCATTTAAAAGTTTTTAAATTGTTCCCATATTAAATTATGACCATATTAAAATATGGCAAGAGAAAAAACCCTCTATAAAGGACCTTCATTATAGGCACTACCGGCTTAAAAGGCAAAAGCCTTCATTGCCTTTTCATTAATCATAGGTCTTCTTCATACTTAGCTTTTTCAAACCATTTCAAGAGGTTGTTAGATAACAATGGTGATGTGACTAATAGAAACCCCAACATGGTCCGTTTCCAATTGAGATTCTGCATCAGGGCGTGTACACTCTGATTTTCATTGCTCGTTAGTAATCCATAGTCTCACAAGTCCATTGCTGGGAACAATAAGGTTCTTAAATATCTACAAGAAATTGTGATTATTAAAACAACATTTTGGCAATCAAAATGGCGAAACAATTAACATACTTTTTAATGCAGAGAGCACAATGACAAGGTACCTTCTTCAGTCAGCATCTCCGCAAAAGTGGCACCAAAATTTACCCGGAAGCACAATCAATATATAGAGGGAAATGATACGTGCACAAATAACAAAAAAATGGAAAACAAACTCAAGATCAGATAAGGGAGTACCAGTCTACCTCTAAATTTAAACCCCGCAGAGACACAGTCTCTAAATAAAAAATCCAAAACTGTTCCCAATGGTTTAAATGGGCCAGACAGTCTCCACCCTTAAGAGGAGGGGATGATCGACTGATCAGCACAAAGGAAGTGCTAGCCCCACAATTTTTGACTATCGCGGGGAGCAGAGCAGACTGAAAAAGAAAGAAGAGGGCCACTGGTGAGATGGGGTCCAACCCCCCCCCCCCCCCCACACACACACACACACACAGCATGGACAGCATGTGTAGGTGTGTATGTGATACAGCATGGATTTCCTGAGAGAGAGCATCTGTGTGCTGTGTGTGTATGTATGAGAGCATATGCCTGAGTGAGCATGCGTGAGAGCATCAATGTGTATGGGTGAAAACAAGTGTATGTATATGTATGAGACAGCTTCTGTGTGAGAAAGCTTCTATGTGTGTGCCTATGAGCATGTGTATGTATAAGAGGGCATGTATTGTGTGTGTGAAAGAGCAAGTGTGAGAGCATGTGTGTGTGTGTGTGTGTGTGTGTGTGTGTGTGTGAGTGTGAAAGAGCAAGTGTGAGAGCAGATATTTGGATAAGAGCATGTGAATGTATGAGAGAGATCATCTATGTGTATGTGAGCATATATATGAACATGAGAGAACTTGTATGAGAGAGGAAGGTGAAATTTCCCTCACTCTCCCCTGCTCCCCCCACACTAATCCACAAAAATCTCAGGGTCAACGGAAATCAAAAGTTCCCAGGTATGGAAAGCAGGAATTTTTTTTTTTAATTCTTTCTAGTTTTAATTATTGGGTGCTATTTAATGTGTTTGCTAGTTTGAAATATTTTATTGGTGTTTGGGAAACTTTTGTATAATTTGTACATGAGATTTAATTACTGGATGTTCTATTCATCAGCTATTTTGAAACATTTATTCTTTTTATTAATATGGTTTTAGTATTATGAGTGTTTTATATTTTTTTGATTTTTTTTGTTTGATGTTTAATGAGAAATGGTATTTCTGTATTGCCATTGTTACACTGCATATTGTCTGGCTTGTGCAATCCAGTTCAGTTTTTGTCTACATGTTTGTTTATGCTTTATGATCTCTTTATTCTGTATTGGGAGAGGGTCTGTCTGTGTTCTGCATGTGTGTAGTAAATTCATTGCAGATTTATTGTGGGTTTCTATGCTGCTTTACCTATTGTTTAGAATCTGCCTTTGTACATTTTATAGCATTTAATTTGTTTGTGTTCTGTACTTTTAGATATTTTGTTGATTGTTTTGCATTTTGCTGATTTTATTATATATCTTTATTGTTATCCACTAAGAATTTTGGATTAGTGGTCTACAAAGTTTCTAAGTAAATAAATAAATAGACAAATAAATAAATGTATGACCGAGGTGAGGTATCCTGCTAGTTTGAAGTTTCTCTAGGGATCTATAGTAGCCTGGCTAGTTCTGTTTTCTTAATAGGAAATATATTGGTGTTTAGGGCCTGGTATAATATTTGCAGTGTTGCCTTTTCATAGATAAGGTTTTACTTTTTGAATTAATGCTGTTTTTTAGTATGGAAGGCTTACTATATTAACTGTAATTCAGTTTACTCATGGCTTTCTGAGGACAAAGCCCACACCCAACATACATTACAATAGACTAATACCATATGCATTCCAAAGGTGTTTTTTGCTTTTTTGCAGGGTTTTCTGGTTGGCATACAGCAATGCATGCAAAAATAATATATATGTTGTTGTGATATCTTTACCTCAGAAGACTGTATTTTGAATGTCCTTTTCATGTAAAATTTGTTATTATAAATGCAGAATTTTTAATTGTGGGTGGTGAGGGCACGGGTGGGGGGGGGGGGAGGTATGTGTGGGAGCAAGGCTGTACATGGCCTAGTCTGCCTTATGCCCTTGCAACAGCTCGGAGGGAGTGCGCCACTCACAGACCACCACCATTCATCCATCTCCCCTTCTCCGGGGGCAAATGCTGGGGAAAGGTGGGAGGCAGGTTTTAGGTTCCTGGGAGTATGGCGGGTTTGCCAACTTCCTAGAAACATCACTCTGCCACTCCTCTGGGAACTCTGACCTAACCTTTTTTCCCCTTCTGCAACATTTCAAATCACTAAAAGGGCCAGAATGCATAGAGACTCCCCTCTTGACGATTTGACCTGTGCGGGGTGAGTTGGCAGGGGGGGGGAGGGGGGGGGGGGGGGGGGGGGAGGGTGCCATCTCATCCCTCGCCTCAGGCAGCAGATTCTCTTGAGCTGCCCCTGGGAGGGAGTAGGACTGGGAGGTTCACTGCTTACTCAGTTGCCCTGGAGTAGCCCTTCTGAAAGGATGCCTCCTGCTTTGCTGACTAGCCAAGGAGTAGGTATGGATCCCAACAAAAACCTGCTGTTAATGGTCAAGCCTCTAAATATCTGCAGAGCTTATTGGCCAGACTATCCATAGCAATAATATGATAACCCGACAATCCTGTCAATAGCTTGGAGCCGTCCATTTTCAACCACTATGATCTCTGTGTCTCATAAATTGTGTATTGTGGAGCAATGCTTGAAGAGCCTATGTGATATGTAACTATTTTACTTGAGAGGACATATATATGGAATAAGTATATGTGTATTCAAATTCCTGAAAAAAAACTATGTATTTGCTGTGTTTTGGTTGAACAAAGAAAAGTGAGGTGAAATCCTCAAGGGAGTATGGATATAGTTTTACAATATAATCTGTATATAACTTTCATTTTTCAGTTTCTCTGCAGTTAGCTGAGCCCTCTTAATAAAGTGCATGTTAGTAAGGTAACACTTAAAGGTCATTAGCAAGTACTTACTAAATAGCATGTGGGAAGAGCATACCATGCTAATTATCTTGTACATACTAAAGCCTCATTTGTGTATAATGATCCTTCATTTATATGCACAGACATGATAATGCTTGCTCACACTAATGTGTTTCCAGACCACTTTAATGTACATGTTTTATCTTTATTGCATAGAAAGCTATTTTAGCATACACAAGAGGACCTTAACATGGATGTCAAAGTTAGTGCATAGGCCATCTAGGCCAATGAAAAACACACTAGAGTTGATTTAAGCAGTTTTGCAAGCCATGCATGTCCATGCACTGAGCTGGCTGAAAAAGATGAGATCTCTATAATACATATTTAATTAAGTACCATGTTTCAAAATAGAACAATTTTATTAAAAATAAAGGAAGCAATCAAGAACAAATAGACTGCATATTTAAGTCTATTAAAAATGTTTAAAAACAATTTCCTGCTTATATTGTAAGCTAATAAAATGTATGCTATTTGATACTGTTAATATTCTGTTTGGAAAAATGTTTATGTTACTTTGTAAAAACATACTCCTAGTTACAATTTTGTGTAACTTAAGTTTGCTGTATATTGCCACAAATGCAATTGTATTAGAAGACACAGTTGAAAGACACCTTAAAGAATATTAAATATTCTGCAAATGAACTGAAAAGTCTAATTATCCAATTTATCATTGTAACATGTCTCATATAGCACATTTAAAGAGTTTTATTAAGTGATTACTTTGGGTTTTTAAAACAAAGTTGTCCCATTGGTTTGGCGATTCCTCTTTAATCTATTTCTGATTTACTTAAACCACGGTATCACAATGATATTGCAAAAATATAAAATTGGGCAAAATCAGCCAAACATATATATAGGTGAATAAGAGGGCAATTTGGAAGACTTCTCATTGTCAGCAATGTATTTGAGCATGTTTAGCCCATGGACCCTGCAGCTAGGAAACCCATGTGTGTTGCTTCCCTTTGAAAAGCCTAAGGTACACTACACTGAGGGTAATTTTTGTACTATGGTACTCTTCTACCAAGTAATTTTTATCAACAAAAGAGACCTCACCCATTCACGAAATACAATTTCAAAAATACAATTTATTCATGAAAGCACATCAAATAGATCCTGTCTAGACAATGATTACTAAACTAACACACTCATTCATCCATACCACACACATATCACAATTCCCATCACCCCCTTTTTTTTATAAAAACAACAAATATATAATATAAAAATCCCAGCACCAATATGTAACACTGATTAATATAGATCGAACCTGAGATGACAGTGACAAAAATATCCCTGATGAAGCCCGGATGAAGCGGGCGAAACAAGGAGTCCTTGTCGGGCAGGTCCAATGGACGTTGTCACCGTTTGTTGTGATAAGAAGAGTATAGTGTGTAATGCGGGAACTTGAGAATACCGGGTTCCAACACTCACATTGGTTTTGTCTCAGCATTATTGTGATACATTATGAAATGCTATTTAGATTAAGAGTAAAAGATTGCAAGATATATTTGTTATTATATTGACAATCAGTGTTACATATTGGTGCTGGGATTTTTATATTATATATTTGTTGTTTTTATAAAAAAAAGGGGGTGATGGGAATTGTGATATGTGTGTGGTATGGATGAATGAGTGTGTTAGTTTAGTAATCATTGTCTAGACAGGATCTATTTGATGTGCTTTCATGAATAAATTGTATTTTTGAAATTGTATTTCGTGAATGGGTGAGGTCTCTTTTGTTGATAAAAATCCCTTTGAAAAGCAGCAGCTGATATGAGCACCTGCTAACAGTGGCCGTGCACCATGCACCTGATATTTGTGCAGGTGGCTGAGGAGCAAAAGAGCACGCAAGCATTGGAAAATCAAATGCATGCACACTGCTTTGCCTCCCTGATCTATAACCTGTCCCCAGGAAAACCCTTTTCTAACCCAGCTAAAATAATGTGCATTGTGGAAGCCCAGCATACTTTCAGCTGGGCAGAGGAGAACTTTTAGACAGGTCAATTTAACTGGGTAAATTGTTATTCAAAATTGTCCTCCCAGTCTTTTCCTAGGCTTACAGCAATATCAGCTTGGCACCAGAGTATCCCTCCCAATTACCGATCACATACACTTCCACAAGAGAACTTTGATCCTCCCATATAGAGGGCCGGTGCTAGCTTTTTTGCTGCCCTGTGCGAAAAATTACTGTGCTGCCCCCCCCCCCCCCCCCGATTAATTTAGTGCCTGTCCTGGGCCCATCAAATATAGTCCATCTCCGTCCTGTAATCTATGGGGGTCATTTATCAAAGGCTTATCATATGCGATACGGCCGTATCGCGTGCGATAAGCCTCTATCGAATGCAAAAAGGGCCTTTTCGCATGCGATAGAATGCAAATTAGGGGGGAGGAGTCGGGGCAGAGTCAGCAGTGTCTTAGCTGCTGGCGATAATGTTACTAAGATTATCATTGGCAGTAGCGTGCCAAATAGCACCACCTTTCACGGTGGCGCTATTCGGTGCGAAAGCCGGCAGCCGGCGCACCACCGTGGTGCGAAGGCTGCCGGCATTCACAGGCCCGCCCCCCCGTTTTTGCAGGATTCATCAGTCCGTGAGAAATGATGAATCCAGGCCTATATTTTTAAAAACTGACAACCCCCCCCCCCCCCGCCCAGAACCTATGGAAAAGGAAGTGTATTAGGTACCCTAGGCAAACCTTACAGCCTTGCACACACATCCCCTCTTCCCACCCCACACACTCCCACACCCTTGACAGACACACACAATGAAATTATGCATTTATACAAATTTTTCATGAAAAAGAACATTCAAGAGTACAGTTTTCTGAGGCAAAAATATCACTTCCAACATGCATATTATATTTGCATGCGCTCCTGTGGTGCGAACCAGAAAATTCTGCAAAAAAGACACTTGGAGCTCCTATGGAATTAAACGTTTTGCAATGCATATTGGATGTGAGCTTGTCCCTCAGAAAGCAATGAACAAACAGAATTACCATTATAATATAATAAACCTCCCTGACCAAGACAACCCTATCTATGAAAAGGCAACACTACACAAATTACACCAGGCCCTAGAATACCAATAAAACTCTTATTAGAAAACCAGGCTGCTCTAGACCCCTACACAGAAATTACATGCTAGCACAATATCTCACCTCAGTCACAATGCAGAACACAGACAGACACACACCAAATACAGAATAAAGAGATCAGAAAGTAGAAGCAGAAAGATGCTGAGAGGAACTGAACTGGAACACACAACAAGTCAGTCTCTATATGGAGAGCAACAATGGAAAAATAGAAACTTTACTATTCTTCATAAAACATTAAATAAGAAAATCAAGAAAAATAAAACATTAATCATAACAGTAAAGCCATATTCATAAAAAGAATATTTCAAACCATTTAATGAATATAATATAAAAAATTTCCCAAACACCAAAACAAATTTCAAAAATCTGATGAATAAAAAATTCAATTAAAAATGTTCTATTCCCCCCCCCCAAAAAAAAAAAATATATATTTCAAAAGAGCAGAATCATCAAATCACCCAATAATTAAAACTAATAAGGATTTAAACATCTGCTTTCCATACCTAGGATCTGATTTCCAGTCACCCTGAGATTGTCATGGATTGGGGGAGATAGGGCCAATCAAATTTTATCTTCTCTCTCACACACATGCACAATAACACATTCATTCTCTCACACACTCCCTCTCTCGAACATACACAGCCTGCCTCTCCCTCACCCTCATAGATACATTATGTGTGTGGTGTGTGTGTGTGCATGCCTATGAAAGCCTATATGTGACACATAGGCTCTCACAGGCACACAAACACACAAGCTCTCACACAGACACATTCAGAGGCACGCAGGTTCTCACAAAGACACACACACACACACAGAGGATCTCACACAGTTACACACGCATGCACACACAAACAGGATCTCATTCACACTTGTGTACATGCATACAAGCTCACATACCTCATGGGCTCCTGTTGTCTTTTGCTCATGGCAGGATGAGCTCCGCCATGGTCCTGAAGACCTCCTGATATCATTGGGCCATACAACCCACCGATCTTCCTGCTTGGGGGGGGGGGGGAGGGGAGGGAGCAGATGCTGTGCACGGGCGCACTACTAACAACAACTTTGGGTGCTTTTATTGACGGCAGCAATGGATATGACAGCCTCATTCTCCTGTTTTATGGCACTGTGTCAGAGCTGATACAAGAATTTTTCTTCTTATATGTTTTGTACTTTACTGTGGTCATTCTGTTTTTATCATGATAAGGATTTTATGGTTGTAATTGACTGAAATCCGCCCTGAATGCTATTTGGCCTGAGAAATTGTGGAAAGTACATTTCTAATAAATTCAGATTCCAGAAACTGACACAGAAATTGAGGAGCCAGTGCTCAGGGTGATTATGTGTAAGAAATAAAGAGATTCGATCAGTAGTGTGTATGGGGGAAGGGAAGGAATTGGAGATGGAGGGAATGGGATGGAGGATGGGGTGATGTGCGAATCTTCTTTTCACCCTGCCCCTTCAGTGGTGCAAACCTGCCTCAAATCTCTCCCCTTGTTCCCAGTGAATTCTCTCCCTTCCCCACCCTGCTTTTCCCCAATCTGTCCCCCACCCTGTATCCCCTTAGTCCATCCCTACCAATCTCTATCTTCCCCACCATTCTCTCCCCCAAGCTTATCCTCATCAGTCTCTTCCAGCAGCCCATTCCCACCAGTCTTTCCCTCTCCCCCAGCTCATCCCCACCAGTCTCTCTCATCACCCCCACTGATCTCTCCCCCAGCCCATCCCTACCAGTCTCTCTCATCACCCCCACTGATCTCTCCTCCAACCCATCCCTACCAGTCTCTCTCTCATCACCCCCACTGATCTCTCCTCCAGCCCATCCCCATTTGCCACTCTCTCTCTCGCCCACCAGGTGGTCCCCACTCTCTCCCCAGCACATTCCCTCCAGGTTCTCTCTTCCAGCACACCCAGTTCATATCCACTATCCTCTCTCTCTCTTCCCCAGGCTCTGGCTTTAGCTCACTTTATTTCTGCTTCTGTCCCTTCCTCGCTCTTCTCCTCTTCCTGAGCCATGGTGCAGGCTTCCTTTAGGCAGCAGTTACGGTGCAAGCCCACTCTTACTTCCTGCTTGGGGGGGAGGGAGTGGAAGCTGTGCACGGGCAGCCATGCGTACGTCCACGCCCCCCAAGCAGGAAGATTGGTGGGCCCTACGGGAGCAGGCGAGGCCATGGGCCATTGGCAGAGCCTAACCGGTCTCTCCTGCTGCCACTGGCCCGCCACCTCCCCGGGTGTGCCACTCTGTGCAATTGCACGGAATGCACACCTGGTCACACTGGGCCTGCCCATATGGCTGTCCTTGCCTCTCTGCCAGATCAACTTCTACCAGATTCCATGCATTCAGCAGCTATGCTCCAAAACTATGCTTTGAGACATTGCATCTCACCTTCCAGAAAAAAGTTAAGGAATGTCTGTAAAGCCAGGCATGCCCTTAAATCCTTTTTAATAACTGTGACAATTGTAACAACTGTGATATAAACAGTGACAGAGGCTATAACCTTCCCCTTACTTCTACTCATATCTTAATCCCTCCCATGTCCTTCATTATGACACTTTGTAACAGGAATTTAATCTAAATTTCATAATAATCCATGCTGAGACCATCTTAGTAAAATTAGAAGAACAAATGTGAATAAACAAATAAAATAAATAAATAACAGCGTAAAATAAAGACAGCATAAAAGCATTATTTCAAAAACTTTTTTCCTAACTCTTTGAAAGAAACACACATAGAGGGATTCACTTTGTAAAGTCGTACATAAATTGGAAGGCAAATATACACTATAGATTACACCAGTTTTCAAAACGGATTTAACATGCATAAGTCTGATTTGAAAATTATCTCGGCAAAACCGCGTGCACACCTACTAATTGGTGTGTGCAGTCTTGCTGGCAGGATTTACATGCATATTTCTTAAAACAAAAGGATGCATGGAAGTCTCAACCCCACACCATCCTCGGAACCCTTATGCACATAAAAGCACATGCGTGTGATGCATATGCAAGTGATCTCATATGTGCCTCAGTCGTGCAATTTCCTAAAAAGCCTGATCTATGGGTTAAGCACTACTTTACTCAGAGAGGTCCCTTCGAAATTTTCAAAGCCGTTTCTGCGGGCAAAGCAGTACTTTACTGGCAGAAATGGGCTTTTCGGAAGTTGCCAGCCCAATATGCGGATAAATGTGCAGGGCCTGTCTGTGCATACTTTTACGCCTAGTAAGTAGAGGGGTTTCCAGGGACAGGATTGGGAAGGAGCTACCTTCCACTTAGGCATATACTACTTCATTTTCAAAGGTATCTACGTATTTTACCTTCCAGGAATTACCTATGCGCACATATTTTCAGCTGTAAATACGTGAGAGCGGTTTTGGTGGGATACTTTCAAAGGGGAAGTGTACACATGCAAAACTGTCTAACGTTTGCATTTCATTGACTTTAAATCTATGTGGATAGTTACAAAAGGATCCCCATAGCGTATAATGCATGTCTTCTCTTTACATGGCAATGTATTTATCCAAATGCAATTTCTCTCTTGGTAAACAAAAAGTAGAGTCCCTCAGTTTCTCTCTCAGTGCAGAGATCTGCATGTAAAAAAAGCATATATTTTTGTCCAGAAAAATAAGGATTGTTTATCATATGTGTGTGTAATTTGAGTCTCCCTCCCACATAAACCATCAATCTGATTATAAAAAGAGAATCCCCATTTAAACACAGTATACTGTTCCATTTTTGTGGGAATATATAAATCGCATTGGACTCTATATTTCCCTCTTCATGTACAATTTGAAAGCTGGGTAACAAAGTGAGCCTCATGCCTCCATTCTGTATAATTTACCTCAAGTCGAGGAGACAATGAGGCAGATTGGTTCCTAGAAACATGTAATTTGTCGCAAATGATGATTCCTCGCTGTCGCAAACCTTCTATCTTTACTCTCCCTGATATCACCTCTGAAAATCATCCTTTTACCCACTAACTTGTTTTTCTGCTTTATTGAAATATTGTCCTTAACCATATGATCGCAAGGGAACAATGGCACTTGTCACCTTACAGATATAAAATTACTTTTCTGGTATGCCTGAAGGCAGTTTCCCCTCCCCCCTCCCCAATTGGCTTTAGCTGATTCCTGTTGCTCATAAGTGAAAATCAGCATTGTATATTTTTTTCTCCACGTCAATAGATAAGAGCTGTGCCTAACAGTTTCCCTAATAACTTGACAGAGCCTCCCCCCACCCCCAATACCCCAACATATACATCAACGACACAGCCTCCCAACATACACACTAGGATTCGGTGCAGCTTTATGCTCCATTCATCCTCTAAAGTATAATATTTATTAACTTA
Source organism: Rhinatrema bivittatum (assembly GCF_901001135.1). Taxonomy (NCBI): domain Eukaryota; kingdom Metazoa; phylum Chordata; class Amphibia; order Gymnophiona; family Rhinatrematidae; genus Rhinatrema; species Rhinatrema bivittatum. Next base: position 586,207,461 of record NC_042616.1, on the reverse strand, counting down.
GGGACTTCATCCCTTGCCATATGGAATCCCTTTATCTACTTAGACAAGCAGTAGCTTCGAAAAGGACTTGGAAGCAATTTAGCCTTTAGTCCAGCACCAACCCCCAAGCCATCTCAATCATTCCTTTGGATGAGAGAAAGATTTTTTACTTCCTACGCATAATACAGCAGGCACTGAATCCTGAATGGGGGTCTTCACTTCTCCCTCACGCTGCCTGAAAAGGTTCTAAGGCAGCTGGACTTCCACTAAATGAAAGTGCAATTTGTTACACAACAGCTCCAATGAGAATTTATGGTTTATTCCTGCTGGCTCCAGTTTATTCACTTTGCTCGCTTGCCTGATTTTCATTCTGAGCAATATACAAATTCAGAATATAGGCTTCCCTTGCAAAATTCAAATCTAACAACAGTTCAATTTCTCAGGACATGGAGAGAATTAACCAGAACATTATGCAATACTTTTCTATATATATATATTACAAATGCAGCAACCTGTTTTCATCCTACCAATACAGAGAGCAGAAAATGATTATTTATATTCCCTTTTTCATCCACATTTTATTTTCTATAAAAATCTTCTCCAAGGTGCATATAGTATAAATACCATGAGGACTTTTTCCAGCCACTAGATACAGAACTGGGAAACAGAAATTAACCTAAGGTTAACAGTTTTAAGCATTTTCTAGATGAACCCTGTACTAGTGAATTTTTACGTACCAACACCTCTTGCACTCATCACTCATCATATACAAATGATCAGGAACAGAGAAACCTTGGGAAAGGTTTAGCCACCTTGAATTAAGTCCCTAAAAATACGTCTACAACTGCAAAGAAATTAACAACGTAGTGGTATTGTATGCTATTTTTTTAATCTTTGGTGAATACTGCATGCATTGCCTTCTGCTACCTAACAGTCCTTACATAAAAGCAATCTCCAGCGTGGGAGTCATGGGTTTTTCTTATGATTCTAGCATGCATTTGAAATCAAGTCCATAGAAAAACATATCATAAACATGGCACTTTGCCATGAATCGGGAGCAACTGATTGAAACCCCCAAACCTCCAGTTACCACCAGAAAATCAGAATATTTTTGGATTGTTTTTTGGGGGGATTAATGGTTACAGACAACATGCAGAACAATGCAGTATATACTTATAAGAGTGCATTTAAAGCAATACATGAGAATGACAAATGCATGTGCCAGCACTGGCGATGGAAAGAAATGTATAACCACAAAAAGAGCATTACCTTTTTTTTTTTTGTGTGCTCCGTCAATCACAAAATGTGAAGAGGGTAACACGAGACCAGGCAAGATAAAAAGGGCTAATCCAGAACAGAAAGACTTGCAGAAGCAGTGAACCCGGACTAGAGAATGACAGCCTCCTGGTGATGCACTTGCCGTTGCACTCAAGCAATGCGATGTACTGTAGTGCTGTTTATCGGTGGTGTGTACCGAGGAGGCGAGAGGAGAAAAAAAAAAAAGCACAGAAAAGGCAGCAAGTCAGTCCCATAGTACTGTGAATGGTAATTCTGAGGGAAGGGGGAGGAGCTCCAAACCACAGCCAGCATTAAAGGCACTGGGAGGGCTTCCTGGCAGGACAGCTCTGACAGAGCTCCTCTGCCTCCTAGGTTAGGATGTAAACCAGTTCCTGATTAGTCACTGAATGCTTTCTACTGATTGGCTAGCATTATTTTTCTGGCATTCAATGTGCAGTGTGCTGAAAGTGATGATTGTGCCTGGCTTCGATGCTAACCCTCAGGAGTAGGTTAGTAGGTGTATATTATTTCTAAACAGCAGAAAATTGCTGTGCTAATAATGTGCTGTGATTTTAATGGATGAAATCTTGACATATTTCCTTGTTCTTGTACCTCTGCTCCTCATATCCTAATGTGGTAAGTATAATTGTGTTACTTTTCCGGCTGAGAAAAGTATTGGCACAATATACTGTAGGTCAGAAGTTTGTTTTTTTTCCTCTTTTTATCCTTCACTTTAGTTTGATAACAAAGATTGATCTCCCTTTTGTGAAGCCCAAATCTGAAGTTGTACAAATTAAATTTAAGTAACCCGTGCTTTAAGAAAACTACTTGAGGTGATTTTTATTTTTGTGCAGTGCTCAGCAGACATGCACAGTATTGTAGTGAGACACATGTCATAGAGGTCAAGTCAAGGACCGCTGAGTGAGGAAGTTACTGGAATAACTTTATCCACTTAACTTTACCCAGATATTCAGCAGCACCTCTCTGGGTAAAAATACCACCGAATATACTCAGAAGAGCTAGCTGGAGAAAGCTTTCCAGGTAACATCAGGACAGCAATTTATCCAGTCACCCTGCTAACCTTAGCCAGCCAACACTATCAGGGCTGACAGATAAAATTTAGCCTCACCCTGCGAACGCCTCCAGCACCATCTCTTCTTCACATGAAGAGATATTTTGTACCGGTAAATGACTTGCTGAGACAATCTGTACCCACTCAGTAATGGGATCATTTAAACCCCAAAGCTTTCACCAGCCGACTCGCAAAGTAAGCCAGACAAAGCTTTTGAATATGGGCCTCAGTGTGGATAGACAATATACTTTATATTTTAAGGTTCTTATTCTATTTTCTCTTATGCCTTAAGTTCCCATCTTTATCGATTGCACTGCAGCGAGGTCCTCCCCAGTTTTAACATGTCATGCTAGCCATATGAAGTGATAATGGATAAAATAACTTGCATCATGTTCTTTCTTTAAATTAAGAAAAAGCTAAATTTGAAACAACCTAGCTATTTCCTGAGCAGAATGATTGGTAACTGATTGTTTGTTTATTTATTTATTTATTTGTGTGTTTTTATATACTGAAGTTTGGAACAGGCCTTCACTCCGGTTTACAAGTATAACAACTTCTTACAGTAAAGGTCAAAATAGATCATTTTGTACAATAACGGATATAGTTTGTTAGTTTTTAACTTTACTAACAGTAATTTTATTAACTTTACTAACAGTAACATGGCAACTAGTAATATAACGATTAACATTGTTGACAATTTCTATTCAGCCTATTAAGTGTGAATAGTTTCTTAACTTGACTGTGTAGTTAGGGGGTAGGAGGGTATGGGTGTTGTTGGAAGGGTAAGGCGGGGTGGTAAGGGTGGGTATAACGAGGGGATAGATTGTGAGGAATGGGATCCAGCATGGGGGGATTGGGAAAAGGGGTGTGGGGTGTGGGGTTCAGGGGGTTTAGGGGAGTGAGGGGTTCTGTCTTCGGGTGTGAGGGAGGGTGGGCTTCTTTAATCATAAGTCTCTATTGATTACAGGTGATTACTAACCAATGCCATCTTTGTAGGTTTGTAGACATAGCCATGTTTTGAGTTGTTTTTTTAAATGCTTTGTGTCATTTTGTAACCTTAGGTTTTCAGGTAAAGAGTTCCAAGATTACTCCATCATCTCAAATTCAATGTGTGCAAAGCTGAGCCACTACCTTGATACATCCCCATCCTCGATACCTCTACTCTATCCTCCATGACGATTCACTGTTCTCCCAGTCTCCCAAATGCCAGGCTTTGGCTAAGCTCACTACTCTCACAGAATACAAGCTAAATACAGCATAAATACCTTTTCTCTACTAAACATTGTCAGCGTTCTTCTGTAGTTGTGCAGCACACGTCTTAGTAGGATGTCCATAGTGTTTGGGTCCATTAGAGAAGTACTAGGCGAGCATACCATTTTGCCACAGCACCCCCAGTGGAGGCTGCAATAGTGGTAGGTTTGCCTCTTTAAGAGCAGGCGACTTCTGGAATCTTTTTTTTTTTTTTTAGTTAGAATTTGAAGGAGAAGGATCAGTTTTGTTACTTCCTTGTCCTTGCTTAGTGTTGACTGAAACTCTTGTGCTGAATGAGATCAATAAGAGAGACAACCACAGTGTTTGGTGGCATTTTGATTTCTGGAGGAAATTTTGAGCCCACTCTTTCTCCCGAGAGAGGAGCAGGGAAAGAGGATGATTTTGCTATCTCTGCTGTGTAATGTTTTTGATCTTCCAGCCTGACAAATATGACTAATATCTGAGAGAAGAACTGGGAGCATGAAAGATTTCATCTTGAGAAAGGAGGCGAGACCTACACAGGAGTCTCTATCCCAGGAGAAGAGGATGGTGAGGTGATGAGAGTTGTGGAATCAAGCAATGGACCACAGGTATTTTCTGGAAAGGCAGAACCTCCAGGGATAGAACATCCATTCCATCCATGTATGTCATTATCCTCCCCACCCACCCCACTGCCCTACATCCCTAGCATAGGAAAACCTTGAAGGAAAAATACCAAAGGACACATACACAGATTAAAGTGAAACTGTAGTATTGAAACTATCATGGATGTAACTAAAAGGAAATGAGTTTAGCACCAACTGATTACCATAGACCACATTTAACAGTTGAGTCAACTTTTATTTTCACACACGTCACTCAAATGTCCAGGCTGGTTATTTGGCACTGGTAATCTTAAAGACTTAAATACTGAGCTTACACAGTTGGAGGGTAACTTTCAAACCTATTCACGTTATGGATTTCTGTAGTGGACACATGGAGATTTATCCTAGTATTTTATAAACTGTGCAGTGGGTTGCTACACAGTTTTATAAAATACTGTGTAGTTCAGGTTGATCCTGTCCTGATGTTGTCCTATTGCATGCTGGGACTTATTCTGATTTCCCTAGTGTTTTCCTTAAGAAAAGCAAGTCTATGAGTACCTACATGCAGGGGAGTAAAACCAGGACTGGATCAACCTGTTCTGAAAATGTGGAGCCAGTTGGCAACCCTATTCAGAGTTAATGCACCATATTTCCTCCTTTTTTGTCATATCTGGTTTACATGTTAACTGGAGCAAATCAGAAACGATGCCTCTTAATGGCTAGTCAGGATTATCTCTCAGCTACCGCAATTCTGCTGACTTCCAGATGGTTTAAAATATCTGGATATTCAGTTTTACACATGTATCAGTCTAACGCTGTCTAAAGTAGAATTTCACATACAAGCCCTTCTTCTGGAGAGCGTTAATAGATGGTCACCACTTTTTCTCTCTTGGTGGGGATGATTAGACACTATTAAAATGACAAATTGGCAAGAAAACCACACAGAGGATAAATCAGAGTACAGCTTCTTTTTAATTAGCCTATAGCTGCTATTTCGATCAAGTGATGCTGACCTGCCCCCACTATCAACTCATGTACAAGAAGCTCTGTATTTCCTTTCTAGCAGTTGGTAGAGAAGAGCATGTTTGGAGAAGCCTTCTCAGAGTTTAAATAAAAGCTGGGAACTGTGGGATTTGGCATTGGTAAATGGCTGCTTCTAATCTCTATGGTCTCACTAAGTGCCAGAAAGACAAGCAGAAGCACTGTTGCCATTGTGGTTGATTTTTCTCTTCACTGGGAGAGGATGAGGGTAGGAAACACTGTCGAGATTTTAGCAGTGCTAATAATGTTTTGTCTCTATCTATCTGGACACCAGTGAAGTGAGATCATGTCGATATATTGAGAAAAGGAAGAGTTTTCTCAGGCTGCCAGTCTTTCTGGATTTATTAGTGTTTAACTGTTTTTTTTGTGAGTCACTTGGAAAAGAAATCAGACACACTGATCAATTTTAAATGCCCTGCATGCACCAAAGCCTGAAGATACGTGCATGATTCGGCCTTGGGATATGTTATAAAATCGCCACGTCCATGTGCATGCGCTGCCAAACACATGCAGATAAGCACCTAGGCGCAGGTCTTTAATTTTACTTCACAGTACACTCCTGCACTGTATGTCTCATATCTGTGTTTGTGACAGACAGTTCTCCATACTGTGGGGGTACAGTTACAGTATCAATAAATATATATTTCTTTTAATTTCTAAATCCCCAGGAGGCAGTACACCTCAATAAATTTCATCATTGACAGGAAAAGGGAGAGGACAATGGTAGGCTTGGAAGTTTTGGCAGGGACAGAGGAATTAATAGAGAGCTGGCCCAGACTACCAAAAGGAATTAAAAAAGGCCATCCTGCCCCTAAATTGAAGAGATATGTTTTAGGTGTGTCATGGCAGGACAGGAAGGCAGCTTAAGGCTGAAGCAATTGAAATTTGGAGAACCACTGCTGTCTGCTCCTTTCCCTCTTGTTTTGGAGCACAGGTAAAAGGTGGGAGAGTCATCCAAAACAGACAATAGCAGGGCAGGGGCATGGACTGATGCAGCAGAAGTGCATGCACCTGCTTGCTCCTCTACATTGATTACTTCTTTTGAAGCATTGTATGAAATATTTTAAGCAACTTTATTTTGAGAAAGAATCTATGAGGTAGCTTCTCCATGACAAGCAGGAACAATTCAGGATTCCTCATAAGCATCTGAAAAAAAAGCATATTCATAAATGATCTGGAAAAGAGAACAATCAATTTTAAATGCCCTGCATGCACCAAGGCCTGAAGATACGTGCATGATTCGGCCTTGGGATATGTTATAAAATCGCCACGTCCATGTGTGTGCGCTGCCAAACACATGCAGATAAGCACCTAGGCGCAGGTCTTTAATTTTACTTCACAGTACACTCCTGCACTGTATGTCTCATATCTGTGTTTGTGACAGACAGTTCTCCATACTGTGGGGGTACAGTTACAGTATCAATAAATATATATTTCTTTTAATTTCTAGAGGTAATCAAATTGCCAAATGATTATGTTAAAATGGCAGTGGATTTCCAGGAACTGCAGATGAACGTTGTGAGATTAGGAAACTGCTCAGCTGCATGGCAGATGAAATTTAATGTGGAAAAGTACAAAATGGTGCACACAGGGAAAAATAATCCCAGCTAGGATACATGATGCTGGGTTCAGTATTGGAAGTCATTATCTAGGAAAAGGACTATGTAGTCCTTGCGGACAATACAATGACATTCTCAGCTCAGTACGTGGTGGTAGTCAAAAAAAGCAAATAGAATGTTAAGAACTATCAGAAAAGGAATAGAGAATAAAATGGAAAAAATCATATTGCCTCTGTATCAAGCCAGGGTACAACTGCATCTTGATCATTGTGTATAGTTCTGATCACCCTATCTCAAGAAAGACCTAGCAAAACAAGAAAAGTTGCTGAAGAGGGCATAAAAAATGTTAACAACAATGGAACATCTCTCCTCTAATGAGAGTCTACATAGGCTAGGGCTCTTCAGCTTGGAAATGAGATAACGGTGAGTATTGCATGCTCCATCTGCAGCCCCACCGCGGACGGCCCTGCTCACCTCACTCATGCTCCAACAGACCCTGGTTCAGCTTCTCCTGCAGCTGCAGCCAGTTACTGCCATCCCCGGTGTCTCCTGCTTTCTCCGGGCCTTCAGCCTCCAAGGCCACCCTGCAAGCATCTCGTAGACCCTCGGCATCCTCCCTCGCTGGGACCATGCTCAGATCCCATGGCCCTTTAAAGAGTCTGTGGCGGGAACTCAGTCCGCGGTGCACGGGGATGACATCACCTGAATTGACTACTTAAGGCGAGGCCCTTTCCTCAGTTCCTCACCTTGGCAAATGGGTCGTTACCATTGTGTGAGCTAGTTGCTGTCCTCGTTCCTGCATTCCTGTGCTTGTTCCAGTGTTCCTTCGCTTGCCCTTTGACCACACTTGGACTGATACCTGGAACTGACCTCTGCTTGCCCCACACCATGCTTGGACTGATACCTGGAACAGACCCTTGCTTTGGCTGACCATCCTCGGACAGATACCCTGGCTTTGACCCTTGCGCTCCATTCGGACACTCTCTTTGCTTCTCCTGTGAGCACCAGATCTGCCTGCCTTGATGCTGCCCGCAGCCTTCCTCGAGCTAGACCACTAGGGACTGCCTGGAGGACCTTCAGTTCCTGCCTCATACCCGTGGTCTATGGTACTCTCTAACCCGGTCTAGTTCGTCTGTTCACCATCAGCTGCGCACCTCTACTCTTCATGGGCACACCATTTCATCATCTCTCCAGGAGACCACCAGAGGCCCACCTAAACCCAGGCAGTCCAGGAATCCAAGGGCTCAACCCATGGAGCCCCCAGGCCGTTATTGGTGAAGTTCCAGCTAGCCTCGGTCTCCTTGTGTGCTCCGCCTCCTGGTGGCAGGCACCCTCTGGGTCCCCCCAGAGGGCCGTACCAATCCTGCGCCAGGCCAAAGGTCCACCTCCAGCACAACAGGTTGCCAAGATCATGGACTCAGTGGAGTCCTCCGACTTGCAGGCTATTCAGGGCCTGGCTACACATGTCTGGGAGCAGCAGCAATACATCGAGGCATTGGCCACCTCAGTGGAGAAATTACAGTCACAACTTGGTCCAACATGGCCAACCCTGGGACTCTTGCTAGTAGCACTTCCTCTGGTTCATCGCCCTCATGGGCACTGCTGGCCCTCCCAGGTCCTCCCTGGTACAACGGGGACCCTCGTCTCTGCCGAGGGTTCGTTAACCAGTGCTTCATGCAGTTTGTGCTACAACCTTCTCTATTTCCAGACGAAGTGACAAAGGTCACTTTCATCCTCTCACGTCTGGAGGGGAGAGCCCTGGCATGGGCCTCCCCACTCTGGGAGCATTATGATTCCCTACTACAGGAGCTCCCTCACTACATTTTCACGTTCCAATGTACCTTTGATGACCCAGGCTGGCAGGCAGTCACTGGACATCATCTCCTCCATCTCCGCCAGGGGTCCCAATCTCTCACGGAATGCACCATTGAGTTCCGGACCCTAGCCATGGAATTGGAATGGCAGGAGGACTACCTGCGGGCACTCTATCTTGAAGGACTGTCTTCTCCCCTGAAATATGAACTAGCAGCCCAAGAGATTCCCACATCATTGAAGGACCTTATCTCTCTGGTTGGGCGGATTGAGCACTGCCTCCAGGAACAGATTGGGAAGAAAGGACCATACGACGATCAGCCCTGGAACTACCTTGGTCCTCTAGCCTCAAACCAAGGGCACCACTGGAGGTCCCCCTGCTGATGGAAGAACCAATGCAGATCAACCGTGGTCATCTTACTCCTGAGGAACGCCTCCGAAGGCGGAAGTCTGGTCTCTGCCTTTACTGTGGGGGTCCAGGCTACCATATTGAGACCTGTCCAGTGCGTCTGGGAAACTCCAAAGCCTGAGCCCAGTGGGGGTCCTGAGCTTCGCACTACTGTTACAGGCCCTCAATTACTGCTTCCAGTCTCCCTCTCCCGGGAGGCACACACTTTTACAATCACCACCCTCGTGAATACTGGAGCTGGTGGGAATTTTATCCTTGAAGAATTAGTCACTTTACTCCAGATTCCTACAAGACCCCTAGAGGTTCCACTACAGATAGCCTCCATCCATGGAGGCCCTTTACCCGACCGCATCACCCATGTCACCTTACCCATCTGGATGACCATAGGGACCCTCCACGATGAAGAGATCTCCCTCCTAGTCCTGAAATGGTCAGTACACCCCATCGTTCTTGGCCTACCCTGGCTGCAACTCCACTCCCCACAGTTTGATTGGGAGTCACTCCAGCTCACTGAGTAGGGTTCTCGGTGCCAGAAACATTGCCTACAGTGGGTTTCCCTGCCCGTGCCAGTTTTAACAACTACGACTCTTCCTGGGCTACCTATGCCCTAGCAGACTACCAAGACATCTTCTCGAAGCAACAAGCTGATGTCTTACCACCTCTTCGGAAGCTTAACTGCCCAATCGAGCTGTTACCAGGCACCACACCTCCCAAGGGGAGGACCTTTATGCTTTCACTCCCCGAGACCCAGCCCATGTCAGAGTACATCAAAGAAAACCTAGCCAAAGGATTCATCAGGCCTTCAACGTCCCCTGCTGGTGCCGGGTTCTTTTTCGTAAAAAAGAAGGACGGCTCTTTAAGGCTGTGCAACGACTACCGTAGTCTGAATGCCGTTACCCGCAAGGACTGGTACCTGCTTCCACTTATTAGCAAGTTATTCGATCAGCTCCAGGCAGCCTGTATCTTTACCAAATTGGACCTCCGTGGGGCCTATAACCTGGTCCATATCCAACCTGAAGACATCTGGAAGATGGCTTTCAATACACGAGATGGGCACTACGAGTACATTGTGCTGCCCTTCGGGCTGTGTAATGCCCCTGCCATCTTCCAGAGAATGATGAATGAGATCTCCCGAGATCTATTCTACTCCACTGTCGTAGTCTACTTTAACGATATCCTGATTTTCTCACAAGACCTGGAATCCCAACGAGACCATATCCGGATAGTTCTCCAATGCCTACGCAAGGATCACCTCTACATCAAACTAGAGAAATGTCTGTTTGAGCACTCTAGTCTTCCATTTCTGGGGTACATCATATCCCAACAAGGCTTCACTATGGACCCCGGCAAACTACAAGGAATCCGCGACTGGCTGCAACCTGTCAGGCTATGAGCCCTCCAGAGATTCTTGGGCTTCACCAATTACTACTGCCATTTCATTGCGGACTACTCCATGTTAGTGGCACCCTTAACCGCGATGACCCGGAAAGGGAGTAATATCAAGGAATGGAGCCTACAAGCTCAAGCAGCCTTCTAGGACTTCAAGGAAGCTTTCCAGACCACACCCTGTCTTCAACATCCTAACCCGAACCGACCGTTCATGGTGGAGGTGGACGCTTCAGCCATCGGAGCCGGCGCAGTTCTCAGCCAATACTCCTCAAAGGGTAAACTACTGCCATGCTCATTCTACTCTCACAAGTTCTCCTCAGCTTAACTTAACTAATCCATTGGGGACTGTGAGCTGTTGGCCGTCAAGTTGGCCCTCCAGGAATGGCACCCCTGGCTCGAGGGGGCCCAGCACCATTTTACTATCTTCAAAACTTGGAGCACTTGAAGGAAGCTCAATTACTGAACCCTCGCCAGGACCACTGGGCCCTATTCTTTGCAAGATTCAATTTCGAGCTCCGATATCGGCCGACCAAGAAAAACACCTGGGCTGAAGCCCTTTCTCGCTCCCTGGAACCCGAGGACACACCAGATGGGCCTGCACACATAATTGATCCAGCATGTATTTGCTTGGCAGCCACATTGACCATATTGCCCAGGAAGACCATAATCCCACACCATCTCTGGGAATGAGTCTTATGATGGGCCCACGATTCAAGACTCGCCAGGCTGGGCCCATACCCTAGAGATGCTCCGCCACCATTACTGGTGGCCCTCCATGGCCAAAGTCTCTCATGACTACATCGACTCCTGCCCTACATGCGCCCAGAAGAAGCCACCCACTGGTTGTCTGTGGGGCTTTATGCAGCTGTTACCTGCGCCCACCGGACCGTGGTCCCACTTGGCCATGGACTTTATTATAGACTTGCCCCCTTCCAAGGGGAACACCGTTATATGGGTCATCATCGACCATTTCTCAAAGATGGCTAACTTCGTACCACTACCAAGCTTTCCTTCGGCTCCCGAGCTCTCCCGACTGTTCCTAATGCACGTGTTCTGCCTTCACAGGTTACCACAGCAGATTGTTTACAATCAAGACCAGCAGTTCGCTGCCCGCTACTGGAAATTGCTATGTAAGAAGTTTGGAATCAACCTCAATTTGACCTCGGCCTAATACCCTCAGGCCAAAGGTCAGGCCGAATGGACCAACCATTCCCTGAAAACCTTCTTACGAGCATACGTCAATGATCGACATAACAATTGGGCAGACCTACTCCTGTGGGCCGAGTTAAGAACATAAGAAAATGCCATACTGGGTTAGACCAAGGGTCCATCAAACCCAGCATCCTGTTTCCAACAGTGGCCAATCCAGGCCATAAGAACCTGGCAAGTACCCAAAAACTAAGTCTATTCCATGTTACCGTTGCTAGTAATAGCGGTGGTTATTATCTAAGTCAACTTAATTAATAGCAGGTAATGGACTTCTCGTCTATTCCATGTTACCATTGCTAATGGCAGTGGCTATTCTCTAAGTGAACTTAATAGCACTTAGAGAATAGCCACTGCTTGGATAAGTTCTCCTCCAAGAACTTATCTTGGATACGTTCTCCTCCAAGAATTTATCCAATCCTTTTTTAAACACAGCTATACTAACTGCACTAACCACATCCTCTGGCAACAAATTCCAGAGATTAGTTGTGCGTTGAGTAAAAAAGAACTTTCTCCGATTAGTTTTAAATGTGCCCCATGCTAACTACATGGAGTGCCCCCTAGTCTTTCTACTATCCGAAAGAGTAAATAACTGATTCACATCTACCCATTCTAGACCTCTCATAATTGTAAACATCTCTATCATATCCCCCCCCCCCCCCAGCTGTCTCTTCTCCAAGCTGAAAAGTCCTAACCTCTTTAGTCTTTCCTCATAGCGGAGCTGTTCCATTCCCCTTATCATTTTGGTAGCCCTTCTCTGTACCTTCTCCATCGCAATTATATCTTTTTTGAGATGCGGCGACCAGAATTGTACACAGTATTCAAGGTGCAGTTTCACCATGGAGCGATACAGAGGCATTATGACATTTTCCGTTTTATTCACCATTCCCTTTCTAATAATTCCCAACATTCTGTTTGCTTTTTTGACTGCTCAGCACACTGAGCCGACGATTTCAAAGAATTATCCACTATGATGCCTAGATCTTTTTCTTGGGTGGAAGCTCTTAATATGGAACCTAACATCGTGTAACTATAGCAAAGGTTATTTTTCCCTATATGCAACACCTTGCACTTGCCCACATTAAATTTCATCTGCCATTTGAATGCCCAATTTTCCAGTCTCACAAGGTCCTCCTGTAATGTATCACAAGCTGCTTGTGATTTAACAACTATGAATAATTTTGTATCATCCGCAAATTCGATAACCTCACTCGTTGTATTCCTTTCCATATCATTTATAAATATATTGAAAAGCACCGGTCCAAGTACAGATCCCTGAGGCACTCCACTGTTTACCCTTTTCCACTGAGAAAATTGACCATTTCATCTTACTCTGTTTCCTGTCTTTTAACCATTTTGTAATCCACGACATCGCCTCCTTTCCCATGACTTTTTAGTTTTCTTAGAAGTCTCTCATAAGGGACTTTGTCATACTCCTTCTGAAAATCCAAATACACTACATCTACCAGTTCACCTTTATCCATATGTTTATTAACCCCTTCAAAAAAATGAAGCTGATTTGATAGACAAGACTTCCCTTGGGTAAATCCATGTTGACTGTGTTCCATTAAACCATGTCTTTCTATGTGCTCTACGATTATGATATTTAGAATAAATTCCACTATATTCCACTGAAATCAGGCTCACTGGTCTATAGTTTCCTAGATCATCCTTGGAGCCCTTTTTAAATATTGGGGTTACATTGGCCACCCTCCAGTCTTCAGGTGCAATGGATGATTTTAATGAATGGTTACACATTTTAACTAATAGATCAGAATTTTCATTTTTGAGTTCTTTCAGTACCCTAGGATGCCTACCATCCAGCCCAGATGATTTTCTACTCTTTAGTTTGTCAATCTGGCCTACTACATCTTCCAGATTCACAGTGATTTGGTTAAGTTCATCTGACTCATCACCCTTGAAAACCATCTCTGGAACTGGTATTTACCCAACATCCTCATTAGTAAACACAGAAGCAAAGAATTCAGTTTATGAAACAATAAGCTAAGATGTAATTTGTGACTACAATCTCACAACATTTTGTATATAATATATATGTGAAACTAAGGTTATGCATGTACTGTTGTAAACCGCCATGTACTGTCTATGAAACGTGCAGGCCATAAATTTTAATTAATAAATAACTAAAAAGGTATATTGTCCATTACAATAAGGTAATTCAGGGTAGCTAGGTTATACATTGCACACCCTAATAACCAGAAGTTATATGCAAGCAGTTGTAAGGGTAGATGAGTAGATGAGAGGATGATAGAGATAACTTTACAGACCTACATGGCTAGCTACATGCGTGGTTGTGAGTGGGTGAGAGAGTGATTGCAATAGACTGTCCTAAAAGGGGATTTATTGGCAGCAGGAAAGGATTAATGCATGCATCTAATAAAAAGAGACACACATAGCAATGAAAATTTAAAAAATATGTTTATAATAAAATTAAAATATGTAAAAACTTTATTTTGTACAAATATAATTAAAAATTGGGAAAGAAGGGATAAAACTAGGGAGATAAATATTTATAGAAATAAGACAAAAGGCACTAGACCAACAGGACACTAGGTCCTGAGATGACTACCGGCCTGGTGGCTGTGGTGATTACCTCATTGCCATCAGCTTAAGAGCTCTTTTGCGTAGCCCTCTAGAGCATTAGCAAGTCGCTCCAAAACTGCCTTCATTCTCCTGAAGTCAGCCACGGAGTTCCTCCCTCATCCTTTCCACTGTTTCCCCATGGCATTTAGAGCCCAGCCTTCTGGTCTATGAGTGGGGCTCCTGCACTAAAGATGCCCTCTGCTGCCAAGGGGTGCTGCAGAGGATCAGGGTGAAGGTCTCCACAGATCTGATCAATCACTTTTGTTAGCAATGGCTGGCCAACCGCAGGACCTGTTTCCTGAGGTCCTGGAGTCAAAGGGGGAGGAGACCCTAAAGGGAAAAGGAGAGTGATGACTTGCTGGGTTGCTGTTGGACCCCAGCAGGTAACATAGCTGCTACTGCAACAGAATTGACCTGCAGCTCGTCGGCTTGCTCCTTTCCTCCTTCTTCTCCTCCAAAGAGCTGTGTTCTGTAAAGAGAGCCAAACTGCATGTCCATCTCTCATCTCATATGCTCCAGGATGTGATGTGAATGGTCATACAAGCAGGTAGATGCATTACATTAGTGGGAGAGGTGAAGGCGATGGAAAGTGCTCCTAGTAGAAGGATGCATTGTCCTATAAAGGGTGGCATGGCCATAGATAGTTTCCCAGAGATACGGTAGCTTAAGTAAAGTTGTCTTTGAATACATGATGGCTAGGTAGTGTTTGTGACTAGGAGGTAGGGTCATTGTTTGGGTGGTTTATATTGAGGTGTGCCCTAGATAACAAGATGTCAATGGCTAGGATGCTGCACTATTTGTTGAATAGGAGACATTGAGTTTGCTAGATGGAAATATAAGGAGTAGGATCAAACACCCTCTTATGTTTAATACAATGCCTGTGAGTGCAAAAGAAATACTGCTTCATGACAGTGCTGCCTGTGACCCAGAGAAAAGGACAAAGGTGAAGTAATTGTGTATGAGGGTTTCTTGAAGCTGTAGGCAGAGACAGGTTATTGCAGAGTAGCAGGGTAATAGTGGGACTAGTAATGTAAGCAGGAAATAGCGAAACTTGTAGACATTTCCCTGATGGTCATGTTAGGAACTCACCTCTGTGCTCTTGCTGTCAGGCATGCAGCTGGTCCAGCCACTCCCCTTCTTATCTTCTTAGCTCTTGGGCCTTCTTCAGGTCCTCAATCTATACAGAGAAATAGTAATGCAAAGCTGTTAGTTCAATGAAGCAGAATCAATGACCATTTACTAAACTGAAACAACAAGTTTGCTTGATAGCTCTTGGCTTTCTCTGTGGGCAGCTATATTTAATGTCCTGCCACATACCCAGGAATTAAACCAGAGCAGGGACAATCACAAAACAGGTAAGGTACCCTCTTTCAGGATGAATTTAGCAGGCCAGTCATGTCTTTCTGGCAATGCCAGTTAGGTGCATTATGTTTTCAAAGGAGTGAGTCAGGGCCAACAGATACTACACAGTTTTCAAGATGCAAGTATCCAAGTAATAGTGGCCCAATTGTGTCCCTTCTGGAACAGAGACACTGGTCAGCTGTGCAACAGGAGCCATCAACAAATCCTGAAGCATGTCCCAGAGGATGATAGTTGGACCTTTATTATAGTTAGGAGCTTTGCCTATCATTGCCTTTTTATTTTCCTAACCATTTATTAATGTTGTTCATGCATATACATTTGCTACACATGTACAAAGGTCATACTATTACTGAAATATTAAACAGTTTACTTATTCATATATTCTTAATGGCTCTTACCATATCACAGTTCTACAAGGTTCACCTTTTGCTGCACATCCCCTAATGATACCCCACCCCTAGTTGCCACATCAATCCACCACTATTACCCCTATACCCTCCCTCCAACCGTAATTGCAACAAAAATTGAACCATCCCAACCCAACCCTTTATTGGAGCCCCATTTTCCTCCTACCCTACCTCAATCCCTCTATTGCCCCTAGACCCACACAAAACCCTTATTGCCTCTCCATTTTCATAAAATGTATATCCCACCATCTACCCACCATTGTTTCATTTGCCCCAACACCCTCTATTCCCATCCCCACCTCACTATTGCCTCCATTTGCTAACAACTCCTAACCTCACCCCAACCCTACATTGTCCCACAATAGCCTCTGACACCCCTATCCCCACCCCATAGCCCCTAACCCACCCTAACACCCTCTACTCACACACCCATCCCTTAGCCTCATCCACCTTCCTAATGACTCCAGTTTACTTACCCCTAATGTGTAGGAAGCTAGACAATTATATTTACACTGCAACTCCCTCCAGGCCTGCCTCAATTTACAGTTATAATGCTGCCTCCCCTGGATGGGGAAGAGCTGGTCCTCATAGCTCACCTTCAGGGATATTAGGTTATGCACATCCCTGAACGTGAAGTTTGACTGCCTTGCTAGGGGCACTATCTTGGAAACAGTCTGCCCGGAAGAACCAGAAGTTCACACGCGCATACAAATACATACATGCGTACATTTGTGATTTAGTGAAAATGTGCGCATGTATGAGTTTACATCCGTGCAAACATTTATACATTTAGTTCACATATGTGTGCATGTTTTCTATAAAAGATATGCATATTTTATAATATGTGCATGTGTACGTGCAGATTATAAAATATGAGCATACATTCTGCGTACATAGGGCCACACTTAGTTGTTTGAAAGTTGTTCTCCCTGGGGTACATTTTATAAAAAAGCGCGAGGGCGTATTTTTGTTCGCACACCAGGCACAAATAAAAGTACGCCAGATTTTATAAGATACGCGTGTAGCCACGCGTATCTTATTAAATCCGGGGTCAGCGCGCGCAAGGGGGGTGCACATTTGTGCACCTTGCGCGTGCCGAGCCCTGCACGCGCTGCCCATTCCCTCCAAGGCCGCTCCGAAATCGGAGTGGCCTTGTAGGGAACTTTCCTTCCCCCTCCCCCCACCTTCCCCTCCCTTCACCTACCTAACCCACCCCCCCCCAGCCTTATCTACACCCCCTACCTTTATTCCCAAACTTATGCCTGCACAAGGCAGGCGTAACTTGCGCGCGTAGGCTGGCTGCCGGTGCGCCAGGTTCCGGTTCGGGGGCTGGTCCGGAGGCCGCGGCCATGCCACCCAGAATGCCCCTGGGCCAGAACCATGCCCACGGCCACGCCCCTGGAACGCCCTGGATGATGCGCTGCCGCGACATGCCCTCGACAGAAAGCCCCAGGGCTTACGTGCGTCCCGGGGCTTGTGCACACCACCGAGCCTATGCAAAATAGGCTCGGCGTGCGCAGGGGGGGTTGGGGTAGGTTTTCGGGGGTTACGCGCATGACCCTTTGAAAATCTACCCTCCTGTGTTTTTGATATGCTTGAAATAGTTAAGGGGGCAATTTTCAAAGGGATTTCAGTGGGCAAATATTTTTTTTAACCATAGGAAAAATCTTTAGAACATTGCCCTTCTACATATGGAACAGGTAAGCTCATGCTTTTCCCATGAGAAAAGGAGCAGCACTAGGGATGGGGTTTCAGTAACAGAAATACAAGTCATGGATGCAGTGTGGCAAAACCTGTTTCTGATGACCAGAAGCCATCTGTAACCCTATCATGCAGCATAGTTGTTCTCTGGCCTTCTCATCTTCTCAAGTGAGCATCCCCAGGGCATATTCCATGCCCTCTTAAACTTGATTACTCTATTTATCTCCAGCAACTCTTCTGTCCCACTTTCGGAAAGACCCTTTTCCTGTAGTGACTGGAGTCAAGCCCTAAGCAACTTCTTATCAGGGCCTCTTGTTTTCAAATATCTTTGATACCTTTTTTTAATTGCTTTTTTTTTTTTTTACTGTTAGTTATTTGAATATCTAAATACGGCAGAAAAAGTGTCAGAATGGCCTGGTGGGACCAGAATGTTATTTCAAAAGTGGATAAAAGAATGTAGAACAGTGATAAAACATACCCAAATACCTATAAGATTATACAAACACCAATATCCCAAAATATTATTAAAATATAAATAAAATGAACTCAAATTTCCATTATAGCCATGTTTTGGCAAAGTGACTGCATCTGGAGCAATATGAACAATATAAAAAACACAGATATTATATACACATATTAAAATATATTTAAAAATATTTTTAGATATATATATGAAAAAACTTAAGTAAAGGACTTAACAACAAACCATTGTTTAATTAAATAAAGTACATAGAAGGAAAGAAGGACAAATACTGATTGGACAAAAGCTTATGAAATGTTCCAGATGTTGAATAGCAAAGAAGGAATTCCATTATAAATTACAAGTCCAAGCAGTGAACCACAGTTGCACATAATCTTGTCCCAAAACTAGACAGAATTCATCTGGATGGTGCTCAAGCTGCATATAAGCGTGAATAATAAATTGAAAAAAAGCTTTAAGGAAAAATGGGTTAAACTGTGCCATTTAGAACAAATTGGGAGGTGAAAGAGAAAAAGAATACTGGACCCGTGGTCTGACCCAGTATTGCATGTCTTATGTTCTTATGATATGAAAAAAGCAGTAAGACAATGACTTCTCAAATACATTGGGTACACAAAATAGGGGTACCAGAAAATGAGAACGAAACAAAAGGAAAATGGAAAATAAAAAATGATTTAAATAATGAATATATAAGACACGAGGCCAAATAGAAATGCTGAAGGACACTAAAAAGGGGAAAATGGAGGAAGAAATGAAATTAATGACAAAAACAAAAAAAAAAGAACGACTGAATGAAATAACAATACTAGAGGTTCCATATCATTTGGGCAATTAGCAAAATATCATTGCAGAATTAGAGTGAAAGAAACCCACATGTGTATGCTCCCTCTCTTGGTTCTAAAGATAAAGATCAAACCTACAGCATGTATCCCTTCCAAGTCTCTGAGTTTGCAAGGAGTCAGTACTGTCGAGCATCTCAAGCTTTAATCATCTTTTGAGAGTATGATGGCTCCAGGTATTAAAAATGTAACAAATAATGAAGAAAACCGATAAATTAATAATTAACATGTATGCTATTAATAACAGAATAAACGAAGACAACATAAAGGGGAGCGGTAAAAGAAATAAATTGGCATAAATATAAAAAGAAATATAAAATAATAATAGGATGAATTCTAATGAAAACTTAAATACAAAAGAAAACAGAAAAAAGAAAATGGGAGAATGAATCATATGATAATATATTTAACAATAAAAACAAAATGTTAACATACTAGAATAAATAAAAATAATCTATATGCAATATCTGTGTGTGTGTGTGTATGAGTTTCTGTTTGTATTCACAACTTTAAGCAGAAGATACAGGCAGTTTAGAGATAGTCACATCTGTGTTTGTTGCGCTGGAGGTGGACCCTTGGGCTGAGGTGGGGTTGTCGCAGCCCGTAGGTAGGGACCTACGGGTCCCCACCGTCGGCAGGCGGAGTGGGCTGATGAACAGAGGCCAGCTGGAGCTTCATCAATACCATCCCTAATTTCCTGCGGGTTGAGCCTTTGGGTGCCGGGGCCGGCTGGACTTAGGTGGGCCTCTGTATGTGGTCGATGGGGAGATCAAGATCAGCCCAGAGACAGCAGGTGAGAAATGGTACAGTCTTACTCTGGACAAGATAGTGTCATGGAGACTCGGTGCCCCAAAGGAATGAAGGCAAGCAGAGGGCACCCGAGCAAGAGCAAGCTGAAGCCTGAGGAGATCAAGTCCAGGACGTAGGCTGAAGAGGCGTCAAGGAACAGGCTTGAGTCAGGGCTGGTGGCAATCTGGAGTCAGTGGCAAGCAAGGCTGAGGTCTGATCACGGAGATGGTCAGGTGAAGCAGAGGTCCGGTCTTGGAGAGATTCAGCAGCATGGTCAGGCAAAGCAGAGTCAGAGTCCTTGTAGGCAATGCGAGGAAAGGTGAAGAGCAGGAACATAGGAACAAGGAGTCAGGAACCAGAATCAGCAAGGAACAGGAACACGGGAGTGAGACAACTCTCTCAGGAGGCAACGAGTACTCGACCAGCGAGGAGACCTGTTGCAAAGGCCAAGCTAGGGAGCAGAGCCTGGGCTTAAGTACCATTGCTCCACTGACGTCATCATCCAGGGCCGCGGCTCAGTTCCTGCCGCGGACCCTACTTAAGCATTAGAAATGCATGCGCGCGCACCTAGGGAAGGGCGCAGCACCGAGTACGTAGCAGTGTCTCTCCGCAGGCCACATGGAGAGGCCCGATGTGGAGCAATGGACGTGGTGGCTGGTCCGGGAGTGCCAGGACTGCAGCTGAGCCGGAAGCACCAGGGGAGGCCTGAGGATGGAGCTGGCGGCCCACCGCTACCAGAGACAAGGAACCAGGTGCTGGAGTTACAGCAGAGAGGTGAGGGGGCTGTGCCATTTGTCTGCCGTGGACTGCATGCGTAACAGTGTTCTCTTTATTCACATCTATCTGGGCTTCTAATTAAACAATTCTTTAAGAACAGGAGCCAGATAAAAAAAACCACTTGAAATTCTAAGTACATGGGGGTAACTTGCTGGTCTGGCAGTTGCTACCTGAACTCCATCATCGCTCTCTGCTTCAATGGCAGTGGGAAAAGGGGAATTTTTTTATTTATTTGTTTGTTTTTCTATATCGATGTTAATCAGACATATCACACTGGTTTACAGTGTAACAGAGGGGTCTATCAACATAGACTTCCTATTTTACATTGGAACTTCGTGACATTATATTGAACTTTGTAACATTATGTAACATTATACATTGAACTTTATAACTTTTTACAATGAAATTTGTAACTTTTTATAATTAATTTTATGACATTTAGCATTGCATCTTTGTAACCTGTCTAACAATTGGTCTGTGGAGAGTCATTATACATAATAGAGGAGGTAGATAGAAAGCGTTAGAACTCTGTAATCAGTGTAATAAGAATTCTTGAGTCGTTGGGGTTGACCGCAATATGTGATTATGCGGTACTATAGGGGGTGTTGTGGGAAGGGGGGAAGAGGGGGGGGAGGATGTGTGTGCTGGTGGGGAGGGGGTTTACCTTTGTGTGGTGGGTGGAGGGTGGTTGTTGGATATGTTTTTTTGAAGAGCCATGTTTTAAGGTTCTTTTTGAATGATTGGGTTGTGGGGTTGAGTCTGAGTTGGGGTACCAGAATTGGATTCAGGCAGCAAATGAGGGCCCCGACTTTAACAGTTTGGGGAACAAATAAGCATGGGGGTATCTTGCTGATGCGGCTTTATGATCCTTAACCAATAAGCCTGCTACTTTTGATGCAGCTCCAACATTCTTCCACAGCGTGTTAAGGGAAACTGGATTCAAACAGCATCCAACGAGGACCCTGACTAACAGTCTGGGCCATGCAGTGCTCCCTCCATGTGACAGGGGCCGGCCAATAGCACGGATACCCTGTCACACAGTAAGGGCAAAGGCCATCGGCGCCATTTTTATTAGTGGCAGCCGTCAGCCCGAGAGCGGGAGATCGTTCTCGGGACCCCCGCTGGACCACCAGGTACCTGTAAAATGTTTTTTGGGGGGGTTGGGAGGGTGGGGGAAGCTAAGGGATTAGTTTTAAAGGGTTGGGGTGGGTTTTTTGTTTATCAGCTCGGGCGCAACCGATAAAACCGCGATTGGGCCGGACGAAAAAAAAACCCATGATGTGAATCGGAACCGGAATTGGAACCGATTCCGGTTCCAATTCACATCTCTACTATGTTCTATGTTCTAAGTGCTTTCTCCCAGGAAAGTTTTCACAGCTGAATAAAAGTCATTGAAAGAAATTAGAACTGACTAGCTCTCTCTGATCAGGTGATAACTTGGGAAGCCTCAAGTCTACAAAAATTCCTGTAACTCCACTTCAGAATGTCAATACCATGTGACTACATAGATATGCACATGCACATATGTGTAAATTCACATACATGCACATACATGTGCTTCGGCCGAAAGGTTCGGCCAAAGCACATCTCTAATAAATAACATCATAAAATAGTTCAATGTATGTGGAATGAGGTTTAACCAATGCCTTCCTTATAAGCTTGCTCGAAAAGCCACGTTTTAAGATGTTTTCTAGTTTTAAATCACTCTGTAACCTTAGGTTTGTCGATAGTGTATTCCATAGATCTGGATCTGGACCTGCTAATGAAATTGCTCTTTCTGGTACTGTAGTAAGTCGTGCTGATGCAATTGGGTATTGATAACAGGCCTTTGTTGGCTGATCTGAGATTGCATTGTGGTGTATGTAGCCAGACTACGGCATTGGTTTTCATAGCCTGTGGGCAGACACAATTACCTAGTAGTCCTTGACTATTACTCAGACAGTTTAATATTGGATTTAGAGTTGATGAAACCAGTCTGTCTTTAAAGTTTCTTCCTCTGGTCAATGGAACAATGAAATCTTGATTGAAACTGATATGTGTCTGCATGACATGCCCATGTGTTTCTAAAATAAATTTCCTTGATTGCACATGTTGGAATGGTTTTCTTATTCTTCTCTGAATTTTTTAGGTATTCATTTACAAAATAAAAATGGAAATGGCTAATGGTTAGATTGTTTCTGTCCATCTATTTGTCTGTGGTCTTCTTTCAGCAGACAAACCAACAAACAGATTGAATTAAAAACTGAGATACAACAGTTAAGGGAGATTGGTTAAACAAGTGTAGTATGTTACAACTTTTGGCGATGAGGCATCACTGTTCTTGGACTTCCATGTTGTTTAAGGATCTTGTCCAGGTGGCATTAGTGCACATTTTATTCCTGCTACATGGGGAAAACAGGTTTACCACACACTAAACTGTAATGTGCATGTAAAGCATGTTACTGGAGAAGACACTGAATTACCTACAGCAGCACCTGCAAAAAGAAGTTTATATATCAGCTGTACAATTATTAGGTAAACAGTTACAAGAGCCATTCGTCTCTTACATATGTGTAGACTCAGAGGGCGTATGCAACCATTACTTGCTTAATAGCTGTTTCCTGTCTGTGCATGACACCTTTTGGTGTACCTTGTCAATGCACTTCACTGACTATCCACATTTAAGAAATCTGCTTTTCATGGCTTGTGCCTGTGCATTATTTCTCCTCTAGTGGAACAAAGTCTTCTAAGATATATATATTGTATTAAATAACATTGTTATTAAATAACCTTATAAATATAATTTATCCATGGAAGTCAAAGAATAAAAAAGTTTATTTGCACTTGCTAGTTAAATACTTGCTGCACAAGAATGTATAGAATCGACATGATATATTTGCATACTGTACATTGAAAATTTGATGTATGCACATACTTCATGAACACACCCATGAAACATCCCAATAGGTTCCTATTTTGTAGGTGCAGACTTATCCATGAGGAAGGCAATATGCAAAATTATTTCTCTGGCTCATTTTACCCAAAGTATATGGAAATGCTACAAGGACATGTTTAGGTTGAGGGAGGGAAGTGACTCATGTGGATGACATTTTCAAATCTACATATGTTATTTCTAAGGGAAAAGTACTCACAGAAAAAGCAAGTCTTAATCTCTGTGGATACTTTTTCTCAGGGCAATAATAAAAGCAAAAGTGTGTACATATTTTTGCTTTGATTACTGGTGCAAAGCCTGCAAGTAAAACATACTCATGGAGTTTGCAATAATGTGAGCAGATAGATTATTGCCTCCTTAGTGGTTTTATATGCATTATTTATTTTTTGAAAATCAGTTATATGCAGATTACTGGTGCATATCTGTCTACTCACTATCTTTGCCCTGATAGATCCCTATTAAATCTTTGAAATTTTACACATAGAAATAAAATTCTAGATACATTAAAGAGTTTTACCTTTTTTAGGTCTATAGATAAAATGTTTACTACAACTTCTCAATAAAAACATAGAATGTGATGGCAGAATTCAAAGAAAGATGTATGACAATCAAGACTAGGTATGGGCATTCGGAAGAAACAAAATAAGAAATAAGACAACATTTCCTATTTTGTTTCATTTCATTTTGAAAGAGAAACGATTAAAAATTTAACAAAATTTTGTTGGTTTTCATGTTTTGTTTTGAAAACAAAAAATTTGATCCATCAGGCCTAGGCCCAGAGCTGGGGCCTCGCCTAGGAAAAAGACCAAGGCACAAAGCAGGAGCCATAGCCTAGGACCAAGCACAAAACCGGGGTCTCAGCTAAGACCCCAAAAATTGAACAAACTTGCCTGCTACATCGGGGATCCAACATCAAGGTCTAACACCAAGGCCAGCCCAGAGCTGGGTTCTGATGAATGGGCCTCGGCCTAGGTCAGATCCCAGGCCCAGGATTGACACTAGAGCCTTGGCTCGGACATGGGTTCAACACCATGGCATTGTCCAAGGTCAGGCCCAGGCCCGGCATCCAGGCCTCAGAGGTCTTCTTACTTCGGACTTCTTTCTTGTTCAATGAAATGATGCTGTCCCACTTGGGAGGCACTAGAGTTAATTAACTCCAGTGCATCTTCCCCAGAGAGAGAGCACCATTTTGATGTATGGCAGCTAATTGTACTGTCGTACATCAAAATGGCACTCTTCACTGGGGAGGATGCGCCAGAGTTAATTAACTCTTGTACTTCCCAAGCAGACAATGTTATTTCATCAAAGAAGAAAGAAGGATGAAGACCGAAAAAAGAAGTTCTCTGTGCCTAGGTGTTGGGCCTGAGACTGACCCGGGCTGAGGCTCCTGCATCGGGATCCAGCCTTCCGGTCTGACTTTGTTGTTGGACCTAGGTCCAGGCAAAGGCCCCAATGTTGGCACATGATCAAGACCTGGTCTCTGGGTAGGGCCTGGGTCTGAGCCCTGGCCTAAGCTGAGGCCTAGGCATTGAGTCCATTCCTTGAAGCCTGAGCCTTGCATTGGACCTAGGCTGAGGTCACTGCTACCTACCATGACCTATGCCTATATAAGGCTGTGGCTTCTGTCTGGGCCTAGGCCTCGATATCAGATCCCCCTCAGACTGTGTAAATGAGGGCCAGGGATGATCTTGTCCCTGGCATTTTTCCAGGTAGGAGGGATGGGTGGAGGTCATTGATAGCCTTGGGAGACCCCATTTCCCTTTTTTGTTGTTTTTTGGGAGAGGGGTTTAATGTTTATTTTGTTTTTTAATGAAATAAACAAAATAATCATTAGATGAAATAAAATTTGTGGGAAAAATGAAATGAAAAACAAAACAAAATGTTTTTCTTCTTCCCACCCATACCATTTAGAAATGCCAATTTAAAGAATTCATTCTGATTAGTTACATATATATATGTATATGGCTATATGGTTTTTGTTATACAGAAATAAATCTGTCCAAAAGGAGGCAATATTATGTTATACCTCTGATGCAAAGAACAATATTTTATTTATACCTGGCAAACCTTGACAGCGAATTGTTACACTTGCTGGCCGCATGGCTCCATGGCCGGCCTCACTCTTTCACCGCCGAACCACAGCAGAAACAGGTCCAGGTTCCCTGGCAGTTGCTGGGAGCCACTGCTGTTGCACCACTCCCTCAACCTCGAGCTACCAGCCCAATGCTGCGAACTCCATGGGCCTGAGCCTCCAGGCTGACGCTAACAACCATTCCCCATCCACAGCTGGGATGCCGCCAACTTCCTCCAATGCTGGATATCCCCCTAGGTGCGTGCGTATGTCTCTCTCTGCTATTTAAAGGGCTTACAGCAGGGAAGTGCTGCCGACCCTTTTCGATGACATCACCTCCTGGGGGATATATAAGGCTGGACCCTGCTTCCAGCCTTTGCCTTGGCAACAAGTCTTCTCATTTCAGAGATTTTCAGTGAGTTCCTGAGTTCCTTCCTTGTCCCTGCATTGAACTTGCTTTTGAAGTTGGACCGGACACTGACTATGAGCTACACTGCCTGTCACAACCTCTGCCTGGATACTGACTATGAGCTATGCTGCCCGCCACAACCTCTGCCTGGATACCGATTATGAGCTATGCCATTGCCATGACCCCTGCCTGGATGCAAACTACGAGCTTTGCCGCCGGTTCCTGACTTGACCTGTGCTACTACTTCGTGTCTCCCTCTTTGACTCCCATCTCTGCAGAGGCCCCACGTAAGTCCAGTCAGCCCTGACACCCAAGGGCTAAGCCTAAGGGGAATATGGGTTGGTAGTGGTGAAGCTCCAGCAGGGTATCTGCTCTTCGTCTGCCTCGCCTACTGATGATGGGGGCCTGTGGAGCTCCTCCCTACAGGCAGCGCCAACTCCCCCTTGGTCCAAAGGTCCACCAGCATAACAGGTTGCCATGGCCATGGACCCAGCAAAGGCTTCCACTCTACAGGCCATTCCCAGCTTGGCCCAGATGATTTTGGAGCAACAGAAGGTCTTGGAGGTGCTAGTGGCTTTCATGGAACTCCTTATTGCTCTTCTAGACTCCACAATCCTGGAAGGCTCACCAGTTCTATCCACTCCAGGGTATATGGTCCCTACGCCACTCACACAGCCCAACATACCGCTCCTGACTCCTCCCGGCTACTCCAGGGAACCCCAACTCTGTCAGGGCTTTCTGAATCAGTGCAACATTTCATTTCTGCCTCCAATCTGCACTGTTTCCAGATGATGCCACAAAAACCACATACATTCTCTCTCTTTTGGATGGCAAGGCCTTAGCATTGGCCTCTCCTTTTTGGAAACAGTCCGATCCCATCTTACAGGATCTCCAGGGCTTTTTGTATCTCTTCCCGACATTGTTTGATGACTCAGGTTGACGGACAGTCTCTGGTTCAGATCTCCTTCATATCCACCTGGGCACTCGTTCCCTCTCCGATTACGCCATTGAATTTTGGACCCTGGCCTCAGAACTCTACTGCGGCAAAAAATGTCTTAGTTCCATCTTTTTGGATGGCTTGGCGGCCCAAATTAAGGATGAGTTGGCAGCTCACGAGCTTCCTGCTTCTCTAGATGCTCTCATGGACCTTGCCGGCCGGATTGACCGTCGTCTCCAGGAGTGGAACAGGGAATTGCAAGTTTCCAGGAGACGCCCAACTACTGTCCATCGTTCCCAGCACCCCCCTTCACTGCCGGAAGGTCTTCCCTGCTTTGGAGCTGCAATGGAAGAACCAATGCAATTGGGTCATGGCAAGCTGACCCCAGAAGACCATGTCCAGTGCCACCTGGCCAGACTCTGTCTCTATTGTGGTGAGATGGGCCACTTAATAGCCCACTGTCCAGTAAGGCCAATAAACTTTCTGGCCTAGGTCTCAGCGGGCGATTGACCCTAGGCCTGACCATACCAGTTCCCCCACTAACTCTTCCTATAACACTCTCGGTGGGAGATCAGGACTTCTCCAATCTTGCCCTAGTGGATTCCAGAGCAGGAGGCAACTTTATGATGAAGGCTCTTGTTGAACATCACCAGATTCCCACCCTCCTCTACATGGTCCCATTGGTCCTCTCCATCCACGGAGACCCTCTCCCAGGGAAAGTTACTCATACCACAGCTCCACTGAAGTTTTGTATTGGTTCCCTCCATGTGGAACACCTGGCGTTCCATGTAATCAATAAAGCCATTCACCCCATGGTCCTTGGTTTGCCCTGGCTCCAGCAGCATTCTCCCCAATTTGATTGGGCCACCCTGCAGCTATCCCGGTGGGGCCCAGACTATCATACAACCTGCCTGAAAAAACTTGCTACCCAGCGTTGCCTTTCAACTTCCGTTCTTTCCACTGGCCTTCCTCCACAGTATGCCCAATTCACTGATGTCTTCTTCAAGCAAGGTGTGGACACTCTTCCTCCTCATTGTGAATTTGATTGTACAATTAATCTCCTACCTGGTACTAAACTGCTGCAGGACAGGTTCTACCCTTTATCATTACGAGAGACCAGGGCTATGCCTGAATACATACAGGAGAGTTGGCACAAAGGGTTCATCCGCCATTTGACCTCCTCTGCAGGAGCAGGCTTCTTTTTCATGGGCAAGAAGGTTGGCACCCTCAATCTGTGCCATCTTCCAAAATATGATGAACGAGTTTTTCAGAGATTTCCTCTATGAATGTGTGGTAGTATATAGTTAGATGACATCTTAGTCTTCTCCAAGAACTTACAGACCCATTGCCAAGACATCTCTAGGGTTCTCCAACCTTTCCGGGACAACCACTTGTATGCAAAACTGGAGAAATGTTTATTTGAGAGGGAGAGCCTCCCATTCCTGGGCTACATTGTCTCCAAGCAAGGGTTCCAAATGGACCCTGAGAAGCTCAAGTGCATTCAGGATTGGCCACAGCCTAATGGTCTATGAGCCTTACAGAGTTTACTTGGCTTCACCAATTACTACTACAGCTTCATTAAGAACTATTCTAAGCTGGCAGCCCCGCTTATGGCTCTAACTCGCAAGGGGACCAACACTAATGTGTGGCCTCCTGAGGCCATATCCATCTTTCAAGACCTCAAGACGGCTTTTCTCCAGGAATCCTGTCTCTGGCACCTGGATCCTCAATTTCCTTTCATTGTGGAGGTAGTGTTATGTTCTGTGTGTCTAGAGTTAGACAGTGGGCCCCTGGGTCATGGTAAGAGTAGACTCCACCCACAGGAAGGAGCCCTGTGGTGACTCACCATGACAGGCGGAGTCTCTGTGATGATGGAAATCAGAGAAATAACTTTATTATATTGCAATGGTACCCAAGGAACGGGTAATGGACTGAGTCCAAGATGTAGGACCTTCAAGCAGGTCTTTTCCAATGATAGCCCGCAGCGTGGGATGGTCCTGGAAACATTTCCTCTCAGTGGCGCTTGTGTAAGATATCTCTGGTAGAGGCCTATAGTGCAGAATAGGCCTGAGATAGTAGATGGATGTACACAAGGCAATAGAGAGCCGGTGGTAACCTGCAGCATGGGGTGCCCTGAAGAATTCCTTCTCTTGCTGGTGTCTGTGCAGGCGATATCCGGCAGTGGTCTGCAACGCTGGGTAGGCCGGCACCAGTGGCAAGTTGCACAAGATGGTATGGATCCGGTAATGGTCCGTAGAGCGGGGTAACCCAAGAATCCACACATTGAAGGAAGAGGAAGGTGGAGAGCAGACACTGTACTCACTCAGCACTGAAGAAGTAGATAGAAGCATAGGCACCGAGAAGACCTGGAATGGAGCAGGGCCATGTCATCCAAGGAATGATGCAGGACTCACTGAAAGAGAGCAGAGGCAGTGAGAGAGGCCCTCGGAGGAGTGGATAGCGTGAGCAAGGCCCCTGAATAGCGGGTACCGAGAATACTCAGACAGGAACAGGAACCAGAGTCGTAGGAAGGTGGAATAATCTGGACTGGAATCCTTGCTAACTCATTGTACTGAAGGTCAGCTGAGCTTAAGTAGTAGAAGTGGGTGACATCATGCGGTGGGGACGCCCCCGAGGTTCCCGCCATGACGCACTCAAGAAGGGGCCAGGCATGCGCGTGTGCCCTAGGTTACCCCGGAAGTAAGATGGCTGCCAGGAGTGCCCATGCCATCCCAGGAACGCCATGAGAGTCGGCGTGGAGAAGCGGAGATGGCTTTCCTCCCCAGACAAGGAGCAGAGGAGAGAAAAGAGGTGAGCAGTAGAGGTCACAGCTGCCTGCGACCGATGGGCACAACAGGTAGATGCCTCTTCCAAAGGATTAAGGGCTGTCCTGAGCCAATACTCACCTTCAGCAACCTGCATCATTCCTCATTTTTCTGAAAGAAGTTTTCCCCTGTTGAGCGGAATTATGCTATTGGCAAGAAGGAGCTTTTAGCCATCAAGCTCGCGTTGGAAGAGTGGTGCCAGTGGCTAGAGGGGGCCCAGGATCATATCAGTATTTACACTGACCATAAAAATCTCGAGCACCTCCACCAGGCTCAGCGTTTGAACCTGCGACAGGCCCTTTGGGCTTTCTTTTTCACCTGCTTTGACTTCAAACTCCAATACAGGCCTGCAGCAAAAACATCGAGCAGACGCTGTTTCCCACTCCTTTGCGATTGAGGATTCCATTAAACCTCTCCAGCATGTCTTTGACCTGTTATGATTCGGCCCTATGGGCCACCTCTCCACCTCTTTTTTTCGTCTTCAGCAGCCCGGAGGCTGCCGATGCCTTTACATGCAGCTGGAGCCGCGCCGCGCCGCTCCTTGCGGCTCAGACACCGCCGATGTCCCTGCCTTCCCAGTGCGGATGGAGCTGTGCTGTTACAGCTGACCACGCGGCCTGGAGTCCGCCGACGCCCTTCACGAATGGCAGGAGCCGTGCTAGTATTCCCTTTGTGGTCCGGAGACCGCCAGTGTTTCTCCTCGCGGCAGGAGCCGCGTTGCCATGCTCCAAGTGGCCCGGAGGCCGCCAGCATGTTTCCTTTTGTGGCAGGAGCCATGTTGCAGCATTCCTATGTGGTTGGAGGCCACCAACTTACCTCTGAGGAGAAGGCCTACATCCCTGGTCTCTTCTGGGGCATGGAGACAGCCCCAGCTGCTCTTCTTGCGGCTGGGAAGGCTGCCTTCCAGCATCGGGCCTGCTCAGGGTCTGCTCCTCCTCCTGCACTCATCATTGCAGCATGGGCACTGTCCAGGGTCCTGCCCCTTCCTTCTAGGGGGTGAGGCCGGTTCTCTCTGCAGCATTTAAAGGAACAGCAAGGGAGGACGCCTGCCAGTGATGTCATCTTTGGATCCGCCTCTTCTGCCTATAAAAAGGTCTTGTCTTCATTCCTTCCTTGCCTTCGCAAGGACCCAGTCCTCCTTAGGACTTTTCATCATCTGCTTCTCAAGGCACTTCGTTATATGTAGGATCCTGTGTCTTCGTGATGTCCTCATGCTACGTCTTCGTCTTCATCATCTCAAGGTCTCCAGATGTCTCGTCTTGATGTCTTCCATATCAGGTTTATCTTCGTCCTGGCAGCGCAAGTCTCCATAAGGTTCCAGCTTCTTATTTTAACCTTCGTCATAGAGGTATCCCCTCGAATCTTAAACCTTGCCTGGATCCTTGGAGTCTGCACCCTGCCTCCACTTCACGAGTGAACTCTATTATCCGATCCATTCCGGCATAGCCCTGCCTGGCCTTTATCAGCTGTGCAGGGTGCATTTTGGAACAGGTTTCATCGGAGTCTTCACTTCATCTCCTTCCCTATGTGGGGAACCACCAGCGTGGTCCGTGACCTGTCTTCATTGGCTGAGTATATGGGCGCGTGATGTGCAGTATCGACTCAGCTCTGTCAACTTATATGAGGATCCACTAGCATGGTCCGCAACCAGCCTACCCTGGCTGTGTAGGGCGCACCATCTGCGTGGTCCGAGACCAGTCTGGCTAGGTTGTGTAGGGCGCGTGATGTCCAGTACCGATCAAGTCCTCTTCAAGCAACTCATGGCCTTCCAGAGTTTCTTCATATACATGATCAGAGTTCCTCTTCACTCCATGTATCCAGATTTCATTTCTTCATGTCGAAGTCTCGTCTTACTTCACATATCCAAAATGATGTTCCACTTCACATACCCTGAGTCTTGTCTCACTTCAAGTCTTCATCTTCGATGTCTTCATCCTTTGACCACTGTCCGCCCTGTCACAATTGCTGCTCCATGCAGCAGGTCCGAAAGGGCTTGGAGTAGTCGGAGGACCACTCATGAGACCAACATTGCATTGTTTGGGTCTCTTTCTGCTGCATACAGGTGTGGCTGTGGTTAAGGTCATCATTTCCTTCTTGAGCCCATGCTGGGGCACCTCTCACCTGCCTCAGTGCTTGCCGGAGCACCTCTGCAGCTGTATCGGGGCCCAGGGGCACACAAAAACATGAGAGATGGAACTATTATCCACGTTTCCACAACATGACCCTGCACAGATTCTCCTTGCAACCACCATGACCATCCCTACAAGGAAGAGAGTTGTTCCATGAAAACTCCATAACAAAGTGTTAAGTTGGACCCACAATACCATGGATGAGTCAGGACCCTTGCTTTGCTCCAGCAATTCTACTGGTGGCCTGACATGCAGAAGGATGTCTGGGCTTATGTGGACTCGTGTCCCATCTGCATGCAGCAGACACCTCTTGTGGGATGACCTTGGAGGCTGTTACAGCCATTACCAGCCTACAAGGAACCCTGGACTCACATCTCCACTGACTTCATCATGGATCTCCCACTCTCAAACAGCATCACGGTCATCTGGGTGGTTGCTGTCACATTTCATCGCTCTGCCTGGCCTTCCATCTGCTCCACCACTAGCACAGCTTTTCATCCAGCACTTGTTTTGGCTCCAAGGACTTCCCAAGCATACTATCTCTGACCGTGGCCTGCATTTTACAGAAGATATTGTAAGGCTCTCTGTAAGACATTCAATATTACGCTAGACTTCACTACCACATATCACACTCAAGCAAATGGCCAGGCTGAATGGAAAAATCAGACCCTGAAATGCTTCTTATGGGCTTATGTCAATACTTATCAAGATGACTTAGCAATTCTACTTCCCTGGTCAGAGTTTTCTCATAACTTTCACCCCTGTTCCACCAGGGGGACCTCGCCCTTTCAGATGATCTATGGAAAGCAGCCACTTCTTCCATTGCTGATGGCTTTATCAGTTCCCTCACTTGCGGCTCAGTTGACGGCCCAAGAACTACATCAACTCTGGAGCCACACTTAGCAAATGCTTCAGCAAATAGGCCGTAAAGCCAAGAGATTCACTGATATCCACTGTAGACCAGCTCCACAGTTTAGACCCAGGGAAAAGGTTTGACTCATCACACGTTATATCAGACTCAAGGTTCCATCTATGCTCCTTGCTCCTCAGTTCATTGGTCCATTTAAGGTGTTACAACAACTCGGGCAAGTAACCTATCAACTTTACTTACCAGCATCTTTAAGGATTCATAACTCCTTCCACCAGGCCAATGCTTACGACCTTTCCTCCTCCACGGCTGTGATGCCGCCGATTTCCATGTCACCGGACATCCCCCTAGGTGTACGTGCCTCTCTCCGCTATTTAAAGGACCCATGACGAGGAAGTGCTTCGGCCTTCTCCGCTGACATCATCTCCTGGGGGCTATATAAGGGTAGACCCTGCTTCCGACCTTTGCCTTGGCAACAGGTCTTCTCATTTCAAAGATTTTCAGCGAGTTCCTGAGTTTCTATGTTCCTGAGTTCATGAGTTCCTTCCCTGTCCCCTGGATTGACCTTGGCTTTGACATTGGACTACGAGCAACAGCACCTGCCATGACCTCTGCCTGAATACTGACTGTGAGCTACGCCGCCCACCATGACCTCTGCCTGGATACCAACTACGAGCTTTGCCGCCGTTTCCTGACTTAGCCTGTGCAACTACTTCTTGTCTCCCTCTTGGACTCCCATCTCTGCAGAGGCCCCACGTAAGTCCAGTCATCCCAGACACCCAAGGGCTCAGTCTTAGGGGAATGTGGGCTGGTAGAGGTGAAGCTCCAGCAGGGTCTCTCCTCTTTGTCTGCCTCGCCTACCAACGGTGGGGGCCTGAGGGGCTCCTCCCCACAGGCAACACCAACTCGGTCTAAGAGTCCACCAGCATAACATGAATGGCTTGAATTTAAGAATAAAGTAGGAGTCCTTTTTATAATCATTGTTAAGAGTACTGATGTATATCAAAAAATGGTAGATTTCTTTTGAAAGGGTTACTGATCTGTATTTTGTTCCTAAAGAATTGGTTTATAATGTGTAATATAGGTATAGATTCCAGATGTATAGTTTAAATATAAACACATTAGCAGTCAAATTATCTTATGTTATTCAGGGACAGGTGGGGCTCATTTCCTACCGACTGAGGTTGTCTTCCTCGCTGCGGATCCACGACGTCTTCCACGTCTCACTGCTAAAGCCTCTGGTCCTCTCCCGCTACCACCGCAAGCCTCCGGACTCTTCCGCTACTCCCATAGCTGATGATCCCACGTACCAAGTACGCGAAGTACTGGAAGTGCGATTCTATAACCGAAGATGGGAGTACCTCCTCACCTGGGAGGGTTGCGGCGACGAGGACAACACCTGGGAGCCAAGCCGTAACATCCTGGACAAGTCCCTCCTGCAGCAGTTTCATCTTGACCACCCTGAGAAACCCGGTCCTCTGAAGAGGGGCCGTAAAGGGGGGGGGTACTGTTGTGGTCCCAACCGCCCCTCTCCTGATCGGGCTCAGGCCCGCCTACCTCCGCTCCGGCAGCCGCGGGATTCCGCCCAGGCCAGGTCCCGGGAGGCCCTCTGTCCGCGCGGTTCCCACGTGGCGGACGCCATTGCAGGCCTGTTGTCCTCCGGCCTCGCACGCGCGCGAGGAGGCTCCTCTTGTGCGTCCAGCTCCCGGAAGCCCGGCTCCGCCTCCTCGGCTGACGTCACACTCTGCTCCCGATATAACCGGCGTTCAGTCGTTCACTAAACGCCTTGCAACGAGGTTCCTAGCTGACTAGTTGCTTCCTGTTTGCGTTTCCTGTGGACTCTCTGATACCTGCCTTGACCCCGGTTTGCTTCTGACTTCGCTACAGCCTGCTGCCTGCCCAGACTTCGGTTTGCTTCTGACTTCGCTACAGCCTGCGGCCTGCCCAGACTCCGGTTTGCTTCTGACTTCGCTACAGCCTGCGGCCTGCCCAGACTCCGGTTTGCTTCTGACTTCGCTACAGCCTGCGGCCTGCCCAAACTCCGGTTTGCTTCTGACTTCGCTACAGCCTGCGGCCTGCCCAAACTCCGGTTTGCTTCTGACTTCACTGCAGCCCGCCGCTTGCCCTGACCCGGGTTGCCACGGACTTCCATACCACTGGCCGCCTGCTCTGGTCCCGAGTGTTACCTTCCGGGCCCGCTTCCTGACCCAGCCTGTCTCGCTGACTCTCTGACAAACCTGCCTTCTCTACGCACTAACCTTTCTGGACATTCTCAGCAGTGCCCAAAGTCCCAAGGGCCTGGGTCCCTACGGGCTCCTCCCGGGGGGACCCTAAGCTCCGGGTGAAACCTTGCCAGATCGTGCCTCCGCCTCCCGGCCTGCCTTGTGGTCACCGGTAGGCTGGCCCAAGGGTCCACCATCTACCTTCATGGCAGTCTAGCCGCAACAGGCTCTGCAATATAAAGATTTATTTTTGGCTTGCATCGGCAATCAGATGAGCAAAAGTGATTTGCACTTGATGCTGGCAGTGGCATGTTTACTTCAATATATATATAATTGTATTAAAAGCTTTTTGACATCCATTGCACTTGGTTTAATAAATTTGGAATAAAAGAGTCAGTGATATTTTGTATTGAAGTCAAGGCTGTGTGACATGAGCAATGTACCAACGTTTTGATCTATTTAAAGAGTCAGAAGTTATCTCAAACGCATTCCTCTGTCATTGAAAGAAGTATACTAGAAGAGTTAATATAGTAAGTTCTGTACGGGTAAAGTTTTTGTTAACATTTATTTGGGTATACATGTATTTTGTCATTTTTGGTGCTGATAAGTTAGTTTTGTATTGTAGGTTCCTTAAATGCAGAGATTACCATTGATGTTTGTTTAAGTGGTTTTTGTGAGTCATGATGCTGGGAGGCTCATAAGGGTTTTTACAATATTAGGTTTAAACATGCAACATTGCATTACTGGTCCTTCCTCCTGAGGAAGCTGGTAGAATGGTGAAACAAAGGTCATTTGTTGAGGAAGCAAGTTTGTTTGAGAAGCCAAAGGACAAAAGCAAGTGGGGAAGCAAGGTTACCTAAGGAATTCAATGATAAAGCAAGCTTTTATAGACACAAATTATAATTGCAAACCAATTTGAAGGACTTTGTATATGTGCATATTCCTGAATTCTTTGAAGAGTAGTGACTGCTCTTAAAGACTGTTTTATGGACTGAGGGGAAACATGAATTAAATATTGGATAATATTTTTATAAACTACAACTAGTTTTGGTCAAGAATTCTATTTATTTGAGTATAAGTGTATAACAATATCTATGTACAGTTTGAATTTTTACTAGAATGAAAATGAATACATTTCAAAATTTTAACTCTAATCCATAAAACATTATACAATGACAAAGTTGAATAGCTCAAAGCTGCCCTCATTTTCATACACCATAAAGGAATATGCACTCAGCCAGCAATGATACTTTATCAATACCTTCTTCAAAACTAGCACATCTTAATACTGTTAGAGAGTGAGCTCTATCTTTAGCAGGTCCTCACTTATGGAATTCCCTACCACAAGACAAGACTAGAAGCAAACCCTCGAATCTTCAAGAAGAAATTAAAGACCTGGCTGTTCCAGCAAGCCTATGTGTAATCTAACAATGGTTTCTTCAATACTATTTCAAATTATACATGATTTCATACTATTCACAGAAAGCAGAGCACTTACTGTACACCTGGTTTTTTTTTAGTTCTTTTTTCGATTTTAGTACTTACCTTTTTTTAGAAATATTTATTGTATATTTTAGTTTAATGTTTTTCCTAATTAATTATGTAATTGATTGTCTTTTTTTATTTATTAATTTTCAAAATTATAACAAAACATTATAATAATGCATACAGATAAGGAAATATCAATCATATTTAGCATTATTTCTTATAACCAAGTAATTACAATCATAATCTGTTTAGTCTCTAGGTAATCCAGGAGAATTATTTTGTAAATGAGCAAAATACAAGGAAACAAAAAAAAAAAAAAAAAGAAAATAGAAAATAATCAGAGATAACACCCATATTCATCAATATACTCCTATCCAATTTCTGTGTTATGGGGTGAGATTCCAAAAAAGCCTGCAAATAAGATGTCCCATGAAATACATACTTATGTTCTTTATATAATATTTCACATCTGCATGGGAATCTTAATATAAATCTAGCTCCCCTATCAAGCACTTGTGACTTTAAACCTAGAAATGCTTTCCTTCTCAATTAGGTTACTCTCGCTAAATCTGGATAAATCCAGAATTGTTGTCCATGGAACTTTTCCAAACGATGTCTAAGAAATGGTCTTAATACAGTATGTCTTTCAGAATGAAATAAAAATGATACAAACAATGTTGTAGGTGGCAATGTCCTTTCGTGGATTGCAAACTGGCTAAAAGACAGGAAACAGAGAGTAGGATTAAATGGACAATTTTCTCAGTGGAAGGGAGTGGACAGTGGAGTGCCTCAGGGATCTGTATTGGGACCCTTACTTTTCAATATATTTATAAATGATCTGGAAAGAAATACGACGAGTGAGATAATCAAATTTGCAGATGACACAAAATTGTTCAGAGTAGTTAAATCACAAGCAGATTGTGATAAATTGCAGGAAGAACTTGTGAGACTGGAAAATTGGGCATCCAAATGGCAGATGAAATTTGATGTGGATAAGTGCAAGGTGATGCGTATAGGGAAAAATAACCCATGCTATAATTACACAATGTTGGGTTCCATATTAGGTGCTACAACCCAAGAAAGAGATCTAGGCGTCATAGTGGATGACACATTGAAATCATCAGTTCAGTGTGCTGCGGCAGTCAAAAAAGCAAACAGAATGTTGGGAATTATTAGAAAGGGAATGGTGAATAAAACGGAAAATGTCATAATGCCTCTGTATCGCTCCATGGTGAGACTGCACCTTGAATACTGTGTACAATTCTGGTCGCCGCATCTCAAAAAAGATATAATTGCGATGGAGAAGGTACAGAGAAGGGCTACCAAAATGATAAGGGGAATGGAACAGCTCCCCTTTGAGGAAAGACTAAAGAGGTTAGGACGTTTCAGCTTGGAGAAGAAACGGCTGAGGAGGGATATGATAGAGATGTTTAAAATCATGAGAGGTCTAGAACGGGTAGATGTTAATCATTTATTTACTCTTTCAGATAGTAGAAAGACTAGGGGGCACTCCATGAAGTTAGCTTGGGGCACATTTAAAACTAATCGGAGAATGTTCTTTTTTACTCAACGCACAATTAAACTCTGGAATTTGTTGCCAGAGGATGTGGTTAGTACACTTAGTATAGCTGTGTTTAAAAAAGGATTGGATAAGTTCCTGGAGGAGAAGTCCATTACCTGCTATCAAGTTAACTTAGAGAATAGCCGCTGCCATTAGCAATGGTTACATGGAATAGACTTAGTTTTTGGGTACTTGCCAGGTTCTTATGGCCTGGATTGGCCACTGTTGGAAACAGGATGCTGGGCTTGATGGACCCTTGGTCTGACCGAGTATGCATTTTCTTATGTTCTTATGTTCTTAAATGTATCTCTGTATCAGTTGAAATTTCTATTTCAGATAAATTCACTGTATGCTCTAATTGTTGACTTACCAATTGTTTCTCTCTTCCTACACTTGAGGGTATATAATACATTTTTGCAAAAGCAGGTATAGCTTGACTGGGAATTTTCAGTATATTTTGTAAATATTCTATAAAAATATCCTTTCCAGATGCTAAGTTCTGCATAGGAAAATTCAAAACCCTCAAATTTGAGTACTTTAAAGAGTTTTCTATAAACTCCAATTTCTTTTCATTAATTGATTCAGATTTAACAAAGTTTTTTTTAGAGAAATTCCATTTTTTCTATCCGCTCTACACATTTTATCACTTTATTATTACTCTGAGAAGTAAAATTTTCCAAGTTCAATACTCTTTGTTGGAAATTTGATGTAGATTGTGTCAGATTTGTAATTGCCAACTCTAGAGACTTGATCGCTGCCCACACAGTCTCCAAAGTGATCTCCGAAGATTTTGATGGAAGAATTACTTCCAACCCAGGCTTGAGGTGCCCCATACCCCCCACAGCTTGGTCCTCACTCCTCAAAACATCCTTAAAGGAAATACTTGATTTTTCAGAGTCCTTATACAACAGAATAGGGCCTGATAAAATGGTTGGATATATAATTGGTGAGGAGGGAGAACAAGGAGCACCGGGGCTGAGAGAGATGGCTTCGGCCTGTGGCGACGCAACTCACTCAGTAGCGACTTCCACTGCGGCCCCTTCCTCCGGTGTCATAACGGCTGTTGGCGTAAAGAAGGATACTATCTGAGGCTGAGATGTTGATGGAAGAGTAGACGAGGTCATTGCCTCCCAAATCCGTGCCTTCCTTTTGATGTGGCATCCTTTATATGAGAAATATCTATAGGCAAGTGTTAGCCCAAAAGTCTTCTTCTTTATCCTTATCTCTGAATAGAGATATACTTAATCTCCTGGAATGTGAGGGATAAGGAGAGATTTCAAGGAAATGAGATGAAAAAAGTAATCTTGTACTC
This sequence comes from Rhinatrema bivittatum, assembly GCF_901001135.1. Taxonomy (NCBI): domain Eukaryota; kingdom Metazoa; phylum Chordata; class Amphibia; order Gymnophiona; family Rhinatrematidae; genus Rhinatrema; species Rhinatrema bivittatum. The sequence goes on along the minus strand of NC_042616.1, from coordinate 586,168,167 downwards.
ACATAAACCATTAATTACTCCAAACAGGCGCAATTTTCAGGTTGTAGAAAAAGTCCTACAAAGCCGCACGCCCCTTAGGTGCACGTGGCTTTGGCAGCGCGCCGACGGCGGCTGTGCGCCCCAGGAGGGGCTGAATTTAAATCCTTTCAGTCCCTCCTTGATGACGTCAGCTGCGCGACTCTCCTCTGTCGGGGCCGGAATCAATCCCTTATCCCCAGTAGACAGGAACACCAGAACTCACAGTCCTTAGGGAATAAAGGTAATCCAGCGGGCTTTTGGTCTTCTCTCTCCTCTCCCCATGATTGATTGTCTTTTAATTGTGTTTTATATTTTATTACATTGTAAACTGATGTGATGTTTCCTACGAACTTCGGTATATAAAAGCAAATAAATTAGAAATAAATAAAATGCTAGGGATGTGAATCGTGTCCTCGATCGTCTTAACGATCGATTTCGGCTGGGAGGGGGAGGGAATCGTATTGTTGCCGTTTGGGGGGGTAAAATATCGTGAAAAATCGTGAAAAATCGTGAAAAATCTAAAAATCTAAAAATCGCAAAACCGGCACATTAAAACCCCCTAAAACCCACCCCTGACCCTTTAAATTAAATCCCCCACCCTCCCGAACCCCCCCCAAATGAGTTAAATAACCTGCGGGTCCAGCGGCGGTCCGGAACGGCAGCGGTCCGGAACAGGCTCCTGCTCCTGAATCTTGTTGTCTTCAGCCGGCGCCATTTTCCAAAATGGCGCCGAAAAATGGCAGCGGCCATAGACGAACACGATTGGACGGCAGGAGGTCCTTCCGGACCCCCGCTGGACTTTTGGCAAGTCTCGTGGGGGTCAGGAGGCCCCCCACAAGCTGGCCAAAAGTTCCTGGAGGTCCAGCGGGGGTCAGGGAGCGATTTCCCACCGCGAATCGTTTTCGTACGGAAAATGGCGCCGGCCATATGCGTATGGCCAGCGCCATTTTCCGTACGGAAAATGGCGCCGGCAGGAGATCGACTGCAGGAGGTCGTTCAGCGAGGGTTCCGGCGCCTCGCTGAACAACCTCCTGCAGTCGATCTCCTGCCGGCGCCATTTTCCGTACGAAAACGATTCGCGGCGGGAAATCGCTCCCTGACCCCCGCTGGACCTCCAGGAACTTTTGGCCAGCTTGTGGGGGGCCTCCTGACCCCCACGAGACTTGCCAAAAGTCCAGCGGGGGTCCGGAAGGACCTCCTGCCGTCCAATCGTGTTCGTCTATGGCCGCCGCCATTTTTCGGCGCCATTTTGGAAAATGGCGCCGGCTGAAGACAACAAGATTCAGGAGCAGGAGCCCGTTCCGGACCGCTGCCGTTCCGGACCGCCGCTGGACCCGCAGGTTATTTAACTCATTTGGGGGGGGTTCGGGAGGGTGGGGGATTTAATTTAAAGGGTCGGGGGTGGGTTTTAGGGGGTTTTAGTGTGCCGGCTCACGATTCTAACGATTTATAACGATAAATCGTTAGAATCTCTATTGTATTGTGTTCCATAATGGTTTAAGACGATATTAAAATTATCGGACGATAATTTTAATCGTCCTAAAACGATTCACATCCCTATAAAATGCTTTTTTATATAAATTAATAAATGATATATAAAAAAAAGTTTTTTTTAAAGCATATCATAAGTGTTCAATATCTTTTCACTTGGTTTTATATATGTGCTGTAGATTAATTAATATTTGTTCAGTAAATAATGGTCTTGAATGTCATACATTGTTTCTCGCTGTAAGGGGACTTGGTATTATCACAGATTTGTCCCTTGGGATATTCTGTAATTTCTCAGGTTCATGAAGGAAAAAGAGGAAGGAGTGTTGTTATATTTAAAAACCATCTATCTGTAATGAGATTGGATAATGAATTCCCAAATGAATGTGAAGGGAATATTTTTGTAATGTTTGATGCCTGAACTGTTAGGACTATTAGTGAATTTCAATTTACATTTTATTTAAATTTATTTTCCATACGTTCACAGTAGCCCATTAAATAAATAAAATAGTGCATATATATAGATACAATAACATCAAAAGCAAAAATATACATTAACAGAAATCTGTCACTGCAAAGCCGGAAATACTAGCTGCTCAAATTAGCTGGCCTAAGCTTCCAGGTTATAGGCCTTTTTGAATAAATAGAACTTTAGCTCCTGCTTAAATTGGTTGGTATTCTGGATCATCCTGATATGGTCAGGTACTAGTGGTTTATTGGCCCCTGAGGTTGGCATAGAGTAGTCCCGATGTGTTATGATTCCTGCCCGAGGAGTTTCCCCCGCGAGCAGGCCTCTCACCTCCGTCCTGTGCTGTGCTGTCTGTTCCCCGATGCGGCCGGACACTGCCGACGCCAGGCCCTCATTGCGGCAGGAGCCGCAAACCCTGCTTACTTTCCAAGTGGCCTGGAGGCCGCCACTGCTGCTGCATTCCGCGGCAAACGGAGCCTGCGGTGGACTTTCCCCGATGCAGTCAGATGACCGAGCTGGAGCCACACTGCAGCTTTTCTTAGCGGCGGTGAGCTGCCAAGTCTGTCTTATCTTCAGCTGCATGGAGCCGCCACCGCTAGGGCCTGTCCTGCGGCCTTGGACTGCCCTTAAGCTTACCTTCGCGGCAGGGAGCCGCTTGAGCTTGCTTATGTTGCGGCACAGATGCTGCCGAGCTGCCTCGGTTCCTACCTGCCTCTCTAGGCGCGTGGCCGTGACTCTCTTCAAAATTTAAAGGGCCCGCAGCCAGATATGCACCAGGCTCCACCTGATGACGTCATCCTGGGCTCCTTCCTGCTGGTCCTATAAAAGGGCTTCTTCTTCACTGCTGCCTCCTGGAAGTCTCGTCTTCCAGCGCTCCATTGGGTCTTCGTTCCTTGTTCTTCATTGGAGCTCCATGTCCTGTCTCGCCTGAGTCTTCATTGCTTCCTGAGTCTTTGTTGCTTCCTGTGGCTTCCTGATGTTCCATGTCTTCATGTTCCGAGGTTCCTAGTCCAGGATTCCTGATGTTCCAGACTCCTGACGTTCCACTTCCTGATGTTCCAAGGTTACGTTCCTCCTTCGCTTGTTACGAGTCCTCTTGACCCTCCAGCTCCTTTGGTTCTCTAGATGACACCTTGTTGGGGTAAATCCATCTCGTTGGTTCCTGTTCTTGTCATTGGAGTTTCTTCTCGGCTGGATTCCCTTCCTGCGCTTGTCCTGCTCTCCGTGAGGTCCGTGACCAGCCTCTTTAGGTTGTGTAGGGAACGCATTGGGACAGGGTGGTCCGTGAGCAGCCCATTGGGTCCGCCCATGTCGGTGGGCTGTGTTGGGTGCCCTGAGAGATAGTGCCAATGTCTGAACCTTCCAAGCTTCTCGTCTCATCCAGAGTCTTCCAAGTTCCTCGTCTCGTCCAGAGTCTTCACCTCATCCAGTGTCTTCCAAGCTCCTTGTCCACATCCAGAGTCTTCTCATCCTCATCTTGATTCTTCTGTGTCACAAGGCCTCCGTCTGCCCTCATCCTCAGTCCGGCCTGCTGCTTCTTGCTGATACCCAGCGGCAGGTCCGAAAGGGCTGGGAATGGTCGAAGGACTGTTCACTAACCAACATAGTGTTGTTGGCTTCCAGAAGCATGCAGGTCCAGCAGAGGGTTATACTTTGTCTTCAACCATGCTTGGACATGTCTCGCCAACCCTTGGTGCTGTTTTGGATTCTTCTGGGATCGTGCCGAGGCCCAAGGGTACACAATCTCCTCAAATGGGATCGCTCTGCTAACGGTCCCAAACGCAACAGTGTGCAAGGCCTCCTATGGCCTAACACAACAGTATGCAAGGCCATGTGTCCGGTGAACATGTTCCTTTGATGGGGCTTGCCTTGTTCCTGGAGTTTTGCTTCAGAGTCTTCGTCTTGAATTTGTTACTGGACTTGTATTTGAACCTACATTTTTTTTTGGTTTAGGACTTCCTTCTACGACTTGCTGGAGGTGCCAGCTGTCTGGATTCCATGACCTACAGGAGGCGCCTGTATCCAGACATTTTTTCCACCCATTTTCTAGGTTGGGGTTTGTATGACCTGCAGGAGGCACCTGCACCCTATCTGATTTGCTGGTTCTGGTTGTTCCCACCCTGGGTCCCTCCCAGGTCTTTCCTGAAGTTTCTTATGCTTTTCGTCTGGTTTCTTGTGTTTCTTGTGGGTTCTTGTGCTGTTTTCCGCTTTTTGTGCTGTTTGCCTTTTGTTTTGTAATGTTTTGCCTCTCGTTTTGTGCTATTTTGTTTCTCATTTATGTTCCTTGGCGCTGTTTGCCTGTCGCGTTTGTGCTGTTCACTTATTGCTTGTTGTGCTGTTTTGTCTGTTCGTTTGTTTGTGCTGTTCACTTGTTTGTGCCGTTTCTTGTTTGTGCCATTTGTGTTGTATTGCTGTTTTGCTTTTGTGCTGTTTTGTTGCTTGCCTTTTTGTCTCATTTGGCTTTGTTTCCTGTCTGTAGTTTCTAGTTCCTGTTTCGCTTCAGTCCCTGGAAATACCAGCTTCCATTTTTGGACACGATTTCCCTCTGTCGGTATGGACTAATACCTTGTCCCCTCTAGCTGTTGATATGAGGCTTGAGGAGGGGGTCTTTGAGCAGGGGGTACTGTTATGATTCCTGCCTGCGGAGTTTCCCCCTCGAGCAGGCCTCTCACCTCCATCCTGTGCTGCGCTGCCTGTTCCCCGATGTGGCCAAATGCCGCTAACGTCAGGCCCTCATCGCGGCAGGAGCCGCGGACTCTGCTTACTTTCCAAGCAGCCTGGAGGCTGCCACTGCTGCCGTGTTCCACGGGGAATGGAGCCAGCCGCGGACTTCCCCCGATGTGGTCAGGTGACTGAGCCGGAGCCATGCCTCAGCTTCTCTTTGCGGTGGTGAGCCACCAAGTCTGTCTTATCTTCAGCGGCATGGAGCTGCCACTGCTAGGGCCTGTCCTGTGGCCTGGGGCCACCCTTAAGCTTTCCTTCACGGCAGGGAGCCGCTTGAGCCTGCTTACTTTGTGGCACAGAAGCCGCCATGCTGCCTCTGTTCCTGGCTGCCTCTCTAGGCACGTGGCCACACCTCTCTTCAAGATTTAAAGGGCCCACGGCTGGATATGCCCTGGGCTCCACCTGATGACATCATCTTGGGCTTCTTCCTGCTGGCCCTATAAAAGGGCTTCTTCTTCACTGCTGCCTTGCCTTGCATCGGAGTTCCCTGCTCCTGGAAGTCTTGTCTTCCAGCGCTCCGTCAGGACTTCATTCCTTGTTCTTCGTTGGAGCTCCATGTCCTGTCTCGCTTGAGTCTTCGTTGCTTCCTGTGACTTCCTGATGTTCCATTTCTTCATGTTCTGAGGTTTCTAGTCCAGGATTCCTGAAGTTCCAGACTCCTGACGTTCCATTTCCTGATGTTCCGAGGTTCCGTTCCTCCTTTGCTTTTTCTGAGTCCTCTTGACCCTCCAGCTCTTTTGGTTCTCCAGATGACACCTTGTTGGGGTAAATCCATCTCATCAGTTCCTGTTCTCGTCATTGGAATTTTGTCTCAGCTGGATTCCCTTCTGCGCTTGTCCCGCTCTCCGTGTGGTCTGTGACCAGCCTCTTTAGGTTGTGTAGGGTGCGCAATGGGACAGGGTGGTCTGTGACCAGCCCATTGGGTCCGCCCATGTCAGTGGTCTGGGTGGGGCACCCTGAGAAACAGTGCCAATGTCTGAACCTTCCAAGCTTCTCTTCTCATCCAGAGTCTTCCAAGTTCCTCGCCTCGTCCAGAGTCTTCCAAGCTCCTTGTCCACATCCAGAGTCTTCTCGCCCATGTCTTGAGTCTTCTGTGTCACAAGGCCTCAGTCTGCCCTCATCCTCAGTCCGGCCTGCTGCTTCTTGCCAATACTCAGTGGCAGGACCGAAAGGGCTGGGAATGGTTGGAGGACTGTTCACTAACAAACATAGTGTTGTTGGCTTCCAGAAGCATGCAGGTCTGGCAGAGGGTTAGACTTTTTCTTCATCCCTGCTTGGACACGTCTCACCAACACTCAGTGCTGGCTTGGATTCTCTGGGATCGTGCCGAGGCCCAAGGGCACACAATCCCCTCAAATGGGATCACTCTCCTAGCAGTCCCAAACACAACACGATGATCTTTTGGAAAGAGTGGGGACTGCTTCTTTGCAATTTCGAAATTTAATTGTGGCAGGAGATTTTAATTTACATATTGACAAATTATATTCTCGTGCTCAGAAGTTTATTATTGTTCTTTGAGATATTGATCTTCAGCATTTGGATTTTGGCTCTACGTATGAGGCAGGGCATGAATTGGACTTGGTTTTGTATTCATATTTTTTAAGATCTGACTTTGATTTAAAGGCAAACAAAGTTCAAGTAGTGCCCTGGAGTGACCATTTTGTCCTTTTTCCTTTTCTTTGGGTGATAGAAAGGTATTTGGAATACAAGGGGGTAATAGAAATAGAGAAACTAAGGAGAAAAGTGATGCTCAATTATTGAGTGAATCATTAAAGGAATTTCTTACAGAGTAGCTGGAAACGGCCATAACATTACTAATGGACAGACGGTATGATGAATCCACTAAGGTATAGATAAGATCACACCTTGGAAAATGGCATTTATACACCAGCATAAGGGAGTAGCTGGTTCATCAAAGCATTGTAATGTTTGTGCCAGCTGGAACATTTTGATGTCAAAACTCATATATAGATAATATAAGAAAATGAAGGCAAAAGTCTAATCAATATTATATGGCAACAGTGAGGGCAGAAAATAAATTTTTCTCAGAGGCTATAGTCTCCAGTAGCTCCAGTTCTAGGAAACTATTTGTTATGGTGGATAGACTCCTGGGTAAAGAGGTGTGTATAACAACTTGAATGGAGATATTTCAAATAGTGTTAGTATACTGGTTATCTTTCCAACAACATTGGCAGTTAATGTCTGAATTGTAGAAGAAGAGATTGGCTAATGGTTTGGCAATGGGAAATGTGAGCAGTGCCAACTTGGTAATCCTGTAACAGATGGTAGGATGTGAATCGTTTACGAAGATGGACTTGTTGGAATTTAAACAAATCCTAGGACTAATTCAAGCAACATTTTTCTTATTTTCGTTGCCCTGCTAAACTCTGCCTGATTTAGGATTAAGATTACTGATACTGATGCATATAATTAATGAGTCATTGGAGGATGATTTTAGGCCTCTTAAGTTCTATAGTTCCATTGTGGTCCCATTATTTATTTAGTTTTTGGTTTAAATCTTCTTTATTGAAAAATGCAAAAGGCATTACAATATTGAAGATAAATACAATAGGGAGTAACAAGGAACAAAGAACAACAGTTATTAAAGGAGTTTATGGAAATAATTGAAAGGAAACATATTCATCAACACATAGCTGTAGCCAGTTAATAGAGTGCAAATGGCAACTAAAGATAACAGAGTCCCAATGATCCTAGTATTAAAAAATATTATGTATGCATCAGTTTGTTCCAGTTATTATCTGGTCACCACTATCCCATTTCTGGCAAAAATGTTAGAAAAAATAGTTAGTTTCCAATTGTCTATGTATCTAGAATCAGAGGAGAAAACAGATCTATTCCAGAGAGGCTTTCTTACTGAAAATAGTACCTAGACTATCTTGCTTTCAGTCTCACATGATATTCTGTATTCAGTGGACAAAGGGGAAGAGGTGATCTGATATTACTTGATCTCTTATCAGTTTTTATCTAGTGGATCATTTCCTTTTGTTGGAGTGTTATCGATAACTAGGTTATCAAGGGCTGGTGTTAAAGTGGCTAGATCTTTTCTGGCAAATAGATCAATGTTTGTATTGGTTAAAGAAGCGCTGACTCCTATATACTTGAGGGGTTGTGGAGTACTTTGGGGTTCACCCCTCTCTATCTCTGCTGCTTAACAATATCTTTATGCAGACTTTGAGGGCATAGCTTCACACTTTAGGGGTATGGGATTACCTGTATGTTGATGACATTCAGCTGATTGTCCCATTGAGGAATGAGGTTAAAGCACTGCAGAATATAGACAACAAATTGATGGCATTTGCAGCTTGGATGTAAGAAGTAATCTCATTTGAAATATATCTAAAATAGAGATATTAAAGATTGGCCAATTGAGCCCAGTTATAGGTCCTCAGTCAGTAACCCTGGAAGGTGAAGCATCTCTAGTTCAGAAAGGATTAGTGATTTTGGTGTTTTTGAGTCTGAATTTAAGTTGGAACCCAGGTGGCTAGGACATTAGAATATAAGAAGTGGCTATACTTGGTCAGACCAAGGGTCCATCAAGCCCAGCATCCTGTTTCCAACTGTGTCCAATCCAAGTTACAAGTACCTGGCAAGTATCAAACATTAAATAGATCCCCTGCTACTAATACCAGCAACAGCAGTGACTATTCCCTAAAGGGCCAATTTTAAAAAGGCCACATGCGTAAAAGCGGGGGTTACACGTGTGGCCGGGCCTTGCATGCCGTGCATTTTAGAACAAGCCCAGCCAAGCTACAAAACAAAAAAATTAGGAATAGGTAGGGTTAGGTTAGGGGCTGGGGAAGACAGGGGAAGAGGTAGCAAGGATAGGGATAGAGACAGGAAAGTTCCCTTCCAGTTTGCTCCTTAATTTTCAAAATTCAGTGCACATATATGTGCGGCGATCGGATTTTATAACATACGGATGCTATAAAATTGTCGTGTCCATGTGCATGTGCTGGGAACCCAGTGCACATGGACATGCACTGACTTTTTAAAAGTGACCTGGCGCGAACAAATCTATGCCCGATTTTATAACATGCGCTCGGAGCCCCACGCATGTTATAAAATCCAGTGTCAGTGCGCGCAAGGGGGTGCACACTTGTGCACCTTGCGCGTGCCGAGCCCTAGGGGAGCCCCGATGGCTTTCCCCATTCCCTCCGTGGCCGCTTTCTGTAATGGACGCATATGAGCAAAAGCCCAAGGGACCAGGTCGACAGTGGAGGCCATGGTCCCCAGAACCTGCAGGTAATCCCATGCCGTGGGAAGTGGCAGAGAAATAAAGCTGCGCACTTGAACGATGAGCTTGAGCGCCCGAGCATCCAGGAGAAATATTTTTCTGACTCGGGTATTGAAGCGAGCTCCCAGGAATTCCAGGACCTGGGATGGCTGGAGATTGCTTTTCGGGAAGTTGATTATCCAGCCGAGTGAAGTGAGAAGAGCAAGGACCCTGTCGACTGCAGAGAGCTGATGATTTGGCCCGCATGAGCCAATTGTCCAGATAAGGGTGGACTAGGATTCCTTCTCGGCAAAGTGCGGCCGCCACAACCACCATGACCTTGATAAAAGTGCGGGGAGCGGTGGTGAGGCTGAAGGGTAGAGCCCGGAACTGGAAGTGTTGGTCCAGGATGTTGAAACGGAGATACTTCTGATGCTCGCGTCGAATTGGTATGTGAAGATAAGCCTCTGTCAAGTCGAGGGAGGATAGATATTTGCCTGGATGAACTGCTGCTATCACTGCCCTCAGGGTCTCCATTCAGAAACAGGGAACCCTGAGAGCATGGTTGACTCATTTGAGGTCCAGGATTGGATGAAAGGAATTGTCCTTCTTGGGCACGACAAAGTAAATGGAATACTGGCCAGTGCCTTGTTCCTCCACTGGCACCGGGACTATCGCCCCAAGGTCCTGGAGCATGGTGAGGGTTTGACAGACCACAGGCCGCTTCAGCCGGCCGCAAGGAGAAACAAGATGGAGATCCAGTAGGTCCTGGGCAAATTCTAATGCGTAACCATTTTCTGTCACCTCGAGAACCCACTGATCAGACGTGATTTTGGCCCATTCCTTGCAAAACAGAGAGAGACACCCACCTAAGTTTCGTACGTAGGAATGGACCTGCCGGATCTCATTGGGAAGCGGACTTGGTGGCTGGATGTTGCTGACTACCATCTCAGAAGATATGACGGCCCTGAAAGGAATGAGACCATGACTGCGACCTGGAGGTGGCTCCTCTTGGGAAAGAACCTCGAGCCCTGTTGTTGTACCGGCGTTGTCCCCGAAAGCGGGTACGTGTCGGGGAAAAAAGACTTAGACTGTTTAGGGCGGTCCTCCAGCAGCTTATGGACCTTGTTTTCGCCCAAGGATTTAATCTGTTCTAGGTCCTCTCCAAAGAGCAACTTGCCCTTAAAAAGGAGTGTGCCCAGCTGATCCTTGGAGGAAGAGTCCGCGGACCAGTTGCACAGCTAGAGGAGACGTCTGGCCGACACTGCGGAAACCATTGCCTTGGCCTGTATGCGAAGCAAGTCATACAGGGTATTCGTGCTGTATGCAATGGCACCTTCTAAATGCTCCGCCTGCTCTGCCTCTGCAGACGGGAGGTCCTGGGTGCTGAGTAATTGCTGTACCCACCTAAGACTTGCCCGCTGCATGAGACTACTGCAGATCATCGCCCGGACTCCTAAGGCTAAGACCTCAAGATCCGCTTAAGAAAAAATTCAAGCTTGCGGTCTTGAACATTCTTCAGAGCTGTGGCGCCCACAACTGGGATCATGGTATGCTTGGTAACTGCAGAAGAATCCACTTTGGGAATCTTCAGCATGTCCAGGCAATGGATAGAGCTTGTCCATAGCTCTACCGACTCGTAGACCCATCTCTGGAGCTTCCCATTCCCATAAAAGAAGTAACTTATGCATAGGATGGAAGGGAAACATGCGCGGAAGCGCCCTAAGTCCTGCCAGGACTGGGTCCGCATTTGCTGGCATCGCAGCCGTCACCGTTGTAACATGCTGCTCCTCCAAGGGGAGGAGCTAGCAAATGATAATACTCTGTAGGTGGAGCTAATGGTCTCTACTGGGTTGGCTCCTACAGAGTGGTGGTCTGTGGAATACCGCTCATAGTGGAATTGGTGAATCCCTGGGCCGATGGCAGATGACAGCGCCCTCAGGAGGGGAGCCAAAGAGGAACCACCGACTAGGCTGGAGTATAGACACCTCACAGATAGATCTTTATTAGCCTGGAAGTGGAACACCAGTGGTGGCAGTAGTGAGTAGAAGTGTCCGGCAGGGTTGAAATCCTTCTGATGCTGGAATTAATCTCTGGGTTGCTGAGCTGTAGAGAGAGACTAGAAGTAGTGAGTAGACAGGGTATACTGGATACAAGATGGTACACTCACAATAGTAGATGTCTGCAATGGTCTCTATGCCACAGAGAGTCCAGTATATTTAGGACAGGAGCCGTAGGCGAGCACTGGTTCCTTTATACAGTCTGTAATAAGAACTTGCAATAGCTGTATATGAAATGGCTTCTAGAGTAGAAGAGAGTCTGTAAAGGATTCTAGGAACATGGGTCCTCGTGGAGCGAGTACCAGTTCCTATCTGCAATCTTGCCAATATAACTCTTGATCTCTGTTACCTGCGATAACATCTTGGACGGAAGGGAGTCTTCAGAGCTATAGGAATGTAGGCCCTCGTGGAGCGAGTACCAATTCCTACCTACAATAGAACTCACTGTGTTCACGTCTGCGATCGCTTCCAGGCAGTGAGGAGTCTTCCGAGTATACAGGGACGTAGGCCCTTGAGCAGCGAGTACCGGATCCCGTCTTGGCAATCTGAAATCAAGAAGAGAGAGCAGAGCCTCCGTGGAGCGGTTCTTCTGGTAAGTACAAAAAGCAGAGTAGATGGGTGAATCGAAAACAAGAAGTAAGATTCAATCCTTGCTAACTCGTTAGAGGTTAGCAAACAAAGACCTTTTAAAGTGGAACATAAGAACATAAGAAAATGCCATACTGGGTCAGACCAAGGGTCCATCAAGTCCAGCATCCTGTTTCCAACAGTGGCCAATCCAGGCTATAAGAACCTGGCAAGTACCCAAAAACTAAGTCTATTCCATGTTACCATTGCTAATGGCAGTGGCTATTCTCCAAGTGAACTTAATAGCAGGTAATGGACTTCTCCTCCAAGAACTTATCCAATCCTTTTTTAAACACCACTATACTAACTGCACTAACCACATCCTCTGGCAACAAATTCCAGAGTTTAATTGTGTGTTGAGTAAAAAAGAACTTTCTCCGATTAGTTTTAAATGTGCCCCAAGCTAACTTCATGGAGTGCCCCCTAGTCTTTCTACTATCCGAAAGAGTAAATAACCGATTCACATCTACCCATTCTAGACCTCTCATAATTTTAAGCATTTCTATCATATCCCCCCTCAGCTATCTCTTCTTCAAGCTGAAAAGTCCTAACCTCTTTAGTCTTTCCTTATAGGGGAGCTGTTCCATTCCCCTTATCATTTTGGTAGCCCTTCTCTGTACCTTCTCCATTGCAATTATATCTTTTTTGAGATGCGGCGACCAGAATTGTACACAGTATTCAAGGTGCGGTCTCACCATGGAGCGATACAGAGGCATTATGACATTTTCCGTTTTATTCACCATTCCCTTTCTAATAATTCCCAACATTCTGTTTGCTTTTTTGACTGCCGCAGCACACTGAACCGACGATTTCAATGTGTTATCCACTATGACTCCTAGATCTCTTTCTTGGGTTGTAGCACCTAATATGGAACCCAACATTGTGTAATTATAGCATGGGTTATTTTTCCCTATACGCATCACCTTGCACTTATCCACATCAAATTTCATCTGCCATTTGGATGCCCAATTTTCCAGTCTCACAAAGTCTTCCTGCAATTTATCACAATCTGCTTGTGATTTAACTACTCTGAACAGTTTTGTGTCATCTGCAAATTTGATTATCTCACTCTTCGTATTTCTTTCCAGATCATTTATAAATATATTGAAAAGTAAGGGTCCCAATACAGATCCCTGAGGCACTCCACTGTCCACTCCCTTCCACTGAGAAAATTGTCCATTTAATCCTACTCTCTGTTTCCTGTCTTTTAGCCAGTTTGCAATCCACGAAAGGACATCGCCACCTATCCCATGACTTTTTACTTTTCCTAGAAGCCTCTCATGAGGAACTTTGTCAAACGCCTTCTGAAAATCCAAGTATACTACATCTACGTCTCTACGGGGGGACGCCTCGAGGTTCTCGCCCTTGCTGGTACAAAGTCTGGAGTGCGCGTGCGCTCTTACGTCATCAGGAACATGGCGGATCCGTAGCATCAAGCCAGCTCGGGGACACCGGGACCTAGAGGCAGGGAGAAGCCGCAGCTGCATCTGTCCATCAGAGCCGAAGGGAGTCACTCCCAAGGTAGAGAGGGTGGAGCAAGGGGCGAGAAGAGCCACGAACGCAACAACCGTAAACTCCAGGGGAGCATCGATCCCCAATTCCTGTAGAATGAAGGGAATGAGGGGCTCTAGCTCTTCCCGCTGAAATAGACGGAGTACTCAGGGATCATCTCCCTCAAGGGGAGGTGCAGGTGCAGAAAAATCCTCATCAGGATCCTGGAGGTGGTCCTCGGGAGGCTGCAGTGGATCCGGGAAAAGGGGAGCCCCCGGGACCACCCGCACCAGGACAGAGCCTTGTGCATCCAGTACCGCGGGGGGGGGGGGGGAGGGGAAGCGGAGCGGGTATCCAAGGAATCTTTGGGGGGGGGCCGGGGGGGTCCTCATCCTCCTGCAGGCTGGCCAAATATGATTTGTGCATTAGGAGCACAAATTCAGATGATAATTGGGCCCGAGAGGATTTTCCCGAGGGGGGAGGGGGGCAAAGGAGGAGAGGGGGGTCCAGGACATCCCCATAAGAGTACACCGGGCTTAAATCGGGAGGCAAAACTTGTAGATCCACTTCCTCTGCCCCCCTGTTAGGCTGAATCGGCATCAGTACTAATTCCCAAGATGTCCACCATTCCCGCGGTTTGCCAGGTCGGGAACGGCCTGGCCATGCATCGGGGAGTGTGTCCCCAGACTGAAATCTTCAGCACTGCTGAGGAGGGGCCCTCCCCACCCAGCAAGCTGCCGGAACAGAAACTATTGTGGGAGAGCCGGGAGGCCGGCTCTCCACAAGCTAAACATAGATTAGAACGCGGCATTCAAAAAGCAAGTACTGCCGCAAATTAAACAGAAAACAGCTGAGCAAGGAGTCCCCGGGGAGAAGTGCAGGAGATCGATCCCTGCACTCTCCTGCTACTGAGCAGACACAAATGTCAAGAGCCTTTCTGCCTCTCTGAACCTTAAATCCCACCAAATTAATATATATGGATTTTTTTTTTTCAGATAACAGGGGAATAAAACATCCCTGACAGAGCACCCGAGGAATAAACGTCTCGGGGCAAGGCAGAAGGCGAAGAGGGACTGACTGGCACCACCAGTATTGCCCAAAATAGAGAGGTCACCGGGAAGAGAAACTAGGCTGAACAATTCAAGGGGCAAGCCCCCCTAGGCTCCCCAAGAGCGAAGGAGACAGTACTGTCTCCCTAACACAGCAGAAGTAAAAGTCACAAATACTTTTTTTTTTTTTATAGAGAGAATTAATTCTGAACAAAACTTGCTTGAGCTTGCCCACAAGAAAAAAGAAGGACCTGAAGAGCAGGTCCTTGCTACAGGATCACTTCCTGCCAAACCAGAGTGATGCTCTCTAATCAGGAGACCTTCCTGATCCAAGGCACTAGGGCTGCCAGACTGCAGTTGGGACTTGACTACTATGTCCCTGAAAGTCTCATCTATATATCTCTCTGTCTGCCTCAGCTTTCTATATTTGCCACTCTAGCCTCCAGAGATTGGACTCATTGTCTGACAGCCAGAAGCTCTTTGCACCAAGTGCACACATACAACCTCTCACCGGTGAGAAAAAAAAATCATTTAGCTGACATTCGATGGAAAAGACTGGAAGGTCCCGCTCTTGCTGCTGGACTGCTGCCTTCATATTCATTTTGTTGAGTTCCTAGTTAAGTTTAGTTTGCTACAGGAGTAGGAATGCATTCAATTAGATTCCTTTAAATTTATTGGTATATTCACTGATAATCTGGTAGTGACCTACAAGGGGATAATTAAACTCTTAATAAGGGCTGGTGCAATAGTGTGATTTAGATAAGAGCCTGATTGATTTGTAATGAGTAAGTGTCTCTTGCCTATAAATCAAATGATGAGCTGGGGTAGATGGGAGGGAAATTCCCTCTGGCTTGCTTTTTACCTCAAAACTCTTCCTGTTGCCTTTCTAAAATTGCGACAGGTGAGAAAATTGTGACCTTTCTTAGATCTAAAGGCATTTAACATTGTGGTTCAACTGCTAGTGGTTGCTCAGTTGGATTTTTGTTAATAGCCTGTGTGTGGAACTTTTACAATGGCTCACATGCAGGCTATAGATCACCCAAAATATAGTCCCCAAATATACATCTGTAAAGCAATGCTCTGTTTTTTCCCACTGGCTCCTCAAGGCAGCTCAATACAATTTAAGATTTTAGTATTGGTGTTCCAAATAGTGAAAGGCATTGGACCACTTTACCTGTTCAAGAAAATGAGCAGGTATCTAGTCAGGGAGCCTTATTGCAGATACCATCAGTCAGGGTTGTATGGAAAAGCCAGATCAGACTTAGACTCTGTGTTGGCTTGCACCCTGCAGAATAAGCTCCTGTTAGAGGCAAGACAAGAGCTGAATTACATGATCTGAAAAAAGTGAAAACCTGGCTTTTCCTTGTACCCTACTAGGCAGCATTTTCTGTTATTTTGCTTTCTGAAATGGGAGGGGACCTAGGGATTTTATTCTGGGGGGGGGGGGGGGGGGGGGGCTAGTGATGTGCCGGCACTTTGCTATCCAGATATTTAGGATGCTTGAGTTTTGTTGACTGGGGGGGAGTGTTGCAATGCCATTAAGTGGTAATTTAGATTGTATGTGTTATGTTCTAAAATTCTTGTCACCTCATAGCTACCTTACTAATAAAATTCAGCATGAAAAAGGAAAGGTATAGTTCTGACAGACTGGGCACAGTTCTGTAATTTTGTCATTTTATTCTTAAATGATTAGACACAGTAAACCGATGTAGTGTCATGGAAATCCTTTTTTATTATACTGCAAGCTGTTAGATTAAGTCAGGTTCAATGAATGTTAGTTAGCGTAGGGTTTGTTGCCATCCTAAGCTATATAGGAAGTGAGAACAGACTGCGTGTGAAAGTGTTATCAGCAGGCTGAAGGATCGTGAAACTATTGTTCTGTAAGATGAGACTGAATTATTAGACATAAGCAAATAACTTGAGAGAAAATGTCATCTCTATAAATCTTTCAATATTTCCTGTTTTGAGGTCATAACTGTGAATTTTATTTTCTACCCGGTTCCAGAAAAGGAGATAAACCTTTATCACAATATACTAGATAAAGCAAATAAATTACTTAGCAGATAGAATAGGTATGAATTGATTCTAAGCGGGTATGACTGCTGTGGTCAAATCATCATTTTGTATAACTGCACTTGGAATTTACCATAGTTGAATTTGTAGAAAAGTAAAAAAAAAATAAATCATATTTATTGCCAGAAAGGCAAAATATGACTTATATACACAACTTTGTTTGAGAATTTATAACTGCTTAAGACTGAATAACTAGAAACAAATTTCATTTCACAATAGATTCATAAATATTTTGCAAAATTCTCAGATTTTCAAAACCATTCATTGTGGAGTTTATTGGGAAACTGTCAGAAATGCAGAAAATGGTGAAGTAGATCAGTTCTGCTTCAGTTTGCAAAATTTAAAAAAAAGTTGAAAAGGAAACAGGCTTACAAATGTAGGGCCGGATTTAAATAGCTACGCGTGGGCATAGATTTGTGAGCGCATGTTATAAAATCCGGGGTCGGTGCACGCAAGGGGTGCACACTAGTGCACCTTGTACATACCGAGCCTTAGGGGAGCCCCGATGGCTTTCCCCATTCCCTCCGAGGCCGCTCCGAAATCAGAGCGGCCTTGGAGGGAACTTTCCTTCGCCCCCTGCCACCTTCCCCTCCCTTCCCCTATTTAAGCCACCCCCCATCCCTACCTAAATCCCCCCCACCTATATTTTATAAGTTGCGCCTGCCTCCGGGCAGGCGTAGGTTGCACGCACTGGCCAATGGCCGGCCTGTAATCCCAGGCACAGCGGCAAATGGCCGCTGTGCCTGGAGGCTCCGGCCACACCTCACCCCTGCCCCCGCCCTGCCCCTTTTTTCGAGCCCTGGGACATACGCGCATCCCGGGGCTTTAAGCGCGCCGCTGGGCCTTTTGAAAATAGGCTCGGCACGCGTAGGCTTTAAAAATCTGCCCCGTACTGAACAACAATTAATATTACTGCTTTTATCTCTTTCTAAAAAATGTGTACATTTTTTTTAAATAAATCTTTTTTTCAGTTTAAGTTATAACAGAGACACATATTCCTAACAAAGCAATCATATACCTACTTTTGGAGTGGGCCTATGACTGCTTTGTTATGGATAGGTGTGGGAGTAGAGGAACGGCCTAATGGTAGCGAAGTGGGCTGCAAACCAGGGAAGCCTGGATTCAAAACCTGCTATTGCTTCTTGTGACCTTGGGTAAGTCACTTCACCTTCTTTTGCCTCAGATACACACTTAAATTGTGAACCCTCTAGGGATACAGAAAAACTACAGTACTTGAATATAATTCACTTTAAAGTACTGTTTTCATGCATAACATTGCACCCTATTTTCCAATGGCTAAAGTTAAAAACATATATTTAATATAGATATGTATTCATGTTAAAAAAAATGGGTAATCCAAACCAAAACTATCCATTATCAATTTGGTTCAGATTACCCAAAACAAATGCACAGGCCAAACAAAAACTCCCAAAATTGTTTTAGTGTTTTCCATTTCGGCAAATAGTATACACTATTAGCAAATAATGTGGACTACTTGTCAATAAAAAATGGCCCTGCCATCATTTCATTTTTTTCATTTTCATTTAGTAGAATTTCCCACAAAAAGGCCAAAGCAATGTACAATAAAACATACATAAAAATCAAGATATACAAAATTAAATAAAAAATGCATAAAATACATAAATAAAACAATCACAATATTACATTAAATCAACATGAAACCAACACATAGGTCACTGATGGATAAAATCAATACAATCCAGAAATCTGCTGCAAAAGAAACACTTTAAAATCATTTCTGAAAGTCTTACTATTAGGATTTAATCTTAAATCAGCCGGCAAGGAATTCCATAGAGAGGGTGCAGCTACAGAAAAAGCTGATTCTCTAGTAGAAGTTAAACAAGCTAATCATACTGATGGTACATCAAGGAGTCCGCGCTGAGAAGAACATAGCCCAAGACCATGGCCTACTGGGTTGGGCTGATCCGAACTAGCAAAGGCGTCCACAGGACCCTTCAAACCCCTTGCCAAGAGTTCAGGGCCCAGGTCTACCCACCTAGGCTGAGTTACACACTGCCAGAGTCTCACCAGACTCCTTTGAACCCTCCCCTCCCAGAGAAATCAGCTGAGGCTAGGTACCTCCCAAGCCCCCACATTCTTTTTCTATGGAGTTCCTTACCTGACCTGGTTGGATAAAGGGATAAAAGCAAATCACAGAGAACCTGGAAGATGTAATAGGGCAGATTGACAAACTAAAGAGTAGGAAATCGTTTGGACCAGTTGGTATACACCCCAACATTCTAAAAGAACTTGAAATTGAAATTGCAGATGGGTTACCAATAATTTGCAATCTATCATTAAATCTATGGTAGGTAAAGATTGGAGGCCAATATAAAGCTGATTTTAAAAATGGATTTGGGGTGATCTGGAAATATAAAGACGGGTGAGCCTGACTTCAATGCCTGGAAAAATTACAGAAACTATTCTAAAGAACAAAATCACAGAACATATAGAAAAACATGATTTGCTCAAGGGAAGACTTGCCTTACTAAACTAATACATTTTTTGAAGGGCTTAATAAATATGTGAACAATGTGGATATAGTGTATTTGGATTTTCAGAAAGCACTTGACAAAATCCTTCATGAGAGTCTCCTGAGAAAATAAAAACATTCATTAGATAGGAAGCATTGTCCTATTATTATTTCTTTTAATTCTTTATTTATTAGGTTTTGCAAATTTTACAAGAAAACCTTGCATTCAGGAAAATCACAATACCAAGAAGAAATCTTTAAAGAATCAAACAAACAAAGATTGCTTCAAAATCAACATTATGGGGAGAAAAACATAGGAAACATTACTTTAAGAAACCACTATTCTTATTCTTGGTTAATGGTCTATCCCAACTCCCTGTTACAGTTTTGGCTGCAGTGCAACCGCCTCACCACCAGGGGTCCCTCTAGTGCTGGCTTTCCTGACAGGCCCAGTCCATCTCCTCTGTCCACTCTATGCTCTGGGTGTGCCCTTATAACCCTGCCTAACAGTTGCCTCGGTGCTTCGGCATCGAGCTCTCCTGGGCTCCCTGCTCTAGCCTTGCGTGGCCTTCGGGCCTTTCCTTGCCTAGCCTTGCGCGGCCTTCGGGCCTTTCCTTGCCTTGCCCTGCGCGGCCTTCGGGCCTTTCCTTGCCTTGCCCTGCGCGGCCTTCGGGCCTTTTCCTTGCCTTGCCTTGCGTGGCCTACGGGCCTTCTGACCTGCCTTGCTCTGCTTACGGTGTGTGGCCTACGGGCCTTCTGTGTATCTGTGGCCTACGGGCCTTCTGACCTGCCTTGCTCTGCTTACGGTGTGTGGCCTACGGGCCTTCTGTGTGTGTGTGGCTTACGGGCCTTCTGACCTGCCTTGCCCCGCTTACGGTGTGTGGCCTACGGGCCTTCTGTGTGTGTGTGGCCTACGGGCCTTCTGTGTGTGTGTGTGGCCTACGGGCCTTCTGACCTGCCTTGCCCCGCTTACGGTGTGTGGCCTACGGGCCTTCTGTGTGTGTGTGTGGCCTACGGGCCTTCTGACCTGCCTTGCCCCGCTTACGGTGTGTGGCCTACGGGCCTTCTGTGTGTGTGTGTGGCCTACGGGCCTTCTGACCTGTCTTGCCCTGCTTACGGTGTGTGGCCTACGGGCCTTCTGTGTGTGTGTGTGGCCTACGGGCCTTCTGACCTGCCTTGCCCTGCTTACTGTGCCCTGACTCAGCCTGAACCTAGACACTGCTTTCTGCCGCCTGCCCTGACCCAGCCTGAACCTAGACACTGCTTTCTGCCGCCTGCCCTGACCCAGCCTCAACCTAGACACTGCTTTCTGCCGCCTGCCCTGACCCAGCCTGAACCTAGTCACTGTTATCTGCCGCCTGCCCTGACCCAGCCTGAACCTAGACACTGCTTTCTGCCGCCTGCCCTGACCCAGCCTGGACCCAGACCCTGTATTAGCCATTCTTGTCTCTCTCAACCTGGAGCCACCCTTCTGGGTGATGTTCACGACTCCTGACCGGAGCCCAGTCGTAACACTCCCTATGGCTGATAAAACTACTCCTAAATGAAATGTTTATTTTGTAAGAAATGTTCTAATTGAATGGGATCAAATAAAATATAATTGTTACCTTGAAATTTAATTAAGCACTTCCATGGAAATCTAAGTAAAAGGAAGCACCAAGAATCAATACTCTAGGCTTCTTAATAAGAAACATCTTCCTTCGAACTTGTGTCTCTTTAACAACATCTGGAAAAACATTTATCTTAGAACCAAGAAATAGGGTATCTTTCAAATGAAAGAAAAATGTAAGAGTCCATTGTTTATCACATTCACGAGCAAAGGTCACTAAGAATATAGTTCTGTCTTTAATATCTACAGTGGACTCTTCCAAAAATTCAGTAAGATTTATTAATTTCTCCCTCGCATTCAATTCTCTTTCTACAATCCTACCCTGATCAGTTGATTTATCACCTAAGATATAAAAAGCATTAACAATCTCAGGGATGGTCTCTTTAGAAATTTTCAAAAAATCAACACAGAATTTCTTAATCATCTCCAAAGGAGAAAGTAAAGAACAGCGAGGGAAATTAAGAAATCTTAAATTACATCTCTTAGAAAAATTGACCATATTCTCTACCTTCCTGCAAAAAGAATGGTTATTTCTAATCAGGGATACTGTAGTATCACATAATTTATTACAATCAGCAACAACATTTACAATCTTACTTTCTAAATCAGCAATTTTTTGAGATTGTTCATTAATTGAACCAGATAAGACCCCATAAGATTCCAAAATATTATCAATACGTAAAGAAAGAACAGACTCCAAATTAGTGATAGCAGGCCATATTTCAGCAGGTTTAGCCATCTTGCAAGGTGTCACCGGCAAGGAGACTCCTATCTCCTGGGGCCTCATCTCTGAGGGAGAGTTGGAAACATTTGTTACATTAACCAAATCATCCCTAGGTCCCAGAAGTGATGGATTAGGCAACAGCAGAGGGACTGGACCAGAAGGGCTAAGAGAGTGCAAAAGCTCTTCAGAAGGGGAACCAGATAGTCTAAAAGCTCCATGCTCACTTGGACCTATCAATGAACTAGTGAAATTGAAAGTTTCTAAACGGGGTTGGATAGACCAAGGGGTAGATTGAGAGGCAGGAGGGAAACTCCTCAAAGTACCTTTTCTCTTCTTACCCATATCCAGGTGCCAAATGTGGAAATAAAATGAGGAGGCTTAAAAAAAAAAAAAAAAAAAAAGCGTCAGAAGGGGCATGCCGCTGCACGCTGTGCTTTATCGGCATGACCCTGGGCTTGCGGGTGACATCAGCAGCAGGGTTCCTGGATGTTAGGGAGCCAGTAGGGAAGTCTCCAGACACTCTAACCACGATGTTACTTGCACGCTGCACTTTATTGGCGTGACCCTGGGCTTGCGGTGACATCAGCAGCCTCGGCAGCAGGGTTCCCAGATGTTAGGGAGCCGGTAGGGAATTCTCCAGACATTCTCCCCAGCATTGTCCTATTATGAACTGGTTAAAAGATAGGAGACAGAGAGTAGGACATAATGGTCAGTTCTCTCAATAGAGGAAAGCAAGCACTGACATGCTCCAGGGATCTGTACTGGAATTGGTGCTGTTAAATATATTTATAAATGATCTGAAAAAGGTAACAAGTGAGGTGATCAATTTTGCAGATGACACAAATTTATTCCGAGTTGTTAAATCACTAGCAGTTTTAGAATTTGCAGGAGGACCTTGAATGACTGGAAGACTGGGCATCCAAGTAGCAGATGAAATCTAATGCAGACAAGTGCAAAGTGATGCTCATAGAGAAAAGTAATCCAAACTGTAGTTATGTGATATTGGATTCCACATTAGGAGTTAATACCCAGGAAAAGAATCTAGGCATAATTGTGGACAACACTTTGAAATCCTCAACATCAGTGTGAGATGACAGTCAAAAAAGCAAACAAATATTAGGAATTATTAGGAAAGGAATGGAGTATAAAATAGAGAATATCATAATATCTCTGATGAGAACATACCTAGAGTACTGTATGCAATTTTGGACACCACTGCTGAAAAAAAGATATATCTGAATTGGAAAAAGTACAAAGGAGGGCAACCAAAATGATAAAGGGGATGGAAGAGTTCCCCTAGAGGAAAGGATGAAGAGGTTAGGGTCTTTAGCTTGGAGAAGAGACGGCTGAGAGGGGATATGATAGAGATCCATAAAATCATTAGTGGAGTAGAAAGGGTAAATGTGAATCGGTTGTTTATTCTTTCAAAAAATATAAAGACTCAGGTACACTCCATGAAGTTATGAAGTAGCATATTTAAAACAAATCATAGAAAATATTTTTTCACTCAATGCATAATTAAGTTCTGAATTCATTGCCAGAGGATTTGGTAAAGGCAATTAGCACAGATGGGTTTAAAAAAGGTTTGGGCAAGAGGAAAGGTCCATAAGTTGTTATTAACCAGGTAGGCTTGGAGAAAGCCACTACTTATCCCTTAGTTTTAGCAGCATGGAATATATCTACTATTTTGGATCCTGCCAGGTACTTGTAACCTAGATTGGCCACTTTTGGAAACAGGATACTGGGCTTGATGGACCTGCAGTCTGACCCAGCATGGTAATTCGTATGCTCTTATGTTCTTATGAGTGATCTCCAGTCACTCCTGCCCTTACCACAGCCATTTAAAAATGGTACCCAGCTCAGAGACAGTGCCAAAGGATACTTTGTACAACTGTACAAGAAAATGGTGCCAGCTGGCCCTGAGTGCCATTTTGATATCAATTTGTTATCAGTCTCAGAGCTGAGCACCGTTTTCAGATAGTTATGGAAGGGACAGGAGCAACTGCGGATTGCTCATGCCCCTTTTTCCTATAGAAATAGGACAGGACCCCTAGGAAAGAGTAAATAGATGACAGGGAGGCCCCTGACCCTGTCTGATTAGTCTTGTATCAGGTGGGGGGGGGGGGGGGGGGGGGGGGGACGGACAGAATGGCCCTTGGAAGCCCTGCCTGGGCTTGGCCCAGCCTAGCCAGATAGGCCCTGGTCATGGTGGGGGTTCAGAGACACCCATGGAGGTCCCAGTAATGCCCCAGAAAGTGGAGGGGGGGGGGGGGTCTGGAGAGTCCCCATTCTGTTATTTTCTTTTAGGGGTGGAGTTTAATATTTAATTCAGTTTGGCAAACAAACCAAACCAAAAACGAAATGGGAAAAAAAAAAAAGAATCAAAACTTTCAAAACCAAAAATGTATGTTTTTATTTGCTGTAAACCACCTTGGTCTACTTTGTAAGTTTGATATGTGTGGTATATAAATATTAAATGAAAAGAAACACATTTTTTTAGCTGTACATCCCTAATATTTAACCACTTAGTCACTGGAACTTTAAAGTCAATTTGTGCGTGCATCTTTTGCTTGAAAATTGAGTTGGTTTTCTGCATTCTTTAAGTTATTTGCACTACTGAAATTTTACCTCCAACTGATCTCCAAATTTTCATCTCTAAAAGACAATCTCAGCCACAGACTTTTCAGCACCCCCTCAGCTGGCAAGGTTGTATTTGCTGGCAAGAGTCATCATTCAGTAAAAGAGAACGAAAATGGAATTGATTCCATTCCAGTGTTGAGAGCTTTGCCAATATACATATCAGTTATGGAGAAGGCTACAGAAACAGAGTGACTCAGAGTCAGGGATAGAAATGGTGGCAGCAACTCAAACTTCATGTTTTCTTTGGAGGAGGATTTGGCGATTGACTACTCTTTCTATTTTTCTCCTCCAAAGGTAAGTGAAATTCTAAATGAATTTGAAAAACTCTCTTTGCAGCACATTGCTTCTGGTTCACACCCTGCAGGATCTGGCACATCGATTGCTGAGTGCCAAATGATGCATGCATGTGATATAGGTCATATGAAAGTTTAGCTAATTATCTACAAATAGGGGCGGATTTTCAGAGCCCTGCTCGCGTAAATCCGCCCAAAACCGGGCGGATTTACGCGAGCAGGGCCCTGCGCGCCGGTGAGCCTATTTTACATAGGCTCACCGGCGCGCGCAGAACCCTGGGACTCGCGTAAGTCCCGGGGTTTTCGGAGTGGGCGTGTCGGGAGGCGTGTCGGGGGCAGGGCCGGAGCGCGCGGCGTTGCGGGGGCGTGTCGGCAGCGTTTTGGGGGTGGGTACGGGGGCGTGGCTACGGCCCGGGGGCGTGGCCGCGCCCTCCGTACCCGCCCCCAGGTCGCGGCCCGGCGCGCAGGAGGCCCGCTGGCGCGCGGGGATTTACGCCTCCCGGAGGGAGGCGTAAATCCCCCAACAAAGGTAGGATGGGGGTTTAGACAGGGCCGGGCGGGTGGGTTAGGTAGGGGAAGGGAGGGGAAGGTGAGGGGAGGGCAAAGGAAAGTTCCCTTCTAGGCCGCTCCGATTTCGGAGCGGCCTAGGAGGGAACGGGGGTAGGCTGCGCGGCTCGGCGCGCGCAGGCTATACGAAATCGATAGCCTTGCGACTACGCGCGTATCTACTAAAATCCAGCGTACTTTTGTTTGCGCCTGGAGCGCAAACAAAAGTAGGCTGTTCGCGCTCGTCTGAAAATCTACCCCATAGGAGATAAATATATACATGGGTAGTAAAGACTTTGTTTTACAGGTTATGTTGATGAGCAACTTAGCCTTTCTCAGTTTTCATTGCACAAGCTAATTATGACCTAGTATCATCTATGCATTATGGTGTCCATATTCAGTCACAGTCTGGATAGCAAAGTTAGCCAGTTAAACTTATCGGGATAACTTTGGAGGTATATTCAATAGTGCAGTCACAAAGTTGAAAATAATTGGCTAACTTAAAGTTAGGTGGATAAATATATTGGGCTAACTTTAGGGCAACTCTTTGACCTGATCAGACTTAGCTGGATAAGTTATCCAGTGAAATCCTCCCCCAAAACACCTCCACAATGCTCCTAAGTTATTGTAGATGGGGTAAAATATATATAATAAATATTGACCTGCCCGGGTGATTGCTGGGGCCAGGGAAGCCCAGCGGTACTGGCCCAATGGCTTCTGGGGTAGGAGAGGCCAGTGGGAAAATTCTCCCAATGTTTTTCAAAATGTAAATGGACCGCGGGAGAAGAGGCAGCCTCCTGCTACCAGTGGTGCGAGCTGCAAGTAAAAAAAGAATTAAAACAGCAGGGAGCCATGAGAGGTGCTGGCTGCTCCTGGAATTCCCGCCCCCCCCCCCCCCCCCCCCCAATATGCACACACACACACACACACACACACACACACACAGCAGAGAGCTGAGAATTGAAAGTAAAAGCGAAAGTCAGCTGTGAGAGAGGCAGTAGGGACTGCGGGGAGCCTGGGGAGCTCCCAGCAGCTAGAGAGAGTCCCAAACTGCTGCAAGCATTTTTTTTTTTTTTTTTTTTTAAATAAAGAAGTGCGGATGGTGTCAGACTGCAGCGGCAGCACTGGGGACCCTGCTGCTGTGATACTGAAGGGGCAGACAGCATTCGAGCAATAGACAAAGCCCTTACACGATACTAAAGAAGGCCCAGGGGTCCCTGCTGATGTCAGCAAGTGACATCAATGAGAGGCTGCCTAGGGAATGCTTGAAAGAAAATGAAAAGTTTTAAAAGTTAATAAAAACTAAACCATTGATTTAAAAGGTTTCAAAAGGTGATAATTTTGGTGGAGAACATTAGAAGAGGCTCCCACTTTATGTACAGCTCTGGGTGGCAACCTGGCAAACCCAGCACCAATAAATTTAATAAACTTTTTCAATTTAATAAAAATTAATATTTTGGCAATGTTGGTATAGTTTAGGGGTGCTTGGGACCTGACCAAACCTGGAATTTGGGTCAGAAGTTAATTTTAATCGTTATCCCATCCAGGGATCTCTGTGGTTAAAAAATGATTAAAACCTGTCAGAAACTGGGGTTTGGCAGTGATAGTCACTAGGTAATATCATATAGACATCGTTTTTATCCTTGTTCTGGGGAAGAAATGTTTGTCTTAAGTTAAAAATAAAATGATCTCCAAAAGTGCTTAAATTAACTAATATGACTCTAAAAAGACACATGACCTTTATTACATTTATTTGAAGCTAACCTGATAGTTTGGTGTGATTTTGAACTGAATAAGTAGAGGATTTTTTTTATGAGTTTTATTTTACTATTCATTTTAATGTGAAATGTAAAAAGTAGTAAAAACAAGTTCTGTCCAGCTCTCAGAGAGGTAAAAATAAAGAAAACTCCTTACCATCCCATAAACAATGTTGTGGCAATGCCATAGTAACGCCAGACTAGGGATGTGAATCGTTTTTTGACGATTTAAAATATCGTCCGATATATTTTAAATCGTCAAAAATCGTTAGGGCCACGATACAATACCAATTCCCCCGATTTATCATCAAAAAATCGTAAATCGGGGGAAGGGGGAAGGGGGAGGGCAGGAAAACCGGCACACTAAAACCCCCTAAAACCCACCCCCGACCCTTTAAATTAAATCCCCCACCCTCCCGAACCCCCCCCCCAATGCCTTAAATTACCTGGGGGTCCAGCGGCGGTCCGGAACGGCAGCGGTCCGGAATGGCCTCCTGCAATTGAATCGTGTTGTCTTCAGCCGGCGCCATTTTTCAAAATGGCGGCGCAAAATGGCGGCGGCCATAGACCAACACGATTTGACTGCAGGAGGTCGTTCCGGACCCCCGCTGGACTTTTGGCAAGTCTTGTGGGGGTCAGGAGGCCCCCCCAAGCTGGCTAAAAGTCCCTGGGGGTCCAGCGGGGGTCCGGAAAACGATCTCCTGCCGCGAATCGTTTTCCGTACGGAAAATGGCGCCGGCAGGAGATCGACTGCAGGAGGTCATTCAGCGGGGGTTCCGGACCGCTGCTGAACAACCTCCTGCAGTCGATCTCCTGCCGGTGCCATTTTCCATACGGAAAACGATTCACGGCAGGAGATCGTTTTCCGGACCCCCGCTGGACCCCCAGGGACTTTTGGCCAGCTTGGGGGGGCCTCCTGACCCCCACAAGACTTGCCAAAAGTCCAGTGGGGGTCCAGAACGACCTCCTGCAGTCGAATCGTGTTGGTCTATGGCCGCCGCCATTTTGCGCCGCCATTTTGAAAAATGGCGCCGGCTGAAGACAACACGATTCAATTGCAGGAGGCCGTTCCGGACCGCTGCCGTTCCGGACCGCCGCTGGACCCCCAGGTAATTTAAGGCATTTGGGGGGGGGGGGGGTTCGGGAGGGTGGGGGATTTAATTTAAAGGGTCGGGGGTGGGTTTTAGGGGGTTTTAGTGTGCCGGCTCACGATTTTCACGATACTTTAAACACCCAAACGGCAACAATACGATTCCCTCCCCCTCCCAGCCGAAATCGATCGTTAAGACGATCGAGGACACGATTCACATCTCTACGCCAGACTACCTCAGTGTCTTTGCAAAGCAGCTGCTTGATCAAGTCTATGTAACAACATCAAATTGAAGCAAAGCACAGAAAGATTTGAAAAGTAATTTACCTTAAAAGAATGTTTTAAATGTACTAAAAATTATTTTGCAAGCTGATTTCCTTGGTCAAAGAGTTTTTAAATGGTTTTTAGGTGGATAAGAATGTTTACTGAAGTATGTGAGAACTATTTCCTGAAAAGACCTCAGAGGATTAAGAATGTATACAGAAGATTTTCAGAAGGAATGTTGAAAAATTGCAGCAGAGGTGAGCTGGAGATTGCACAGAGTAGCTGTGCCAGAGACTGAGAGGGAGAGACCAGGTTGCAGATTCCTGTCACAAAGCCCTAGACTGAGTGGGAAAACAACCTAGGAAACACTAGTTTTGTTTGTGTGAAAGTGTTGCTTATTGTAATTCTAATCCTTTCTGAGGTAAGGAATTAGTTTAAAAAATGGATAATTTTATATAGCTGGTGCACAGTATTTTGCCAGTTTTGATAGATAAGTGGATGTGAGAAAGTGGATGACTGATGGTCTGATTGAGTGGATTTAAATGACATTCATACCTCACAGAAAAATATTTCATAAAGTCTCACAGACTTCAGATTGCATACACTACACCTATAGATAAAGGTGAGGCAGTGTTGATCACAAGGCCTGTAGATAAAAGTATCTCTGTGTTATTTCCTTAGAGAAAAATACAATCTTTGAAATATTTGGAATATAGAAATTCCATAATTTGTACCTGTCTTTACTGGCAAATAAGTGTGGAATGTGAGAGAGTGATTGATTAAATATGTTTCCCATTTTGTGAATTCTCTCAAAGCCAGCCAGGGTTGAAGTAATTCTCTTTTGATTTCTATTAGTAAGAACTCCAGTCTCAATTAGTTGACACACGCTGGCAACATTATAAACTGCAGAAGATTTTCAGTGTGAGGCAGTCAGTATTTACTATTGATTTGGTCTGAGATTGTGTAGTAAGTGAATCACTGTATCCTGAGACTTTGTGGTCAGGAGTGGTAGTCCAGTTGCAGACTGCTCCATCAAGCACCTCAAGCTATTCTTCAGTCACAAGCCACCAAAACTTCAGATTGTTCCTGGGTCAGCACTCTCCAGCTTTCACAAGATGAGCTCTCAAAAATTATTATCCAGAAATAAATTAAAAATAAGTGCACACCAACGAACTATGACACAATTTTGGTAAACTGCATTAGTGCAAAAACACATATGGATAGGCAAGAAGTTATATTTAATCCTTGAATTAAACCAGGTTACAAGTGTCCCTTGTACAGGAACCAGTTTCTATTCAGATACTGTTGAAGAATAAGAGAGAGCGCCACATATGCAAATCGGTTTTGTGCATCAGAAGCAAAATATTCTCATTGAAAATATTGACACTATTGAGATTTTACATTTTTTTAAATACACATCCCTATCTTGCTTAGGAACATAGGTGCATACTAGCAGAAATATTATGACACATGCTATAGGCAAGGCTTTATCTGAGATCTGAACAACTCACAGAGAAGAATCATTTGACTATGTAACCACAATTCAAGATTATGATCAGAACATAAAATATCTGCAATCTGTAAAAGAAAATGTCAGAGGCCTGTTTCCTAGGCAAAATTAACTGAATTATGAAATACGGTATATTGCGCAGGTAGAAAAATCTGCTAGGTTTAACTGATACAAGGAAAATGCTTTAGGCTACAAGAAGAGCATGAGGTTATACCTGTGCACTAACAGCGGTTATTACAAACAGTGCTCAAGAGATCCATTTGATATTGTGTTGCAATAGACATTTGACAAGATTACACCATGGTTCAGTAATAGCACTAACACAGTACAATGCAGGAGGTTAGCCCCTATTACTAAAGTGCATTAAAACTTCAAGCTAACATGTTTTTAATGTAAATTTAAAAACAATGTGGTTTTGGATAAACTCATGTGATTTCACAAAACAGTGAGTGTGTATAATGGGATAGATCTTTAAAAAATACTCTGGACAAGTGGACAAGTGCAAGGTGTTGCATATAGGGAAAAATAACCCTTGCTGTAGTTACGTGATGTTAGGTTCCATATTAGGAGCTACCACCCAGGAAAGAGATCTAGGCGTCATAGTGGATAACACATTGAAATCATCAGTTCAATGTGCTGCAGCAGTCAAAAAAGCAAACAGAATGTTAGGAATTATTAGGAAGAGAATAGTGAATAAAACGGAAAATGTCATAATGCCTCTGTATCGCTCCATGGTGAGACCGCACCTTGAATACTGTGTACAATTCTGGTCGCCGCATCTCAAAAAAGATATAGTGATGGAGAAGGTACAGAGAAGGGCTACCAAAATGATAAAGGGGATGGAACAGTTCCCCAATGAGGAAAGGCTAAAAAGATTAGGACTGTTCAGCTTGGAGAAGAGATGGCTGAGGGGGATATGATAGAGGTGTTTAAAATCATGAGAGGTCTATAACGGGTAAATGTGAATTTGCTATTTACTCTTTCATATAATAGAAGGACTAGGGGGTACTCCATGAAGTTAGCATATAGCACAATTAAAACTAATTGGAGAACGTTCTTTTTCACTCAATGCACAAGTAAACTCTGGAATTTGTTGCCAGGGAATGTGGTTAGTAGCTGGGTGTAAAAAAGGTTTGGATAAGTTCTTGGAGGAGAAGTCCATTACCTGCTATTAATCAAGTTGACTTAGAAAATAGCCACTGCTATTACTAGCATCAGTAGCCTGAGATAGACTTAGGGGTAGATTTTCAGAGGGTTATGCGCGTAACCCCTGAAAACCTACCCCAAACCCTCCTTGCCCGCACCGAGCCTATCTTGCATAGGCTTCCGGCGCGCGCAAGGCCCTGGGATGTGCATAAGTCCTGGGGCTTTCCGGGGGGGGAGGGTGTCAGGGGCGTGTCGCGACCAGCACGTCATCGGGGGCATGTCGGGGGGGGGGGCATGATACGGCCGGCGCATCATCCGGGGGCGTTCCGGGGGGCGTGGCCGTGGCCTCCAGACCAGCCCCCGGACCGGAACATGGCGCGGGGCAGCCGGCCCGGCGCGCGCAAAGTTACGCCTGCCTCGAGCAGGCATAACTTGTTCTACAAAGGTAGGGTGGGTGTAGATAGGGCCAGGGGGGTGGGTTAAGTAGGGGAAGGGAGGGGAAGGTGGGGGGAGGCCGAAGGAAAGTTCCCTCCGAGGCGGCTTCGATTTCGGAGTGGCCTCGGATGGAACGGAGGCAGGCTGCTCAGCTCGTGCGCATGCTGCTGATTTTGGCAGCCTTGCTCGCGCCGACCCCGGATTTTAATGGATACGTGCGGCTACGCACGTATCTATTGAAATCCCGCGTACTCTTGTTCGCGCCTGGTGCGCGAACAATAGTACGCGTGTGTGCAAATTTATAAAATCTACCCCTTAGTTTTTGGGTGCTTGCCAGTTACCTGTAGCCTGGATTGGTCACTATTAAAAACAGGATGCTGGGCTTGATGAACCCTTGGTCTGACCCAGTATGGTATGTACTTATGATCGTTTCATATGCCAATCTCCCAGTAATATGCCTATAAAAGGGGCGAAGAAAGCTAAAGAAAAAGCTGGAGTGGGAGAAGGTAAGATGGCCGCTGCTATGGGAAGTCAGATCCTGCCTGTATTCTCCAGTGAAATGATAGCAGAACTGCAACTGACTGAGGCTGTAGTAGCTTAAAGGCCTTAAAAAGCCCTCTTTCAACAATCTCAGAAGAAATTGCTGAGGTAAAGTCTGCTATTTCAGGTTTTAGTGCGTGAATGGAAGGAGTTGAGGGGAGAATTTCCGATGTTGAAGATGAGGTAGTGGCATAGGAAGGCCAGCTTTATAAACTGAAAAAATGGGCAAAGATGCAGGAGGAAAAAATGGAGAACTTAGAATATCGCTCCAGAAGAAATAATATTTGCATAATCAGACTCCCAGAACAGATCTCAGAGTCCCCTTTGCCTATTACTTTAGAAAAAAGGATCCCTGAAGGTTTAATGCTGCCCAACTTGTGTATATCTGATTGTTCCTTGAATTTTGAGCTTCTGGCTGGCAGCGTGATTGCCTGCTATTTGGCAAATGGTTCAACAGCTGATTGATTGGTGAGAAACTTAGACACATACACAGACATACATATAAATATATGATATAGCCCAACTTTGGTGGGTGGGGCCTAACAAATGTATGGATGGGGGGCAGGGCCGAGGCTCAAAATGTTTGCTCACCCCTGGAATAGATTAAGAGAGAGATAGGAGGTCAGTACTGAAATGGTTTGAATTAGTTCTTAAAGAAGGAAACAATCGGTCCAGCTGGCACAAGATAGATCATCTTGAGTGTAATTGCAATCTGGTGTTCCTCAGGGATCAGCCCTTTTCCTGGTGCTTTTTAATATTTATCTACCACCAATAGGGGCTTACATAAGAAGCCTGGGAATATTTAGCAGGAAAGTTGTGGCCATGTCTGAGATTATTTCATACCTAGCTGAAAGAGCTAATTAAAAATGATGGGCTGAAAAGGCTGTTTCTACCATATAATCTTTGTATTAAGGTCCTCACATTCATACATGTTCTCAGGGACAAAGAGGCTGTCTGCATGTGAGATCAGTCACCAGTGCATTATGTTGGCCTTTAGTGCCCAATAGCAACTGTCAGTGAATGTTCTTGACTGTCAACCTGGCTGAGCTTAGTGCACAATCTCGTCTTGACGACCTATGACAAAGGCACTGAGATGCTAAATCTTTAAACTTAAACTTATCCCTCATCCACTACCATTTTCCCATTTTTGCTGGGGCATAGTGAAAACACCCCAATGACCCAAAATCCATCATTAACTGTCCTTCACAGCCTTCATTTTCAATGTGAAAGGGTGATGAGGAGGATACAAACACAAAGTAATTATATTAAATAGGATAAATGAAGGTTTTATGATTGTGACTGGATGTATGTGCTTGAGAATGAGCCTAGCTGGAATGGATATTTAAAGTTAATACTAAGAACTGTTTGCTTGACATTATGGTTAGGAAATGGGAATTTTATTTTTTTGCCTTAGTGGAAGATTAGAGAGGTCTACTGAGCAATGCATATTCCTTGATAAAGGTTGTTTGGGGACATATCATTGTGTCAACATGTTTCTCGCTCTCTATGTAAATTGCTATGTTTGTGGGTTGTTCACTCTGTGATTCAGCCTTCAGCTCCACCCCCCCCCCCCCCCGAACTGCCCCTTTCTCTGGGTCTGTCACTTCGGGGGTTACGCACGTGGTCAGGCCCCTTTGAAAATGCCCAGCTATGCGCGTAACCCCCATTTTTACACATGCAGGGGATTTAAAATGTGGCTGTAAGTTACTTAAATGGCCAGCGCTGATTAAATATCAGGCCCTATATTTCTTAAAATCTGACAAAGGCAATTCTAACATCTTTATATGGGAGCAATTCTTGTTTGTTTCACCTCTTCCTTTCCTGCCCTGACAAATTGTGTCATAGCTTTATTAATTATTTGAAGAGCTTTTAAATGAGGACTAAAGGCAATATCTGCATTACCTATAATAATTTGGGCAAAACCACCATTTTAATAAAATTAATTCTATAGTTAGTGACAGTTTTAAAACCTCAAGATGTTGAATCCCCACACTTGTGTTGCTGGTTATCCACAGCACAATTAAAATCATACGCAATTCAGAAAATACAATTTAGGATTATTATGTATTAGAAGAGTATTAATTCCATAGTATTAGTTTGTTTCCACATTAGCCGCTGTGCCAGGGAAGCGCGCGCCGGCAAGTTGCTTCTGCTCCAATGGATCAGTAAGCAATAAAATTTAAAAAAAGTAAAGGTAGGCAAAAGGGTTTAGGGGGTGGGGAGGAGAGTGGAAGGGGAAGGAAGGTTAGATAGGCAGGTGGGGAATTTCCCTCCCAGTCCACTCCTCAACTAGAGCGGACTGGGAGGGAACTGTGGAAGACCAGGATTTGTCGCTGCGTGGAAATTGAGTTAGTCTACTCCTCCTTGCGTGTGCCACCTGCATATACACGCACAGATTATAAAATCTGGTGCGCATGTGGGCGCAGTGCATGGAATTTCTAATATGCACGTGCCGGCGCGCGCATGTTAGAAAATCGGCGCGCATGGACGTGCGTGCGCACATTTGAAAATCTGCCCCTTAGCCGATATGACTTATCTGGCTAAGTTACAAAGGATATTCAGCGGCATGGCTGAATATCTGCGGTCAAGGCACTACTTGGCTGGATAAGTTCAATTTGGCTAAGATCAGCTCTATGGCTGATCTAAGTTATCTGATTAATTTAGCTGGATAAGAATGAATATCGCTATTTATCTGGTAAAGTTAACCCAGATCCTCCCACTGTCCGCCCACAAATTGGCCTGCTAAAAGATAACCAGATGTCTTAATTATCCAGCTATCCAACACTAAACACGCTTTCAATATTGGACCCATAATGTAGCATAGGCCTAACATTCAGATATACTTAATTGGGTAAATTCAAACTTATCTGGCTAAGAGGAGGCATTTGAATATTTGCAAGCATTAAGTGGCATCTACTTAGCTGAATATTTATATGCCAACAAAGTGGGCAGGATGCAGCATTCTGGGATGTAGATAATTATCTGGCTAACTTAGGGGGTCATTTATCAAAATGTGTTAGGGCCCTAACACATGTAATAAATACCGCATCGCGAAATGAGTATACAAATTTGAAAATTTTATTCAAGTGGCAGGAGTAAATGGAAATGAAGGCTGGTTAACATTGCATGCGATAACATAATGCACACGATTGTGGGATTTAATGCTTGAAATAACTACACAGTTTTCCTCAGCGCTATGCCTGTGGTAGCTGGGCATTACGGCCAAAACAGGATTTAGCGCAAATCCATTTTGGGAGAGAGTGAAAGAAAGAGAGGGAGAGAGACTCTGTGGAGGCCTTCTGATTTTTGAACTTTTTATACCATTGTAAGAGGGGGCAGTTTTACATGCACAGATAAACATCAAACAGCACAGTTACCTTCAGTGAAGATATAATGTGATTTGGAGGGATGAAAAGGGAAAGAAGAGTAGGTTGTACCATGTTCTTTCTACCTAGCTTGATGCATAGTGCTCATAGGTATTTATACACAAATTTCAAATTAAAATCCCAGAACGTCCATGGCCCACCCACATCTCTTTTTGAAAGCTTTTCTTTTGTGCGAGCAGCAGGAGATGCGTGCGTATCTGGGCGGCTTTTAAAATCATCTCAGCACTTGCAGGGCTAACATATTCGCATATCCCCTGATTGATGCATGCGTTGGGCTTTTAAAATTCACCTTAAAATTACCATAAGTTGAATGAGCCCCCTAAAATAAATATTTCTCTTATATTAATAATCTCTAATCTACTTAAATATCCCTTGCTGAAAAAATGGCACAGTTTATATTCCTCAATTGCTCTTAAATGAGTCCTTCATTATAATCATTGGTCCGGTCATTTGAATGTCATCACAGTAATTATTTTTTAATTTCCTTATTTGATTTAAAATCCTTCTTTCTCGATCAAAGCTCTCATAAGCTGCTAGTACTATATTGGAGATAAGTGATAGCAGCTTATGGGTGCTTTGATCGACAAAGAAGAATATGTTCAGAAAGGCATATTTAAGTAGTTTATATTATTAATATAAGAGAAATGTATAATTTTGGTTAGATCATTCAGCTAAAGATATTACCATGTACATGCATGTACATAAGGTAAGACAGATGTACATTTAAGTTTATTTGAGGTGTGATAAATAGTGAAGTTTATTTTCTTTCATGCACTATTTAGTACACTCTTAATAAATCCTAAAATTTAATCCCTGCCTTAGGCCAGGTATTAACTTTTTAGCCCACGTGCTTTTTCAAGGGCTCAGATAACAGGATGCATTGTGAATTACAAATGGAGGAGATGTGTCTTCTACAACAAGAAGAGATATAGATGTGGATTAGAGGATAAGGGAGAGATGGAGGAGAGAATAAAAGATCAAGAGAGAAGGAAGAGAGAGAGAGGAGAGACACCAGCACATAATTGATCATTTCCATTTATTTATTTATTTAAACAACATTTATTTAAACAACCAAAATGTATTTTTAAACAAAAGTTAACAACTTACTACTACTATTACTACTGCTTAATATTTCTATAGCACTAATTGATGTACAGAGCATT
This sequence comes from Rhinatrema bivittatum, assembly GCF_901001135.1. NCBI lineage: Eukaryota > Metazoa > Chordata > Amphibia > Gymnophiona > Rhinatrematidae > Rhinatrema > Rhinatrema bivittatum. Next base: position 586,132,337 of record NC_042616.1, on the reverse strand, counting down.
GTACAAACAACACACAAGAGATATTCTCTGCTCATTAGAGTTTACAATCTGCTCAAGACAAACATATAGGACAACAGACAATTGTTAAACTAACGGCTGGATTTTAAAAGGGTTACGTGCATAAGTTATGCGCGTAATCCTTTTAAAACCCCCCTGCGCACGCCGAGCCTATTTTGCATAGGCTCGGCGTGCCCGGGGGCATGGTCGAGGCCTCCGGACCAGCCCCCGGGTCGAGTGTCACGCGCAGAGTTACGCCAGCCTCCGGCCAGCGTAACTTTGCCAACAAAGGTAGGGGGAAAGGTTAGATAGTGCTGGGGGGTGTTAGGTAGGGGAAGGGAGGGGAAGGTGCGGGAGGGTAGAAGGAAAGTTCCCTCCAAGGCCACTCCGATTTCGGAGCGGCCTCTGAGGGAACGGGCAGCGCGCGCAAGGCTTGGCGCGTGCAAGTTGCACAAATGTGCACCCCCTTGCGTGCGCCGACCCCGGATTTTATAATATACACTCAGCTACGCGCGTATCTTATAAAATCCGGCGTACTTTTGTTCACGCCTGGTGTGCGAACAAAAGTACACGCGCGCATAGATTTAGAAAATCTACCCCTAAGTTAATAAGCTGAAGACAAACCAACAGGCTTAAGATTTAAAAGCAGCCTCAAAAAGTTGGGTTTTTAGATGGGATTTAAACAAGGTGAGAAAAGGAGTAGGATGCACCAGCTCTGGAAGCCTTTTCCAAGCATATGGTGCAGCCAGTTCGAAAGCACAGAGTCAGAAATTGGCTGTATAGAAGTGCATAGATAGGCAGGCCTAGTGGAAGCATTAGATGAGGCAGGCCTGAAGCACTGGAAGTGGGTGGGGAAGCAGAGTAGCTAGTAAGGATGGCAGTTTTGAAAGGACGGATGAGATGAGAAGTGGTGCGGGTGAGGCACGGAGCTGGAGGGCATTTTTCATTTGTTATGATTTCAGCTGCTACGCAGCCTTACAGTACCCTATGATGCCTTCCTACCAGCAGAGGCCTCAGTGAGCCCCACTCAGAATTGTCCTCATCATTTCATCCCTGGTCTCATGACTCAGCCTGTCTTGCAGCTTCACCTTCCCCAGAGGACCTCAACGAATATACTTTCCAGGCTGGCCAAGCTTCTCCTCTCTGTTCTCGCCATGCCCTGGTCTCTGTCGTATGTAATCCAGCCCTGCCAAAGCCACCTTGTCTGTTCATAGACTCATCCTTGGCTCTTCATCCTGGTGTCTATCTTTCTCGCCACTTTTCCTCAAACCTTGCCTTGTGATCTTCCACTGTGGACACCCTTCCACTGGCATTGTAGATAGGAGTGACTTGTCTGATGAGCAGAGTGCACGAGGAGGAGTGTAGAGGGAGATTAGAGAGAAGACAACTGTTTTACAAAATAGTAGATGACTATTTACTAAATTGTGTTAAAGCATGCAGTTTTGACACTTTAGTTATCTGGGCATTCACTGACTAAACCAAGGTAAATGAATAGTTTAATGCTGTTCTTACATCTGGGAATACATGGCCATTTCCTATGGTGGTAATGTCTCCATATTACTGCAGATATTACCATCACAGGAACATGAAATTGCAGGCCCCCTTCTGATAATTGTTTAAGGTGTCTGAAATCTTTAATGATTTCATTCAGTAAACCTTCCCCATACCCAAAAGACCAAATTGTGAAAGGCCACCATCTTTGGCCCTGCCCAAAAGTATTACATTGTAAGCCCTGCCCCCTAGTGTCAACCCCATCCTCCTATGTAAACAAAAAGACAACATCCCTGGTGCCCCCCCCCCATCTCTTCTCACCTCCCCCCCACAAATTCCCCCTTTACATTTCAAGACCGTTGGCCAAAAAGGGGCAGAGCTTTCCCAGATTTTCTTGCCATGTCAGCACCATCATACAAAATAGTGCCGCTGACCTGAGGCTTCCTTTTGTCCTGCACATAAGGTTGGAAGCAATGGGAAAAAAAGCTCGCTAAAAAACACACACATAAACATCAGAAAATGAACTCGTATGTTTCATGATGAACTGCAGCAATAAAAGAAAAGTATCAAACAACAACAATAAACTATTTCTAGGTATCCATCCATTCATGCACGGGTGGATTTTAAAAGCCTTGCTCACGTAAATCCGCCCGGATTTACGCGAGCAGGGCCTTGCGCGCTGGCGCGCCTATTTTCCATAGGCCGCCGGTGCGCGCAGAGCCCCGGGACGCACATAGGTCCCGGGGTTTTGGAAGGGGGCGGGTCGGGGGGGCGGGACCCGATGACACTGCGTTTCGGGGGCGGGGCGCGGTGTTTCGGGGGCGGGACCGGGGGCGTGGCACCGGCCCAGGGGCGTGACCCAGGCCTCCGGACCAGCCCCCGGGTCAGAGGACAGCGGGCCAGCAGTCCGCTGGCGTGCGTAGATTTACGTCTGCTTCTCACAGGCGTAAATCTACGGACAAAGGTAAGGGGGGGGTTTAGATAGGGCTGGGGGGGTGGGTTAGGTAGAGGAAGGGAGGGGAAGGTGAGGGGAGGGTGAAAGAGAGTTCCCTCCGAGGCCGCTCCGATTTCGGAGCGGCCTCGGAGGGAATGGAGGCAGGCTGCGCGGCTCGGCGCGCGCCGGCTGCCCAAAATCGGCAGCCTTGCACGCGCCGATCCAGGATTTTAGAGGATACGCGCGGCTATGCGCGTATCTTATAAAATCCAGCATCCTTTTGTTTGCGCCTGCTGCACAAACAAAAGTACGCGATCGCGCTGTTTTTAAAAATCTACCCCTCTACTTTCTCCTTAATTGTTTAAGCTATCCTGCCTAGAAATGTGAAACAGTGACTGCTCAGTTTGCAAAGGACATTTTTCTCTTACTCAGAAGAATCAGCCCTCTGCCTCTCCAGTATTAAATGTGCTGACAGCTCATGACATCATTTTACATAGCAACCCAGTGCAAGAAAGGTAGGGACAGGGGCAGCCTTAACTGTCCATACGTTGGTATCTTGAATAGGGTTACTGCCAGAAGAAAAGAAAATCATATGAGAACTTAGCAAAGCAGCAAAATCAGATACACACAAACTCCACTTTAAATGCTTTGTAGCTATGCAAGGAAAATACTCACACAACAGTACTTCAGATTTCTACCAGTCCTTGCCTCCTCCAATTCAATTTCAACGGTGTCACTCGAGGCAAGTGTGAAATTATTCAACACTTTAATCAGCAGTGGGAATTCTTTTCCAAGAAACATATGCCAATACTATATCATACGCTGAGCCTAGCATACAGGTTAACGAGTGCTTGGACGCATGTTTTGGACGTGCGTCCATAACCCCGATGCAATAAGGGGATCAGTGTGGCCAAAACACGCATCCAAATTTGCTCATAGCTAATAGTGCTCATCATGTGTAAATTCCATGTAGATGAGGCTATTAGTTATTACCCGGCAATGCAAAAAACCCCTGTGCGCCCGAAGCGCAATTTTTAACCTGACAAATTTTATGCCTGCCCAGAGCAATACTTAGTATTGTTGCTATATTAAATGGATGTACATTGTGCACTCCAAAATTGCAATACTAAGTTCTTAGTATTGCAATACTAAATAGGAAGAACCACAGAAAGCAACACCATGCAAAAAATAAACAATTTCGGAGCGTACAATAAACAACCACAATATACATGCTCAGGGCCATGTATATTGTGCATGCATATTATGCCAGTAAATTAGCTGCTGTAGGATAAAATGGATGCTCATAAATTGAGCATCCATTTTGGTAACCTGCACATATACAGGGCACTTAATATTAATTTATTCAATGCTTTACTTACTGCCAATTGGTCCATTCACTGTCACATGTCAGTGAAAGGACCAATTCCCTTTCAGAAGGCTGTCCTGAAAGGGGATTGGTCCTTTCACTGACACTTGTCAGTGAAAAGGACCAATTGGGAACAGCCCTGCTGGGGGATGGGGAGGAGGCTCTGGCCAGGCTGTTGTGGACTCACAGCCACCTCTCCTGGATGCCTGATGCAGAGCACTGTGGACGCACAAATTATCCATTGTGTATCTCTTTTAGTGTAGCAGCTCATTTACATATTGCATTGTGTGCCCAGGAGAGGTGTATGTGTGCACATTCCAAAAACGTGCATCCACTTTGGATGCACATTTTTTATGCGCATGTTATTGCATTGGACTGTTTCTGAATTAGTGATAAGAACTTGCATATTTCAGGTTTCACTCCAGTTGGTGCTCTTTACCATCCAACATTTGGAATGCCACTTTGGCCAAAATTTGTGTCACATTGAAAATAGTGGCCACTTCGCTGTGTTGCAATCAACTTCTGGACCGCTGTGCTCGGTGACTCCATCATTATAGTTAACATCTACAAGATGACAAATGTCCCTTTCACCAGCATCCTAAGCTGTAAACAAAATTAAATAAATTATATGTAACTCTATCCCCAGGTGCAGACTATACTCTAATGGGGCCACAAAATAATTTGTAAGTTCTTTGAGACAAGAACTCAGGCTAGCTCTCCAACCTCCCTTTCTTCCCAGGTTATAGGCTCTTTCAACTGGGGGATGAAAGGAGTCCTCTCGGTTCCCAGTGCAGGGTGACTAACTTTCCCTCTGGAATTCCCTAGCTTAGGGAAATTCTGAAACTCCGCATGCTGTGTGCCAAAGATTCAAAGGAGCCACTGTGTTAGTGTCTAAATAAATCTTTACTGTTGCAAATAGCTGAAAAATGGCACAATACTGGTCCACAGCATCATAAATATGTTCATTACAGGTTTTTCCTCAATCCGTGCAGGACTATCTGGTGCCAGAGCCAGGGAAATGTCTGCCCTTCAGGGCTTAGAAAAACAGAGTCCCCAGGTGGGCAGGATGATCTTCAGATGGGCAGAACACCCCTTTCCAGATGGCCAGAATACTAAGCTGCTGCACAGTGTTAAACTTCTCTACTACTCTTGCTAGTAGAGTGATTCTAAATATCCAGAACATATTGGTATCCCAAGAATTGGCCGGGTTATACCCCCTTCCCAGTTATTTATAAAATCTGACCAAGTAGCAGGGACTTGGACAGATTTTCACAAGTGTGCAAAATTAAACAACCTTTAATGCATTGCAATCACCTTAATACAAATACACACACATTTTGTTTTTCAAAAACCCCTTGTATTCCCCAAACAGGAGACATGAACCAGATCAGGAGAGCAAAGAAGTAGTTTCCTGTTTAGCTTCACATATTCCTTTATGTGAATTGGCACATAAGGGTAGTATAGGCAGAAATCAAATAGTACCTTCTGGCAGGCTGGTCTTTCCACTTGGGAGGCTCTGAGCAGCTTCCTAGCATCAGGGCAGGCACTAGGGATTACCCATGATTGGTCTTCGTCATCCGCCTTCTTAGCCTGGTCGAACAGTTTGTTAAGCGTTCACAAGCTATGGTATGAGAAAGCCACAGATGCTTCACTGGGTGCTGGTGACCTGATTTTCACAAGTGATTCAGGCCATCCAGATCCCAGGTTACTGCATCCAGCCAGCGAGGTCTCCACTGAAGAAACCCCGAACTGGAGATCACTTGGTACCCCTACTTTGCTTGGATGCAGTATTCTGTGTAAGTTTTTGGCTCTTTGGCGTACAGATTGACATCAGATGGCAGAATGTGAAATCTTTTTCGGGCCATTCTTACGCTCGTGGCCATGTTCCACTTGGCCAACTCCTTGGCCCCTCCGATCTTTCCTGTTGGTGTTCCTCCTGATGAGAGGAAGCAGGTTGATCCTGTATCCGATGAATGGCCTCTTCCTCTCATGGTTTTTCTCGGCTGCATTGCTGGAATGCTTTGCCCATCCCTCGGGGCCTTGCTTAGGTAAGCAGTCTCCTGAGGGGAGCCTCCCTCTTTCAGAAGTCTGATCTACCTTAGACTCGATCAGTGAAGGAGCCTCAGCCAGCAGCCTCCCCAACAGTGCATAGGCACTTTCTCCTAGCTTGCCCCTTCCTTCCTGTAGCTTGCCTTCACTTCTCCACAACTCTCTCACAACTCTAGTGCTTTAATTGACTGCAGGCTACACAGTCTGCTGCTTTTATGGTTCCCTAGACTCTGCTCTACTGACCGACTCCAGGGGAGGGGGGGGCGGGGACCAGAAGTGACCCATACTGTTCCCTGGGTTTATAAAAAGGGAAAATTAAGCTCTGGCTGAGACTAGAGAGAACCACTAACTCAAAGTATCACAGCTCCAGATGGAATCCTGTTATTCCTTGTGGAGCCAGGGCTGGTACAAGGGTATTAGTAATCATAGGTGAACTTTCAGCCTTGCACACATTCCTGAACCCACCCTTCCTACAAATAATTTAAAAATATGCATTTATTGTAACAGATTTTATATGTTCACTTACATCATATATATTATTTACATGCAGTGCTATGGTACCAAACAGAAAAAGACACATGCAGTCATATAGTATTAGGACTATTGTAAAGCATGTCGGCCTTCAGAAAGTTTTAAGTATACCGAATTTCAATATAGTAAATCTCCCATACAAGAACAGCAATAAATAGCAGCACTCAAACAGTAACAATCCTACTTATTGTTGCGCGTCCCGGCCGCGTGGGTGCCGCAACCAGGCCTGCTCACCTCGCGCTGCCCTCAACTAGCTCCGGTCTCGCCACTGCTGCCAGCTGCTGCTGTCCCCGTCATTCACCATGGCCCTCTCTGGCTTCCTCCACGCCGCAGGCCTCGCAGCGGAGTTCCCGTTCAGGCTCCGCGTCTTCGGCCGCCTCGGCCATGGCCCTAGATGCGCGCGCGGCCGACGTGCTTCCATTTAAAAGGCGAAGCACGGGAACACCAATGGGGGCGCAGCTTGATGACATCACTTGAAAGCCCTATATATAGCGAGGCCCTGTCCCCAGGCCCTCACCTTGGCAATCGGGTTGATACCGTGGTGTAGTAAGCTTGCCTAATCCTGTTCCAAGTGTCTCCTTGTTCCAGTGTTTCCTTGTTCCAGCATCTCCATGTGTTCCTGTATCCTTACTCAGGTAGTACTTCCTCAGACTGATCTCTGGTGCTGACCTCTGCCTGCCTGACCATTCTCTTTGTCTGCTGCCTGGAACCTACCCTCACTTGCCTTGACTACGCTTAGACTGACCTTTGTATTTGACCCCTGCTTTGGCTGACCACTTCTGGACTGATACTCTGACTCTAACCCTTGCACTTCACTCGGACACTCTCTTCTGGCCTACTGTGGCTACCAGACTAACCTGCTTGGAATCCACCCGCGGCCTTCACCTGACTAGATCTGCAGGCACTGCCAGTCTCACCCGGAAAACCTTCCTGAACTGTTACCTCCCTTAGGTCTCCGGAGCTTCCAGTTTGGGTCCAATCCATCTTCTCTGTATCAGCTGCACACCCTTGTTCATGGTAGGCACACCCTTCCACTACCTATCCGGGAGACCATCTGAGGCCCACCTAAATCCAGGCGGTACGGGTACCCAAGGGCTCAACCTGCGGAAACCCTGGACTGTTATTGGTGAAGCTCCAGCTAGCCTCTGTCTTTATTTATTTATTTATTTATTTGAGTTTTTCTATACCGGCATTCACGGAGATTCGTATCATGTCGGTTTACATAAAACAGGGGTGATCAATACATTATAAACGTGTATAAATATAACATGAGTATACATTTTATATATTTACAAATTATAACAAGTTATAACAGTGCGCAGAAAAAATCAGTTACAATAAAACAAGGATGGTTCTAACTGGGAAAAGAAGAAGAATAAGACGATAGAAATTTAACAAGAATAAGAACGTGTAGTGTTTGGTATGTCTCCTCATGTGCTCCACCTCCTGGTGGCAGGTGCTCTCTGGATCCGACCAGAGGGCCATACCAATCCTGCACTAGGCCAAGGGTCCACCTCCAGCGCAACACTTATGAAAAAGAAACACTGCAAATATTACACTAGGCCCTAAAATAGCAATACATGGGATATTAGGAAAACAGAACAAGCCAAGCTGTTACAGATCCCTACACAGAAACTACATGCTAGCAGAATACCTCACTTGAGCTACACATGCAGAACACTGACACTCACCAAATACAGAATAAAAAGACAATAAATTATAACTAGAAACATGCAGACAAAAACTGAATTTGAAACCATAAGAAGACAGACTCTATGTAGTGCAACAATGGAAAAACAGAAACATCACTATTCCTCATTAAACGTCAAATAATAAAAGCAAGATTTATAAACCATCAATCATAATAGTGAAACCATACAAATAAAAAGAATAAATATGTCAAAGCAGTTGATGAACAGAACATCCAATGATTATGTAACATTATTTTTTAATATAACATTGTTTTTGTTTTTAATTTTCCATACATCAATAAAATATTTCAAAACAGCAGAAACATCAAATAAAACCAAATAATTAAAACTAAGGCTAAAAAAAATCCCCTGCTCTCCATATCTGGAAACTTTAGACTCCAGTCACTCAGAGATTGTCATGGATTAGTCAGGGATAGGTGGTATGCACAAACTTTCTAACACATTCTAACATACATGTGCATTCTTACACAAACTCCCTTATATTCTCTCACACATGCATGCTGACTGGCTCACATACATGTACACTGACTCGCTTTTGCTCATACACATGTTCACTGGTTTAATAGTCCTCTTTCTCACACATATGCTCACTGGCAACTCATTCTCCCTCATGCACATGCTCACTGGCTTACTCACTCTCGCTCACACATATGCTCTGGAAAGCACAGCAAACCTGACTGTATTTTGTAGTGCAACAATGGAAAAACAGAAGCATCATCATTCCTCATAAACCATTAAGCAATCAAGTCAGAGATATAAAACATCATTCATAATATTAAATCCGTACTAATAAAAATAAGAACATAAGAAAATGCCATACTGGGTCAGACCAAGGGTCTATCAAGCCCAGCATCCTGTTTCCAACAGTGGCCAATCCAGGCCATAAGAACCTGGCAAGTACCCAAAAACTAAGTCTATTCCATGTTACCATTGCTAATGGCAGTGGCTATTCTCTAAGTGAACTTATAATAATAAATATGTGAAGCAGGCAACAGCCAATGAACATCCAAAAATTAGAAGGACTCAAATTTTTTCTAATATCTAATACTGTAATTCCCTTATGATTGGCCTTCCATATATCAACATCAAGCCTTTACAGATTCTTCAAAACGCTGCAGCAAGAATTTTAACTGGAAAAAAAAAGAATGATCACATTACCCCTATATTATCTTCACTACACTGGCTCCCTATTAAATCACAAATTGATTATAAGATTTTAATAATTATACACAAATTAATTCATTCCGATCACCACAAACAAACAAGCTTAAAAATCACGTTACAGAACAACAACAGGAATCTTTGATCAAATAATACCTCTCGTCTAATAATTCCACCCATCAAAGATGCTCATCTTTCAACAACAAGAAATAGAGCTTTCTCCATAGCCTGTCCTAAAAAATGGAACTCCTTACCACCTTATTTAAGAACTCAAACAAATATCAAAACTTTCAAAAAAGATCTAAAGACTTTTCTTTTTCATAAAGTCTACGTTAATGATTATTTATTTCAACAATCTAATTTTAACCAAGACTACCAACCATACTCATGCAAAAGAGATAATGAAATATCGTCTGGCAGTGACCATCATAATAGCAATATGAACTTATAATTAACAACACTAGAAGACCATCCCGAATATGTTTAAATACCAATACTGTTACCACTATCCTTTTCCCTTCTTTTCCTTATGCTCCGTTTTTCACCACCAACCTCTCCCCGATCCCTTCTTCTTTTCCACTATTAATTTATGCATCAATGTTTTTAATGGTTTATTCTCTGTTTGATTTTTGTAAACCATTATGATGGCTGAACCAAATGACGGTATATAAAACTGAACAAATAAATAAATAATATTTCCCAACAGCAAATATTTCAAAGAATAGACACATGAAATAACATCCCAAAATTTAAAATAGGATTAAAAATCTCTAGCTCTCCATACCTGAGATCTTTTCATTTCCAGTCACCCACAGATTGTTGTATATTGGGGGGGAGAGCCTGTGTGTGTGACATGCTGTCACACACACAGGCTCTCTCACTCTCACAGACACCTCTATGGGGTAACAGAATGGGTGGACCCTGCTATAACTAGGGGAGAAGGATGAGATTCAGGAGGAGTCGAGAGGAGAGTTTGAGGAGAGAAAAGGCCTTTTGGAGTGGGTCCCTATCCTTTGGGTGAAACCTACCACTTCACCAATGACATCCTTGAGTAAAGACCTGCCCTTGCGTTTTCTGCCAGGTTAAGTGCTAACATGGAGAGATCAAGAGAAATTAATAAGGATTTGGACTGTGTTAACCAATAGTTGCCTGAGTTAGTCTGGAGCTCTGAAGAAAGATTGCCCCCTTGTACCCAGAGACCAGGTAACTGAGCCCTGTTAGTAATCTTCCAAAATCAGTGAAGGGCTGCAGGGACAGTGGGCTCAGGATATTTGAACAGTCAATAAGATATCCTATCTACGGTGAGGGAAGTTTGTTTACCCCTTCTCTTATGCGGAGTGATTTAATGCCTTCCCTTCTGGGAGGCTCAGAAGAAGAAATCGCACAAATAAAAGATGGAGGAGCATCAGGTGCAGGTTACGTCACTAAATAAGTAAAGTAAATTTTGAACACCCAGTCCTGTTTCCTGCACTTATTGTCCTGATCGGCCTCAGAATTACACTAACCAGCTGCCACCAGAAATGAAGTCACCTCACCGTCTGGGCCACAATCATCTGTTTTCCCCCATAGAAAAAACTCACCCCTGGGGTAATACAAGTGGAGGGGACCTGTGGCAAAGGAAAACTAGCTCTGAACAAATCTAAATTTTTTGTGCCCTTAGAGGAAATGTCCCCAGAAGAAAAGGGTTACAGAGCTGCGGCAGGATGCTTTCTGCCACAATCCGCAGGTCTGCCGCATGTGGTCTGCCACAGCCCCACATATCTCTTTTCGGGCCGCAGCAGCCCCTCTTCTTTTCTTTGGATGGGAAGTAACTAGCCCACTGGGGGAAGCCCAATCTCCCGATAGGCCAATCCGCCCCTGGTTCCATTCCTGTTCTATGTCTTCCTTGGCAAGTCTCTCTCCCATTAACAGGGCTAGTGTACTGTCTCTTTAACAAGGCCTGTTCTCTGTCTGCTTCAGGTACTGGAGTCCTTTTTCTGACACTTTGCCCAATAATTTCTTAGAATACAGATCCTTGCTATATCTTAGGACCGCTTTTTTGGCTAAGTCTTCCCTAGATATGCTACTTTGCCCTTTCCCAGAGCTGCTGTTCTCGGTGATCCACAAACCCGGCCTGTCTGTTTCCCCAGCAGCGCCCCTACCAGATGACATGGGGAGAAACCTACAACCAATAGCTGGAGATGTGCTGCAGCAGAAGACCCCTCCAGGTCCCGTATAATAGGACCTAATGGGGGTTGCGGGTTCTTTAGATACTGGGGTAAATGACCCGGGCACTCCAGATTCAATGCAGTTAGTAACTTAGTACCCCTGTGCCTGAGCAGTTGACCTAGGATACACTACGCATGCTGAAACTTTCAACTTTACTCTTTGTCAAAGGAAAAGAGACATAAATGCAATGGGATTCAAAACAACAGCAGAATAATGCCCCACAGTACAGACAGGAACAGCAATTTTATGAATTTATTTATTTGGCAAAAGCAGGATGTCACTTTTGATAACAATGGCAACCCCAGAAACTGTAAAAGGCATTCAAGCAGCCCCAAACCTCCAGTGTAATATGCTAGAAATAAAAATGGTTTCCCCAATCCTGGTAATGCGTGCACAAGGAAAAAAAAAAAAAAGCATGGCAGGGCCCTGGAGTTCCTGAATAAATCAAGTGTCTGCACAAGGCTGCTGTGGCTGGTTGATATGGACCCTCCCATGAAAATGGGTTTAGTTCAAAATGCATGCTTGTTTGAGCAGGCAGCCACTGTATTTACAGCACAGAGAGTTTTTCTGGATTGAAATTTCCCTATAGATTGTCCCTCCTGTAGTATTTGTAAGAGTAGGACAAAACTCCTAGCACAATACACTCTGGGGCGGATTTTCAGAGCCCTGCTCGCGTAAATCCGCCCAAAACCGGGCGGATTTACGCGAGCAGGGCCCTGCGCGCCGGGAAGCCTATTTTACATAGGCCTCCCGGCGCGCGCAGAGCCCCGGGACTCGCGTAAGTCCCGGGGTTCTCCGAGGGGGGCGTGTCGGGGGCGGGCCCGGTCGTCGCGGCGTTTCGGGGGCGTGTCGGCAGCGTTTTGGGGGCGGGTATGGAGGCGTGGCTACGGCCCGGGGCGGTCCGGGAGCGTGGCCGCGCCCTCCGTACCCGCCCCCAGGTCGCGGCCCGGCACGCAGGAGGCCCGCTGGCGCGGGGGATTTACGCCTCCCTCTGGGAGGCGTAAATCCCCCGACAAAGGTAAGGGGGGGGTTTAGACAGGGCCGGGCGGGTGGGTTAGGTAGGGGAAGGGAGGGGAAGGTGAGGGGAGGGCAAAGGAAAGTTCCCTCCAAGGCCGCTCCGATTTCGGAGCGGCCTTGGAAGGAATGGGGGTAGGCTGCGCGGCTCGGCGCGGCTCGGCTATACAAAATCCATAGCCTTGCGCGCGCCGATCCAGGTTTTTAGCAGATACGCGCGGCTCCGCGCGTATCTACTAAAATCCAGCGTACTTTTGTTTGCGCCTGGAGCGCAAACAAAAGTAGGCTATTCGCGCGCCTTTTAAAATCCGCCCCTCTGTGTAACATCCCCCAAAGGAATACACCTTTAGGGAACAAACTCTGGTTCTCATTAGAGTTAAAATTTAGATTGTTTTGTTGGTTGTTTACTTATCTCTGTTGGCTCCTTCAGCAAAGGAATAACACCCCCCTCTACAGAAAATGCAGCCAGTGTTTCCTGATGTAGGGAAGGACAGCAAGGGAATTTATTCCCAGCAAAACCCTGTCCCCTGTTGAGATCTTCTTTCCCTTTCACTGGTGCTCAGCAATGCTCCTCTTGGTTTTTGTTTGCATGGGATTCATACAATAGCCAGATCCTGGTCTCCTTTCACTGCCAGCTCCCTGTTCCTTCTGTTCTTTCCTTTCAGCAAAAGCCCTTGTCTCTCCTTTTCCTCTCTCCCCATTGGTCAGAACCCTCCTTGCTTCCCGGGTAGTTCTGAGGCTCCCATTCGTCCAATACACTTCCTGCAACATCAAAGCTAGGCTGTCCTCAGGAGGGGGAGAGGGAAGCTTTGAAAAGCAGTGAACATTTATTTTGCATTCACTGTCAGTTCTCTGCAGGTTTTCCTGCTATAAATCCTTTTTATCTCAGTAAAGGGCTGTCATAGTTGGATATTTTCCCTGCGTGGAACTTAAAAGCAGCTTGTCAATATTAAGTCACTTAAAATCCTTATGCTGCTCAATCCAGAGTCATATGCACGCTCATGGGGACAGATACCCTTGTCACATTGTTGCTTCCTGGCATTGCAAGACAATATATTGACAACAGGGTAAATTCTGTTACCATGGTTATCCAGTCTGCTTTTGTGGCTAAAAGTTGCTCCATTCTAAAGACTCGAACATTGTCTTGGAAACAAACCAGCACCCTCCCCTAAGACATAACACCTTTTAAGCAACCTGAGCATGACATGTTTTTTGGGGTTCTGGAACCCAGAAGGCTACAACTCTCAGAAACTATATCAATGCTGGCGGGTTAGTTTTGCTCATCCAGCAAGGCCTCAGGGGCATACACAGCTGGATGTTTGGACAAGAGCTTCATTAGATTTTTGAGCACTTGCTTCACTAGTTTTGGTAGCTGTTTAAATTAATAGAAAGTTTGATGGTAAGATATGGAAGGTAGAAAAGCCCAGGTAGAGAAACTGAAGAGGAAGAAAACAGAAACTGACTTGAGTGAGGAGCAATATCTTACAAGTGATCAGAACATAAGAACATAAGAAATTGCCATGCTGGGTCAGACCAAGGGTCCATCAAGCCCAGTATCCTGTTTCCAACAGAGGCCAAACCAGGCCACAAGAACCTGGCAATTACCCAAACACTAAGAAGATCCCAGACTTCTACCAGATTTCTACCATTGTAAATTTGGATATATCCATAGGCCAATTTTAAAATGAGTGCACATGAGCCCATACATGTGCATATTGGCGTGTGAGCCGAGATATGCTGGAATTTTAATCATATGCACACTTGTATGCATATGATTTAAAATATACCTACATGATATAAGTATGCTCCTAATTTTAAGAGGTCAGTCAAGTAAACCTACTTCCTGTATCTGCCACAGGACTTTACTGTTTTAACGTGCATATTTAAGGGATTTTAAAACATACTTGTGCAAGGCACATTCCCAGCTTTTCAAATTAGTCCACTGATTTGCCTGCCCATCAATAACAAGCTCTCCTGGACCCCTCTCGTTTTTCATCTTGCATGCCCCCCAATTGATCTGGATCACTCACCCTGTCCTTTAAACCCTAAAGCTAGACATCTGCAAACTTGCTCCTCGTCAGGAGCAGCAGTACAGTTCTGCAGCTAACAAGTCCATGAGCTCTGCAGACTCCCTTTTAAAATATGTCCCCACCCTGGCACATCCATGCCCCATCCCTTTTTTGCCCCATTATGTTTGGCACGCTCATGGGTACATACACGATTATATTTCGTTTTTTAAAATCCATGCTGCTCACTTGTTGCTCATATATGCATGTGTGTGGGCATTTTTGAGCGAGCAATGCTTTTAAAATTGACCTGTAGATCCTTAGTATAGATCAGAAGAAATGGTTAGGATAGGCTAATTGGTCTTTATCTGCCATCATCTACGTTGTTACTATGTTCTGAATTCACATCAAATCAAGTTCTCTCTTTAAAAAAATGTAAAAGATCACTTCAGACCCTCTGCAGAACACTTTTGCAGAATGCTGAACTTCAAGTAAAGAACAATCTGCAATTTTTCAATTGATAAGGAATACAGAAGGCAAAAGATCAAATTGGCTCTCATGAGCCATCAGTTTCCTGAATAGCAGGTTAATTTAAGGTAAAGTAATAGTTATAGAAAATAAGGAAACTTGGTTACAGTTTGGCATTGAAGTAATAGTAATGATAGCGATATTGTATCCACTAAAGCATTAGTATGGGTCAAGAAAAAAGGAAAGCTTAATATTTGTTTTCTTTTGTCAGACAAACAATAAAGGTTTAATACACATGTTATAGGTATTAGGTATTTTTATTGTGTGAGAATTGTGAAAGATTTCTTAGGGTATGGGTCTAGTGAGCTGTTATTTTTGTTTGATAGAGTTAGCTATAATAACTAAAATACAAACAATAAGGAAATAATGAAGTTATAGTGAAAGAATTCCTACAGGAAAATCATACAGAAAGAAGAGAGCACCCTTGATCCTTCAAGTCAAGAGGGCTAATGAAAGACTGCAAGGGAGGGCCAACAAGCTCAAGACTATGCAGAACAGAATCATCAGTGGAATAACACATAACGAGAGCGCACAAACCTGAGTGATCCTTCATTAAATAATTAATTCTAATCAGAATTATTTCTGTATTTTAGTTTTTCTTAGAAATTACTAAGTTACAAAGAGAATATAAGGGTTTTTTTTTTTTAGTTATATTAATGTACTAAGAAATCTGTCATATAGTGAATTGTGAAGAAATGAAAGTAATAACGTTTTTGATTCTTCTCAGAGGAACGAGTTGATAAAGAGTTGCAGAACAATAAAAGTCTTTTAAAACTCATGTTTAATTGGTTTTGTAAAGCCTTGTAGAGTTACATATTCATCTTATTTTTAAAACAACATTTGTAATAATTATAAGTAAAGTATTAATTATCAAACATTGCAGCAATTTAAGAAAATATAATAATAAAAAAAATGATTCCATCCTTTGTCCCTTACTATTGTCATTTACACCAGCTGAAGGTAGGATTGTAGTAAGAAGTAGGCTTACTTCAGAATCTTAGTGAAAAGTACTAGACATTTCTTGATAATTACATCCATTAACTTTTCTTTTTGGACATCAGTGAAGGAGAAACCAAATTAAGAAAGGTGTTTTAAATTATAACAAATAGCAAAATCACAGGACCAGATCAGGACTTCCCTCATTATATTATTCTAAGCTTAAAGAAGCCTTTAGTAGACTCAGACCTCTGCATTAATTTCTGCAGGTGTTCAAGGAAATCAATTTTCTCAAGGTAATAGGAATGAGCATGGAAATAAAATTTGGTTTGGCTAGTAGGGATGTGAATCGTTTTTTGACGATTTAAAATATCGTCCGATATATTTTAAATCGTCAAAAATCGTTAGGGCCACGATACAATACCAATTCCCCCGATTTATTGTCAAAAAATCGTAAATCGGGGGAAGGGGGAGGGCAGGAAAACCGGCACACTAAAACACCCTAAAACCCACCCCCAACTCTTTAAATTAAATCCCCCACCCTCCCGAACCCCCCCCCCCCAAATGCCTTAAATTACCTGGGGGTCCAGCGGCACACTAAAACACGGCACACTAAAACTCCCTAAAACTCACCCCGACCCTTTAAATTAAATCCCCCACCCTCCCGAACCCCCCCCCCCAAATGCCTTAAATTACCTGGGGGTCCGTAGCGGCGGTCCATAGCTTAAATTACCTCCGTAGCCTTAAATTACCTCTGTAGCGGTGGTCCGTAGCTAAATCGGGGGAAGGGGGAGAGCAGGAAAACCGGCACACCAAATCGTGTAGTCTTCAGCCGGCGCCATTTTGCAAAATGGCCGCCGCAAAATGGCGGCGACCATAGACCAAAACGATTTGACGCAGGAGGTCGTTCCGGACCCCCGCTGGACTTTTGGCAAGTCTTGTGGGGGTCAGGAGGCCCCCCCAAGCTGGCCAAAAGTTCCTGGGGGTCCAGCGGGGGTCCGGGAGCGATTTCCTGCCGCGAATCGTTTTCCGTATGGAAAATGGCACCGGCAGGAGATCGACTGCAGGAGGTCGTTCAGCGGGGGTCCGGAACCCTCGCTGAACGACCTCCTGCAGTCGATCTCCTGCCGGCGCCATTTTCCGTACGGAAAACGATTTGCGGCAGGAAATCGCTCCCGGACCCCCGCTGGACCCCCAGGAACTTTTGGCCAGCTTGGGGGGGCCTCCTGACCCCCACAAGACTTGCCAAAAGTCCAGCGGGGGTCCGGAATGACCTCCTGCGTCGAATCGTTTTGGTCAATGGCCGCCGCCATTTTGCGGCGGCCATTTTGCAAAATGGCGCCGGCTGAAGACTACACGATTTGGTGTGCTGGATTTCCTGCTCTCCCCCTTCCCCCGATTTAGCTACGGACCGCCGCTACGGAGGTAATTTAAGCTACGGACCGCCGCTACGGACCCCCAGGTAATTTAAGGCATTTGGGGGGGGGGTTCGGGAGGGTGGGGGATTTAATTTAAAGGGTCGGGGTGGGTTTTAGGGGGTTTTAGTGTGCCGTGTTTTAGTGTGCCGCTGGACCCCCAGGTAATTTAAGGCATTTGGGGGGGGGGGGTTCGGGAGGGTGGGGGATTTAATTTAAAGGGTCGGGGATGGGTTTTAGGGGGTTTTAGTGTGCCAGCTCACGATTTTAACGATTTTCACGATACTTTACACACCCAAACGGCAACAATACGATTCCCTCCCCCTCCCAGCCGAAATCGATCGTTAAGACGATCGAAGACACGATTCACATCTCTATTGGCTAGTTCATTTGGTTCAGTGATTCATTTTGTTCTGTTTTGAGTCAAATAATATATTTGTTTGTTTGTGTCATTTGAGTATTTGTTTCCCATTAAAATCAGTTGGGGAAGCAATGGATAATATTTTGGGCTTATAAATTATGCTTTTTTTAAATCCCAAATTAGTGAAATTTGCAAGCAGATATCAGCAGCAGAGGGACGTTTGTGCTACTGCTTGTTCTGTTTTGTCTTTTGGTGGCTTTGAGCTGTTCATGCCCCTGCTGTTGGTGCCATTTACCATTCTTTAGAATTCTTGGGGTATTCAGCTGCTTTTCATGGCATCATTTGCCCTTCTTTAGGTATCTTGAGGTCTTCATGTCACTTTTTTTTTTTGTGCCCTTGTCCCAGATTTGATGCCTTGGGGTATTCATGTCATCGTTGTTGGTTCTCTTTCCACCTCTCACAGAACCTTGGGGTGTTCATGCCATTGTTGTTGGTGCCCTTTAACCCCCTTTTGGTGCCACTCTTTGTACTACTCCACCTCTTTCATGGTGTCTTGGGCTATTCTTGTTTCTCTCTGTGCCTCTTTGCTTGACTCTGGAGTGAAGCAAAGTGGCACAGAGAGAAACAGTCCTTCATTACCCCTCTTGACTTGAAGGATCAAGGGTGTTCTCTTCATTCTGTATGATTTTCCTCTAGGAATTCTTTCACTATAACTTCATTATTTCCTTATTGTTTGTATTTTAGTTATTATAGCTAACTCTGGAGTGAAGCAAAGTGGCACAGAGAGAAACAAGAATAGCCCAAGACACCATGAAAGAGGTGGAGTAGAACAAAGAGTGGAACCAAAAGGGGGTTAAAGGGCACCAACAACAATGACATGAATACCCCAAGGCAACAAATCAGGGACAAAGGGCACAAAAAAGTGGCATGAAGACCTCAAGATACCTAAAGAAGGGCAAATGATGCCATGAAAAGCGGCTGAATACCCCAAGAATTCTAAAGAATGGTAAATGGCACAAACAGCAGGGGCATGAACAGCTCAAAGCCACCAAAAGAGGATCAAAACAGAACAATCAGTAGCACAAACATCCCAAGTCATGCCAAGATACTGAGGGGGCAAAGTAGCCCATATAGGGGCATGATCACCCCAAGACACTGTGAGGGGGACAAAGTAGCACCAGCAGTGAGTAATTTCCTCACAAGGGGAATTGTGTGAGGTGCAAAACAACATGAACAGCGAGTAGAAACCAGATGAAACTCTGGAAGAGTTCTGTAGCAATCCTGTAGTAGATTCCTTACAACACCAAGAGGGGAAGGGGCAAGGGGATCTGATTGATTTGCCCTCTACTGTTCTTTTCTCATGCTTGTAGTATGTGTGTGTGTGTGTGGTGGTGTCAGTCCCACAAATTTAACCAACTTATTCAGTTTAGGGATTTGATCTGAATCAGAGCAATCCTCCACATTGTTATTAAGATCCATTGCTTCTATGAGTGACTTGCTTGGCTGGAAGAAGGGAAAAGAGAGTGCTGGCTAGAATTGGGCTGGTGAAGAGTTCTGGGGTCAGGCTGGAGGGAGCAAAGAATGCTGGGGTGGGGAGTCAAGATATTGCTGGGGTTAGATTGCAGGGGAGACTGCTGGGGTTGGGCTGGGGTCAAAAGTGGATAAAGAGTGATGCGGGCAATTCCACTTGTTTGTCCCCTGCAAAATCTTGATATTTGACATTATCAGATTGAAAGAGAGTTTTGCTCAAGTTTTATTCTCTTGCTCTGGATTCATTCAGGACATTCAATGGAGAACTTTTCATCTTGCTTGCTCAGCAGATAAATGACCATAAGAATATAAAATATGTGATGCTGGGTAAGACCAAAGTCCATTGAGCCCAGCATTCTGTCTTTGACAGTGTCCAGTCTGGCTCACAAATACCCAGAAGATCCCAAAAATGGATTTATTTCTTGCTGGAATTGGTCTGGGGAGGAAGGAGAGAGAGTTCTTGATTCAGGCTTGAAGTAAACAAGAGTGCCAGGGTCAAGAGAGAGCTGGGCTGGGGAAGAGTGCTTGGGGAGGGCTTCTTTACCCATCATTTTTGATGAGCAATGCCAGTTGCTTTGGTCCATGCAAATGCTTGGCATTTGATATGGTCAGCAAGAGAGAATTTTGCACAAGGTTTATTCTTCTACTCTGGACTCATCCAAAAATTCAATGATATGCTTTTCATCTTGCTTGCTCAGCACATACATGACCATAAGAACATAAGATGTTATGCTGGGACAGATCAAGGCTCATCAAGCCCAGAATCCTGTCTGTAATGGTGAACAGTCTGGTTACAAGTACCCAGCACTCAGGAAGAATCCAGAAAGTAGATTTATTTCTTGCTAGGGTCAAGAGAATTCTGAGGTTGGGATTGGGTGGAAAGTCAAGCTGGTGGAGATAGAGAGTTATGGGGGCAAGAGAGTGCAAAGGTTGAGCTGAAAGGGACAGAGAATGCTAGAGCCAAGATAGTGCAGGGGTTGGGCTAAGGTCAGAGAGTGGGGAAAGAGCGCTGGGAGAGAACCAATTTTTTTAATGTTCCTTATATAATTATATGATAATTGTAAAGCCTGTTGCTCAGTTCTGTTCTCTGTAAACCGACGAGATGTTCCCAACGTTCGTCGGTATATAAAAGCTATTAAATAAATAAAATAAATAAATTCTTTGTCCATCACAATTTTTTTAAAGTAATCAATAACCTCCACACTAAGGGGTGGGGGAAGCAAGTGGCCAAAAAAGGGATTTTGTTACTCCAAAACTTAGAGTGAGAGGTAAAGCAGCAAGCTAGGAATTTTTAAGTACTGCAGTACACAGACACACACAGCAGCCACTCTTGTTAGAACAAGAACCCACACACAGTAGCATCAACATCCCCAGGAACTGAGAGAGGGATGAGGCAGGAAGCACAGTGGTTTACACCCTAAAATACAGATTGAGAATGGAGGCAAGAAAAAGAGTGACATCAATGTAATAAGACACAGAGTACAGAAAAGGGTTGCAAATACAGTGGAATAAGCACTCCAAGTCATTGCGAGAAGGGTAAAGAGAAACAACAACAGTGACATGATGAGCCCAGGTCACCAAAAGAGCAGATATGCAGCACTAACAGTGGCATCAATATCCCAAGGCACAACGAGAGAGGAAAAATGGTACCAGCACTGTCTCAAAGACACCATGAGAGGGCCAAGAGTAGGCTGAGCAATAACAGTGGCAAAACACTGAAAAGCACAGAACCAGGAGGGAGGCAGGGACGGGGGAGAACTTTTCTTTTTTTGTTTTTTCGTTATTAGCATTTTTCATTTTGGGAACAAAACATCCCCAGTATAAACAAAAGAGACGCGGTGGGAGGACCATGCAAAGTCAGAAGAGTGGTGCTGCAAATGATCAAGGCACTGAACCAAGGAAGAAGTACAACAAAGGATCAGACCAGGTCTCAAGAATGGTACAACAAAACAACAAGATGTGGAAACCAGGAGAGAGGTACAGATCCGCACAGAATTACATGCTGATACATTGATTGAATATTGTCGGGTACACTGGATTCTGAGAGGACTACAGATTTTAAAAGAACATAGGCTACATATAGTCAGAAGAATCTGTCAATCAATGGAATTCCATCCTTAACAAATGCAGTTTTGATTTGATGATTCTGGTCATAAAGACAGCTCAAACTAATGTGGAGACATTGAGAGTAGAAACTGAAGAAACCTCAACCCAGTTACATCTGAATCAGACGCATGTTGTATCAACAGCCAATCCCTATGTAAAAATCTTGCCTGTAAGAAGGCTTTTCTAATGCATGATTTCAGGTAACCCTGAGTGTGAATATAAAAGAGCCACTTGTTCCTTAAAATTGTCCAAGTCAGTACAAATACTTCAAAGAGAAAAGAACTGGCTGACAAGTAAGTTCTTCTAAAGCAGGGGTGGGCACTTCCGGTCCTCGAGGGCCACAAACCAGTCTGGTTTTCAGGATATCCCTAATGAATATGCATGAGAGAGATTTGCATGCACTCTGCTTCAGTTGTATGCAAATCTATGTCATGCATATTCATTAGGATATCCTAAAACCTCGACAGGTTTGTGGCCCTCGAGGACTGGAATTGCCCACCCCTGTTCTAAAGGCTCAGTGGATGTGCGCTATCATAATGAAGATATGAGTTTGTATCCGTCTTATTTTCTGAAGAGAGTGGTCTGAAAACCTGATGGAGTCTTGATAATGATCAAATCCAAAAAAGAGATGTTTGTTGCATGTACAGTAGCCATAAACTTCAGATGTGGGTCCCGATCATTGATCCAAAGTAAGAACTGGTCAAGTTCTTCCCAGGTATCCCCTCCCTCCCCCCCCCAGCACAAAAATATCATCTATGAATAGGGACCTAACACCATCTGAGAAACTTTGTTTGTTCACAAAGGCTGCCATCATTTCTTTCAGGATGGATACATACAGTAGTATTCTATGGGATGGGTTGCCGTCTGCCCCATATACTCTTATATTTTGAATCCCTTAATATCTATGTGTTCCCTATAGTGGGGGCAGTTCAAGTGTTTGGGGTGGACTCCCACTTATTTGACAATGGCATTTAGTTAGTGACAATCATAAATAGTCACCAAGGATTGTGTTATGTCAAATTTTTATATGGCTTAGAAGCAATATCAACTGGGTTGTGGTGGTTTAAGCTGAAGCTCAAGTTAGCCAAGACAGAGTTACTAGTATGGGTGAGTAGATATAAGAGGGAGCAGACCATTTATCTTGTGTCATTGTTTGAAATTCAAGGAAGTAAACCATAGTTTGGGACTATACCTGTATGAAGATATCCTGTGTGCATTTATATTTCTACAATATATTCGGAAGTTACAAGCATTTTTGGACTAGAGACCAGTTGCTTATGGCCCATGCACTAGTTCTAGGGAAAAGTCATTATTGCAACAGCCTTTATCAAGGATTCTCATAACCCCATGGTACATTTGATGGAAGGAAAGAAAAGTTTGCGCCATATCATCCCCTTTCTCTGGACCTGGCACTGGTTCTTAGTAAAGCAGAAAATCCAATTTAAAATCATTGCTTTAATCTTTACTTGCCTTCATCCGTCTAAAGCATCATATTTAGAAGAGCTGCTCTCATATTATGACTGACAGAGATCAATATAATCTCCCCAACAAGCTTTATTGGTGGTCCCAGCATTCTCAGAGGTATGATTAACTTATATCAGAACATCTGAACTCTCATGTCTTGGCCTAATTCTGTGGAACTCTGTTCCATTGGAAGTTTGGTTAGAACTGAATTATCTAACATTATATAAGAAGATCAAGAACTGGTTAATGCTACATCTTTACACAAGACGTAGGGGGACATTGTGGATATGGGTGTTATTCAGGGTTATAGTGAAAGAAAATTCTTGTGTTTGAGGTTTTATTTTGGACTGAGGGGTAAGTTTGATAGGGGATGGAGGGTTGTATAGGGAAGGTAGGGGTTGATAAAGTGGGCTTTGGGATGGGAGATAGGGTTGGGAGGTTGGGTGAGGTTTTTAACTGACTGGTGTGTAGGAAGTGTAGGAAGGGAGGTATGTGATTAGTGTGTTTTAATGTTGATTAATGTATTTGACGAGGACTGGGGTTTTAATTCTGCATATTGTATGTTGTATAAAAATGTGTTAACCTGGTTTTATTGTAACATACACTTGGATTTATGATTTGTAGTGAGTAATGAAACTTTATTTATAAATAAATAAATGCATAAATATATAATGGAGTCAATATTGCATTCTGCTTCTCAGAGACCAGCCAGACCCAAATTCTTCATTATGTGATCATTATTGGCCTAGCCACTGCTGTTCAGTCTCCTGCGGCTGACCTCTTCAAACTCAGAATCATATTTTTACAATTTGGCTGATTCTTTCAAATAACTATTCACCACAATCTCCTTTCCAAACTCTAAATGGGTGAATGAAACTTCTGATAATGAGGGTGCAGTTCAAGCAATTGCAATCCAGCTGCCATTTCCGGTTGTCACTAAATAGCCCCAAAATCACAATGTAAAATATGTTTGTCTTGTATCGTAAAGGGGAAAATTTTTATGCCAATGCAAAGTGGCCCAAAAACACTTGTACAGTACAATTGCTTAATACATCAGCCCCAAAATACTTTTATACCAAAGCAAATAGACATGCTTATTGTCATTTTGTAGCCTGCTTGTGGATCTGCTTTGCTGCTTGCGTTCTTTTTAAGTTACTTCTGTTGTTCACCTTCAATAGCTGAAATTAATGCAGCTCGCATTTGGCTCTAAAATTACAGGTGTGACAAAGTACTAAAACTGAAGGCTGGCATGAAACAGCAAAGATCTGTGATTATCATGAATTTCCTTGTCATCGATAAAGGTCCCATGAATATCCTGTTACTGTTTCCTCTGGCAATTTAACTAAAGAACAGGCAGTGAATGCATTGCTGCAACTGATAATTTGGGCTCTTGCTACAAGTTCAGCAGGCCAGAAATCAGCCGTGCAGAGCCAGTTGTCTTCAGACACATTGCTGGCTAAGGCCTTGTCTAAGGCAGGAATTAAGACATCTAAAATAGCTGTCAGGATTCTGGAATCCAGAGAGAGAGAGAAAGACAGAGAGTATTCATGAGTTCCATACTGCAGTCTGACAAAGGCAAGCTTCCGGTGGTAATCGACTTGCCAGTTCTGGATGTTGCCATGGTCACCGGTGCAGAACAGTACCATACAGCATGAGGTAGATTAGGGAAAACGTTGATTCTTTTCCTTTTTAATGTTATATTGTACACCCTGACTGCCTAATCAATCACTTCCTTGAGTAGCTTAGCTGAAGAGGTGTGTTCTTATTATAGCTCTGCTATAGTTAGATCGCAGTTGGCGAGTTTGTTATCCAGTTTTTCAGATTGAGTTGCCTTGCATCACGGCATGCTGTGCAACGTTCTCATCGGGATGGAAATGATTTTCTAAAGCGGACTGATTTTGCATATGTTTCATTAATACATAGGTTCATAAGCAAAGGTGTTTCTCCTGCTAATGTTTCCCCAGAAAAAAACAAACAAACTTTAAATGAACATTTTGCCCCTCTCACTGGCTAAATTTCACTCTGGGAATTTACCTTGGTAAAATTTAGTCAGGGATAAAGGAAGATGATGGGGGGGGGGGGGGGGGGCCTGAGGAGGGTGCAGTGGCAGCACAATAATATTGATATTCATAGAACTGGGGAAGGAGGTGAGGGGGAGGAGATGGCAGCATTGGACCTACAGAAAGTTTTAATATTTAGGAGAAGATGTGCAGTGAAGGGGGGGGGGGGGGGGGGGGGGGGTTGCACGGCCCAATAGGGTATCTATGAAATTCGGGGGGCAGCAAGGAGGAAATCGAACTGTAGGCCCTTTAACTTCTTGTTTGTTTTTTTTATTTTCATTTGACATTGGTACTTAACCGGATATCTTTTGAAGATCTCCGGTTAAGTAGCAGGTTATCCAGCCATACAAGACCAGATAGCTAAAAAATCTAACCAGTTATATTCAAACGTAGCCGGCTAGGTTGTTTTCATTATCTGGCTACATGTAGCAGGATACATTTTGGCAAGCATATTCAGCAAGAAGTTTATTCTACTGAGTATATGAGATAATTTCTCCATTCAACGACTTACTTGAATATGGAGCTCCATAACCCAATGATCAATTGCATGCATATCTCATATGCAAAAGACGTTCGTGCCTTTTCAAAATCAAATATGACAGCATTTCCCTTCCTTTTCAAGCCCCAGGCATACCCACATTAAACAAAATGTTGTGTGGCATCTCAGCCTTCGCAGGGAAGGCAGTGAAGTTATGGAAAGAACTCTGGTCAAAAGAAGACCTAGCAAGCACTGAAAGCCCCACCAGTCTCTCTTCCAGGTTTTAAAACAAATGGGAGAGAGGGGGGTGGAGACACAAATGAACCCATCGCCATAGGCTAGGTCCCTCTATACATAAGTGCAGGAGATGGGAGAAGTCGGTGTGCTGAGGGCAGCTGGCTCGGATATCTACCTTGAATGCCACATGTGGCTGACAGAGCTCTTCCACTGCTGCTGCACCCAACCCTCAGAATGAGTCACATTCGGTGCTCCTCACATGCTCTCCCTGTCTCACTCAGCTTGGGGATAAGACAGAAACTGGAAGAACTCAAAGGAAGAGGCTCAGGAGAGGGAAGATGAAGAGATGCTCTGCATACTGCCCATTGATTACCAGCCCCCCCCCCCCCACCCCAAATCTCACGTTGCAGCTAGAAAAGAAAGAGGCAGGCATGAGTACCCACATTCTCAGAAGAAAGCTTTTACATTTTGAAGAGCCACTGCTGGTGCCTTTTGTCACTGTGTAGTGCTGAAAGCAGAGCCCTGGAGCTGGGCTGGATCTGAGCATCAGGTACAGGTAGTGGAGATTTTTCCATGACAGACCTGAAGAGGTCTGAAGGTACACTAGTGTGCTGAGCCTGTTATGATTCTGAGAGGTGGATCCTTAGTCCAAGGTAGGGTTGGCGCTACCTGAGAGAGAAGACCCTCACAGATCCCTACCATCGGAAGGCGAGGCTGTGCTGAAGCGAGGGCAGGCTGGAGCTTCACCAGTACCAGCCCCGTTCCTCCTGGGTTGAGCCCTTGAGTACGTGGGGCCAGCTGGACTTAGGTGGCAGGAGAAAAGTCAATGTACAGTCCGAGGTCAGAGACCTGAGGGAGGTTGGAAGCTGGTCCAGACGTCGATGCCAGAAGAATGGTCGGAAGCCGGTCCAGAAGTTGAAGCCAGAAGAATGGTTAGAATCCGGTCCAGAGGTCGAAGCCAGAAGATCTGTCTAAGAAGGGAGCAGAATCAGGAACCGGGCAACAGGACAAAAGCAGGTCCGAGAAGGGCAGGCAATGAAACACAGGAAACAGGAATAGGAACTCAGGATCAGGAACAACATGAAACCAGGAGCCAAGAAACCAAGGCAAGGTCTGAGGAGCAGGGAGGAAGCAGGCCGAATTCGCAGCCAAGTTCAGCGGCTGCTGGAACGGCCGCGCAGAGAGCGTCAGGGACAGCTGCCTGCTCCAGTAGGCACTTCAAGAGCAGCCAGACAGCTTGGGTGAGTGGCCAGCCCCATTCAAGGATCGCCGTGGCCTGCGGCCATAACAGTACCCAGGGCCAGTGCAAGGGGATTAGATGCCCTAGGCGAGCCTGCTCCCTTGCGCCCCCCTCCATTGTGCCACCACCCCCTGGTCTCAGCCCCGACTCCTACCTCATTCTCGATCATGCCCGCTGATTGTGTTATTTCTGGGTCGCGAGCAGGTTGGGCACTGCTTGCAGCCCGCCAAATCTCCACTCCTTTTTGCTACCGCTTGCGGCACCATATGGCTCACACCCAGTGGTGCACCAAGGGTCTCCGGTGCCCAGGGCTAATGCATTTGTGTGCCTCTCCGGCATCCCCCCCGTAATCCTTCTTGTACTAATGCTTAAGGTCACAGAAAATCAGTGGCATCTCTAGACAGAAGAATTTTTTTTTTGGGTGAGCCAAAATGACATTTCTTCATCACACCCACCTTCTGTGTAATTTTAAAAAGCTGGCCAGTTTCACACTTCTAGTAAAACTACTACAAAATTATTTGATAGCCTCATGCAACTAATTCTATATGGCTATGAGAGTGAAGTCTGGAATATATAGGAAGGGATAGAATGTCAATACAAATCCTGTACCTCCAGTTCTGTAACTCTGTGCATCCAATGAAATTCCCCCAAACAATGGAGCTTGGATGTTTCTCTTACAGCTTATCATACTAAAAGATATTTTCAAATTCTGGTGTCACCTCACAGTAACAGCAGCACAAACACCTTCCACTGCCAGACACATTGTGAACTAACACAAAACCCCGCAAAAAAGACACTCAAAATCTATACTGCAGTCCCAAGGACTCAAACAACAATAACCCTACCTGTGGATAAGAAAGGGTAAATATTATTCTGGGTCCTAGAATAACAATACACCACCTACTGAGGAAACAAAACAAACCTGATTGCTATAGATCCCTATACAGATACTACATGCTAGCAGAATCTCTCATCATGGTCACACACACAGAGCAGAGACAGACCCTCACCAAATACAGAATACAATATAAAGAGCACAAATTAGAAAAAACTGAAATGGAAACCCCAAGAAGCCAGAATTTGTGTATTAACAATGGAAAAACAGAACCACCACTCCTCATAAAACAATAAAATCAAGAAACATAAAGCATCAGTTATAATAGTAAAACCATACTAATAAAATAATATTTTAAAACTACTGATAAATAGATTTTCTATTAATTAAAATCATATACATTTTTTACAATTTCCCAAACACCAATAAAATATTTCAAAACAGAAAATATATCAAATAACACCCAATAATTAAAACTAATAAGGATTTTAGAAAGCCCCTGCTGTCCATACATGGGAGCTCTTGATTTCCAGTTACCCTGATATTGTTGAGGATTAGGAGGTAATCCTCTCTCTCTCACACATACTCACATGTCCATTCTCTCTCACACACATACACTGTCACATACATATACATTCATGCTCTTAAACCCACCATAACCTCTCGCTCTCACAGACACTGATACACTCTCAGGCTGTAAGACACTCTCTCCCCCTCCACACCCCCATCCACACCCCCACCCCCCACACTCTTACTCCCCTGGATTTTCTCATACAAACTCATGCTCTCACTTGCTCCCTCACATACACACAAACACACACACACACACACACACAGACAAGCTCCCAATCATTCTCACACAAACACACGCACACAGGCAAGCTCCCAATCATTCTCACACAAACACACTCACACAGGCAAGCTCCCAGTCATTCTCACACAAACACACTCACACAGGCAAGCTCCCAGTCATTCTCACACACACAGACCCCCAGGCAGGCACCAATTCATTCTCACACACACCTGGAAACTATTGACCAGTAAGCCTGACTTCAGTGCCAGGAAAAATAGTAGAAACTATTCTAAAGATCTAAATCGTAGAGCATATAGAAAGACATGGTTTAATGGAATACAGTCAACATAGATTTACTCATGGGAAGTCGTGCCTAACAAATCTGCTTCATTATTTTGAAGGGGTTAATAAATGTATGGATAAAGGTGAACCAGAATGTAGTGTATTTGGATTTTCAGAAGGCGTTTGACAAAGTCCCTTATGAAAGGCTTCTAAGAAAACTAAAAAGTCATGGGATAGGAGGCGATGTCCTTTTGTGGATTGCAAACTGGCTAAAAGACAGGAAACAGAGAGTGGGATTAAATGGACAATTTTCTCAGTGGAGGGGAGTGGGCAGTGGAGTGCCTCAGGGATCTGTATTGGGACCCGTACTTTTCAATATATTTATAAATGACCTGGAAAGAAATACAAGTGAGGTATTCAAATTTGCAGATGATACAAAATTGTTCAGAGTAGTTAAATCACAAGCAGATTGTGATAAATTGCAGGAAGACCTTCTGAGATTGGGAAATTGGACATCCAAATGGCAGATGAAATTTAATGTGGATAAGTGCAAAGTTATGCATATAGGGAAAAATAACCCATGCTATAGTTACAAAATGTTAGGTTCCATAGTAGGAGCTACCACCCAAGAAAGAGATCTAGGCGTCACAGTGGATAACATTGAAATTGTCTGTTTAGTGTGCTGCGGCAGTCAAAAAAGCAAACAGTATGTTGGGAATTATTAGAAAGGGAATGGTGAATAAAACGAAAAATGTCATAATGCCTCTGTATTGCTCCATGGTGAGACCGCACCTTGAATATTTTGTACAAAATTCTGGTCGCCGCATCTCAAAAAAGATATAATTGCGATGGAGAAGGTACAGAGAAGGGCTACCAAAATGATAAGGGGAATGGAACAACTCCCCTATGAGGAAAGACTAAAGAGGTTAGGACTTTTCAGCTTGGAGAAGAGATGGCTGAGGGGGGATATGATAGAGGTGTTTAAAATCATGAGAGGTCTAGATCAGGTTAATGTGAATCTGTTATTTACTCGCTCAGATAATAGAAAGACTAGGGGGCACTCCATGAAGTTAGCATGTGGCAAATTTAAAACTAATCGGAGAAAGTTCTTTTTCACTCAACGCACAATTAAACTCTGGAATTTGTTGCCAGAGGATGTGGTTAGTGCAATTAGTGTAACTGGGTTTAAAAAAGGATTGGATAAGTTCTTGGAGGAGAAGTCCATTACCTGCTATTAATTAAGTTGACGTAGAAAATAGCCTCTGCTATTACTATCAACAGTAGCATGGAATAGACTTAGTTTTTAGGTACGTGCCAGGTTCTTATGGCCTGGATTGGCCACTGTTGGAAACAGGATGCTGGGCTTGATGGTCCCTTAGTCTGACCCAGTATGGCATGTTCATATACACCACACACAGGCAGGCACCTATTCTCACACATACAAACCCCAGGAAGACACCCATTCATTCTCATACACAGAGACACCCTCAGGCAGGCACCCATCCATTCACACATACACCCCCAGGCAGACTCCCATTCATACACATGCACACACTAAAGGCAGATCCCCTCTCTTTTTTTTTTTTGCCAGCAACCTCAGAGCCTCTCTCATTCCTCTGCTGCCACTGTCACTGCTGCCACGTGGCTATTGGGGAGGTGCTGATTGCTGCTATTGGCACTGAAGCCCATTCTGCTGCCTCCTCTGTGCAGGCCCCGTGGGCTTCCACTTTCTTCATGTTGATCTCGTACATTGTGAGATCCGCATAGAGAAAGTGCTACTCTTGCACAATACCAAAGATTACATGTGCCAATCAGTAAAAAGTATTTTTTTTTTTTTTTTTACATTTGCTGTCTGATCTTAATTTTCTAATCGTTGGAGATGAGTGGAGAGGGAGATGGGGAGGTGTGATGAGGGGAGACGGGGTACACAGGCGAGGGGAAAAAGGGCAAGGTGGAGGAATTGAA
Source organism: Rhinatrema bivittatum (assembly GCF_901001135.1). Lineage (NCBI taxonomy): Eukaryota > Metazoa > Chordata > Amphibia > Gymnophiona > Rhinatrematidae > Rhinatrema > Rhinatrema bivittatum. Next base: position 586,101,638 of record NC_042616.1, on the reverse strand, counting down.
GAGGGGGAGGGAATGAAATGAGGAGTGGAAAGGGGTAGGGGGAGTAGAAAAGGAAGGGCAAAGGGGGAGGAGTAAAAGAAAGCTGTAGGAAAGAGGGAGGGGAAGGGGAGTGGTGAATGAAGGTGTGAGGGAGAAGGAAGCAGAAGGGGCGGGGAGAAGGAAGGGTGAGAGGACAGGGAAGAAGGAAGGTATGAGGGTAGAAGGAAGATGTGAGGTTGGGGGAGGAGGGATGAAGAAGAGGAGAAGGAAGGGCTGGGGAGAGGGGGCATTGGGGAGGATAGTATGGTGGAAGATAAATGGGAGATAGCAGAAAAGGTAAGGTGAGGTAGGCAGGTAGGAGTTCCATGATGCAATAATCTCACCTTGGTTCTGTTGCTTGAGTTTAATTCCAGAATCTTCAGGACCTTCAGTCACCTGAGAGCCAGAGCCAGCAACCTCTCTTCTCCGGCGCCCTCTAGCGAGGGCACCGGAGACCAACTGTAAATAAAAAGAAGGAGGAGGGGGGGGGCACCTCAAAACAAAAACCACAGATCATTTTGTGGCCTAATACCCACTCACCTGCGGTCAACTTACCTGTGGAGGCACAGGTGTGAACTACTGCACCCGGTGCCCCCTAATCTTGGCCTCTGTCTCTTCCACATGCCAGGGAAGGGGGGTGGGCATTCCTGCCGCACCTGGTGCCGCTCTCCAGTCTGAAGCCTCTCATTCCCTTCGACAGCGAGGGTGGGGGGAAAAAAAGGGGGGAGGGGGGCCGACAACCTCAAGGTAGGGGGCCCCTAATCCGCCTTCTGAGCAGGGAAGGGGCGGGGGGGGGTGGTGGTAAGGGAGGGGAGGGGATCCCTTCTGGGATCAGGGGAAAGGGGTCCCTCACCCCCTCACTTTGGTTCTGAGTGAGGGGTGGACCCAAAACTTGCACAACTAAAAACAAACTATAAGTCAAAGAACTTAAATCTTAAGGATTTATTCAAAAAAGAGGGAGGGGAGCAGACCACCCCGTCCACTGCCCACCGGCGGGCAAAGTCCTCTACCCCACCTGGCGGACAGGGCACAGAAGTGCTCTGCTTTTAGCAGGGCGTGCACCGCTCCTCGGAAAAGGACCTCGCAGTCGAGAGACTTCCCTGGCCAACATCTCCTGCCGTGACCACCAGATTGAGGGTCTGGTGGTGGACAGGAGATAGTTGACCAGGTCGTCCCTCTGGTGCAGAGGACCTCTCCTGGATGTGTGCCCATAAATCAGGTGTGGGGTGAAATTTAACCAAAACCTTCAAAAAAGGACAGGAAGGGGGTGAGCCTGGGGCACTGAAGCCCCAGGTGGAAAACATCCTCCTCCCGCCCGGAGGATAGTATGGTGGAAGATAAATGGAAGATTGCAGAAACGTTAAGGTGAGGTATGCAGGTAGGAGTTCTATGTTGCAATAATCTCACCTTGGTTCTGTTGCTTGAGTTCAGTTCCAGAATCTTCAGGTCCTTCAGTCTCCTGAGAGCCAGAGCCAGCAGAGATGCTCACTGCTTGCTGCCCTCCTGTGAAATGCCACTGAGCCCAGGCAGCTCTGCCTTTTATAAGCCTCCTGCTGTCATCATGACCTCATTAGCAGGTGGGATTCCATTTGAGACTGATGGAGGGAGGAGGGGGAGGAGCCTATTTTAACATTGGGAAAGGGGGCGGGGCAGCCAAAGGCCACCCTGCCTCCTTAAAGAAAAAGGGGAGAAATATAACAAAGAGGGGAATTCTGTCCTCTGGCACCCTCTAGTGAGGGCACCAGAGACCAAATAATAATAAAGCAAGGGAAGGGGGGGGGGGGCCTTAAAAGAATGAGGCCACAGGTCTCCCCGTGGCCTAAACCTACTCCTCATCCCTTACCTCATAGCTCTCGCACTTCACCTTGGTTCTGTTGCTTGAGTTCAGTTCCAGAATCTTCAGGTCCTTCAGTCTCCTGAGAGCCAGAGCCAACAGAGATGCTCACTGCTTGCTGCCCTCCTGTGAAATGCCACTGAGCCCAGGCAGCTCTGCCTTTTATAAGCCTCCTGCTGTCATCATGACCTCATTAGCAGGTGGGATTCCATTTGAGACTGGAGGGAGGAGGGGGAGGAGCCTATTTTAACACTGGGGAAGGGGGCAGGGCAGCCAAAGGCCACCCTGCCTCCTTAAAGAAAAAAGGGGAGAAATAAAACAGAGGGGAATTCTGTCCTCTGGCACCCTCTAGTGAGGGCACCAGAGACCAAATAATAATAAAGCAAGGGAAGGGGGGAGGGGGGGCCTTAAAAGAATGAGGCCACGGGTCTCCCCGTGGCCTAAACCTACTCCTCATCCCTTACCTCATAGCTCTCGCACTTCACCTTGGTTCTGTTGCTTGAGTTCAGTTCCAGAATCTTCAGGTCCTTCAGTCTCCTGAGAGCCAGAGCCAACAGAGATGCTCACTGCTTGCTGCCCTCCTGTGAAATGCCACTGAGCCCAGGCAGCTCTGCCTTTTATAAGCCTCCTGCTGTCATCATGACCTCATAGCTCTCGCGCTTCACCTTGGTTCTGTTGCTTGAGTTCCATTCTAGAATCTTCAGGTCCTTCAGTCTCCTAAGAGCCAGAGCCAGCAGAGATGCTCACTGCTTGCTGCCCTCCTGTGAAATGCCACTGAGCCCAGGCAGCTCTGCCTTTTATAAGCCTCCTGCTGTCATTATGACCTCATTACCAGGTGGGAGAGACCATTTGAGACTGATGGAGGGAGGAGGGGGAGGAGAGTTGGCAGAGGAGGAAGAACTGAGTTCATTTCAGTAGCAATTACATCAAATAATGAAATAAATAATACCTGAAATATCCCATCTTTGGTTCCCTGATCCTCTCAATACAGGGTTTTCTCTTTCTTTCTCTCTCTCTGACCTCAGCTTCTCCCTGACTTATAACTCCAGGTCTGCACAGCCCAGGCTCACTGCTCCCATTCCAATGCAGTGATGGTGTTACTGATGACAAACCAGAAATCTGATCTTGTTAGCAGGACCTGAACTTTCTGATTAACATTGGAACAGTAAGACATGAATCTGAGGGGGAAGCCGCTAGTCATACCACTGATGCTGCTACTACTAACCATGTCTATAGTACTGCTTGATAGATGTAGCCCTCCATCTGAGCCCCTGTAATTTGCTCTTAAAGAAAGAAAAAAAATCCGCCATCACTCCTGACCTCTCACTACTGCTTTCAGCAGCGATCCTCACAGCACAGTAAGCATGTGGACCAAGCCTGCACTCACAGGCCCCATTCCCCTCTGGACTTTTGTGTGGGAAGCGGGACCTGTGAATAAAGCCTTAGAGGTCCATATTCAAAGCCTAGCTGGTTAGGTAAGTTAGCTGTTTAAACTTAACTTGGATATTCAACGGCACAACCACGCTGTTGAATATACCCAGATAACTTTTGAGTTAGCCAGATAAGTTTATTCAGATAACTTTAGACCTGCTTAACATTAGCTCTAACTTATACAGACTAAGTTAGCCAGATAAGTCTCAATATCACTACTTCTCCAACTAAGTTAGACAGATACGTAGCTCCTCCTAGTTAGGGCCCTGTCCCACCTACCATTTTAGCCAGATAAATAATTATTTGGCTAGCTGGCAGATACTGAATGTAGCTGGATATTCAAATGCCACCACTTAGCTGGATAACTTGGAATTTAACTGGCTAAGTAGTGCTGAATATTGGGCTCTTAGTCCCAGCCCTCACTGTGCTGTAAGGATTGTTGCTGGAGCCATAGATTTGCTGGATGGAGGATTGGAAGGGCCCTGGCACTGCATCAGTGCTAGAGATATGCAGAGGGATGCCATGTGTTGCATTCGGGATTCGTATTCATCGGGGGCAGATACGTTGCATTCGGCAAGGGGGCACCCAATATGTTTATATGTTAATTCTTATTCGCCCTGGCTAAAATTAAATTAACTACAACCCCCCGACACCCTCCTGACCCCCCCAAGACTTACCAAAATTCCCTGGTGGTCCAGCGGGGGGTCCGGGAGCCATTTCCTGCACTCACACCCTCGGCTGCCGGTTTCAAAATGGCACCGATAGCCTTTGACCTACTATGTCACAGGGGCTACCGGTGCCATTGGTCAGCCACTGCTATTACTAGCAACAGTAACATGAAATAGACTTAGTTTTTGGGAACTTGCTAGGTTCTTATGGCCTGGATTGGCCACTGTTGGAAACAGGATGCTGGGCTTGATGGACCCTTGGTCTGACCCAGTATGGCATGTTCTTATGTTCTTATACACCACACACAGGCAGGCACCTATTCTCACACATACAAACCCCAGGAAGACACCCATTCATTCTCATACACAGACACATCCTCAGGCAGGCACCCATCCATTCACACATACATCCCCAGGCAGACTCCCATTCATACACATGCACACACTAAAGGCAGATCCCCTCTCTTTTTTTTGCCAGCAACCTCAGAGCCTCTCTCATTCCTCTGCTGCCACTGTCACTGCTGCCGTATGGCTATTGGGGAGGTGCTGATTGCTGCTACTGGCAGTGAAACCCATTCTGCTGCCTCTTCTGTGCAGGCCCCGTGGGCTTCCACTTCCTCCATGCTGATCTCGTACATTGTGAGATCCGCATAGAGAAAGTGCTACTCTTGCACAATACCAAAGTTTATATGTGTCAATCAGTAAAAAGTAATTTTTTTTTTTTTTTACATTTGCTGTCTGATCTTAGTTTTCTAATCGGTTGGTCACAAGCTTTTTTTTCCACCTTCCCTTTCTTATTTTTTTGCCAATTCCTTTTATATTGTCTTTTTTTCTATTTCTTTTCTGTCCATCTATCTTCTTCCCTCAAACACACAGTCAGGTTCTCATTCTCACATGCTTTCTCTCTCTCTCTCTCTCTCTCACACACACACTCTCATATGCTCTCTCTTATACAATCACTCATACACACAGTTTCTCATGCTGTCTGACTTTCACACACACAGGCTCTCCCTCACTCCCACATGTTGTCTTGCTCAAGCACAGGCTCTCACTGTCACATGCTGTCTCTCTCACACACACAGAGGCTCTCACATGCTGTCTCTGCAAACATTCAGGTCCTCACTCCCACAGATAGTCTCTCAACTCATCTCATAAACGCACACATACACACTCTACAGGCCCTCAGCCTCTGTCTCACCTCTGGGCCTCCTCTTCATGGGTCACCGCAGGATGGGCTCTGCAGCAGCCCTGATATTCTCGGGCCACCCACAATGTGGGATCCGCGTTAACGACCCTGCTACCAGGCCTCCTCCTCTTCTCAGGCCGCTGCGACTTGGGATTTGCAGCGGCCCGTAAGCGCTGCTCCTCTTCAGCACACAGCTGATGCTCCTCCTCTGCCCTGCCCTTGCGGCTCCGGCAACATTTTTCTTCCAGAGCCGTGCGGGCAGGAAGGAGGAGGAGCACCTGCACATTTAGATGTGACCTTTTTCTTCGGGCCGTGGTGCCGTGAGCTCCACCTCGGCCCTGCCGATCTTCTTGCTGTGTGTATCTGGCACACAGCACAGCAGTAGTTCACTGCTCAGCCGCCAGGGGATGAGGTCCACCGGCGGGCACATGAGCCTTCATGTCAGCCATCAGTGGCTCGGTGCCCCCTAATGTTCGGCGCCCTAGGCCCAGGCCTAGTTCGCCTAGTGCTTCCACCGGCCCTGACAGTACCCCCTCCTTTAGGCCTCCCCCTAGAAGGATTGGGTTTTCCCGGGTAATCAGTGTGAAAGCTCTTGATAAGATCCTTATCTAGGATGTTAGTAGCAGGTTCCCAAGAATTCTCCTCAGGCCTGAATCCCTCCCATGCTAGGAGGTATTCCCATTTGCGGTCTCGTTTCCGGACATCGAGGATCTCATGGACCTGGTATATAGTTTCCTCCTCCGCCCTGGGCTTTGAAACTTCAGGGACCTTCTGAGTAGGCCAGGTGAGGACCAGGGGTTTCAAAAGGGACACGTGGAAGGAATTATGGATTCTCAGCATGGCAGGCAGACGAAGTTGATAGGTCATGGGAACTAGCTGAAAGTGAGAGCATGAGTGTGTATGAGAAAATCCAGGGGAGTAAGAGTGTGTGTGTGTGTGGGGGGGGGGGGGTGGAGGGGGAGATAGTGTCTTAAAGCCTGAGAGTGTATCAGTGTCTGTGAGAGCGAGAGGTTATGGTGAGGCCCCAGTCAAGGTACAGGTATGGGAGTTGTGGGAGAACTCCTCCCAGGGGAGAAGTGCTGCCCAGTCGTCCTGACGGGTGTTGACATACAAACGTAGAAATTGTTTCAAGGTAATATTCATATGTTCTGCTTGACCGTTGGCTTGAGGGTGAAACGCAGTGGTAAAATGCAGGGAAATGCAAAACTTCTTACAGAGGTGAACCAATGTCGAGCCATGAATTGAGGTCCAAAATCAGATGTGATATGCTGTGGTATTCCGTGGAGGCGGAAGATATGTAACATGAATAGTTTGGCCAGATGGGGAGCAGATGGGAGGGAGGGTAGCGGGGTGAAGTGGGCCATTTTGGAAATTCGGTCCACTACTACACTTTGTGTGTCCAAGGCTTCTATTAGCGTCTATTTAACCCATGTCAGAGTGCGGGTTATACAGTGCACTAGGCTGAGTGCACTGTATTGCATCAGCCCCAAAATCTGGTATCTAGGCCATCTCTTTATGCCCACCCTCCCTCCCTGTAGCCATAACCTGAACCCTCCCATCCCACCCAACACCCCTAAAAGCTACTGCCTGTGCTGCTGGTAGCTTATGTTACCAGTATTGCTGTGAAAGCCACACTAGACACCACCAGGAGTGTTACAATTGTTCATCACTTCCAAAGGCATGGGAGATATGGAGGATGTTGACTGGGGTGGGAGAGTTCAGGTTGGGGTTGTGGGAGAGAAAGGAGAGGGGGGATATGAGGAAACTAGATCTAGTTCCTAAATTCAGTGTGGTGGTGGGGGGGGGGGGGAAGGGAGGATTCTAGAATCCATAGGTCTGCAATATTGTGGTATCATATTGGGGGATTTTGGGAAAAGTGGGGGTAGGTTTTATCTGACTAAGAGGGTCATTCTCTAACTCTATCACGTGCGAAAAGGGACTTTTCGCACGCAAAAAGTCCCTATTCTCATGTGATAGCTAGCTTGGGGCGAAGTCAGCCCTGGAAGAGGAGGAGTCGGGGCGGCAGTGGGGGTCCCTGGAGTGATCTCCCACTCCTGGGCCGTCGGCTGCCACTAATCAAAATGGCGCCGATGGCCCTTTGCCCTTACCATGTGACAGGGTATCAGTGCCATTGGCCGGACCCTGTCACATGGTAGGAGCACTGGATGGCCGGCACCATCTTGAGCTCCTACCATGTGACAGGGGCTGACCAATGGCGCCATTTTGAATACTGGCAGCCAACAGTCCGAGTGCAGGAGGTCGCTCCCGGACCCCCGCTGGACTTTTGGCAAGTCTTGTGGGGGTCAGGAGGGTCTGGAACTGATACTCGCTCCTCGAGGGCCCTCGTTCCCAGACTTGCTCCGTATTCTCTTCTGCCTGGAAGTCATCACTGCCAACTACATCAGTGAGTTACCATCACTCTCTCAGAGCTTTCCCTGGAACCAGGTACTTGCTCCTCGAGGGCCTATACATTCCAGCTCCTGGGCTTCTATAAGACATTATGTGAGTGTTACCATCAGGTTCGGTACATGAACTCTGCATACCCTGCTACTCACTATATTTCAGTTTCTCTAGAGCTCAGCCTCCAGGGATCGCTGTTCCAGTATCTGAGGGACTACAGCCCATCCGGGCTTTCCAGCTCACTACTGCCAGCTCTGGTGGTTCAGTATACTGTCTAATAAAAGAACTAGTGTGTGTCTGTCTCCTAACTCTGAGCCTGACCTGTGGTTCCTCTAGAGATCTTCCCCCGGGGGCGTGGTCATCTGCCACTGGTCCAAGGATCCACCCACAACTCTCCTAAATAACAACAGATTGCTAACTCCTATCTGATTGCTACTCCTAACAGATTGCTAACTGAAATCATCGGCTCAGTGTGCTGCATCAGTCAAAAAAGCAAACAGAATGTTAGGAATTATTAGGAAGGGAATGGTTAATAAAACGGAAAATGTCATAATGCCTCTATATTGCTCCATGGTGAGACTGCATCTTGAATACTGTGTACAATTCTGGCCACCGCATCTAAAAAAAGATATAGCTGATGGAGAAGGTACAGAGAAGGGCAACCAAAATGATAAAGGGGATGGAACAGCTCCCCTATGAGGAAAGACTGAAAAGGTTAGGACTGTTCAGCTTGGAGAAGAGATGGCTGAGGGGGGATATGATAGAGGTCTTTAAGATCATGAGAGTACTTGAACAAGTAGATGTGAATCAGTTATTTACACTTTTGGATAATAGAAGGACCAGGGGGCATTCCATGAATTAGCAAGTAGCACATTTAAGACTAATCGGAGAAAATTCTTTTTCACTCAAGGCCCAATTAAGCTCTGGAATTTATTGCCAGAGGATGTAGTTAGTGCAGTTAGTGTAGCTGGGTTCAGAAAAGGTTTGGATAAGTTCTTGGAGGAGAAGTCGATTAACTGCTATTAATCAAGTTTACTTAGGTAATAGCCACTGCTATTAATTGCATCAGTAGCATGGGATCTTCTTGGTGTTTGGGTACTTGCCAGGTTCTTGTGGCCTGGTTTGGCCTCTGTTGGAAACAGGATGCTGGGATTGATGGACCCTTGGTCTGACTCAGCATGGCAATTTCTTATGCCAACCTTGATAATATTGCTGGTACCCTCTTTTGGAGCCTGTTGGTATTTTTCCCATATATGCACTCTTCTTGGTTTGTTATAGTAGGATGTTTTGTCCCTAGAAAATATATTTGAAAGAAGTAAAAAAACAAAACAAAACATAGTACTTTTCATTACCAGAGCCCACAACCTGTTCTATGGTTCTTCATTTCCTCCTTTGAACTCTGCCTGGGTCTTCTACCCTGTTGTATATTTTATTAAACTGGGATAGTTTCTCCCAACAAATCCCACATTCAGAGGTACAAGTGAAAAATGCTCAAGAGAAACAATTTAGTGAGCTAAATACCATAAAAGGTCAAAGTAGTAACAAAGTAGTAAGAGGGAACTCATGCAAAACCAATAAATGAGGAAGTGCCAACTGGACAGCATTCAAGTACAGGATATAGGAAGTTGTTTTTGGCCAGAAAAGCCCTCATTATGAAGGAGAAAACAACTGGCACAATACAAAAGTTGCTCAAGCATAACAATTTCGCTGTTCTGAATGTGATAACACTTAGAGTAGTGCCAGAGATATCATATATATCCAGAAAATCAGGAAATGGAACAGGCTGAAGGCAGCTCAGTGATGTGAGAAATAGTCCCTAAATAAAGCATCCCTTACTTCTTTCGTAAAAAACCACCCCATAACTATTAGAGAAATCATTGTGATGTACTAATTGTGATAAGAACCTTTACATTTGGCAAACCCATTCTACAAGTAACCTATTCTACAAGAAAATCTAAATTTTACCCTGAATCTTGGGGGTCTTTGTGCCATTCAGCCTCGCTTCCATGCTCAGACTTTATACCTTGGAATTCCCTTTGCCACTGTGCCTTGCTGTTGTACCCCAGAACTAACACCTTGCCAGTTTGGGGATACTGCTTTTCACCTCTCATGGTGCTCTGGAACTTTGAATCCACTCTTTGAGCTGCTTGTCCCCTTTATCAATACCTGCCTTGGAGGTTTTACTACCACCTTTTCTGCATTATTCCCCCTTCAAGCTGCCATAGGATGCTAATGTCACTTTCAGTGCCAGTTTGCCACTTGAGATGCCATCAAGGGTTCATGGCAGTGTTGCCGATGCCCTCCTTTGGAGCTTTAGGGTGTTCTTCCCACTTTTTCTGCTTTTTTGCTCCTCTTACAATGACTTGTTGAAATTATGCCAATGCTGATACCCATTTGCCCCTTTACAGAGTCATAGGTTATTCATTCTACTTTTGGTGCCACTTTCCAGTCTCTTCAGTCTTTCTAGGTACCTTGGAGTTCCATCCCCCTTCTGTTGATGTCTTTAACAAGTTTTAAGACAATTAATTTAAAAGAACCTATTCTGGAGCCCAATATAGGCTGAAAATGACCTATAATGCTTCCCCTATTGACTTTAATGGCAAACAAAAACTATCAAACTAAAAAATGAACTTTGTTTTTGTTTTTAAAGTAAAGAAATGACTTCGGGTCCTCACAAAACAAATTTTAAAATGAAATGATTTTTTTGCAGCTGTACATACCTATTCTTTCAGCCACACCATTTTGTTCTAGGTTATATGAAAGTGCGGTGTGGAATGCAATCCTGCTATTTTTCAGAATATCTTGTGTTTTGTCACTTGTATATTCTGTGCCATTATCTGCACATAGTAGTTTAGGAAAACTGCCAAACTTATTGCTTATATGAGTAAGATATTCCTCAAATATTTCAGAGACATCATCCTTACTGTGCTGCTGGTAAACTGTTGTATAGGGATGTGCATTTGTTTACAACGAATGTGAATCCGTGACGAATAGGTCCCTGTTCGTTTGATTCGTGGGTCTGTGAAACACATGGTGATCCCCACGAATGAAACATATCATATTAGTTTCATTCTTTTGGTTCGCAGTGCTTTCTTTGCAGCCTTTTAAAATTTATTTATTTTATTTAAAAGTGTTTGTATACTGTCTTTACAAACAGTGTTTAATCAAAAACGGTTTACATAACTAAATAAAAAACAAATGTAAATAAAGATTTAAATTTAAAAGAACATAAAGATTATCAAATTATAAAAGCTCAAAATTACAAAAATATATAATAAAAATAAAAATCTAAAACAATGAATAGTTTACATAAAAAATAAATCAATATATAATAATGTTGTGCCCTGTGTGATGGAGAAGTAGTTATGTTATTTACTGTGTGATATATGGAAAGCAGATTGAAATAATTGTGTTTTTAGGGATTTTTTGAAGTGTTTGGAGTTGGATATGGATCTTAAAGAGTCTGGTAATGCGTTCCATAAGATTGGTCCAATGACAGAGAATGATCTTTTTCTGGTGATGTCAAGACGGGCCTGTCGTGGTGATGGGATGTCTAAGAGGTTTTGTCCAGTGATCTTAGATGTCTGGTGGGTTTGTAAATCCGGAGAATGGAACATAAGGTACTTGAATTAGGAGTGTAGATGAGAGAGTGTATAATGGACAGGATCTTGAATTGTATTCTGTATTTAATAGGAGAAGGCCCTGTGGGAGTATCCATAGCAACAACCAGCCCTTTCCTGTGAGTCATAAGTGACCTCACAGCCCTGTTATAGAGTGGGTCAGACAGGTTGGCAAGGAGACCAGAATGCCAACGTATTAGAGCAAAGCATTTTTCTAATTCAGCCAATCACTGCTCTTAGTGCTCTGTGATGCTATTCCTGCTGTATTTCTACTTTAAGCAAGCATAGCATGCAGTGCACTTTCTTCTTGGCTTCTGTTTGAGACAGTTGTTGCTTTTGAGCTCTCTCCGAGTGTCTCAAATCTTAATTGCTGAGGTGCGAACCTCAGGGGCATCCCCCTGTGATGACGTCACGCATCCCGGATACAAATAGCCTACGTGATTGCTAACCATCGAGTTAGCAAAGGTTTCTTAATGGATGGGATTCGGTCTCCGTACCTAGCTTCTCTGCCTCCATTATTGGACTACTATATTTGGGGTATCTGCTCCTCAGGGGCCTCTCTCTCTCTTCTCTTTCAGGTCACTATCTGGAACTGGTACTCGCTCCTCGAGGGCCCATGTTCCTGGACTCGCTACTGGAATTCTCTTCTGCCTGGAAGACACCGTTGCCTATACCATCAGTGAGTTACCATCTACTTCTCTCTGAGCTGTTCCCTGGAACCAGGTACTCGCTCCTCAAGGGCCTGCCTTTACTTCAGCTTCTGTGCTCCATACCGAGAGACCGCTGTGTGAGTACTATACCAACGAGGCTCTATTCCTGAACCCTGCATATATTGCTTGTTCTCACGATCTCAGTTTCTCTCCACTACAGCACAGCCATTGTGGGATCACTGTCCCAGAGCCTGAGGGACTACAAGCCCAGCCGGGCTACAGTCCTAATCACTACCTCCACCTCTGTTGGATCCTCAATACTGTTTAATAAAAGATCTAACTGTGTGTGTGTCCTAAAGCTGAGCATGACCTGTGGCCCCTCACGGGACTTCCCCCTGTGGGCGTGGTCAGCAGCTACAGAGTCCAGGAGTCCACCTAAATCCTTATAAACAATAGCAGATTGCTAACTCCATGGATCCGGCACAGCTCAATGCCCTGCAGGCCATTCCGGGCCTGGCTCTACGCATTTCCGAACAGCAAGACACATTGGAGAAACTCACTTCAGCGTTTCATCAGCTACACACACAGAAGACCCAATGTGCTAATTCCAGCAATGAAGGTCAATTACATGAAGTATCTTTAAAGACTTCTGTACCGCTGGCTGCTCCAATTCGTTTCTCGGGAAAGATTCAGAAGACCAGGGGCTTTTTAAACTAGTTCTGCATGCATTTTGCACTATAGCCTTCCCAGTTCCCTACAGCTTTTTCCAAGACTACTTACATTCTATCTTATCTAGATGGAAGGGCCTTGTCTTGGACCTCTACACTGTGGGAATGCAAGGATCCTATTTTGCAGAACATAGATGGATTTTTGGACTTATTTAAATCCATTTTCGATGATCCTGCTCGAGTTACCGTTGCTGGTTCTGCGTTGGTGGACCTGAAGCAAGGCAACTGACCACTGGCTGATTTTGTGATAGACTTTAAGACTCTTGCTACAGAACTCTGCTGGGACCCAAAATGCCTGAAGACCCTCTCCTTCAGAGACCTGGATTCTCGCTTAAAAGACAAGCTGGCCGCTTGTGAAACACCTGACTCGCTGGATGAACTAGTAGCTTTGGCTACTAGGATTGATCATCGGCTTCGTGATAAGGTGAAGGAGCTCCGGCCTACTAAAGGATCTGGACTGAAAGAGGCCAGTGCTAAACCTGCACCTCGGATGATTCCAGTAATTCCTGCTACAAGTGAAGATGAATCGATGCAACTTGGTCACGGACATTTGACTTCCAAAGAGAGAAAACTTCGGAAGAAGCATGGCCTATGCATTTACTGTGGTCAGTCTGGTCATGATGTTCCTACATGCCCAATTCATCCTGGAAATGGATGGGCCTAAGTCCTGCAGGAGGACTGTTCTTAAGCTTCAATAAACCGTCTCCTCCGCACTCTCTCCCAGTCTCCTTGATCTGCGGACCATCTAAAGTTCAAACTCTTGCCCTGGTGGATTCAGGGGCAGGAGGTAACTTTATTCTTCGATGCCTAGTGGAACATCTGAGGATTCCCCTCATCAGCTTGAAGGTTCTGCTACTACTATCCTCCATCCATGGAGAGCCCTTGCCGGGCGACATGATCTGCCAAACTGTACCAATAGTTCTCCGCGCCGGAGCTCTCCATACGGAGTCAATTTCCTTCTTTATGTTAGAGAAGGCCATGCACCCTATCGTCCTGGGGTTACCCTGGTTTCAATCAAACCAACCCCAATTTGACTGGGCATCCTTGGAACTCTCCCGCTGGGGCCCAGATTATCATGGGAAGTGCCCTAAGGAGATTGCTCCTGTCATCTGCATGCCTATGACTCCAGCGATGCCAGGACTGCCGCCCCAATATGCATCCTTTATTAATGTGTTTTCCAATGAAGTTGCTGATATCCTTCCTCCGCATAGGTCCTATGACTGTGCCATAAGGCTGAAACCCAATACTGAGCCTTCTAAAGGACATGTCTATCCTCTCTCAGCAATTGAGAACAAGGCGAAGTCCAAATACATCAAGGAGAATTTACAGAAGGGGTTTATCAGACCATCAAAGTCTCCAGCTGGTGCAGGCTTCTTCTTTGTGGGGAAGAAGGACAGTACTTTACGTCCTTGTATCGATTACCGAGGTCTGAACGAGATCACGATTAAAGACCGCTACCCCCTGCCTTTAATCTCGGAACTGTTTGACCGGCTTCAAGGGGTCAAAATATTCTCAAAACTCGACCTGAAGGGGGCCTACAACTTAGTTCGCTGGCAATGAATGGAAAACTGCCTTCAACACTCGAGACGGCCACTTCAAGTACTTAGTGATGCCTTTCGGCCTGTGTAACGCACCCGCCATATTTCAGAACATGATGAACGACATTCTGTGGAATCTGTTGTACAAGAGTGTCATGGTATACCTAGATGATATCCTGATCTTTTCCCAGGATTTGCCCACTCATCTGGAGGATGTCAAACAAGTACTCTGCTGACTCCGTGAACACTGGCTCTACACCAAACTCTCCAAGTGCGAATTTCACAAAGACTCAGTGCCTTTTCTTGGCTATTTCATGTCTAAAGATGGCTTCCAGATGGACCCTCAAAAACTTGAGAGTATCAAAAATTTGTCTCAACCTACCAGCCTGAAGGCCCTGAGACGATTCCTGGGGTTCACCAACTATTATAGAAGCTTTATAAAGAACTACTCTTCTTTAACCATACCCTTGACTGCGATGACCCACAAGGGTGCCAACACTTCAAAATGGTCTGCGGAGGCCATTTCCACGTTTGAGAAACTGAAGACTGCCTTTTCCACAGAATCATGCTTGTGGCATCCTGACCCCAACAAGCCCTTTATCGTTGAAGTTGATGCTTCAGATGTCGGCATGGGGGCCGTACTGAGCCAGACAGGAGACTCTAAAGCCTTACATCCCTGCTTCTTCTTCTCATGACAATTCTCCCCGGCAGAGAAGAACTACGGGATCGGCAATAAAGAGCTCTTGGCAATAAAGCTTGTATTAGAGGAATGGCAACCTTGGCTCGAAGGCACTCAACATCAAATAACCATATTCACGGACCACAAAAATCTAGAGTATCTCCGCCATGTGCAACGTCTTAACCACAGACAAGCCAGATGGTCCTTATTTTTTAATCGTTTCAACTTTGTGCTTAAGTATCGCCCCGGAGACAGAAATACCAGAGCTGATGCCTTGTCACGCTCCTTTCTCTCAGAGGATGTGCCTGAAGAATCTCAGCACATAATTGACCCACAGAAAGTCATCTTGGTGACTACACATTCTTTGCCTACTGGTAAGACCATCGTACCTAAACACCTCAGGAAGAAAGTGCTCTTTTGGGCGCACGATTCCAAGCTGGCTGGCCATCCTGGTCAACGCCGTACCCTGCTTAAAATCCAGAAGTTATTTTGGTGGCCTATGATCAAGAAGGATACCCTATCCTATGTGGCATCCTGTACCAACTGTGCCAAGAACAAACCTGCTTCTGGCCAACCGTGGGGTTTTCTGCAACCACTGCCAGTTCCGGAGGAGCCCTGGTCACACATCGCTACTGATTTTGTAGTCAATTTACCCCCTTCCGGAGGAATGAATACCATCTGGGTAACAGTCGATCGCTTCAGCAAGATGGCCCATTTCGTGGTGCTGCTCAGCTTACCTTCAGTCTTAGAGCTTGCGAAGCTCTTCATATCGCACATTTTTTTGCCTTGACGGCTTACCAAGACACATTGTCTCAGACCGAGGATCTCAATTCATGGCAAGATTCTGGAGGGCCTTGTGCAAGTTATTCGACATCTCTCTAGACTACACTTCAGCATATCATCCATAATCAAATGGCCAAACAGAACGGATGAATAGAACTTTAAAACAGTTCATTCGTGCCTACATCAGTTCCCGTCAGAATAACTGGGCCAAACTGTTACCATGGGCTGAATTTGCCATCAAATCTCATCCAGCAACATCAACTGGATCAACACCTTTTGAAGTGGTATATGGATGCTCTCCAACACCGCCACTTCCATGAAGCTCTCAGTGACATCCCCAACAGCTCAAGCTACTGCTGATGAAATTCATAACCTGTGGACTCAGACAAAAGACATGCTAAACAAAGCGAGTGACTACTCTAAGTAGTTCTATGATGCTCACCATTCTCAAGTGCCTGTCTTCAAACCTGGAGATAAAGTCTGGTTATCTACCAAATATCTCAGACTGAAGTTACCCTCCACTTGGTCCACTCCTCACTACGTTGGACCAGTTCCAATCTTCCAATGTCTTGGCAACATCACTTACAGTCTGAAGCTACCACCTGGACTCAACATCCACAACGTGATTCACGTTTCACTCTTGAAACCACTCATTCTCAGTGAATTCTCTTCCAAGACTCAGGAACCATCTGTTATCAATGCAGAAGATGACCTAGAATTCAAGGTTGAAGAGATTCTTGATGTCCGAAGATGAGGCAAAACATTTGAATACCTTTTTCTTGGGAAGGTTTCGGCCCCGAAGAAAACTCTTGGGAGCCTCAGGCTAACATCCCTGATAAAGAGATGCTCCATCAATTTCATCTTGCGCATTCTTCTAAACCCGAAGAGGAGACTGCTCTTTGAAGGGGGGTACTGTTACGACTGTTGCTGCCCGGCGTCTCCACTCCACCTTCCTTACCTGTCTGGTGACTCCTCCTGCAGTTGATGGACATTTGGCTGCCATGGCGTCTGCTTGCCGTCCTCTCCAGCATCCCTGGTCCGGCTTGGGCACTGCCTCCCGCCATGCTGTCCAGTTGCCTTAGGGCGCATGCGCCATGTGGCCCTGCTTCAAGTACCTTCTTTGGCGTGAACCTCAGGGGCATCCCCCTGAGGTGACATCACGCATCCCGGATACAAATAGCCTACGTGATTGCTAGCCGTCGAGTTAGCAAAGGTTTCCTAACAGATGGGATTCGTTCTCTGTACCTAGCTACTCTGCTTCCACTATTGGACTACTATATTTGGGGTACCTGCTCCTCGGGGGCCTCTCTCTCTCTCTCTTCTCTTTCAGATCGCTGTCTGGAACCGGTACTCGCTCCTCGAGGACCCATGTTCCTGGACTCTCTACCTGGACTTCTCTTCTGCCTGGAAGACACCGCTGCCTATACCATTAATGATTTACCATCTACTTCTCTCAGAGCTGTTCCCTGGAACCAGGTACTCGCTCCTCGAGGGCCTGCCTTTACTTCAGCTTCTGTGCTCCATCCAGAGAGACTGCTGTGTGAGTACTATACCAACGAGGCTCTATTCCTGAACCCTGCATATATTGCTTGTACTCACTATCTCAGTTTCTCTCCACTACAGCACAGCCATTGAGGGATCGCTGTTCCAGAGCCTGAGGGACTTCAAGCCCAGCCGGGCTACATTCCTACTCACTACCTCCACCTCTGGTGGCTCCTCAATACTGTTTAATAAAAGATTTAACTGTGTGTGTGTCCTAAAACTGAGCCTGACCTGTGGCCCCTCACGGGACTTACCCCCATGGGCGTGGTCAGCAGCCACAGAGTCCAGGGGTCCACCCAAATCCTCACAAACAATAGCAGTGGTCCAGCAGGGGTCCAGAGCGATCTCCTGCACTCGGGCTGTTGGCTGCCAGTATTCAAAATAGTACCAATAGCCTTTGCCCTTACTATGTCACAGGGGTTACCAGTGCCATTGGTCGGCCCCTTGTCACATAGTAGGAGCACAAGATGGCGCTGGCCATCCATTGCTCCTAGCATGTTACAGGGGCTGACCAATGGCACTGGTAGCCCCTGTGACATCATAAGGGCAAAGGGCCATCGGCACCATTTTGATTCATCGCAGGCCCAACAGCCCGATGGCACGGAGGGAGAGATCACTCGCGGGACCCCGCTGGACCACCAGGGCTTTTAGTAAGTCTTGGGGAAGGATCGGGATGGGGGGGGTTGTAAGAAAGTAAAATTGAAGGGTTGGGGTGTTGGGTTTTTTTTTGTTTTTTTTTAATAAATGTGCCCCTCCCCCCCACACTAACCCAAAAAACAAATTTTCCCGGAAGCTCGGGGAAAATCCGTTTCATGGTTCAGGTCCCCGAAACCACTACGAATTAGACAATTTCGTTGAAATTACCTAATTCATGATAAATGAATGCACATCTCTACTACACATCCCTACTGTCGTAAATCTTGAGAAATCATCTATGAATGTAAGAAAATATTGTTTCTTTCCTAGAGTCTCATTTTTCATTGGACCAGACACATCTCTGTGAATCAGATCCAAACACTTTTCAGCTCTGCTAGTTCTTATTTTTGGAAAAGGTTTCCTTGACATTTTACCTTTAAGCAGCTAGTACATTTTATTACTTGGCTACATGGATCAATTTTGATACCATTAGCTTGTTGTTTTTGGGCTAGTTTCCTTATTGCTTAGGGATTTCTATGCCCTAAACAACAGTGCCATACATGAATACAATTAACATGATGTTCTTGCTTCATAGCATTAACAACTTCACTACAGTTTAATTGATATAGCTCATTTGATATTTTGCCTTCTGCAACTGGGTGACTTTCATTTGTGATAAGGCAGCTGTCCCCTTTAACAAATACGTTATCTTACTTGATAAGCTTTTTCACTGACAGCAGGTTGCTTTCAAGATTAGGCACATATAATATTTCCTTAATTGGTATCTTTCTGGTAAGGTTTGGGGAGAAAGGGTAGTGAAGTTACCCTTCCCCTAGTCCTTCTGAGACTATATTGTCCATTGGTTGTGGCAATCCTTTAAGATTTCTTCTATTAAACTAAGTGAAGAAATTTTTTCATTTGTCATTTGACTTGTGGTGCCTGAGTCAATACATCAGGTATTTTGTGAAATTGCACCTGCAAAAGTATTACAGTTTACAGATTATTAAAAATTTCTTAATCAACAAAGGTACAAGACTCTAGGCGATTTACAATAAAACATACATAATTAAAACCAGATAAAAAAATACAATACAAAAGAAAAAATATACATAAAAACTGTTCATCAAACCAGCTCAAGAAATGTTCTGTGAGAACACCAAGGTCAAGCAAAAGCCAGCTTAAATAAGCCTTAAGTCTTGCTCTAAAGGTCTAAATATTTGTCTCTAACCTAAGCTCTGCAGGTAAGGAATTCCAGAACTGTGGAGCAGCAATGGAACAGGTTCTCTCCCTTGTCTCGTGAAGCTGTGCATGTTTATGAGATGGAACTTTGAGCAACCCTCAGTTTTGATATTTTAAAATTACGTGTAGGAATATAAACCTTTAACAAAACATTAAATCATGGGAAAGAATTAAATTGAAGTAAGTGTTGAAAAATCACAGAAACTTTATATTTTACTAGGGATGTACATTTGTTTAAAATGAATGGCCTATCCATGATGAATATACCATATTTGTCTGACTTGTTTGCCCCCGAAAACTTATGAGCAAGTCCCATGAATGAAACATATGTCATTCATGTATGTTTCTCCATTGAAAAGCACTAGCTGCATTAAAACAATAGACTCTGAGGCTGGGCAGGTCATGTGGGAGTTTCCAAAGCAACCAGCCCTCATGCCTATGACTCATATGTGAGGTCAAAGGAGAACTGGGGTCTGTTGTCAAGAAAACTAGACTGACAAAGCAAGGGAACATATCAGAGGGTGGCATTTTTCTAAATCAGCGAATCACTGAACTTTCCATCCTTTATAATGCAATCCCTGTTTCATCTTGCATTTGGATTCTATCTCTCACTCATGGATGATACATTCTGCTTTGCTGTTGAATTACTATAGTCTTCTGTATCAACAGTGCTTGGGTTCAAGATTAGAAACATTCTATCTGCTCTAATCCTGTTAGCTGCTAGCAGCTGCCACACTGTGATAATTTGCACAGGCTTATAATTATTTTCTTAACATCTCACTGCTGTCATTGCTACTGTTTTAGAAGAAGGTTAGTGTTCTCCAGCATTCCCTTCCTTTTAGGTAGAAGTCAATCCAGGCTGCCAGGCCTGCCTGACTGGCACTGGATACTTTGGAGTGATTTATTACATTTTAAACCTGTTGCTTCCAGTATAGTACCAGCTCTGTAGTGGAGCTCTACCACAGTATCCCACATAGAAAAACAGTTTTAACTCTCTTTGTCTGGGTCTGTGTTTGTTAGATACATCAGTGAATCCACAAAGAGTGCAGTTGGTTTGTGCCAGTTACCACCACAGGTACAGCCAGCCACTTTGTGGATTATTTTATTTTGCTACTGCATTTAAATTACTAGTGCACTCACTTTTACTAAATAGTGAGCTCACATACAGAGTATAGCACTATATCATTTTTTGCTTTTTCTGTGGGTGTTGTGTGCATCAGTGTACACTGTAGTCACTAGCAGAGCAAAATATTAAAATTGTTGTTCTACTGTAGTGTATTCTCTCGGTGTGTTGTTCAACCTTACACACAGAAGGATCACTGTAGTAGTTAGTGACACTAATGTCATCAGTGCAACTAACCACCACATTTTCAGAAATAAATATATTTTTTTTTTTGTCAAAATAGTTTTTATTAACCAGGGTGGCAGAGACAACCAGCAAAAACACCATACAACTCGTAAAACACAATACGTAAGTGCATGAGTACAACAATACAAACATGGTAGAACCAGCAAAACTCAAGGCACTGCCCAGCCCAATTTTCCATTTTCCCCCTCCCCCTAGGTCCCCCCTCCCTGAACCCGAACCCCCCCCGCCCCAAACCCCACTCATCCATCCAACATTCACACCTTACTGCCCCCCTCCCTTGCCCCTGCACCTTAGAGGACCAATTTAGAGTATACCCATTGCGACATAGTTCCTCCTGCAACGATTTAATATATTTAATTGATAACATCTTTTATCCAGCACTGTAGCAGAAAAAAAATCCATCATGTCAAGCAAACAAAGTGGGAAGCCTGTGGGTTCTTCACAGGGGATTTGCTAGAGAGATAACAGTGAGTCCCTCAATTAAGATAAAGAGGGAGATTTTCAAATCCCAAATGTCAGAGGAAGAGACAGGTATGTCAAGCCGCAAGAAGGGAAGGCACTAGTAGTATGAGTAGCAGCAGAGAACAACCCCCAGTGCCTATAGAAGTACAAGTACAAGTGGTAAAACCAGCACCACAAACCCTTAGTGCAGCAGAACATAAAAACATAAGAACATAAGAAATTGCCATGCTGGGTCAGACCAAGGGTCCATCAAGCCCAGCATTCTGTTTCCAACAGAGGCCAAACCAGGCCACAAGAACCTGGCAAATACCCAAACACCAAGAAGATCCCATGCTACTGATGCCAGTAATAGCAGAGACCATTTCCTAAATCAACTTTATTAATAGCAGTTAATGGACTTCTCCTCCAGAACTTATCCAAACCTTTTTAAAACCCAGCTACACTAACTGCACTAATCACATCCTCTGGTAACAAATTCCAGAGCTTAATTGTGCGTTGAGTAAAAAAGAATTTTCTCTGATTAGTCTTAAATGAGCTACTTGCTAACTTCATGGAGTGCCCCCTAGTCCTTCTATTATCCGAAAGGGTAAATAACCGATTCACATCTACTCATTCAAGACCTCTCATGATCTTAAAGGCCTCTATCATATCCCTCCTCAGCCATCTCTTCTCCACGCTGAACAGCCCTAACCTCTTCAGCCTTTCCTCATAGGGGAGCTGTTCCATCCCCTTTATCATTTTGGTAGCCCTTCTCTGTACCTTCTCCATCGCAATTATATCTTTTTTGAGATGCGGCAACTGGAATTGTACACAGTATTCAAGGTATGGTCTCATCATGGAGCGATAGAGGCATTATGACATTTTCTGTTTTATTAACTATTCCCTTCCTAATAATTCCTAACATTCTGTTTGCTTTTTTAATTGCTGCAGCACTCTGAGCTGACAATTTCAAAGTATTATCCACTATGATGCCTAGATCTTTTTCCTGGGTGGTAGCACCTAATATGGAACCTAACATTATGTAACTACAGTAAGGGTTATTATTCCCTATATGCAACACCTTGCTCTTTTCCACATTAAATTTCAACTTTCATTTGGATGCCCAATCTTCCAGTCTCACAAGGTCCTCCTGTAATGTATCACAGTCTGCTTGTGATTTAACTACTCTGAATAATTTAGTATCATCCACAAATTTGAAAACCTCACTCGTCGTATTCCTTTCCAGATCATTTATTAATATACAAGCCGTTAAGCCCGTAACAACGGGCTACATTAAAACATTTTTTTTCGGTTTGGTTTTCGGAAACGGCACTCTTCCTCATTTCTTCTCCCTCACACCCCCTTCCCCTCTCTCATTCACCTTGGTCACTCATCCTCCTTCCCCTCGGTCACTCACCCCCTTCCTCCATTCACCTCCCTTCCCTCCCCTGCCCCCACTCAAACTCCTTTCCCTCAGTCTTATTCACCCTCTTTCTCCCACTGCCTCCCTCCCCTTTCACTGAAACCCCCTTCCTTCACTCTCACCACCCCTTCCCTCATTCTCACTCCCTCCCCTCCTCAGTCACTCTCCACTCTCTCCCAATCCCATCCCTCCCTCACTCTCCTCCCCTCCCCTCTCAGTCACTATGCTATGTGACTCACTCCTTCCCTTGTGGCACGGCAGTCTATCTGTTACTCTTGGCCCTTATTGTAAACTTTTTGTTTCTAATTTTCTTCCCCTCTGCCACTGATGCAGAGAGCAGTGCTGGAGCTGCATCAAAGTAAAGGCTTGCTTTGCTCTCTTTCTGGGAGACCTGTGCCTTTAAGAAATCCACTCAGGGACTTGAGAGGGAGGAGGGAACAGGGAGCACAGCTCTGGCTTTCACTTTTGTTGCTCTGCTTTGTGGGGAGTGGGGATGGATGGATGCCCATGTAAACTCTTCCCCTGGTGGCTGAGACACCCCCCCACCCCGGGTTGATAGCACTGCTCCCCCCTCCTGCAGTTGCTGAATGTTTACTTGGCTTCTCCTTATCTGTGGGACTCAGGGGGCAGGGGGTGGGCTGACTCAGATCTTCTCCGTTCATTCCATTGTCTTCGCTGTGCTCCTGCTGCAGCTACTTCTAATCTGTTCAGCTGGAGGTAAGGAGCATGGCCCCTTCGCAGCACGTGGGTCTCTACTGCATTTGCTGGTGACTCTTCTTTCCTCCTCCTGTCCCTGTTCGTGACAGTCCAGCCGTCCCTCCCTACTCTTCCCCCCCCCAGCGGTGGAGGAGGGACGGGCTCAGGCTGTTAACATATTGGAGCGGCAGCTCCCTGCCCTTTCATCCTCCCCTCTGTCGCTCAGAGTTCTCTGTGCCGCACATGCGCGGTAGAGCTGCTCTCTACTGCGCATTTGCGGCACGTCGGTCAAGCTTCATTTATCTAGTTAGATTTGCTGGCGACTCTTCTTTCCTCCTCCTGTCCCTGTTCGTGACGTCCGGCCGTCCCTCCCTACTCCTCCCCCCCCCCTCCGGCGGTGGAGGAGGGACGGGCTCAGGCTGTTAACATATCGGAGCGGCAGCTCCCTGCCCTTTCCTCCTCCCCTCTGTCGCTCAGAGTTCTCTGTGCCGCACATGTGCGGTAGAGCTGCTCTGTACTGCGCATTTGCAGCACGTCGGTCAAGCTTCGTTTATCTACTTAGATTGAAAAGCACTGGTCCAAGTACAGATCCCTGAGGCACTCCACTGTTTACCCTTTTCCACTGAGAAAATTGACCATTTAATCCTACTCTCTGTTTCCTGTCTTTTAACCAGTTTGTAATCCACGAAAGGACATCGCCTAACTTGCTATCCATCATCCAGACACAAGGAATCTTCAATAAAGGCAGACCTAGCAAGCAACCTTCCATCCATCACCCTGGTAAAGGGAATCTTCAATCAGGGCTGGCCCTGCAGGCAGCCTTCCATCCACTATCCTGGCAAGGGAATCTTCAGCCAGGGCAGGTTCAGCAGGCAGCCTTCCATCCATCACCCTGGCACAGGGAATCTTCAACCAGGTAGGCCTAGCATGCAGCCTTCCTACTACCTCCCTGGTGCAGGGAATCTTCAATTACTAATAATACAAATCAAAACAATAGAATGCAGAAATAGTCCAAATTCTGGAGCATTTACAACATACCACTTATTACTTTGCACTGTGTTATTTACAAACAGTAGAAAAATGGTTTTCACTGTTTATAAATAATATAGTACAAAGTAATGTGGTTTACATGGAGTCTTCAGCCAGGGCAGGATCAGCAGGTAGCCTTCCATCCATTAGCCTGGCACAGGGAATCTTCAGCCAGGGCGGACCCAGCTGCTAGGATCAGTTAGCACTAGAAGCCCAGTGTAATGGCAATTCTATAGTGTATGTTTTCATTTTTGGGGATCTCTTCTGTCCCTCTGTTTAGGCCATGGGACGAAA
Organism: Rhinatrema bivittatum; assembly: GCF_901001135.1. Taxonomy (NCBI): domain Eukaryota; kingdom Metazoa; phylum Chordata; class Amphibia; order Gymnophiona; family Rhinatrematidae; genus Rhinatrema; species Rhinatrema bivittatum. Next base: position 586,077,434 of record NC_042616.1, on the reverse strand, counting down.
CCCTGAGACTACCCTTGGTGTGGTCATTGTGCATGCTGGACTGAGGGCTGCCTGGTGTAAATCTTGTACTACCTGCAGTAGGATAGTGTTCAAATTTGTGACTGCTGTTGTAAGGGATGTTTTTATGTTACTCATCGCTGCTGTGAGACTGTTGAGGCCCTGGGATAGTGTCAGCGTTTGCTGCTGCTGCTGCTGTTGGGCCTGACACATCAATGTATCTCCCTTCGTAAGCGTCTCATGTCCCGGTAGAGTGTGCTGCCTTGCAAAGAGAGGTCTTCTCCTTAGCCTGGCTATTTTTTATTCTGGTTGCTGTGGGGATGCCTGTGTTTCAGCATGAGCTGATTTCATAGCCAGCAAGGACCATTGTGGCATGGAGTGTGCTATTTCTTCTGTTGAAGGCTGTGCAGCAGCCTCATCTGTTCCTCCTACCAGTTGGTTGCCCTCCTCCTGCACATGGTGTGGTGTACTGGTTGCCGTGATCATAGTTTCTATTTCTTCCTCTCAACTTCAATCTGGCAGCAACCTGGTGAATGTGAGCTCACCTATATCGGGCTCCTCTGTCACATGCTCCTATTGCTCTGGCTCTGTCTCCTGCTGGCCTCTTCCCTCGTTTCCTCTCCTGTCTCCTGTGTGGCCCGCTGGGTCCTGCAAAAGAAAACAAACAAGCTTATGAGTGAAGCAGACCACACTGTAGACTTGATGTATAATATAAGATGATCACATTTCTAATTTGAAAGGTGAACATCTTTTTACTTTGCGTCACCCCTTCCATACCCTCCCCTATTACCTCCCAAAGACTTGCATGCCAACTCATCGCTTAGGTCTCTGGCATTAGCAATCAATACTTTTTAATAAAATACAAATATAAAACATCTGCTATGTCCTGATCCAGTGTCACTCCCTTGAAGACATCTGGTCTCAGTTTATCTCTGAGGCGCTACTCCACTGCTATCAGTTATGGGGGAAGGGGCCCATACTCCAGTCTCCCTCTCATACGTTTGTATGCAGGTGATCTTGTTCTTTAGGCTGGCCTTGAGATCATGAAATCTCTGGGCTAACTGCTAACTACTTTGTCTCCCTCCATCCTCGCTAGCAATCCTGTGGGCAATCCTGCTCCAGATAATATTCTCAGTGCCCTTGGAGGGTTTTGCTGCTGGTCACAGTTTGCCAGGGCTCCCTCAATTAGCATGTACATTTTGTCCTGGAAGAACTAGTGGGCACACAGCTGCTGCCTGCCCTCAGTGCCATGATCACTTTGCTGGGTTGCTGCTTCCGGGGGATCAGTTCCCTCCCTTACCTGACTATCCTGTACACTCTCTATCTTCACTCACCCCATTCACATGCATATTATGCCTACTCACTCCCCCTTCCACTCACCATCCTCACCTCCAGGACACACACACACACACACACACACACACACACAAGCTGCACTTTCACACTCTAAACAAAAAAGACAAACACAACAAACACACACACTTTTCTTTCACTCACTGATAAAGACAACAAAAAAGTAATGACATAAGGAAGAAAAGACAGGATAAAGCACTCAGGTAATCAAATTGTAGACTCTCCTCTCTCTCCAAAAGCTCTTCTCTCTCATCTCTCTCTCCTCACGCCTCCCTCCTCCAGTGGCTACCAACCCTCAAAAGAATAAGCACTGGAAGTTCACTTTTAAGGAGCAAGAAAATCTTGCACAAAACGGCAATTTTCTCACTTTCACGTGATATTTCCTTAACCACATTTCTTTGGCTTTCTGAATGCTCTGGTACACATTAGCTAATTACTGTGAGATATTTACTGTTAACATTATGCAGTAATAGCTTATATTTTCCATGGTTTAGTGAAGGACGCCCATAGCTGGTTAAATTGGAAGGTTATCAGGGAACCTATACCCGGTTATTTTTAAGTGAGTATATTCAGCCAGATGTTTAGCCCGCTAAATGTCCCTGAATATTTTTCCTTACTACCTTTATCAAAGAAGTTTTCTATTTGCTGATTTTCTGAATATTGGCCTGAAATATTTTAAACTGACCATTTTGATCACTGCAAATAGAAAATGATGCATATATTTTCTCCTTCTCTTATTTCCAGGACTTTCTGCAGGCAGAGATTTAATAATGCAATGATGAACTGTCCTTATTCACATTCTGTTATGCCAACAAATCAAAGCATTCTACCCTCCGTGGCTTTCTAGGTCCTTTACCCCATCCCATAATGTGTGTATAGTTAGTTACCCTGCTGATTTCTAAGTCTTTTTCAACTAATTACATTCTGTCTTCTCAGTCAGATCTGTGTTGTGTGGGCATGTTGATTTTTTCTTGTTCATTTTTTGCTTTGGCACTAATCTCTGTCTCTGTCTCCTTGTGTACCCTCCTGGGATTTACAGGATGAATTTTCAAAGCTATTTATGCACATTAAACATGGTTTATTATAAAATTGTCCACAGTTTGTGCATGTGCAAGCATGTACAAAATTTGATTTCACATATATTTTTGCATACACAAAAGAAGAGGTGTTCTGGGGGTGGGGGTGGAATTGGGATGGAGTCTGGATTGATATGCACACTTTTGATTTTTAAAAGTATGTGTGGAAATTCACACACACAAGTTACAAATTGCAGAGGAGGCGCAAGTTTCTGCAGGTGTGTTTCCGCACTTAATTTTGCATAATTTGCTTCGAGAATTTGTGTTGCTTATGCGCTTAGCTGCTGCAGAAGTTATTCACAATGTTACGGAATTACCCCCTCCCCCTTACTGAATACCCTTCTCTGCATTCACTGCATTCATTTCCTTCTTCTTTGCTGTCTTTCCTGCATACTCCATAGTCCAGATTCAGCAGCTGTGCAGCTCTGCTAGTTAGCCAGACAAACTTGGCTGGAATATTCAGCAGCACAGCTGCACAACTGAATGTGGCTGTTACGGTCCCGGTCGCGACGGTCGCAACCCGGCCCGCACCTCCTTGGTCCCGTTCCGTCTCCGAGAGCCTTCCTGGACGCCGTCTCCTTAGGCGTGTGCGCGTGCGCATGAAGGCTTTTTCCCGCCACTGAAGGCTCCGCCTTACCCCTGACGTCAGATGCTCCGGCCTATGTAAGGCCGCCGCGGAGCCCAGAACTTTGCCTTGCAACGGGGCTCCTTGTGGTTCCCAGTTGCTCCGAGCCCCGGAGCGTGCTATTGCGTTAGCAGCCCCGTTCCTGCCTAAGACTTGCTACGCTTCTGTGTCCAAGTCCTGTCTTTGCTCTTGCTTGGATCCAGTGACCTGTCTTGCTTCAGTTCCAGCTTGGATCCAGTACCTGTCCTGCTTCAGTTCCTGCTTGGTTCTAGTAACCTGTCCTGCTTCAGTTCCAGCTTGGATCCAGTACCTGTCCTGTTTCAGTTCCTGCTTGGATTCAGTACCTGTCCTGCTTCAGTTCCTGCTTGGTTCCAGTAACCTGTCCTGCTTCAGTTCCAGCTTGGATCCAGTACCTGTCCTGTTTCAGTTCCTGCTTGGATTCAGTACCTGTCCTGCTTCAGTTCCTGCTTGGTTCCAGTAACCTGTCCTGCTTCAGTTCCAGCTTGGATCCAGTACCTGTCCTGTTTTAGTTCCTGCTTGGATTCAGTACCTGTCCTGTTTCAGTTCCTGCTTGGATTCAGTACCTGTCCTGCTTCAGTTCCAGCTTGGATCCAGTACCTGTCCTGTTTCAGTTCCTGCTTGGATTCAGTACCTGTCCTGCTTCAGTTCCAGCTTGGTTCCAGTGACCTGTCTTGCTTCAGTGTCAGCTTGGATCCAGTACCTGTCCTGTTTCAGTTCCTGCTTGGATTCAGTACCTGTCCTGCTTCAGTTCCTGCTTGGTTCCAGTAACCTGTCCTGCTTCAGTTCCAGCTTGGATTCAGTACCTGTCCTGCTTGGTTCCAGTAACCTGTCCTGCTTCATTTCCAGCTTGGTTCCAGTACCTGTCCTGCTTCAGTTCCAGCTTGGATCCAGTACCTGTCCTGTTTCAGTTCCTGCTTGGTTCCAGTAACCTGTCCTGCTTCAGTTCCTGCTTGGTTCCAGTAACCTGTCCTGCTTCAGTTCCAGCTTGGATCCAGTACCTGTCCTGCTTCAGTTCCTGCCCGATTCCGGATCCCTGCCAATCTGCTTCAGCTCCAGCCTCCGTGATCTCCTAAGTCCCAGCAGCCGGGCTCACCGTCCATCGCCTGCCTGGTATCTGCCTCCCGGCCTGCCCTCAAGCAGAGACTATAGTCCATCTCTCTCCAGTCTCCCGCAGGCCGGCCCAAGGGTCCACTAAAACAGCTTATTCACAACAGTAGCCAGTTATCTAATAACTGGATATGTTTATCCAGATAACTGTAGACCTGATCAATAGCGAGATTCATATTCAACACCACTTAGCCTGAGAAGTTCAGATGAATCCAGCTAAGTGAAGCTGTTTTAATATTCAACTACATAGGGGCCGATGCAATATTATACGCTGAAAGCGGGGGCTGACTTGCTGCAGGGTGGAGCTACTTATCGATATTCATCCTTATCCAGCTAAGCTAGCTTGCTAAGTTAAACCTGTTTCTGAGCTGGTCTAAAGTTAGCTGGATAAACTTATATTGCTATTAAATAGTCGGGTACATTCAGTTAACTGCTGAATATTCTGGCCAAGTTAGCCAGAAATGTATTTATTTTTTTATTTATTTAGCAAATTTTCTATACCCTCATTCAGTTGTACCATCACAACGGTTTACATCTGGCAAACAAGCTCAGCTGGATAGCAGCTGAATATGGACTTCAACAGGTCTAACAAGTAGCTCAGCTTTCAGATTGTCCCGTCCTACCCCCGCTGAGCCTGCTAACTATTTTGCTGGATAAATAGTTATCCAGCTAAGGAGAGGCCGCTGAATAAGGTGAACCATTCAAATGGCAATATTTACACATATAATGCAAACCTGTCCATCTAAGTGGCACTGAATATGGACATTGAAGAGAATAGGAGTTGATAAAATGTATCATTAATTTGTGAAGGAATTATCATGAATGGTATTTTTTACTTTTTTTTTTTTTTTACCATTTGTCATATGTGGGATTTATTTGCATTTGATATTAAAGGTTTTTCTCTACATGACTTACCTGCATAAACCCCATGAGAGGAATATCAGAACCAGTTATCTGGCAAGATTTTACCCAGATAATAACTTAACTGGGTAAAATTTAGCTAGATAACTTAGGGGCATTTCAGGAGTTAGCCGGATAAACTATTTACCTAATTCTCGCCGTCCTTAGACGCAAGGTTAAAGTCAGGGCTATATTTGTGGGGATCAACCTTTTTTACCGGCTTCAGAGGTAGAGTAGCAAGGATGTTCCGCTCAACTCCTCCCATTCAGGCAGCCTGCAGGGAAGAGGAGGAGAAAGGGTGAGAATGGATTAGACAGAGCAGAGAACAGCAACTCTTTTCCCTAAGCCAGCCCTTTCCCTCCTGTTCCCTCTCCCCGTCTCTTCCCCAAGGAACAGGGAGAGAAGGGGCTTCAATGAAGCAGATGCTGCGGAGCACAGAACAGACACAAAAAGGGGATGAATTAGCACAAGTCATGAAAGCTTCAACCCTGGTCTTGATAGAGCTCACAAATTTCAAACTTGTGCTAATTCTACCCCTTTTTGTCTCTGTTACCCAGGGCTTAATTTCTGGCAGAACAATCCAACATGGCATTCTGCCACCATTTTTCCAAGATCCAAGGAGACATACTGGGTCACACTGTATAAATCAGTTTTGGCTTCCCCATGGAAATGGAGAAGCGCTGATGGTGTAAATCAGCTCCAGCTCCTTGCAAAAAATGGAGCAGAGCCATTGCGCCTCTTTTAAAAATCCCACAGGCAATTCAGTAATCATTCTTTGGCAAGTGTCCACTGTAGGAAGGTTTTGGGCAGACACCTTTTTTGCAGTCCTCGAAATGTTTGCCTAACGATAGTACCACCCCTGTCTCAAGAACCTGCTATTCCTGACGGGTGCTCTTCGCCCCCTGAAGTATCTCTTACTGCCTTTATGAAAGTGCTGTTAACCTGCAGCTGCTCACCAGATATCACATTACTAGCTAGTGTAAGCCCGTGACTTCGGAACATTTATTAATTTTAATTCTTTTTTTTTTCCCTGCTAGTCAAGGTGTCAATTAAGTAACACATGAGACAACTTCTGGCCATTTCATTGGAAGTTAGAAAATACTTAGGGGCGGATTTTAAAAGGGTTACATGCGTAAATCCTCAGGGTTTACGCAAGTAACTGCTCCTGCGCACGCCGAGCCTATTTTGCATAGGCCCGATGAAACGCACAAGCCCCGGGAAGTGCGTATGTCCCAGGGCTTTGTGAAAGGGCCGGGAATGGAGCGGGACTGAGGCAGGCGTAAATAACAAAATAAAGGTAGGGGGATTTAGATAGGGCTGGGGGGCGGGTTAGGGGAAGGTGGGTGGGGGGAGGTTGGAGGGAACGGGGAATGCCATCGGGCCTACCCTAGGGCTCAGCACGCGCAAGGTGCACTAGTGTACACCCCCTTGCGCGCGCCGACCCCAAATTTTATAACATGCGCGCGGCTGCGCGTGCACGTTATAAAATTGGGCGTACATTTGTGCACGCCACGTAGCGCGCACAAATGTACCCCGCGCGTGCAGGTTTTAAAATCCGGCCCTTAATGTGTAGGGAAGAAAAAAATGGTCTTTTGAAATTAAAAAAAAAAAAAGTAAACTCGTGTTTATGATGGGCTGTTGAGGCCATCCACCCCCTTTGAAATCCCATGGAAAGAAACTTTGTTGCTTTGCAACTAGAAATGCGGCAACCGATTAATAATAATGAGACTGACTACTAATCACAGTTTTCACTTTCAAAACATGGGTTTTGTTTGAAGAGAGGCAGAGAGAGAGGGGGAGAGTTAACCATGAAATGAAATGTTACCTGCAGTCTGCTTTTGGTCTGTTGAAAAAAAAGGAAAAAGGATTTTATCTTTGCTGTAGGGAGTTTACTATAAGGCTGCCAAGTTAAGCCCTATCCAGTAACTGGAACAAACATAGGACTAGATGTTAAAACCTGATTCCCTATGAAATTATATCAATTGTATTTTTGTCTGTTTTTTAAATTGTAATCCCACCTTGAGGAAATTCTTGGTAAAAGGCAAAAATATCAATGCTTACAAATAAATTATAAAATAAATGAGTAAATAAATAAATAGCTAAATAAGTAGCCTTTCCTATTTTGTTGCAAATGTAATTAAGGTGATTTTTAGATAAATCTTGGTTTTATTTTAGTTTGGTTTTTTTTTAGATAAACTGTATTGTCCTTACATTCTATAAGCATCAAGCAAATTGAATTTATAGAATAACTGGAAAATTTGTCTTGATTTTATTCAGAACAGAAAGGGAATTTCTCTTTTATTTTAGAGAATATTGTTTGGCCCATAAAGAGCTTTAGAGGTTATTGCAGATTCCACAAGCATCTTGCAACTGTATTCATCACCCAGCTGGAGCAACTGGATTGCAGAGAAATTCATCTAAAATATTTGGCAATCATATTCTAATATTCTGGCCAGAATTTAGATGAGGATTTTAGGAACTCATTTTTAATTTGCTTGAATTGAGAATTGAGAGAAAGGCTGTGGTTTGTGGGTTTCTAGTTATAAATTGTAAAAATCAACAATTTCTGTCTTTTTGAATGCTAATAAATTCTTCTTTTACTATAATGACATGAGTTTCTGTCTACTATAGAGCATGAGAGGCCAATATTCAGCCACTAACTGGCTGAACAAGTTAGCTGGATAAACTTCTTCAGCCACAACACTGAATATATTCAGCTATTTTATAGTTAGCCAGATAAGTTTAACTGGCTAGCTAACTTACTCCTAGATTTAATTTGGGCTGCTGCTGCAGGAGAGAGAGAGAGACTGATTCTTTATAAGCCTCTCATATAAGTAAACTATTTATACCACTTCAAGAGGGGCAACTAGTAACTCAGGGTAAGGTTTCGGTAGTGGCCTAGGTAGAGAGTGCATAAAGCTAGGGCGAGAGAACATTGTACATATTTCATCTTTTTATACCTTTCATTACTTCAAATCATATAACATTTTCACTATCTGCTGTGCTATTTGTAACTCTGACTGTACATGTAAAACTGCCCCCCAAAATGTAGCCCACCACCAAAACCTCTCCCCAAGTTCAGAATGGCTCCTCTTCTCTTACTATGGTATAAAAAGTTGACTAATATGTGTGCCTCCCCACAGCCTCTCTCTGTCTCCCCCTCCCCTCTGCCTGAAATAGGATTTGCGATATTTATTGTATATCCCATTTCAGCCATTTATTTATTTATTTTTAATTTTTCTATACCGAAATTCCTGTATGAGATACAAATCAATCCGGTTTACAGAGAACGGGAACTCGTCCGGGGCTTGTCTGGCCGGGGCTTTTTACATTAAAACAGTTAAACAAGGCTTATTTACAGTAATAGGTAAACATGCTTTTTTATATTGAACAGTAACAGTCAAGCTATAACGCACAGCATAAAGCTAGGAAAAAAGGTGCAATTATTTCCGGTGTTAAATCCCTTGGTAGCATGCATTATGCTATAGCATGCAATGTTAAGCACCTCTCATTTTCATTTACTCCGCCCAAACTCCTCCAAACTCCTCCCACTTGACTAAATTTTTAAAATTTGCATACGTGTCTCTCAATGCATTATTTATTGCATGCGTTATGGCATTATCACAGATGTTAGGGCCCTAATACCTGCAATAAGGCCCTTATGCAATTTGAAAAATGACCCTGTAAGCCACATACGGCTGAAAATCGGCAGTTATATGACTAACCGCTAAATTTATCAAGCTGCAGTAAATATTACAAAAATATACATGTTAGAGTTCTGTGATAAAAAGATGGGCGTAATTAGGGAAATTAATGAATTTATCATTCGTGAGATGCACTAATATGTCGCACATAATTTTATGTGTCACATGTCATTTTATGTATTTTATCCCTCTGGAGATAGAATCAACACTCAAGAAGCTGAAACCATCCAGCCACCCGATGGACCACATCCCAACGAAACTTCTGCTCCTTATCCCAGGCACCATCTCCAGATCTCTGGCCGACATCATTAACTGCTCCCTAGCCTAAGGAGTATACCCGGATGACCTTAAAACAGCATCTATTAAACCTCTCTTGAAGAAACCCAACCTGGACACTAATGAGCTCTCCAACTTATTTATTTATTTATTTATTTATTTTAAGTTTTTCTATACCGGCATTCACAATAGATATCGCATCATGTCGGTTTACAATTAACAAGTGGATAGGTAACAAAAAAGGTAAAAACTAATATTTATCTTAATAATAATAATGATAATAATAATAATAAAACATTAAACAAGAGAAGGCTAAGGTATGCAGTTACAATAAAACAAGGGAGTAATACAACTTGGAGCATAGAAAAGAAGCAGGGGATTAAATCGAAAGAACTTCCGACCCATATCCAACCTCCCGCTGCTAGCAAAGCTCACCGAGAAGGTGGTGAACACACAGCTTTCGGACTACCTGGAGGAACACAAAATCCTATACCCTTCCCAGTATGGCTTCCGCAAGTCTTCCAGTACCGAAACCCTCCCCATCTCGCTAACAGACCACATCCTCATGGGCCTAGATAAAGGGATTTCATTCCTGCTAGTTCTCTTAGACATCTCCGCGGCGTTTGACACCGTGAACCATAGCATCCTTCTCAATCGTCTCTCAGACATTGGATTATCTGGACACGCCTTCCAATGGTTCAGCTCTTTCCTCAATAATAGAAGCTCCAAGATCACTATCAATAATAAAGAATCTCCTAACTTCAAATCTACTCTAGGTGTCCCCCAAGGCTCCTCTCTATCCCCCACCCTCTTTAACATCTACCTACTGCCTCTTTGCCAGCTCCTCACAAACCTTAACCTTATTCACTACTTATATGCTGACGACGTTCAGATCCTGATCCCTATAAAAGAATCCCTTCCAAAAACGCTCTCCTTCTGGGAGAACTGCCTTAAGTCCATCAACCATTTACTCACCAGCCTGAACCTGGTCCTCAATGCAGCCAAAACAGAAATCCTTCTCATCTCCACCGACCATTCTACCAGCCATGATCAGACAACCTCTATCCCCCAGACCACTCAAGTAAGAGATCTAGGGGTCACCATCGATAGCCATTTGAACCTAAAAAAATCAATCAACAATATTATGAAGGATTGTTTCTTCAAGCTCCAAGTTTTAAAAAGACTCAAACCCCTCCTCCATCTCCAGGACTTCAGAACTGTCCTTCAATCAACAATATTCTCCAAAACCGACTAATGTAACACTCTCCTCTTAGGACTCCCGATCTCTGCCACTAGACCACTACAGATGCTCCAGAACTCAGCAGCCAGGATATTAACCAACACCAACCGAAGAACTCACATCACTCCTATACTTAGAAACCTACACTGGCTACCTGTTAAATACAGAATTTAATCTATACACAACCAACTACCTTTAGACCTTCAGTTCCCACTCAAACTATACACATCAGCAAAACCCATCAGAGTGGCACACAAAGGAACACTCCAAGTCCCCCCAACCAAATCCTCTCGTCTAACCTCCACGAAAGAACGGGCATTCTCCACAGCTGGCCCCATCATCTGGAACAACCTGCCGACTGATCTAAGACTGGAACCCTGCCTGATTACCTTCCGGAAAAAACTCAAGACTTGGCTTTTCATCCAAGCCTTCCCTTAAGCCTAACATTGCAACAGCTCTTTCATTTAGCCCAATAGACTAAATGACCGACTCAGCCATTGTATACTCATACGTTCTCATTCTCCAGTTTTTTCTGTCCTTTATTTCCTGGCTACTCTAGCCCCCAAGTTCATTCTCCCTGTTATTTGTATCTGCGCCTCGGCCTTCCTGTTATATGGTTTTTGTTCAGTTAACCCCAAGTTTGATGTAAACCGGCCTGATATGAAGCTTGTCATGAAGTTCGGTATAAAAAAATGGTAAATAAATAAATAAAAATGTATGGTGCGTTATTTTCTTTGTTTACATATACCAGCTTCCTGCAGCTACCTCCTTGAGGGTTTATAAGTAGTTGGAGAAAGAGATGAGCTAGTTGGAGTTTAGTTGATGGTGAGTTGGAGTTTTGGAGGAGAATGCTATCGATTACCTGATAGGGATGTGCATTCATTTCAAACAATTGACAAATTAGGCAAATTTGTTTCATTCAGGGGTACCCAAAACAAATTGGGGGCCCCCGAATGACAAAAACCTTATTTGTTGAATTCGTTTGGCAACAAAATGCATTGGGTCTAAACCTAGACCCAAGGAGGGAGTCTCACCTAAGGCATAGACTGAGGCCAAAGTAGGGGCTGCAGCCTACACCTTAGCATGACAGCGGTGCCTCTGCCTAAGCCCAAGCCCAAAGCCAGGGTCTTGCCTAGGACATAACCTGAGGCTCAAAGAAGAAACCATGTCTTAGGCCCAAGAAAGGTCTTATCTTATGTATCAGGTATCCAATGGCAAGGCTGGGCCTCGGCCCATTCCCAGGCCCAAAGCCACAGCCCAGACCCAGGCCTGCTGCCATGACCCATCCTGGAGGCAGGGTACCGATGCTAGGGCCTCAGCCAAGAGCCAGGCCTGACATAGCAGCATAGAAGGGTGGTTTCTGATGCTTGGGCCTCAGCCTAGACCAAAATCTGGACCCAGGCCTGCCACTGTGACCTAGTCCATATGCCGTGTCCTGATGCCAGGGCATCAGCCCAGAGCCAGGCCTGATGCTGCAAACCAGAGCCAGGCCCACTGCTGCGACACAGTCTTAAGGCTGGGTCCCAATGCCAGCACCTCAGCCTAGATCCAGGGCTGATGCTGGGCCTGGCCTGGAGGCCAGTCCCAAATCCAGTGCCTTGGCCTAGACTGGATTATGGACTCAGGCCCGCTGCCATGACCCGGCTCAGAGGCCAGGTCCTGATGCCTGGGCCTCAGTCTAGGCCAGAGCCCAGACCCAGGCCTGCCAACACAACCCAGCCTGCACCCAGGCCCAAAGCCCAGGACCCGCAGCTGCTCCCTTGTCTTACTCTTCTTCTCTTCTGATGCTGTTCTCTGGGATTGTGCTGGAACTAATTCACTCTGATGCATTCACTCTAGCAGCCGATGCCATTTTGATGTATAGCAATATTGAGACCTTGAATAAAAAGTTGATTCGAGCCAAATTATACTATGGCATCCTCATAGAGGATGCCATAGTACAGTGCATCAAATTCTATGTAGGCTGCAGATATTTAAAGAACCCAAATTGTTTCAGGAGGAGGCAGATTTTATCTTTATATTTATCAAAGAAGATTTAGATAATTTTATTGTGTTATTGAAGAGTCAGTCATTTGTGAATATGTTTGATAAAAATATGAGGAATTACAATTTAAGATGCAGATTTTTCGAAATGAAGAGATTGGAATACAACAAATTCAAATGGGACAAACAAGTTTTTCAAAAGGGAACCATGTATCAATTGATGATGCAAAAATCTGATCCTCCGCAAAATAAATACATCATTTTTGCATTTAGTTCTGTTGAGCTTTCTAGAGATGTAATGGATATATTAGTGAAACAGAATACTTTAGTGCATTGTCAATAGAAAACCATGCAAAAGAGGATGTATGGAAGATTCAGCTCAGAATCGAAGTAACCAGGGAATGGCCTCTAACGTGACAGTGGATGTTTTGGAATGGTCAGTGATTAATATTTCAAGTGCAATACTTGATCCTTTAGAGTTTGTGGTTTTACAAAAGGGCCTTTCCTTTATCCCATCTACATGAATGGATCTCTTTTAAGTTCAAATGGCCCTAATGAAATTCTATATGTTGTTACATCTGAAGTTACATTTTCAGCTCTCTGGATGTTTCGTTGGATAAATCTGTGGTTCTTAAAAAAACACATTGGACTCCAAATAGTGTAGGTAATACCATCAATAGATATTTTTGGAAAAATGGCGACTACATGTTTCTTATAGTTATCTCTATAAAAAAATAATTTTTCAAATTTCACATCACTGCAATGACATGCCTTACATAGACCTTGCTTGAATCTTGTTATCATATTAAAACCTGCTGATAAAGAAGGCGTGACAGTTATAATGGATAAAGAAGATTATATTGGAGAAGTACAAAGACAATTAATTGATTCCACTTTTATGTGAAATTAGACCAGGGTCTGACTTCAGATATCTATCATTAGAAAAAGAATGACTGAACATAGGAGGTGCATATCAACTATCAGAGGTGATGTTCCAATGGTTTGTCATAAATAATATAGCAGGAAGGCTATAATAATGATAAATGCTTTAGTGTTTTCTCTGGTGTCAGACTATCCCCTTCTCTCCCCACCCTTGGATCAAGAAAATCTGAAACAACTAAATTTTAGCAGTGCAAATTCAGAGAACCATTAAACATTCACATTTAGATAAATCTCCACAGATAGATATGCTATGGATTGGAATTTGATAAGATATTAATAGATCTGATTACTTCTTCTCTTTTAAATATGTTTAATGATGCCTTAAAAAAGGAAAATTACCTTCAGTTCCTAATACAGATCTTATAATCCTGGTCCATAAACCTGGAAAAATCTTTGAAAGTCCAAGGGTATATAAACCCATTGTGCTGTTATACCTGGAAGACATTCAAATTGTAGCAACAATTCTGGTAGGCAGATAAAAAAATATGCATTTCTAAAGTAGTGCAGAATACAAAAAAAGGGGTTGAATTAGCCCGAGTTTTGAAACTTGTGAGCAGTAGCACCAAGCACGGAGGTTCCTACTCTCACTATTTTTCATTCTTGCATGTTTCGTATGCAATCATAATTCAGTCATCTTAAGAAAAAAAACATTTCTAATAGGAGAGTATATCCCATATTTTCCTCATGCTTGAATCAGAAATTGTTGGGCATTCAGGCGGCAAAATCTTAAGGAGTGTCATTTAAATATCTACAGGGAAATGTAAATATCTACAGGGGAACAGGTTTGTAGGTGGATGTGATTGTTGAGTGCATAAAAATCAATTAGGGTTTGAGATGGGGGAGACACACTGTACTAATCCACAATGTCTAATAGCAGGCAATTGACACAACCAAGAAAAATGTGACCCCTAAAGTGGCTTTCCTCAGTACAGATGCTGAAAAAGATTTTAACATGACATCTCATGAATACTTGTTCTGGTTTCTTAGGACATACGAATTAAAGCAATTTCTACTACTAGATTGTAGAGATGTGAATCGTGTCCTCGATCGTCTTAACGATCGATTTCGGCTGGGAGGGGGAGGGAATCGTATTGTTGCCGTTTGGGTTTTAAAAATATCGTGAAAAATCATTAAAATCGTGAGCCAACCCCCTAAAACCCACCCCCGACCCTTTAAATTAAATCCCCCACCCTCCCGAACCCCCCCCAAATGCTTTAAATTACCTGGGGATCCAGCGGTGGTCCAGAACGGTGGCGGTCCGGAACGGCCCCCTCAATTGAATCCTTTTGTCTTCAGCCGGCGCCATTTTGCAAAATGGCCACCGCAAAATGGCGGTGGCCATAGACAAAAACGATTCGACGCAGGAGGTCGTTCCGGACCCCCGCTGGACTTTTGGCAAGTCTTGTGGGGGTCAGGAGGCCCCCCCAAGCTGGCCAAAAGTTTCTGGGAGTCCAGCGGGGTTCAGGAAGCAATTTCTTGCCGCGAATCGTTTTCCGTACGGAAAATGGCGCCGGCAGGAGATCGACTGCAGGAGGTCGTTCAGCGGGGGTTCCGGACCGCCGCTGAACGTACGGAAAATGGCGCTGGCCATACGCGTATGGCCGGCGCCATTTTCCGTACGGAAAACGATTCGCGGCAAGAAATCGCTTCCTGAACCCCGCTGGACTCCCAGAAACTTTTGGCCAGCTTGGGGGGGCCTCCTGACCCCCACAAGACTTGCCAAAAGTCCAGCGGGGGTCCGGAACGACCTCCTGCATCGAATCGTTTTTGTCTATGGCCGCCGCCATTTTGCGGTGGCCATTTTGCAAAATGGCGCCGGCTGAAGACAAAAGGATTCAATTGAGGGGGCCGTTCCGGACCGCCGCCGTTCTGGACCACCGCTGGATCCCCAGGTAATTTAAAGCATTTGGGGGGGGGGTTCGGGAGGGTGGGGGATTTAATTTAAAGGGTCGGGGGTGGGTTTTAGGGGGTTTTAGTGTGCCGGTTTTCCTGCCCTCCCCCTTCCCCCGATTTACGATTTTTTAACGATAAATCGGGGGAATTGGTATTGTATCGTGGCCCTAACAATTTTTGACGATTTAAAATATATCGGACGATATTTTAAATCGTCAAAAAACGATTCACATCCCTACTAGATTGTATTGTTATATACCTCTCCCAAAGCCTCCACAGAGGTATGAGACCAGGGAAGTCATGCATGCCCTGTATTGTTTATTACAGGAAAGAGAGCAACATATAAAAAGAGGTAAGTGTGGGTAAACTGGAAGAAAAATTGATGCTTTTCACAGATGACATGATTCAGTTCCTAGATGATGCATAATTATCTATTCTTACGATAATACAAATTGTTGAAACTGTTGTGGCATTTTTGGACTTCACCATTAATTTGACAAATCCGAAGCACTTGTCATTCCAATTTTATCCCAGAGAATCAAAAATAGGCAGTAGTTTCTATTTTCGATTCTCTGAGATAAAACTAGAATGACAACTTCCTGATGAAATATTTAATCTTTTCTTCAGCACACTTAAGGAAGGTCATGGTTTAAACATTCCCCATATTTTCAAATCAAGCTTTCAATAGTAGAAAAATATGGGCAAATCTCTCTATATCTTTTTTGGGAGAATAAAGTACATTAAAATTATGATTTACCTAAATTACTAAATGTACTTCAGATCTTGCCTCTAAGGATTTGTTTGAATGATCTCTTAGAGTTTAGCCTTACTCTCCTAGTGTTTCTGTGGAAGAGGAAAAGAGCCAGAATAAGTCTCAAAAATTCTTTGCCCCAATAAAAAAGAGAGTGTAGGGTTATTTCATTTGCATTTTTATTGTCTAACATTAGCTAGCAGATAATGATTTGTAGAGTCCCCATACATAGAGAGTTCACTGGTTTCTCCCAGTCTTTCAAAGCTATTCTTCGTTTTTCAGAAAGTAGAAATACTATAGATATAGATATGGATCACTGTTTTCTAGAAAAATTATTTGATAATTTCATGGACTTAATTGCAGAGATTCATCCTTTCTTTCTTTTGGAGGAAACTCGGGATTTAAGCCCAATAAGCTAGTTCTTTTTTAATATACTTATTGTAGTTTCAGCATAGTGCAAAAATATACATTTTGGGGTCAGTTTTGAAATTGCCCAGGGAGGTTGCTGGTCTGCAGGTACTTTGCATCTGCAGACTTACAAGCCTAATTTCAAAGGAAAACATCTCATGGAATTCCCCTTTTAAATGTGGATCGGCAGGGCAATTTTTGAACCCATGCACTTTGCAAAGTACCATGTTATAGGATGCACAGAAATTTCAAAATGAAATCCCAAACATACTTTTTCCTCCCCCTTTCTCTGCAGGTAAATGCATTCTGCCATAATGAGGAGAGAAACAATTTTCAAATAATGTTCTTATGCAGGCAAGTCACGTAAAACTTTAAAAAATATTGCATTACCCAGAAAAATAAAAGAGCTCTTTTCCCAAAGATAAAACAAAAAAATAGCATATTCATAATATAATAAGTAATACAAAAGGAAAAAAAAAACCAGTCTCCTGCATTAACTCACACAGGTAAAAAGCAGTATTATTAAAAAAGAACAAAATATGAAGCTACAGCTTTTTAGCCCATTAACGAGGGGGGGGGGGGGGCTGCAGGAGGAAAACAAAAAAGCTAGCAAAGCAAATAAATAGAGGCCACATCCATACTAATTTTAATGGCAGCTTTGACATAATCAACCCTACCCATCCCGTCCAAGACTTCACAAGGGAGACCACAGAAAAAGTTAAGCAAGGAATTCCTGCAGATGTATTCCTCAGGAAAGAATGAGCCACTTGCAAAGAAATCACAGTTGGAAATATACACCTAAAGACAAAGCCAATTCTGTGAATAAAATGGCTCCCCTTGGGTATTAGAAGCATTGGCAGTATGCTAAATAATTCATCAGATGTTACAGTTTTCTTATAATCAACAACTTAGGTAATTTTCAAAAGTACTTGCACACGTAAATGAAACTACTATTGTAGCAATTTTCAAAAGCCATTCATGCATGTAAAGTGCCCTTACACGGGTAAATCCTATGGACAAGTAAATGGCAAATATTGTCGTGATTTTCAAAAGCTCACTTACTTGAGTAAAGTGCATTTACAAGGGTAAAACCCATTTTTAAGCATGTAAATGCTTTTGAAATCAGCCCTAGATATGTAATTCCCAATAGGAATTTGTTGGATATTATTTATAGATGAAGCATTTTCTTAGGAGCTTTAAATGTAAAATTCCATTAAAAATGAAAAATACTAAAAATAAGATGAGGTTTTTGTGATATCACTTAAAAGTGGTTTCTCTGTCCTTACTATTTATAAATATGTGCTGGATAGGAAAGTTGACAAACTGCAGGTTGCCTTCAAACATACTTGGTCAGGTGTTTTAGGTGCTGATATTATAAAATCTATTCAGACATCTACAGAGGAGATTTACTCAGGGGTTTGTCAATAATTCTCTCAGAAGCACAATTCACACTGCTTCATAAATGGTTCATCTTCCCTTCAAGATGGCACAAAAAGGTTTTATTGAATATAGTGAATAACAAAAGTGTGCCTCTGAAGCAGTATTGCTCTTGGGATTGTTCTAATATAAGGAGGGGGTGGTGGATGGAAGTTGATTGATTTGGACTATCACCACCATTAAACAAATGAAGATTATGGGGAAACGCACAATAGTGAGAAGCTTACTAGTCAACACTTGAGCAACAGGGTACACGCTGGAAGCAGGTATGAGACTAACGGACAGATTTTAAAAGGTCCACACACGTAAAAAACGTGGGTTAAGCACGCAGCCGGGCCTTGCACGTGCCGCGCGCATTTTAAAAGGGGCACAGCTGTGCGCATAACCCTCTTTATGCGCACCAGAGCCGGGCCAAAGAAAAGGCGCGGTCTGGGGGGTGGGGCTGGAGGCGCCGGTACAGCAGCCATTTGCCGCTGTGCCGCGAAGCGCATGCCGGCAGTCGGCCAGCGTGTGCAAGTTGTTTCTGCTCCGGAGGAGCAGCAACTTAAAAAACAACCCCCCCCCCCCCGAAGATAGGTAATATTTAGTAGGGATGTGCAGAGGGACACCATACGTTGCATTCAGGATTCGGATTCGTCGGGGAGCAGATACGTTGCATTCGGCCGTATGGCGTCCCGATGCGTTAATACAGCAATTTCTATTCGTGTCCCAGCTAAAATTAAAATTAACTACAAACTCCCACCCTCCTGACCCCCCCCAAGACTTACCAAAACTCTCTGGTGGTCCAACGGGGGGTCCGGGAGCCATCCCCTGCACTCTCACACCCTCGGTGCCGGTTTCATCATGGCGCCGATAGCCTTTGACCTACTATGTCACAGGGGCTACCGGTGCCATTGGTTAATAGGGATGTGCATCTGTTTTCCACAGTTTTGTAATCCTTTGCCAATACTCAAAATGGCGCCGATCGCCTTTGCCCTCACTATGACGGCGATCGGCGCCATTTTGAGTATTGGCATCGGACAGCGATTTTGAGTCTCAAAATGGCACCGATTGCCTTTGCCCTCACTATGACGGCGATCGGCGCCATTTTGAGTATTTGCATCGGACGGCCGGCGTTCAAGGAGGTCGCTCCTGGACCCCTGCTGGACTTTTGGCAAGTCTTGTGGGGGTCAGGAGGCCCCCCAAGCTGGCCAAAAGTCCCTGTGGGTCCAATGGGGGTCCCGGAGCGACCTGCCGTCCGATGCCAGGACTCAAAATGGCGCCGATAGCCTTTACCCATACTATGTCACAGGGGGCTACCGGTGCCATTGGTCAGCCCCTGTCACATGGTAGGAGCACAAGATGGCGCCGATGACCATGTGATAGGGGCTGACCAATGGCACCGGTAGCCCCTGTGACAAAGGCTATCGGCACCATGATGAAACTAGCACCGAGTGTGTGAATGAGTTCCCGGACCCCACCGCTGGACCACCAGGGAGTTTTGGTAAGTCTTGGGGGGGTCAGGAGGGTGGGGGGTTGTAGTTAATTTTAATTTTAGCTGGGACACTAATTTAACTCGCCGTAGTAACGTATTTACAGATCGACAACTTATGCAATTCTCCATACTTCCGCATGAAACGGAATTGACCCCCCATGAATACGTATCACGTTCGCAATGAAAACTTTTTGGCTGCACATCTCTATTGGTTAACCCCTGTCACATGGCCATTGGCGCCATCTTGTGCTCCTACCATGTGACAGGGGCTGACCAATGGCACCGGTAAAGGCTATCAGCGCCATTTTGATTACTGGCACCGATGGCCCGAGGGCAGGAGATCGATCCAGGACCCCCGTTGGACCCCAGGGACTTTTGGCCAGCTTGGGGGGGCCTCCTGACCCCCACAAGACTTGCCAAAAGTCCAGCGGGAGTCCAGGAGTGACCTCCTGCACTCTGGCCATCGGATGCCAATACTCAAAATGGCGCCGATCGCCTTTGCCCTCACTATGTCACAGGGACCATCGGTCACTGTCACAGGGACACAGGGGTTTGTTTAAATTGATTTATTTAGGCGGCCGAATAATTCGGCGAAGATTCGTGTATTCGTTGGGAATCGCGATACATTTCACTTCCCCATGAATACAATGAAAATGGCAACATTTGTTGTGGATTGCCAATACGTAGGGACCAAATGCACACCCCTAATATTTAGGGGGTGGGGTGGAGAGGGGAAGGGGAAGGGAGGTTAGGGTAGGTGGTAGGGAAGCTCTCTCCCAGTCTGCTCTTTAATTGGACCAGACTGGGAGGCAACTGGGAAATGCTGCGATGCGTCGTTACGCAAAACTTACAAAATTCTACCCCCCCTCCTTGCGCGCACCACCCCAGATTTTATAACATGTGTGTGCGCCGGCGCGCGCATGTTATAAAATTGTGCATATGTTTTTAAAATCTATCCCTACATAGAGTGCAGAAAAGGCTTTGAGAAATAACTGGAAGCATGGCCATCACAAGAAGATGGCAATCAGGGTAACTGCCTAGAGCAGGAGCGTGCCATGTTGCCCATTTAAGTTAGTTCGTGAGAACATGTGGATCCAAAAAGGAAATGGCAGTGGCAGTGGACACCATAAAAAACATTGTCCAGAATACCATTTTCTCCAGTGAATGCTCCATCTGAAAGGCTATGAGCACAAATACTTGAAGTCTAAAGAATAGAATGTCTGATTTGCAAGACCTCCTAGCGGAGGCAGAACTGGATATTGCTGCTATCACAGAGATATGTTTCAATGAGTTCCATGAATGGGATATGGTCATATGGGGCTATAATCTCTTTAGGAATGACTGGGATTGTAGAGAAGGGGGAGGAGTAGCTACTATGAATAAAGTAATATTAAAGAAATTCAAACATAAGGATCAAAGGGAAAGGAAGAGATGATATGGGCCATCGTGAAAAGGGGAGCTGGAACATCAGTTTACACCAATGTGGTCTTTAAACCTCTGACTCAGGGAGAAAAGGCGGATCTGAGATTTTGGGGAAAAAAAAACCACACAATTAGCTGATTGTATCAATCACTTTGGATCCTTCTCAAGAAAAGTTTCTTATACTGAGGGCTCTCTGATACTGTTAATGTGGAGTGGCAATGCTGGTTTCTCTGTCTCATGGGCTCTTTCCCTGAGAATTCTATGCAGCTCTTTTCTTATGACATCTCACAACTCCATCACTCTCTATCCTCAACAGCATTCTCTACTCTCATTCTCCTCTTCTGTTATCTCCCTTCCAACTGATGGACAAGTTTGTTCTAAACATTTAGGGCCAGATTTTAAATCACCTACGTACATAAAACCCGGGGTTTTATGCGCATAGGTGGCCTTACACGTGCCAGGCCAATTTTCAAAAGCCCGAACACGTGTGTAAACCCCGGGCCATGTGTAAGGGGTGGTCCGGGGTGGGGCAAGGCTAGAGGTGCCCGGCACAGCAGCCATTTGCCACTGTGCCGGGGGATTGCATGCGCCGACAGGGTGCCGGCGCATGCAATTTGCTCCTGCTCAGAAGTAGGCGCAAAAGGTAGGTTAATGATTTTGGAGGGGTTTAGGATAGGGATACGGGGAGCACAGGATAGGGGAAGGGAAAGGGAGGTCAAGCTAGGGGGGTTGGGAAGTTCCCTCCCAGTCTGCTCCTTAATTGGAGCAGACTGGGAGGGAACTTAATTGGAGCAGAGTGGGGAAGGCTCTGATATGTCGCTGCGCGTAACTGCAAAAATCCTCCCCCCCCCCCCCCCTTGCGCACGCTGACCCGGCATTTTATAACATGCGGGCACCAGCATGTGCATGTTATAAAATAAAAATAACAAAAGTCTGCTGAACTCTAACCTTAACTGGATTAACCCCCCACTCCTCCCCCGTACCTCGAATAGACCAACACGTACAGCCCTCCAAGGAACCCTACGCGCCCAACCTATCAAATCTTTTAAATTATCCTCCACCATAAGCAGAGCTTTCTCTCTCGCCGGCCCATCTATTTGGAACTCCCTGCCCTCTGATATACGCCTGGAAACATACACTCCTACCTTCAAAAAAAAACTGAAAACATGGCTCTTCCAGCAAGCTTACCAGATTTCACCAGCCATTACTTAAACCCCCCTGTTCTACTAAAACTCTTTTTAACTAATAATCCTACTATATGACTAAGGAATTCGACCCCGTGGAATCTGTCTTATGCCCTTCGATTTGGTACTTTTGAATCGGCTATTTATGTCATTATCTATTGTATATAGTTTTGTTCTTATATGTATATAGTGATTATGCTGTATCTATTTATTGACTACATGGACTCTGCCCAGTATAGTCAGCTCTATACCCTTCCAAGTTTTAGCCTCCTTTTTATCAGTTACATGTAAGGGCCCTGCCCAAAAGTTACGCTGTTTTACAATGTTATATGTAAGGGTTTCCGCCCATCTGTTACTGTTTAATTGTAAACCGATGCGATGTGTGAACGGTCATCGGTATAAAAGAGACTTTAAATAAATAAAATAATAAATAAAATAGCGCGTCCATGTGTGTGCACCGGGTAGCGCATGCACATGGTCGCACACGTGCAATTTTTTAAAATCTACCCCTGAATCTGTTCCTGATTGGATAAAAGCTTCTGATAGTCCTGACTGACTCTCACATTGTCTTGCTTTTAAATTTATTTTGAATTTTTCTATACTGGCGTTCAAGTACCAAGTACATATCACATAGGGATGTGAATCGTGTCCTCGATCGTCTTAACGATCGATTTCGGCTGGGAGGGGGAGGGAATCGTATTGTTGCCGTTTGGGGGGGTAAAATATCGTGAAAAATCGTGAAAAATCGTTAAAAAATCGAAAAATCGAAAAACCGGCACATTAAAACCCCCTAAAACCCACCCCCGACCCTTTAAATTAAATCCCCCACCCTCCCGAACCCCCCCCAAATAACTTAAATAACCTGCGGGTCCAGCGGCGGTCCGGAACGGCAGCGGTCCGGAACGGGCTCCTGCTCCTGCATCTTGTCGTCTTCGGCCGGCGCCATTTTCCAAAATGGCGCCGAAAAATGGCGGCGGCCATAGACGAAAAAGATTGGACGGCAGGAGGTCCTTCCGGACCCCCGCTGGACTTTTGGCAAGTCTCGTGGGGGTCAGGAGGCCCCCCACAAGCTGGCCAAAAGTTCCTGGAGGTCCAGCGGGGGTCAGGGAGCGATTTCCCGCCGCGAATCGTTTTCGTACGGAAAATGGCGCCGGCAGGAGATCGACTGCAGGAGGTCGTTCAGCGAGGCGCCGGAACCCTCGCTGAACGACCTCCTGCAGTCGATCTCCTGCCGGCGCCATTTTCCGTACGAAAACGATTCGCGGCGGGAAATCGCTCCCTGACCCCCGCTGGACCTCCAGGAACTTTTGGCCAGCTTGGGGGGGGCCTCCTGACCCCCACAAGACTTGCCAAAAGTCCAGCGGGGGTCCGGAAGGACCTCCTGCCGTCCAATCGTGTTCGTCTATGGCCGCCGCCATTTTTCGGCGCCATTTTGGAAAATGGCGCCGGCTGAAGACAACAAGATTCAGTAGCAGGAGCCCGTTCCGGACCGCTGCCGTTCCGGACCGCCGCTGGACCCGCAGGTTATTTAAGTCATTGGGTGGGGGATTTAATTTAAAGGGTCGGGGGTGGGTTTTAGGGGGTTTTAGTGTGCCGGCTCACGATTCTAACGATTTATAACGATAAATCGTTAGAATCTCTATTGTATTGTGTTCCATAACGGTTTAAGACGATATTAAAATTATCGGACGATAATTTTAATCGTCCTAAAACGATTCACATCCCTAGTATCTGATGCCACTGGCTCACAGTTACCTGGTGTGCAAAAATGTACATTACTGACTCTTGTCTTTAAGGCTGTTCATAACCAAGGCCCTCTTAGAGCCTTCAATCAGAAACTATAATGAAATTGCAGATTCCCACTGAAAGGTAAGCCTGAAGGCTACTAGAACTCGCACCTTTTCAGTTGTGGGCTCTGCTTTGTGTAACACTTTTCCCACTAGGTTGTAGCTTGAGGATTACCTTTTGGTATTTAGGAAAAAGTTAAAACCCTCTTCATTTCAAAGGCTTTTGGAGCCCTCTAAAATTAAATTGTTAGGGAGATGATCTTAACATGCCAGTGCTAGTTTTATAGCATCCTCTACAGCTCATATGATTTTTATGATTCATATCCTAATTGTCTATATTGATTAGATACATTTATGCTGATTGAAATGTTTGTTTGCTTTTGTTTAAGTGTGTGAAAGCTGTTTAATATTATGGATGCAAGCTATTCGTACCTGTGGGTTATAAATATTTCTAAATACATTTTCAAATCTATGTATATTATTTTTCATAGGAATTTTTCCTGAATAAAAAGCAAATACAAAAGCCTGTGGGTATACTCTACCCGATGACAATTTTAATACTTACTGACTTTGTACCTAGAAAGGCTGTTAAAAATTGCATTAAATGGTACCAAAATAAAATATTTATATTAACATTACAAATGTGTCACACTTCAGAACAACAGCCCTGAAAAAGACTAATAAATAACCTTATTATGCATGTCTGAAACAATTAATTATAAATACTTTGTGGTCGATATTCAAAAGTGACTTAGACAGATAACTTGTGGGTGGGCATTGGGAATAATGAGGCAGTACTAATTAGGCAGATTACTTATCTGGCTAAGTAGTGATATTCAGTGTAATGTTTGGTAGTTCGTGGGCTGCTCCCACGAACCACTGCACTCACTTCCCTGGCATAGCCTTCCCAACAGGCTTCTGATGCAGCCCTAGCACTCCCAACATCAATGTGGCGGGTCGCCATGCCCCAACAAGCAAGATGCCACTGACATCTGCTGGCCCCCTCCTCCTATGGCACGCACACTCCCAAAGTTGCCTAATTTAAAGGGCACAGAGAGAAAACCCCAGAGTTGCCTTCTGATGACATCAGTACTCCGGCCTATAAAAGGCCTCTGCTGAAACTCCTCTAGCACCTCAGCAACCGGTCTCCCTACTTGATAGTAGTGCATGCTGTTCCTGCATCTTCTTCCTTATTCCAGTGTTCCTGACTTCGTTTCTTCAGTCCAGTATCCTTGTCTTCATCTCGTTAGTTCTTCAGTGTCTTCCTCGTTGACCATCTGTCCTTCTCCTTGCCTTCCTGCCCTGTCTATCCATCCCCCCCTTTCCCTTCAGATGGATACCTGGTTTTAACTCGGCCTGATCTTGGACTTGCTTAACCTTTGTCTGCCTCTGGATATTCTTAACCACTGCCTGCCACCAATTACTACCTGCCTCTGTATATTCTTGACTGTCACCTGCCACTGATCACAACCTGCCTCTGCTTATGCCTGGCTTCCATCTACATTAACCCAGTTTTCCTTGACGAATCTCTCCGCCATTATCAGAGTCCTTCACCTAAGACATGCTGGCCCCAGCACCCAAAAGCTCAATCTAAGGGGAACGAGGGCTGCTAAAGGCAAAGCTCCAGCTGGGCCTCTGCTTCATCTGGGTCCACCTGCCAATGGTAGAGGTCTGCAGGGCCATGAATACATTTGGACTTAGCTAGATAGATTATTCATATAACTGGGTCATTCATCAAGCTGTGTTAGGGCTCTAATGTGCAAAATATGCAATATTTTGCATCTTCCCACCCAGATACCCTCCCCTATTACAATGGCATTCTTTGCATGCATCAATAATGCAAATGCATTTAAAGGATGTCATTACTAGTCAATTTGATGCAAATATTTTATTGTGGCTAATACGAGAAGGTTGTCAGCTGCAATAAAATAACAGCACCTCCTTGGTAAGCATTAGATGTATGGGGAGGTCCGGGATCCTAGCACGGGTCCCAAGGCTCCTGCCGCACATTTAAAGCGGTTGGAAAAAAAACAAAACTGTGGCCAAATGGGGAGGCTGAGCGGGGATCAGTGCTGACCCCCATTTCAACCCAGGCCTGCCAGTCGAGCAGTTCCAACTCCCCCAAAAGAAAAACATTTTTTAATAATGTGCATGGTGGTAGAAGCGACGGTCCCTCCAAGACTTTTCTCCCCAGGCCCAGACGCCTCCTGAAGTGTCCAAAGCCCCCTTGTGCCCCCAGCCCCCCAATGCATCAAATAGAGCCATGAAACGATCCATTATATAACACTAAAATAACTCCAATGCTGATATAGAACGAGATCTTGAAAAGTTTCAGCCCGCAAATTTCTTGTTTTAAAATTGTTTTACAAACTTTTCACTTTCTTATTCAAATTATCAATTTCTCTATTTTTAGAAACAATACTAATCATTAAATCATCCACATGTTACTCAATAGAAATCTCTCTTCCGTTGGAAAAAAATCAGCAGAACCAGGGGTCACGATTTGAAGCTCCAAGAGGAAGACTCAGAACCAATGTCAGGAAGTATTTCTTCACAGAGAGGGTGGTGGATGCCTGGAACGCCCTTCTGGAGGAAGTGGTGAAGACTAAACCTATGAAGGACTTCAAAGGGGTGTGGGATAAACACTATGGATCCATAAAGTCTAGAGGATGTGAAGGGAAAGACTGCTGCTACCTGGAGATAATACCCTTATTTAATAGACATACACACGGTAAATGCGACTCCGACAGTGCTCTATGCTTCAACAGCAAGAGGAAATGTGACTCTGACGACAGTGCTCTATGCTTCAACGGCAAGAGGAAATGTGAAAAAAAGGATTTGCATTCACAAGAAATGCGGGGAGTAGCTTGCTTCTTACAGTGGTTACTGCCCCAAACCAAACAAGCCTAATGCTTCACTTTCAATTCATACCCAGTGTTGTTCTCTGCTTCAACGGCAGGGGAAATGAAGAAAAGATGATTTTTATATTCCGACAACAACCAACAAGGACTGAATCCAACAGTCTGGGTAAACAAATAAGCATGGGTGTAGCTTGCTTGCTATGGTGGTTAGTACCCCAAATCAATTAAGCCTGATAATTCACTTTCAATACATATCCAGAGAAGCTCTCTGCTTCAAAGGCAGGGGGAAATGAAGAAAAGTGGATTTATATTCAGATAACAACCAACAAGGACTGAATTGCACAGGCTGGGTAAACAAATAAGCGTGGGAGTAACTTGTTTATTGTGGCAGTTACTACCCCTAACCAATTAAGCTAGATTAATGGTGGGGTAGAAGGGAAATAGAATCAAAAGGTTACATTAATAGCGGGGGTGGAAGGGAAATAGAACCAAAAGGTTACATTAATAGCAGGAGTGGAAGGGAAATAGAACTAAAAAGTTACTAAAGGCAAGAGTAACAGATAAGTATGAGAGAGAGGAAAAAAAAGTGTGGAAGCTTGCTGGGCAGACTGGATGGGCCATTTGGTCTTCTTCTGCCATCATTTCTATTTTTCTATGTTTCTTTCTGAGAGAGATTATCATGCTCCCTTACTTTCTCTTTTAAATCTCCTACTTCACTTCTCAAGGTAGCATGGCCAGGAATAAGAAAATCCTTGCTATCCATAACAGCTTGCCAAATTATGAGAAGTCAATAAGCAAGGTAGATTTAAACTCTTCTGATGCTATATTTAAATCCATCTTATTTGACACCCCCTCATATTTCCAAGGTGGACTTGGCAGTATGCTTCCATGGTACATTTGGGCTTTAAAGCCTCGAAAGATCTCTTGATAGCTTAGCTTAGTGTTACAGGTCTTTACTGCTGAAAAGCTCTTGGAGACAGACAACAAAACAGTGGGAGCAGACCCCCTCCATCTGTAATTACCCCAGCCCCGGACTTCTCTGGTGCTTCTGAGTACAGCATGATCTCTTCAATCATGCTTATGGTTGCCATCAACCCCCTCTAGACTATTTCCCTCCCAGAGTGCTTTTGCAGGGGGGGCCAGAAAGCAAAGCTAGATGATGTCTGGATAGTTGTGAATCAAGGCTTTTGGCACCAGGATTCCAGCACTAGTTCTGATTGAGCTGAAGGCCGAAAGGAGCAGGAAGAAATTGCTGGATCAAAACCCGACCCCCACCCTTCCAAAAAAACCCAAAGAATCATACAGGAAGTACACTGGGAGGATGGAGAGAAAACTGACTTCCGTGTTTGAAAATTTAAATGACAACCTATCAAGTAGTTAAGATTATTTTATATTATTACTACCACTACTAATAATAATCTTCAGTTATTCTTGGGTAAGTGAATAAGTAAAGGTATTTCTCTAAGATTACATAAAGGATTTATGGAAAAACTCAAATTAGGACCCAGGAATCCTGAATCCCAATCTCATGCCTTAACTGCCAGACCTTCTCCTAGTGAAACGCACAGAAAGATCAGGTAGAATTATGGCTTTCCAAATGATTTTGAAATTTATAGTTTAATATTCTCCTGGATTTTTTCCAAGTTGAGGTTTTAATACCTTCCAGTTCATTTTTTTTTAAAAAGTGAAAGTTCCTTTAATATCTGTGAGGAGAAAGAACAACAGTTGACTGAGCAAATGCGTGAAGGTGCCTTCTAATTGGCATTGAGAAGGAAGTGTTGACTTGAAACACTTCATTCAATTCAACCCAATGTCATTCTGAGTCACTGTCACTGTAATAATAATTACTAGCATGAAAATGGAAGCTGGGAAGTAATCTCCCTAAAGACATAATGTGTAATGCTACTGCTTCTACACAACATTTCTTGGCTCTTGAACACGCTTTAAAATTCATTCTGATTGCTATAAGCTAAGCTACTATACTGAAGTACCATTTTATCTATTTCATTCTTTTTGAATTGCCAGCATAGACAGAATCAGGGTATAGTGTCATAAAAAGGAAAATTGTTATATGGTCATCAACTGAAAATGCAGTTAAAACTGTAGCCGTACACTTAACGGACATTAGCCACTTGCTAAAGTGTTACAAAAGGATAATCTGCAAGTTTTCTTTAAAATTCCAGAATATATTTTAATGCTGGGGGAAAAAAATCCAAATCAACAAGAAAAACATGTTTATCCCTATAATGCACATGGAAGTAGTACTCATAATGCTTACTCAAAGGCCTATGGCAGATAACAGGATACTGTCAGAGATACATCTATCTCTTCATGGGCTGAAAACTGAATACACCTTACTGAGGATGTCCTCTCTGACCCAATTTCATGCAGAAAATGCAGAAAATGCTTCATAGAAAAAAACAAAACTAAAAACAGAAGCAAACTAAAGAAAAAAGTGTGTGCAAAACTCTAGGTATTATAAGAAAGTTAGCCAGGTACATGAATGAGGCAGTTATTAAAACCCTATGCAGAGTTTGCAATCCCGTAGGACTTCCCTTTGAAAATAGGCTGGACTGCGGGAACGGGCCTGAATCTTGGTGGGTATATTTGCATGTGCTTTGAAGGAGATGCAAATATACCTGCAGAAACTACAAGCAGACTTTCAAAATAAGAGTCCTGCTGATATCTTTCCTACCCTGACCCTACCACATCCCTCTCCCTTCCCGTTTTGCTGGCAGATGAATGTACCCATGCTGTGACCAGTGTAGGTACATTTACCTGCAGAAGAGGGATAGGCATTATATGGGTAATCAGCTATTTACCCTTGAAAACGTCTTGGAAAATTGCTCTCCCCATATGCTATTGGTTTACACAGCAATTCCGAGACCAGTTTTAGAATGACCATGGTGGTTACTTTGCACCCATAGGCCTGCAAGCAGATTTTCAAAGGGAAAATTTCCTGCTGACTTTCCCTTTCAAAATTCCATGCTGGTGCAAAGCACCAGGGACCAAAATGAAATCCCTGTGCATACTTGACCCATCCTATCCCAACTCCACCCCCAGCCCTACCTCTTGATCCTGCAATAATTTACCTCAAATGGGGGGAATGGATGTATGCAATTTTCAAAAGTTTTTTTTTTTTTTAAATAAGTACCTGTTTACCCACAGAAATCACTTTGAAAATTGCTCCTTTGCTTTACAATAAAAATTAGACATAACGGTAATTTTCAAACCGGCATGCAGACGCACGTGTGCGTGTGCCTAGGGATGCCTTTCTGCATGCTCGGGTGCCGAATTTTAAGTGGGTGCACGCATGTGCATGCTATCTAAAATGCCACTTCTACTGCGAAAACTGGGGGATTTTAAAAGGGGTGCATGCTGACACTATTGCCGGTTTTACCAGTTCATCCCCAGTTTTCTAGTTAAGAGAGAGGTCCTGCAAATCCCACTAGTTTAAAAGCTTTCGCTATCCCTCCCGTTATCTTCAATCCTTAAAACCCCACAGATATGCCTATTTTTCTTTATTTTTTAACTTACAAATCAATCATAGCAGAAGTAAAGTTACATGACAGGGAGCCTCAGCGCATGCTGGGCTGTGTCAGTATTTACACGCACTTTTCTGGTTCACGCCCCGAAAAGCCTATGCCCCGCCCCCTTTTGGAAACTTTCTAGATATGCGCCCCGAGGGATATACACGTGTATCTCCGCTCTGCGTGCACAAGCCTGACTTATTCATGCATCCCCTATTTAATACGCGAGCTGGGCTTTTAAAATTCACCTTAATGTGTTTTCACTTCTCATAAGATCTATTAAAAGCAGCAAGAACATTAAACATTTTGAACAAAGAGAGGTTGTTTTGTCTTTTAGCCCAAGGAAACATTTTCTGGCATCCAAGAGACAGTAATTTTTGTAATTGGCAATCTGTTTTCATGCTGTAGCAATAAATTTAAAAACATTTATTTAGTTCAACTCTGAAGCGTTTTGTAACAGATTTCTTAAAAGACAGGAACATTAAATCAATAAGACATGCTGTACATGATGTAGTTTAGTAAAGTTGTGGGGGGTGCTCAAAAGACACTGAATGCAGAGAGGATTGCATTTGTTCTTTCTGCTACAATGCAGTTCAAAACCCTTCTCTTGTCCGGAAATATCTGTTTTCTTTCAACATTCTCATTAGGATGTGCCAGACTAAATGCTTTAAAGTACCAACCCCAAATACAAATGTGATTCCCTACATCCTTCATCACTTTGATCTGAAAATCTGAAACAGATGCAAAACAGGCTCATCCCATGCTGGAACTGATTGGCAAATGGCAAGAATTACAAATTAGACATGGCAGCTCTATTTGGAGCATGCTAATTAGCTCTGAATCCAATTTACTGATCATTTTTGTGCCTTGAAAGTTTCATAAAGGGCATTAGTTTCTTCCAAAACACTTAAGCAGTGATAGAGCATACTCTGGTGCAGAGCTTCTCAACCCGTGTGCCGGGCCGCATCCTTCCTGTGCCACAGTGGGTCAGCCTCCTTTTCAGCTCTCCCCCTGCAGGGCCGTCACAGGGTGCCACAGAGGACGCTCCTGTGCATCATGCACCGGCGGGGAGGCGCCTTCTGCGCAGGGTGGGGAGTCGCGTGCGGGGAGGATGGAGCCAGAGTCACCACTAGAGAAAAGAGGGGGGGTCCCAGAAGGCAGGAAGCACCCCTTGAGAGGAAGGGCCCTGGGCCGTCACTGCCCCCGTCGTTTTGGTGTCCCCCCCGAGGACCAAGCAAACTAGAAAGTGTGCCCTCAAAAAAAAAAAAAAAAAAGGTTGAGAAGCCCCGCCCTCGTGCATGTGGGGATGAGGAAGGATTTAGTAGACAGAGTTCTGAACCGGCATTTAGAAATCCTTGGGTATGAGTTCAAAAGGGATGGGCACAGAAACAATCTTTTCAGTTCAGTTCATTATTTTGGCCTGTTTCATTTTGTTCTGTTTCAGGTCTCAAAATTTCATTTCTTTATAGCATTCATGCTCTCTTGAAGCCAATAGGGGAAGCAATGCATGAATGGTCCACAGCAACGAAAGGGAGGCAAAGGGCACCAGCAAGACTGGTATGAACGCTGCAATGCACCAGTAGAGGAGCTAATGGCATCAGCAAGAGTGGCATTAATACCCTACGGCAAAGTGAGGGGGTGGGGGTTGGGGGGGGCAAAGCAGCATCAAGAGTGGCATAAAGACCCTGGCACTCTGAGAGGGGAGGGGCAAAGATAACAAATAGTGACATTAACAGCCCAAGGCACCTAAAGAGGGGCAGAACAGGACCAACAATAGCAGGAACACCCCAAGGATCCAAAAGGGGCAGAGGGCACCAACATGGCAGGGAAAACCCTAAAGCACCAAAAGATGGGCAAAAGCACATACAGTTGTGGCAGGAAGTCCCGAAGGCACTCACGGCTGGAGCTAGCTTTTTGCTGCTCTTTACTAACAATTACTGTGCAGCCCCCTGCTTGGTTTTTTAACACTGAATATTTTTTTCCCTCTCCGACAACCAATACACAATAGAAACAGTCTCTGTCTGTCTCTCCATCTCTCTCTCTCTCTGCCTCATGCTGTCTCTCACATTCTCAGTTTCAGTCTCACATTCTGTCTCTCTCTCTCGGTCTCATTTTATCCCACACTGTCTTAAACTTTGTCTTTAAGTCTATCAAGTCATTTTCAGTCTCTCTCTGTCTCACACTATCACACTCTGTCTCAGTCTCTCTCTGTCTTACTTTCACTCAGTCTCACTCTCTCTCTCACAATCTTTCTCTCTGTCTTTCAATCTCTCCCTCACACTCTCTCTCTCTGACTCATGAGCTTTGTCTCTCAATCTCTGTCTCTCCAAGTTTCAGTCTGTGTTTCTATCTCTGTTTCTTCTAAACCAACCATCCACCTGCCAGTCATACCATACCTACCCTCTTCCCAAAGCTAACCAGCCAACCACCTGAGTTGTTGACAAACACACCACCCCCTCACCCTGGACCAATCTTACCCCATTTGTGGGTCTAAAATACCTAAATGGGGCAAGAGTCATCCCCAGGATCTCTTACCCCATCTGCCAGTATTTAAATATGGTACCAGCTGGCTCTGTGGCTGGAACCATTTAAAAATGTTGGCTGGAGGGGGGAGCAGGAATGCCTGAAGTTCGTTTCTACCCCATTTTGACATTTTGTTCCCACAGACAGGATATGGGTTTGAGAGGAGGAGATGAGTGAAAGCTCATGGGTCTTTTTAAATTATGGATCACAAGTGCTAGCTGGCATCTTACAGTTTTCCAGTCCCATCCGTGCTGACCAACCAATAATGCCGCCATCCCCCCAGGAATGCTGCCCTGTGCACTTGCACAATTTGCAAACCCAGTAGCAGCAGGCCTGAAGGCATCAAACGAGCAGCTAAGGGCATTAATAACAGTTAGCATAGACATCCCAAGGCACCAAGAGAATGACAAAGCAGCACCAACAGTGGCAAGCATACCTCAAGGCACCAAAAGAAGGGGACAAGGCATGAACATCTTAAGGCAATGCTGAGAGAGGCAAGGCAGTAACAGCAGTGGCTGAAATACCGCAAAACACCAAGAGATGGGTATAGTAGCTCCACCAATGACAATACCCCAAGGCTTCAAATTAGGGGCAAAGGGCATCAACAACAATGGAATGAAGACCTCAAGCAATAAGAGAGGGGTTTAAGTGGCATCAACACACCCACAGCACAGAGAGGTGCAAAGCAGCATAAACAGTGGAATGAGGGCTCCAAGGTACCCAAGGGCGACAACAGTGGCCTGAACACATCAAGGCACTATGAGGTGAACAAAGAGCCACAACCAACAGCAGAATACGGATCACAAGGCACCAAAAGAGGATAAAAAGCATCAACAACAGTGACATGAACACCCCAAGGCAACCAAAATAAGGGCAAAGCAGCACCACGAGCGACATGAACAGCCAGAGGCACCAAGAGAGGGACAAAGGGCACAAACAGTGGCATGAACAGCCCCAAGCATCATGAGAGTGAGAAAACAGCAAGAGCAGTGGCGAGAAAATAGCAAGACATTGTAAGAGAGGCAGAGGTTGAAAACAAGAGTGGCATGAGCACCCCAAAGCACAGTGAAAGGGACAAAGCAATACCGGCAGTGGCAGGAGTTGTGCAAGGCCCCACGAGAGGAATAGGAGCAGGCTGGGAGTTAGCAGTAGTGGAGCAATGAATTAACACACTGTGCAGGAGAGGGGTGGGATGAGAGAATAAACGTTTTTTAAATTTTTTCTTTCTGGAGTCAAAACACCCCAAGTATAACCAAGAGACAGTGTGGGAAGATCAAGTGTAACAGTGGCAGAACACAGCAAGGAGCTGAACCACGAAATTTTACAACTGGATAAATAAATAACTGGAGAAGAAAGTTTTACTTTAATATTTTAAACATTGTTTTGGGGGTCAAAACACCACATTAAAGTCAAGAGAGGTAGAGTGGAAGGAACAGGCCAGGTTTCAAAACAAAATGAATGAAAACATAATGAAATTTAGCTCATTTTTCTATTTCATTTTAAAAACAAAATTGAAAATGCCATTGATACATCTTATTTCATTTCAAATGACAGCACATCTCATGTGTTTGCCTCTGTGTTTCACAGATCTCTCTTTACTATGCACTGCAGAAACACTGAGGTTAAAATTAGCCACTGAATATATCCAGCTATCTTAAAGTTAGCCAGATAAGTTTATACAGCATTCTTTGTCTTCAGTCCCAGTGGTTCCTGAGTTTCAGTTATTGTTCTGTTCCTCCCTTGTCCCTGCCCTAACAGGCTACACTCTTTATGACTAAGAAACATAGAAACAGAAAAATGACGGCAGAAAAGGACCAAATGATCCGCCCACTCAGTCCAGCAAGCTTATGCCAGTATCTGCTGCACTGTGCAGATTACCCTCATACTTATCAGTTTCCCAGACTGTAAAAGTCAGGGCCCTCAGATGCTTTTTTTGAATCCAATTTCCCTTAACTCATGCCGTGGAAGCAGAGAGAATTGATGGAACACATGGACGCGGCGATTTTATAACATGTGTGCATCACCACGCGCATGTTATAAAATACATGCATGTTATAAAATACATGCACGCCCCGATTTTATATCGGGGCGTGCATGTGCGGGCGGGTTCAGACTCGCGCATGCAACGGTGGGGGGGGTGATTTTCTAACATAACGTGTGGTGTTGCGAGTAGGCCTTTCCCAGTTCCCTCCCAGTCCGCTCCAATTAAGGAGCGGACTGGGAGGGAAAATTCCTATACCCCTTCCTTCTCTGCCTCCCTTTTCCTCTCTCCTCCTCGACCCCTAAAACCCCTTTCCCTACCTTTTTTTTTAATTTTGGATCTTACTTCATCTGATTAGATGGCGCTGTCCCGTCCGACCCCCACTTCACCCCCGCCCCTTTTGTAAACCCCTGCACTTCCGCGCGTATCAGAAGATACACACATGGCCAGGCCATTTTTTAAATGCGCTCAATTTGCACTCAGCCTGGCCATGTGCGTATCTCCCAATTTTTGTGTGCACGGGGTTTTTAAAATGTACTCGTTAGTGATTAATGGTAGAAACAACTGCATCAGCAAGTTTATTTGTTCCCCAAACCGTAAAAGTCGGGGCCTCGTTGGTTGCTGTTTGAATCCAATTCCCCCTTTCCCACTGCTGTTGAAGCAGAGAGCATTGATGGAGTTGCATTAACAGTATCAAGGCTTATTTATTAAAGGTAGCAACTGCCACACCAGCAAGTTACCCCCAGTTATCCCCATGCACTCTTTTCTTATTTCCATCCTCTAGCCTTTAGGGATCCACAGTGTGTATCCCATGCCCCTTTTGAATTCCTTCACCGTTTTCTTCTTCATCACCTCCTCCTTCATCACCTCCAAGCATTCACCACCCTCTCAGCGAAGAAATGTCCATAGAGAAATAAAAAGTATATACTCTATGGACTTGAATGAAACAGCATTTTTTTAGCTTCAGTTCTTGAGTACATCTCTTGCCTCTTGCCTCCTGCTCTCCATGCCGTCCTATCCTGCCTTTCCTTTCAGATGGATACCTGGTATTGACTTCAGCCTGCCTCCTGGAAATTCTTGATCGCCGCTTGCCACAGATCTCTGCCCATCTCTGGAAATGCCTCACCTACATCTACCTTTGTAGCTGCAGTTTTCAGGTTTATTTTTTAACTATTTTTCTCATTTTATCAGTTTCTAGGGATGTGCAGAAGGAAAAAAATTATTGCTATTCAGTATTCATTTCGCCGGGACCCAAATTCATTGCATTCGTTTCATAGGGGAGGAAACCAATTCATTGATATGTTTTATTCGTTTTCCAATTTCCCATTAAAATCAATGGGGAAAGTATTTCAGCCTATTTTTGGCTGCAGAATTGGAGTTTTCTTATCAATTCTGATGAAACTTCTAGGGAGCAATCATCAGAACGAGAAAAGAGCTCCAAGGTACTTAGACTGTGGCAAAGTGGCACCAAAGTGGCATGAATAGCCTAAGGCACTTTAAAGGGGCAAAGGGATACCAGGAGTGGCAAGAGTGCTTTAACAGAGGCGCAATATACTTGAGTCTGCAAAACTGGCTGCCCACAGGCACAGTGCCTTGATGTGCACTAATGTAATGTATGTGCACACAACAAAATTGTAACTAACTACAAAAGAGGCCCACTGGGGATTTGCCTTCCGAGACCACCGCTGTCCCAATATACGTGAGTCTGCAAAACTGCCCAGTGCCCACTGTTACTGATGCACAGTGCAATGCCTTCTTGGATTAAAAGAGCACAGAGAGACAGTGAGTTAAAAAAAAACAAAAACTGCAGTTATGCCAGTTAACAAAAAAGCCTGGCTTGCCACAACAACAAAATCGATGAAATATCTGTTTCAATGGCAATTCTATCAAACTAGCTACAAATTGAATATATCTCCCACCCACAACACCCAAATGCTGCTTGCAACCGACCCCAGGGGGTAAAATAAGCAGCAAAATGCCACTGCTAGTGCTAGCAGCTTCTCTCAGTGGCACAGAGAGCCCATCTCAGATCAATAAAAAAATTTGCAGTAAAAAAAAAACCAGGGCTAGTAGCTGGCACTGCAGCCAAATCGAACAAATATCTTTTTCTATCGACGTAGCTAGCAATTGAATACAGATTTGAGACTCTCAGACTAGCTCTGAGTGAAGCCACCTTCCACAGACCACTTCTCCAGACCACCCCTTCAAAGAGAGTGCATGGCACACCGTGATCTTAACATATATATCATCAGGTCATCAGGAGCAGCGTCGCAGAGCACTGAGTGAGAGCGGCGATTCGCTGCATTAGAAAAATGCTTAGCACTGATAGGTTGCATTCTGGTCTCCTTGCCAACCTGTCTGACCCACAGCCTTTGGTATGGTTGATCATCAAACACTTCTCCATAGACTATCTGGAATTGGTCTAACTGGAAAAACTTTAAACTGGTTCAACTCATTCCTTCAAAACAGATCATTTCATGTAAACATTAACAACTATATCTCAGATCTAATTCCACTTGAAACCAGTGTACCACAAGGCTCTGCCCTATCTGCCTCATTATTCAACATCTACTTATGCCAACTACTTATGCCAACTACTCTCAAGCCTCAACTTCACCTACTATATGTACGCAGATGACATTCAACTACTCATCCCGTAATGAACACCATTGAAAATGCTCTCAAACTAGCCACCACCCATCTCACCATAATAAAAAACACTCTAAATAACATGAATTTATGCCTTAACATGGAAAAGACCGAATGTATACTACTGGAAAGAAAAAGCCAACATAACCAACCCAAGAACTCAATCCAAATTAGTAACACCATTTATTTATTTATTTATTTATTTTTAACTTTTCTATACCGACGTTCCTGTATAAAATACATATCACACCGGTTTACAATGAAACTGCAAATTCGCTTGATCAAACTAAATGAAAATGTAAAAGACCTGGGAATTTGGCTCGACCCTGAACTGAACTTCTAAAAACATATAACCATGAAAACTAAAGAAGGATTCTACAAGCTTGCAATACTTAAGAGGCTAAAACCACTCCTAATCAACCTGAATTCAGAACCATTCTTCAATCTCTAATATTCACAACCTTTGACTACTGCAACTCACTACTAATAGGATTACCCAAATCAACCACACGCCTCCTACAGCTACTTCAGAACACCACAGCAAGAATACTCACCAATCACAAAAGATCGGAACACATCACCCCAGTACTAAAGGAACTACATTGGCTGCCCATAGTGAAACGCACAGAATACAAATTACTCTCCATAATTCATAAAAACATAAACAACAATGAAAAAGAATGCCTAAATATGATATTCCAGAAACATATCCCTCAGCGCAACACCAGATCAACTAATAAGGCTCTACTCGCCATCCCATCAGTAACAACTGCTAGTCTTACTACAACTAGAGAAAGAGCAGCTTCAGTAGCCGGCCCTCGCCTATGGAACTCACTACCTGAAATCCTCAGGTTACAAAATGATACAAAACTATTCAAAAAACAGCTCAAAACATTCCTATTTAAGCAAACTTACAAAGACGGCATCGGTTAACACAAAGATGGCATCGGTTAACAAAATCACCGCCAAAGATAAACACCAAGATTAGAAATCTTTGCACTTATAAAACTCAGACAAAAGGTGCAACAGTATCATTCAATTACCTAAAATACTAGTAAATCTAAATATAACCAATAATTACCCCGACTATTATCAAAGTTAAAAACAACCAAGCTAACTTTAGCAAAACAAAAGATCACCATGTTAATGCTAGTAAAATTAAATCGCAACTAAATGTACCTGTGTTAACTGTTACGACTATCATTGTAAGAAGTTGCTATATGTATGTTATTAAAGCTCTGTTGTTAAAGCTGGGAATTAGCAATCTGTTATTAGAGCTCTGTTGTTAAAGCTGAGAGATAGCAATCTGTTATAAACGGAGAAGTTGTGGGTGGATCCTTGGACCAGTAGCAGGTGACCATGCCTCGTGGGAGATCCCGAGAGGGACCACTGGTCAGGCTTAGTGTAGGAGACAGACACACACTAGTTCATTAATTAGACGATATATTAAACCACCAGAGGTGGCAGTAGTGAGCTGGAAGCGCTCGGCTGGGTTGTAGTCCCTCAGCTACTGGAACAGCAATCCCAAGGTGGCTGAGCTGCAGAGAAACTAAGAAAGTGAGTAGGCAGTATATGCAAAGTTCTGGAACAAGTCATTGATGGTAACACAAATGCAATAATCTCTTGAAGCAGCTCAGGAGCTGGGATGCAGTAGGCCATCGAGGAGCAAGTACCTGGTCCCAGGGAAAGCTCTGAGAGATAGATGGAAACTCACTAATGTTGTAAACAGCGATGACTTCTTAGCAGAAGTGGAATTCAGGAGCTGGTCCGGGATGTGGGCCCCCGAGGAGCAAGTACCGGTTCCAAACTGCGACCTGAAAAGAAAAAGAGAGAGCGAGGCCCCCGAAGAGCGGGTACCTCTAGTGAAGACCGAGGAGGCAGAGTAGCTATGTTTGCGGAGAGCGAATCCTATCCGCAGCGACCTGGAGGAAGCAAATCCCCATGCTAACTCGTCTTGTTAGCGAAAATTGAGACCTTAAATATCTGGAGTTGATGATGTCATCTCAGGGGGACGCCCCTGAGGTTCGCGCCAATGCCGGTACATCAGTTGGGCCGCGCGCGCTCGCCCTTAGGCATCTGGTCAACATGGCAGCTTGCAGCATCAACCCGGCCCGGGGACGCCGGAGGAGGACGGCCTGGAGATGCCACAGCAGCTAGTCTTCCATCAACCCCGGAGGGAGGCGCCAGCGAGGTAAGGTGGGCGGAGCAGAGACATCGGACAGCGACGGACACAACAGTATATTGATATATATATTTGTTTCTATATTTGCTTTTACATTAGTTTATATATTTGTTATGACATCCATTATTATATCTGTTACGATATTCATTGTAAGAAGTTGTTATACTTGTAAACCGGAGTGAAGGCCTGTACCAAACTTCGGTATATAAAAACACACAAATAAATAAAATAAATAAATAAATATGACAGGGCTGTGAGGTCACTTATGACTCACAGGAAAGGGCTGATTTTTTTTTTGCTATGGATACACCCACATGGCGTTCACCTATTTCAAACGGCCACTAAGAAATCACTGTGAGTGAGCCAAAAGAATAAAACTAATGATATGTTTGTATTTGTGGATGATCGCAATACGTTTCGCGAACCCACAAATACAACGAATATGGACCTATATGTTGCAGATTGCCAATGAGTTGCAAACAAATGCACACCTCTATCAGTTTCTCTTTTGAAAATTTAGTGCTAGAGCCATGGATTTACTTACTGTGCCCCTGCCAGTCATTAATTAAAATTTAATCATATTATGATCACTATTGCCAAGCGGCCCCATCATCGTTACCTCTCCCACCAAATCCTTCGCTCCACTGAGAATTAGATCTAAAATAGCTCCCTCTCATTGGTTCATGAACCAATTGCTCTATAAAACTGTCATTTATTCCATCCAGGAACTTTATCTCTCTAGCATATCCTGATGTTACATTAACCCAGCCAATATTTGTTAGCTTCCTTAATTTCTTTTAGCATTTCACTGTCCATCTCACCATCTTGGCCAGGTGGACAGTAGTATACTCCTATCACTATACTCTTCACCAACACTCAAGGGATTTCTACTAGGGGTGTGCATTCTTTTGCAATGTATTGGCAATCCGCAACGTATATGCCATATTCGTTGTATTCATGGGGGTCACGGAACGTATGGCGAACTCCCACGAATACAACATATCACTAATGAATAAACCCTCACCCTCCTGACCCCCACCCGCCCAAGACTTGCCAAAAGTCCCTGGTGGTCCAGCGGGGGTCCTGGAGCGATCTCCTGCACTCAGGCTGTCGGCTGCCGGTATTCAAAATGGCACCGATAGCCCCTGTGACATAGTAAGGCCAAAGGCTATCTGCACCATTTTGAATACTGGCAGCCGACGGCCTGAGTGCAGATCGCTCCAGGACCCCTGCTGGACCACCAGGGACTTTTGGCAAGTCATGGGGGGGGGGACTCCTAACCTCCCCAAGACTTGCCAAAAGTCCCTGGTGATCCAGTAGGGGTCGTGTAGCGTTCTCCTTCACTTGTGCCGTCAGCTGCCAGTATTCAAAATGGTGCCGATAGCCTTTGCCCTTACTATGTCACAGGGGCTGACTAATGGCACCGGTAGCCCCTGTGACATAGTAAGGGCAAAGGGTACCGGTGCCATTTTGAATACTGGCAGCCGACAGCGTGAGTGCAGGAGATCGCTCCAGGACTCCTGCTGGACCGCCAGGGACTTTTGGCAAGTCTTGGGGGGGGGGTGGGGGTCAGGAGGGTGGGGGGTTGTAGTAAATTAAATTTAAAGGGTTGGGATGGGGTTTTTTTTGGAAAATGAATACATATGTAACTAATGAACGGATCGGGGTCCCCCGAGAACGGATGCAACGGATTTGGGTCCTGACAAATCCGAATACTGAATGGGACTAATCCATCCCTGCTGCACATCCCTAATTTCTACCCATAAAGATTTGATTGCGCATTTAGTCTCGTGCAGGATCTTTATCCTGTTGGACTCTATCCCATCCCGGACATACAGTGGCACCTCACCATCAAGATGCTTCTCTCAGTCTCTGCGATATAATTTTACCCTAATATAGCACTATCTCATTGGTTCTCCTCCTGCTACCATGTCACTGAGATGCCAATTAAGTCTATGTCAGCATTCACTGCCATACATTCTAATTCTCCCATTTTACTTCTTAGCCTTATGGCATTAGCATACAAACATTTCAAAGTGTGTTTATTGTTTGTATTAACATTTTGCTTTTCGTTTGACAGGGATAAATTGGAATATTTTAGCTCAGGTGAGTTTATAATTATAGGCACTTGGACTACTTTTGTTATTATTGGAACCTCACTGTCGGGATGCCCTAACTCTAATGCTTCATTAGTATCCTTCGAAGATACCTCCCTCCAAACCATGCACTGCTGTGCGACTGTCGGCATTCCCCTTTGATTTAATTTATAATCTACTCTGTCTACTTTTTAAAGGTTATATCCTGGACTCAAAGGCATTTTTAATTTATTTTGAAAACATTTATAAATCACTTTCCAGTTAAAATGTTTTAAACTCCCAAAATGATGTACAGTTAAAAACAATGGTAAAATACAATACATAAAACGAAAACGAAAACAAAACACAAGAACACAAAATCACAAATAATCTACATACTGTCTTTGCAAACACTGTCATTTGCTGAATGTCAGCATTCAAATCTCCTTGTCCTTCAAGGCAATTTAGGTTAATACAGAGCTTTTTCACACATCACAATGGCAGTGCCAAAGTAGTTCTTGGTAGCAGATTTCTCCTCTGCTGCTCCTTTCATAGCTATGCCATTTTGAGTAAGAATGAGTTGCCTTTTAAATCTTCCCAAATAGCTTACAGCTGTTGTCAGATAACTAAACAGCATTGGCTGTCAGCCAGAAACTCTGGCACAGATTCTAGCCAGGCAATGCAACCTTTTGTAGTCTGCAGCTGATGATATAGCTCTTTTGAATGACTCAATTACAATAACTAAGCTCAGAGAAGGGAAGTGTTATATATGTAGTTCTTTAAAGTGAACCTAAGTATAATAAATACAATAAAGGCAGTACATTATTTTTCTAAACTCTTTGTTCAGGGAGGTTTTGGCAAGTGGGAGGATTTTAAAGTCAGCTTCCAAAAGATTTCCTTTTTTTGCATTTCTTCAGCTGGGAGATGTTGCCATGATAGCTGAGAGGTGGCTTGTTATCTCGCGACACCTCCCATCACTGTTTTAGAGAGGATGGCCTTTGTTAATAAGAGATCCAAGGGGCATATTAGTAGAATTTATAGGGCTATACAATGGGCTAAAGACCACCATTCCTTGAAAGTGTGGAATAGATGAGATAGCAAACTAGGGGTGGACATTCAGTTAGAGAACTGGGATAAGATCCTAGAAGATATTTGGAAGTCTTTGCAGCCTCAAATTTTATTGAATAGCAGTATAAGATTATTATGTGGCCATGTTTGAAGTCCTCTTGATTTAGATGAACACTTCCAAATCTGACCTATGTTGGAGAAAGCGTGGGCTCAGAGAGGTGCTTAACCCAAATTTTATATAGTTGCCTCATTCTTAGAACCTATTGGGCAGCTGTGACAGGTAAAATACAAGATATTTTTGGGATATCCAAACCCGTTGACCCTCGGATATGTCTTATTCTATCCTCCGACAGATTTGGGTGATGAGAGTCTAAAGAAGTTGTATACTGTTGGTAGGAGAGTGCTGATAAAATTGTGGATGAGGGCAGACCCTCCTGTTAATGACTGGCTCTCAGAACTAGTACATGGACTGAAATGGAACTCTCATCCAAAAAAAGTCCATGGAAAACTTAATTTGGTTGAGAAGTATCTGGAACTGATTCTTGAAATTTTTGGAGGGCTGTAGTTTTACTTTTTCATTAATTAGAGGATTATTTTATGCCCTCATTTTCATCTCCTTTCTTGGGAAGGGCAGCCAGACTTCTTGAAGAGGGTGGGTTGAGCAGGCAGGTGGATGGGTTGGGGATTGAACAGAAGAGTTATGTTAGGAGGTAGGGAATGGGGGAAAATAAAAATTATGGATATTAACTCATTGTTGAGGTTCTCATGTGACTTTTATTGTCCTTGTTGTTTTCTTATATTTTGCACCTTTTGTGAGGTTCACTGTTTACATGTGCCACCATCTTGGAATGGTTGGTCCTATAGAAATCTGTTAACTGTTTGATTGTATTGCTTTTAATTTGTATG
The DNA here is from genome assembly GCF_901001135.1 of Rhinatrema bivittatum. Classification (NCBI taxonomy): domain Eukaryota; kingdom Metazoa; phylum Chordata; class Amphibia; order Gymnophiona; family Rhinatrematidae; genus Rhinatrema; species Rhinatrema bivittatum. The sequence continues at coordinate 586,034,079 of NC_042616.1, read as the reverse complement.
TTATAGAATGTAAAGTTAATTTTAAAAAACAGTATATTTTCAATTCATAAGCTCAGCATTCTGTCAGACAGTTGCCAGTCAGGTCACAAGTACCCGGCAGATCCCAAAAAGTATTACAAGACTATTGGAACCCTAGAAGATTTTGAAAAGATCCAAACTAGAGCTAGAAATGTTTACTGTTCTATGGTAACATAAAAGATGTCAGCAGATAAGGACCACTTGGTCTATCTCTGCTTATATTGCTGTAGCTAAGTATATCTCCCAGCCATCAGCTGTACATGCTTGATTGCTATACTGTAAGCACCTAGCTCAGGTCATAAACCTTTATCTTTACCTCCAACCAATATTCTCACAACTCTTGCATTAAGTATAATTTTGCTATAAAAAAAATTAACAGAAATTTGTGTTTTAGCTATTTGTTTTACAGCTTCATAGAGCATGGCTGAAAACATGCAGATACTACAAATATTAGAAATATTGAATGAACACCCTTTCTGTAACATATTACAAATATATGCTTAGAACTTAGAATGTACTAATTTTTTGTATTTATTTTACTTGTTGTGAAACTGGGGCTATTCCCCTTTAAGGGGATGATGGGGGGGGGGGGGGGGGGGGGGCGGAGAGGAATGTTGCTCAGAAGCACATGGTTCACAATGATGTATCTTTGAAGGATACTAACAAAATAGGAATGTTAGGGCATCCTGATAAAAGAGGTTGCAGTAAATTCTAAAATAGCCCAGGTGTCTTTAAGTAAAGAGCAGACAGCAGAAAGATTCCAAATTACCCCTGTCAAATGATAAGCAAGTTGTTAATTCAAACAATATACATACTTTGAAATGTCTATATACAAATAATACAAGTCTAAAAATAAGATGGGAAAACTAACATACATAGCACTGAATGAAGAGTAGATATAATTGGCATCTCAGAGACTGGTGGAAAGAGATTAATCAATGGAACATTGTGATTTCAGAATTCAGGGTACAAATTATAAGATGGATCAAATTGGATAGGATGGATCAAATTGGTTGTGCTATTTGTTAAAGAGGGAATAGAGTCAAACAGAATAAAAGTTTTACAGGAAACAAACTTCACTGTATAAACTTTATGGTTAGAAATTCCATGTGAGACAGGAATAGAATAATAGTAGGGGTGTACAATCGTCCACGGGGCCAGAATGAAAAGTCAGATGATGAAATGTTAACATAAATTAGGGAAGCTTACAAAAATAGCAACACAGTAATAATGGGTAATTTTAATTACCAAAGTCACAATAGAGCAGTGCTGCACTTAAATAAATGTCACCAAAAACACAAAGTGCAGAAAGAATGTTCAATCCTGAGAAATATTCCAATATGATCAAGTAAAGATTTTATTGGTACAATATGGCAACTCCACTGTCTTATACAACGCTCATCTTAAAGGCGTCCCCCGACACGGTCCCGTGTTTCGCCTCAGGCTGCATCGGGAGGGCACGCCAACAGGAATTCAAAGCAGAAACTGTAAATAAATGTGTACACATCAGGACAAAATAGAATGGACTTATAGCCGAACATTACAAGTACCATGAGTATACAAGGGTCCACAACATACCTGACTGAAGAACGAACTTACATCTGGCAGGGAGCACACTTCCCCTAAGCATTGACAGGTATTTGAACCCAGCAGAAAGGTGCCAAAACTACAGTCACATGGTTCCGGGGAATCAAGCTCATTGGTTCCCGTTCCTGTAGCGCACCTAGCAGTCACTCAAACAACCAAACACACTTAATATTGATTAGGTGAATAAAAACCACTCAATTTCGCGGTTCCGACCTTTGGGAGAGACTGTATCAAGAAGGAAAATCCATCTTTGTTCAATGCGGCCTAATTGTTCAGCGTAATTACCACCCCGGGGGGATCGGGGAATTACCTCAAGTACAGAATAAACCAGATCTGAAATGGTATGGGATTTCTGTACCCAATGCTCGACAAGGGGTTCATTATCCCGAGTGTGGCGAATGTTGGAGCAATGTTCTATCATGCGAGTTTTTATCATGCGGGAAGTTTTTCCCACATACAATAGCGCGCACGGGCAAGTAATAACATATATAACCCCAGCCGTAGTACAGTCAGAGTATGATTTTAAAAGAAAAGATTTATGAATAACCGGATGAGTGAAGACCGAGGATGACATAGTGTGACAACACATGGCACAGTGCCCGCACGGGTGATGTCCGAGGGCAGGACCAGGATCTCGGGAAATGGGCAAGTCTGTATGGATGAGTTTATCTCGTAAATTTTTACCTCTCTGATAGGTAAAACGGAGTGGACCCGGAAACAGATTATTCAGAGACAAGGAATGCCAATGTCTACGAATAATCATAGTGATTTGGCGACTGAGGGTCGAGAATGGTAATATGCAGTTATTCACTGCATCCTCAGTGTGAGTGTGTGAAAGAAACAGTAAATCGCGGTTAGAGAACAACGCATGTTTCATGGCATTCTTAACCACCCGCAAGGGGTATCCTCTGGATAAAAATCTAGATGTCATTGTGTTAGCTTGTTCTATGAACTCACCCCTAGTGGAGCATACCTTCAGTCAGGTATGTTGTGGACCCTTGTATACTCATGGTACTTGTAATGTTCGGCTATAAGTCCATTCTATTTTGTCCTGATGTGTACACATTTATTTACAGTTTCTGCTTTGAATTCCTGTTGGCGTGCCCTCCCGATGCAGCCCGAGGCGAAACACGGGACCGTGTCGGGGGACGCCTTTAAGATGAGTGTTGTTTTAGACAGTGGAGTTGCTATATTGTACCAATAAAATATTGGAATATTTCTCAGGATTGAACATAATTTTAATTACCCCAATATTGCCTCGGTGTTGCGTCAGAGGTGGACCCTTGGGCCGAGGTGGGGTTGACACAACCCGTAGGTAGGGACCTACGGGTCCCCACCATTGGCAGGCGGAGTGGGCTGATAGACAGAGGCCACTGGTGCTTCACCTATACCAGCCCTTGTTCCCCATGGGTTGAGCCTTTGGGTGCCAGGAGCGCAGGACTTAGGTGGGCCTCTATGTGTAGTCAAGGTGAGGGTTGGATCAGCCCAGAGACAGCAGGTGAGAGATGGTACACTCTTACTCTGGACAGGGTAGTGTCCTGGAAACTCGAACGCCAATGGAACAGAGACAGACAGGGGGCGCTCGAGCAAGAGCAGGCTGAAGCCTGAATAAACCATGTTGAGGGAGTAAGCTGGAGAAGCGTCAAAGAGCGGGCTTGAGTCAGGGCTGGCAGCAATCCAAAGGTAGTGGCAAGCAAGGCTGAGGACTGATCACAGAGATAGTCAATAGTATAGTCAGGTAAAGCAGAGGTCTGGGTCTGGAGATAGGCAATAGCATAGTCAGGAGAAGCAGAGGTCTGGGTCTGGAGATAGGCAATAGCGTAGTCAGGAGAAGCAGAGGTCTGGGTCTGGAGATAGGCAATAGCATAGTCAGGTGAAGTGAGTGTCAATGGCGTGGTCAGGCGAAGCAGAGGTCAGGGCTTGGAAAGAGTCAAAGGCATGGTCAGGCAAAGCAGAGTCAAAGTCCATGTAATCAATCCAAGGTATGAAGCAGGATAGAAACAAGGAGACAGGAACCAGGAACAACGAGGAACAGGAACGCAGAGATGAGACGAATCTCTAGGAGGCAATGAGTACTCGACCAGCGAGGAGACCTGTTGCAAAGGCAACACTAGGAAGCAGAGCCCGAGCTTAAATACTGTAGCTAGGTTGACATCATCATCTGGGCCCACGGCTAGGTTCCCACCGCGGTCCCTACTTAAACATCAGTGGTGTGCACGCGCGTGCCTAGGGACGGGTGCAGCATGGGTAGCTGTGTCTCTCTGTGGGGCCACAGAGAGAGGCCCAATGAGAAGTAGTAGCAGGACCGGGAATGCCAGGGACTGCAGCAGGGCCGGAGGCACCGGGGAGGCCCGAGTATGGAACTGACGGTCCACCGTCGCCGACGAGGAGGAACCAAGAGCTGGAGTCACTGTAGAAAGTGATGGGGTCGTGCCATGGGTCTGCCGCAGACGGCACGTGTAACAGTACCCCCCCCCCTTTATGCCCACCCCCTTGGAGGTTGGGGTTTGCCTGGATAGGCACAATGAAAGCTCAGAAGGAGGGTTTTGTCCAGGATGTTCTGAGCTGGTTCCCATGAATTTTCTTTGGGTCCATAACCCTCCCAAGAAAGGAGGTATTCCTACTGGCGGCCCCTATGGCGGACATCGAGGACTTCATGTACCTTGTAGGTCATATCAGTCTCAGCCACCAATGAAGGTGGTTCAGGAGCTTTTCAGGAAGGCCAGGACAGAACCACAGGTTTTAGAAGAGATACATGAAACGTATTATGCATTCCCAGCACAGAAGGCAGCCGAAGCTGGTATGTAACTGGTCCAATGCGTCGGGTGACCATAAAAGGTCTGATGTACCTAGGAGTGAACCTTTGAGAAGGTATTCTGAGTCAGATATACTGAGTACTTAACCAGACTTTCTGGCAAGGAAGAAATTCGGAGCCGAGCGTCAGTGACTGTCAGCAGATCTCTTGGCCCTGGAAGCGGCTTAAAATAAACGAAGTTCATCTGATCCCATAAAGCCTTGAGGGCATCTGCAGTAGCCTGCACCACAGGGGATGATACTGACAAAGGTATGGGCAGTGGTGGTCGTGGTTGCTTTCTATAGACGATGGAGAACGGTGATGTGCCTGTAGCTGTGGCGATGTAGGAGTTGTGAGAAAACTCTGCCCAAGGGAGAAGTTCAGATCAATTGTCTTGGCGGTCATTGATGTAAGCGCGCAGGAAGGCCTTTAAAGAGTGATTCATTCACTTGGCTTGTCCGTTGGCTTGGGGATGGCAAGCAGTTGTCAGACTGATGTTGATACCGAAAATTCGGCACAGAGCGTGCCAATATCTGGCAACAAATTGAGGACCTCTTTCAGAGACAATGTCATTGGGTAGGCCATGTAATCTGAAGATGTGATGGAAGAATAGGCATGCCAGTTCTGAAGCAGATGGTAGGCCCGGTAGAGGGACGAAATGGGCCATTTCTGAAAATCGGTCTATGGTTACCCATATTACAGTATCACCCTTAGATGGAGGCAAATTCACGATGAAATCCGTAGACAGATGGGTCCACGGTTCCTTGGAGCTGGAAGTGGTTGCTGTAGACCCCAAGGTTGTCTGACCGGGAGCTTTTGCTGCGCACAAGTGTTAGAGGATTTGACGTATACTTTAGCATCAGAGACCATAGTATGTCACCAGAAGAACTGCTGGAGCAGCACCAAGGTGCGTGCTTGCCCTGGGTGACCAGCAAACCTAGAATCATGCGTCCAGCGGAGGACACTTTCTCGGAGTCATCGGGGCATGACAGTCTTCCCAGCAGGAACTGGGTGAGTAGCAGAGAGACAGATACAAGATGGGTCTATTATATGACCGGGTTCTTCCGGGGTGTCTTCAGGCTCGAAGGAACGAGATAGGGCATCTGCCTGGAGATTTTTCTCAGCTGGATGGTAATGAAGCTCAAAATTGAACCTGGAAAAGAACAGGGCCCATTAGGCCTAACAGGCATTGAGACGTTGGGCATGGCTCAAATGTTCCAGGTTCTTGTGGTCAGTGAACACAATGAACTTGTGTTGCGCACCCTCTAACCACGGGCACTATTCTTCAAGGGCTAATTTTATGGCAAGTAACTCGTGATCTCCAATACAATAGTTCTGTTCTGTGGATGAGAACTTGCAGGAATAGAATGAACATGGGACTGTAGAACCAGAAGCAGTGAGTTGGCTCAGGATTGCCCCAGCTCCAATCACGGAGGTGTCCACTTCCATTTCCAAAGGACAGTTCGGGTCTGGGTGATGTAGACAACACCCCATCTGGAAGGCCTCTTTGAAGCGATGGAAGGCTGCAATAGCTTCCGGTGTCCAATTTCGAGTGTCTTGGCTTTTACGAGTCAATGCTGTCAAAGGAGCAGCCAAAGTGGAATAGTGTGGGATAAAATGGTGATAGTAATTTAGAAATCCGTTAAAGCGCTGGAGGGCTTTAAGTTCCATGGGTTACCACCAATCTCAGATTCCTTTCAACTTAGCAGGGTCCATAGAGAATCTTCATTGGGAGATAATGTATCCGAGGAAAGGCAGACTGGATTTCTCGAATAAGCACTTATCCAATTTTGAAAATAAGTGATTCTCATTAAGGCGTTGAAGGATGGTACAGACATCAGTGTGGTGTGTGGCCAAATCATTAGTAAAGACAAGGATATCGTCCAAGTATGCCACAACCTTGGTATACAGCAAATCTCTGAAAATTTTGTTCATCTTTCGTTGGAAAACTGCTGGCGCATTACAGAGGCCGAAAGGCATCACCAGGTATTCATAATGCCCATCCCAGGTGTTAAAGGCGGCCTTCCAAATGTCGTCAGGACAGATCCGTATCAAGTTATATGCACCGCGTAAATCCAACTTTATGAATATAGATGCTTCATGTAAGCAATCGAATAATTTCGAGATAAGTGGCAGAAGGTACTTGTCTTTACAGGTGATGGAGTTTAGGCCATGATAGTCAATACACAGCTTGAGCAATCCATCCTTCTTGGTCACAAAAAAGAATCCTGCCCTGACAGGAGAGGTAGAGGGGTGGATAAATCTCTTTGCAAGGTTTTCTTGGATGTATTCCATCATGGCCTTTGTCTCCAGGAGAGACAGAGGATAGGTGCGTCCTCGGGGAGGCATGGTCCCAGGAAGGAGGTCAATGGGACAATCGAACCTCTGAAGAGGCAGAAAGAGGTCTTCTTTTTGCATGGAAAATACATCTTTGAAATCCGCATATGGAGCGGGTATTCCTGAAGAAGTGGCAGCCAAAGAAACTACGGGTGGCAGTCTGTAGACTGGACTGGTGGCAGGCAGGACCCCACTCCACCAGTTGCAATGAACCCCAATTAAATTGGGGAGAGTGCTTTTGGAGCCAGGGGAGTCCTAAGACTACTGGATAGATGGATTTCTCCAATACTAACAGATCAAGTTCTTCTGTGTGCAGGGCGCCAGTGTGCAGTTGACCTGGCTCTGTGGTAAGGAATATTCGACCCGGTAATGGTTCTCCATAAATAGATGCAATACACAAGGAGGTCTCTAGAGGACAGTTCTTTATACCCAGGAGCTGAACTAGATCCTTGAGAATGAAATTACCTCCTGCTCCAGAATCCACCAGAGCAAGAACTGGGAAGGACCGGGAGTCCCAGATCAGGGTGACCAATACTGACAGTTGAGAGGCCGGAGAAGTTGCGCCCAATTTCAGGACCCCTACTGAACTTAGGCCAGGAAGTTTCCCAGACGGACCGGGCTGGTCTGTAGATAGTGGCCAGGTGCTCCGCAATACAGACACAGACCGGTTTGTCCCCACTGGAGGCACTCTTCTGGTGTCAGCCACCCACGGCCAAACTGCATGGGCTCTACCGTCTTGGCCACCATGGAGACAATGAGCAGGGCTGGTGGTCGGTGGCGAATGGGATCGAACCAGAGAGGGCTTCTTGGGCATCCGACTCTCCCGGTGATGCTCTTGGAGACGATGATCAATTCGGCATGTCAAGTCTATAAGGTCCTCGAGAGAGGAAGGGAGCTCCCTTGCAGCCAGCTCATCCTTCAGCTGCAAGGAAAGTCCATCCAGGTAGATGGCTCATAGGCAGTTTTCCTGCCAAATGAGCTCGGAAGCCAAAATCCAAAACTCAATGGTATAATCAAAGAGACTTCGTTGATCTTGACTAAGATGTAACAAGTTGGTGCTTGCCATGGTATGCCACCCAGGATCATCAAAGGTCCATCGAAACACAGCCACAAACTGAGATAATTCCCTTAGGAGTGAGTCCGATCGTTCCCATAAGGGCGAAGCCCAGGCCAGCGCCTTCCCATTAAAACGAGACAGGATGAAGGTGACTTTAGTCAGTTTGCCTGGAAGACGGAGGACTGCAGAGCAAATTGCATAGAGCACTGATTGATAAACCCTCTGCAGAGTCTGGAGTCACCGTTGAAATGTGGGGGTGCTGGTTGGGCCAGCAGGGCTCAAGGCATCGATGATGATGGCTATGGATGAGGAGGAGCCGGTATAGGAACCGGATTGCTGGTAAGGGCATTAAGCCGAATATGGAGGAGCCCAAAGGAAGAGGCCAAGGCCTCAAGAAACTGCTGCTGTTCTTGTACCTTGGATGCCAGTTCTGATATGGCCTGGAGGGCACATGGCTCTGTGGAGTCCATGGCCTTTGGAACCTGTTGCGTCGGAAGTGGACCCTTGGGCCGAGGTGGGGTTGACACAACCCGTAGGTAGGGACTTACAGGTCCCCACCGTTGGCATGCAGAGTGGGCTGATAGGCAGAGGCCGCTGGAGCTTCACCTATACCAGCCCTCATTCCCCACAGGATGAGCCTTTGGGTGCCGGGGCCGGCAGGACATAGGTGGGCCTCTGTGTGTAGTCGAGGTGAGGGTTGGATCAGCCCAGAGACAGCAGGTGAGAGATGGTGCAGTCTTACTCTGGACAGGGTAGTGTCCTGGAGCTTGAGTGCCAATGGAACAGAGACAGACAGGGGGTGCTCGAGCAAGAGCAGGCCGAAGCCTGAATAAACCACGTCGAGGGAGTAAGCTGGATAAGCATCGAAGAGCAGGCTTGAGTCAGGGCTGGCAGCAATCCAAAGGCAGTGACAAATGAGGCTGAGGTCTGATCACGGAGATAGTCAATAGTGAAGTCAGGTGAAGCAGAGGTCTAGGTCTGGAGATAGGTGATAGCTTAGTCAGGCAAAGCAGAAATCTGGGTCTGGAGATAGGCAAGAGTGTAGTCAGGCGAAGCAGAGGTCTGCATCTGGACATAGGCAAGAGCGTAGTCAGGCGAAGCAGAGGTCTGGGTCTGGAGATAGGCAAGAGAGTAGTCAGGCGAAGCAGAGGTCCGGGCTTGGAGAGAATCAATGCTGTGGTCAGACGAAGTGGAGGTCCGGGCTGGGAGAGAGTCAATGGCGTGGTCAGGTAAAGTAGAGTCAAAGTCCGTGTAATCAATCCGAGGTATGAAGCAGGGTAAGAACAAGGAAACAGGAACCAGGAACAACGAGGAACAGGAACACAGAGATGAGACGAATCTCTAGGAGGCAATGAGTATTCAACCAATGAGGACACCTGTTGCAAAGGCAACGCTAGGAAGCGGAGCCTGAGCTTAAATACTGTAGCTTGTAGGTTGACATCATCATCCGGGGCCGCAGCTAGGTTCCCGACGCAGTCCCTACTTAAACATCAATGGTGCACGCGCACCTAGGGAGGGGTGAGGCGCGGATAGCAGCGTCTCTCCACGGGCCACGCAGAGAGGCCCGATGGGAAGTAGTAGCAGGACCTGGAATGCCAGGGACTGCAGCAGGGCCGGAGGCACCGGAGGAGGCCCAAGAACAGAACTGAAGGCCCACCGCTGCCAGCGAGGAGGAACCAGGAGCTGGAATCACTGTAGAAAGGTGAGGGGGCCGTCCCGCGGGTCTGCCATGGTCGGCACGCGTAACACTGGGTAAATATCACACCAGGACATGCTAAGGAGATTAAATAAACAACTGCTTCATGGAGCATCTCGTAGAATAACCGACAGAAGAAGAGCTATTTTCGACTTAATCCTTAATGGAACACATGATTTTGTGGAAAAGGTAATGATATTAGGATCACCTGGCAATAGTGATCATAACATGATCAAATTTTACTTGATAACTGTAAAGAGGACACTAAGGAAATCTACTGTGATAGCATTTAACTTTCAAAAGGGAGATTATGATAAAATGAGAGAAATGGGTAGGAAAATCGAGAAGATGCAAAGGTCAAGAGTTTACATAAATATATTTAAAAAAAAAAGCTCAAATCATAAGAACCCAATACTGGAGGTAGACAATGTACAACCAAAAATAAACCACTAGGAGATCATTATCAAGTGAGGTAACTAAAGAGACTTTCATAAAGTTGTAGTTGAGCATACCCAAAATGACATTGTAAAAACTTTCACATGGAAAATTATTATCGGTGCTCATTCTGGACAATAATTTTAATCATAGATCTCAAAGCAAAACATAACCATTTTTTTTGATAAATAATTTTTAATGGCAAGGCACAACATCCAATCAGTGAATATAAAAATGCAGTAATGTATTTTAGCTTAGGGATTCACTTAAAAATGTATATCCAAAATTCAAGAAGTGTGTTTGCGTTTCGATTCATGATGTCTTTTGATCATGTAACTCAGCTGAAGGATTTTTAAACTGATGTGTGTGTGTGTGTGTGTGCATCTTTCATCTTTAATGAGGAGTGGGATGATGCTTTGAGACGTGAGCAGTTGGTTTCAGGTAATCTGTCTGCAAGCATGTTTTAAGTTTTTAATAAAAGCATGATATTCTAATTCACTCTTAATTGTTTCAGAAACACTACTATTTGGACTCATACTTTCCTGACCCCTGAGGAAGGCGCACAAAACACGAGTCATATTGAGTTGGATTCTGTTGCACCTGTCGGTCACAGGTGGCTGCGACCTATGCTGCTCACCTCCTTTCTCTACACAGCTCCAAGTCTGGGCAGAATAGCGGCCTCCGCTTCCACATTCCGGCCCTCATGGCGTGCCCGGGATGGCGTGGGCGCTCCCGGCAGCCATCTTTCATCCGGGGTTACTTAGGCTGCTCGTGCGCACCTGCCATCCTTTTAACTACGTCATGGTGAGAACCTCAGGGGCATCCCCACCGCATGACTTCACCCACTCACGATACTTAAACCCAGCTGACCATCTGAGCTACGTGTTAGCAAGGAATCTCATCCTGCTAGTTCTGCTACCTTGGGACTTCCTCACTGACTATTGAGTGACCTAGGTACCCACTCCTTGGGGGCCTTGCCGCACTCAGGGCTATCCGCTCCTCGTAGAGCCATCTCTCTCTCTTCTCATTTCAGTGTGTTCCTGCATCATTCTCATCTACTCCTACTGATCCTGCTCCAGTCATCCTTGGGGCTTTGCTACCTCTGCCTCTACCGTCCCGGTGTGAGTACTCTACCTTTGTGGCATGGATTCTCGGGTTACCCCGCTTGTGGACCACTACTGGATCCATCATGTCTTTTGCATTCTATCAGCGGCTTCCGGCCTACCCCATGCTGCAGACTTCTACCGGGAGAGCCAGCACAAGCAAGCCTAGGTAAGGTATTCACCGGGACTCTCCGTGCTGTGGAGTTCTACTGGACTAATCAGCTGATTCCAGCCTCGTCTGCTTGCTCTATAAGATTTGTTGCTGTACAATAAAGTTGTCTCTCTGTTGCATCTCTGCTGAGATCTTGCCAGTCAGGATAAGGGCCCGGCTCCTCCCTGTGGGCGGAGTCTTTGCTCGCCTTGACCCAAGGGCCCACAATTAAGTTCAAGACACACCGAACATAACAGATTGCTAACTCCATGGAACCGGCTCTCTCAGACTTGCAGGCCTTTCCTGGCCTGGCCCAACAGATAATCGAGCTACAGAGGTCTCTCGGCACTTTGACTACAGCCTTCAACCAGCTGAATTCCAGACTGATGGACACTTCTAATTCCAGCATGACTGCATTACCCCTGGTGGTCACTGGGCGTACTACAATTCCTCTACCAGCCCCCACACGTTTCACTGGAGACTCCCTGTTGTGTAGGGGCTTCCTTAATCAATGCTGTATGCATTTTTCTTTGTAACCAGCTTATTTTCCTACAACTGCTACCAAGGCCACCTACATTTTATCCCTGTTGGATGGGAAAGCCCTGGCATGGGCATCACCCCTTTGGGAGCGCAATGACCCTACATTAAATGACTTGCCTGGGTTTCTGACCCTCTTTAAGTCAGTTTTTGATGCCCCCACTCACCAGTCTATTGCCGGTTCAGCGCTCCTGGATCTACAACAGGGAAACAGACAACTCCCCGACTATGTAATTGAATTTAAGACTCTGTCTTCTGAACTCCTATGGGACTCCGGTTGCCTAAGAGCTATTTTTCTACGAGGACTTAATTCCCACATTAAGGATGAACTTGCTGCCTGGGAGTTACCAGACACTCTAAGATAGACCTGGCTGGGCGAATTGACCACTGTATACGCGAACGCTCAACTGAGGTAAAACCTCCGTAAAAACATGTATCCAGTGGTGTCCATTCCCAGAATTTACCGCCCACTCCAGTCCAGACTACACCTAGCCCAGAAGATGAAGATGAATCTATGCTATTAGGCTGTAGTCATTTAACAGAAAAAGAGAGGCGTTTTCGTAAGAAGATGGGCCTATGCATGTATTGCGGGAAGACCGGCCATGCAGTTCAAACGTGTCCTATCTGTCCGGGAAACATGCAGACCTAGGATCCGCTGGAGGACTCTTCCTATGTCTAACTGCTCCTCCTCCTCCACTGACTCTTTCTGTTTCCATCATCTCTGGGCCTCTCAAATTCGCCACCCAAGCCGATCGATTCAGGTGCTGGTGGGAACTTCCTTCTCAAAAGGTTAGTTGAACATTTACGACTGCCCACTGAGACAGTACCCACTCCACTCCTTCTCTCGTCCATTCATGGCGAACCCTTGCCCGAGGAGGTTATGACCATCACTCAGCCTGTCTGCCTCCGCCCGGGATCCTTATATACAGAAACCATCACTTTCCTGGTTCTCGAAAAAGCCATCCACCCTGTTGTGCTAGGTGTACCCTGGCTACAAGAACACTCTCCTCAATTTGATTGGTCTACTATGGAGCTATCTCAATCGAGCCCTGACTGCCATAACAGATGTTTTAAAAAAACAACACCACTGCCATGTATGGCCACTACATCCACTCCTCCTGGTCTACCACCACAGTACGCTTCCTTCCAAGACGTATTTTCTAAGCAAGCTGCTGACGTACTTCCACCACACAAATCCTATGACTGTTCAATCAATTTAAAGCCTAATTCTGAGCTACCTAGGGAAAGAGTATATCCACTCTCCCTAGTTGAAACGGAAGCTATGTCAGCTTACATCCAGAAAAACTTGCAAAAGGGATTTATTAGACCCTCCAAATCTCCGATAGGAGCCGGATTCTTTTTCGTTGGCAAGAAGGATGGATCCCTTCACCCTTGCATTGACTACAGAGGCCTGAATGAGATCACCATCAAGGACCGGTATCCCTTACCGTTAATTTCAGAATTATTTGATTGGCTTCAGGGGGCGAAGATTTTCACAAAACTGGATCTAAAAGGGGCCTACAATCTTGTTTGGATCCGCCATGGAGACGAGTGGAAAACGACCTTTAATATTCGCGATGGCCACTTCGAATATTTGGTAATGCCTTTTGGCCTCTGTAATGCCCCGGCCGTATTTCAAAATATGATGAACGACATTCTGCGGGACCTTGTGTATCAATGTGTGGTCATTTATCTTGATGACATCCTCATTTTTTCCCGTGACATGCAAACCCACCAAGCAGATGTCATTACTGTTTTACAGTAGCTCCGGGATAACATTTGTATGCCAAGCTTGAGAAGTGTGCTTTTCACCAAGAGTCTGTTCCATTCCTTGGGTATATTGTGCCGAGTAAAGGATTTCAGATGGATCCCCAGAAAATGATAAGCATACAAGACTGGCCTCAACCTTCTGGTATCAAAGCCCTATGTCACTTTCTTGGTTTCACTAATTATTATTGTTCTTTTATCAAGGACTACTCTACCTTGACAGCTCCTCTCACAGCTATGACAAAGAAAGGAGCTAACCCCTCTGAATGGTTTCCAGAGGCCATTTCCACGTTCCAACTACTAAAGAAGACCTTCCTTCAGAATCCATGCTTACGCCACCCTGATCCTCACAAGTCATTCATCATTGAGGTGGATGCCTCAGACATCGGCGTAGGGGCTGTACCTAGCCAGCACAGCGATTCACTCATTCTACACCTTTACTCCTTCTTCTCAAGACACTTCACACCAGTGGAGAGGAACTAAGGCATCGGCGATAAAGAACTGCTTGCTCTCAAGCTAGCATTTGAAGAGTGGCGCCCCTGGTTAGAAGGTGCCCAACACCAGATAACAGTGTTCACTGACCACAAGAATTTGGAATATCTTAGGCACGCTCAAAGGCTCAATCATCGCCAAGCTAGATGGTCTCTGTTTTTCAACAGATTCAACTTCTTGCTCAAATATCATCCTGCTGAGAAAAATGTTCAGGCAGATGCCCTCTCCCGGTCCTTCACTCTGGATGATGTCCCTGATGAGCCACGTCACATCATTGACCCTGAGAAGTTAATTCTGGCCACTACCCATTCAGTTCCTGCAGGGAAGATGGTGTTCACCTGTCTCTAAAGAGGAAGCTTTTGAATTGGGCTCATGACTCTAAGTTAGCAGGCCACCCTGGACAAGCCCGTACCCTTGCTACTCTACGGCGATACTATTGGTGGCCGTCTATGAGGAAAAATGTGCAAGTGTACGTAAAGTCCTGCACCTCCTGTGCCAGGCAAAAACCTCCTGCTGGTCGACCTTGGGGCCTGCTCCAACCTTTACCCATTCCTGATGAGCCGAGGATACATATTGCAACCAATTTTGTAGTCGACCTTCCCCTTTCTAATGGTAACAATACGATATGGGTTACTGTGGATCAGTTCTCGAAGATTGCACACTTTGTTGCTCTTCCAGGACTGCCATTTGCTCTGGAGCTAGCCAAGCTCTTAGTTCGACACATTTTTTGTTTACATGGGGATGCCGAAACATATAGTATCAGACAGAGAAGTCCAGTTCACCGCCAAGTTCTGGAGGGCACTGTGTCAAAAATTTGATATCTCTGGATTTGACGTCTGCATACCACCTTCAATCCAATAGGCAAACAGAAAGAATGAACAGGACTCTTAAGCAATTCATTCACGCCTATGTCAACTCGAGGCAAAATGATTGGGCAGAGTTACTACCCTGAGCTGAATTTGCCTTGAATTCACATTCCACATCCACCACAGGATCCTCACCATTTCAGATTGTGTATGGTCACCAACCACTTCCACAACTCCCATTAACATTGATTGGTACATCTCCAGCTGCATAAGCTCTGGCTGACGAAATTCATCAACTCTGGATCCAAACCAAGGAGCTTCTTCATAAAGCTTGACAATGAGCAAAGAAATTCTATGATCTCCATCAAGCAGCTCCCCAATTTAAGCCAGGAGATAAGGTATGGCTCAGTACCAGATATATTCAACTCAAGCTACCCTCAGTTCGTTTCGCTCCATGATATATTGGGCCCTTCACCGTCCTTCGACGTTTGGGACCTTTGACTTACAGCTTGAGGTTACCACACTGAATGAAAATACATAATGCCTTTCATATTTCACTTCTGAAACCACTTATCCTATCCAAGTTTTCTCAGTAGACTCCTGATCCACAACCCCTTGATGCTGAAGATGACATCGCCTACAAGGTAGATGATATCCTGGATGTGCATAAAAAAGGGAAACACTGGGAGTACCTCATCTCCTGGGAGGGGTACAGATCAGAGGAGAACAGATGGGAGCCTGCTGCCAACATACTGGACACAGAGATGCTACATTGCTTCCACCTTGCTCATCCCAGGAAGCTGAAACCCCCTGGGAGTGGCCCTAAGAAGGGGGGTACTGTTGCGCCCGTCAGTTGCAGGTGGCTGTGACTTATGCTGCTCACCTCCCTTCTCTACACAGCTCCAAGTCTGGGCAGAATGGCAGCCTCCGCTTCCACATGCCAGCCATCATGGCGTGCCTGGGATGGCGTGGGCACTCCCGGTAGCCATCTTTCCTCCAGGGGTACTTAGGTACACACGCGCGCATGCGCGTGCCTGCCATCCTTTTAACTACGTCATGGTGGGAACCTCAGGGGCGTGCCCACCGCATGACTTCACCCGCTCACGATACTTAAACCCAGCTGACCATCTGAGCTACGAGTTAGCAAGGAATCTCGTTCTGCTACCTTGGGACTTCCTCACTGACTACTGGGTGACCTAGGTACCTGCTCCTCGGGGCCTTGCCGCACTTAGGGTTATCCGCTCCTCGGAGAGCCATCTCTCTCTCTTCTCATTTCAGTGAGTTCCTGCATCATTCTCATCTACTCCTGCTGATCCTGCTCCAGTCTTCAGAGGGGCTTTGCTACCTCTGCCTCTACCTTCCTAGTGTGATTACTCTACCTTTTTGGCACAGATTCTCGGGTTAGCCCGCTTGCGGACCACTACCGGATCCATCATGTCTTGTGCATTCTACCAGCGGCTTCCGGCCTACCCCACGCTGCGGACCACTACCGGGACAGCCAGCACAAGCAAGCCTAGATAAGGTATTCACCGGGACTCTCCATGCTGTGGAGGTCTACTAGACTGATCAGCTGATTCCAGCTTCGTCTGCTTGTTCTACAAGATTTGTTGCTGTACAATAAAGTTGTCTCTCTGTTGTATCTCTGCTGAGATCTTGCCTGTAGGGGTAAGGGCCCACAATGAAGGCAAAGACAGAATTTGAAAAGAAGCTTGCTATGGAAGCAAAAACTCATAATAAAATGTTTTCATATATATTCAAAGCAAAAAGCCTGCGAAGGAGTCAGTTGGACAATTAGATGACTGAGGGATAAAAGGAGAGTTAAGGGAGGAAAAGGCCATATTGGAGAGCTTGAATGAATTCTTTGCTCCACTTTTTGCTGAGGAAGATATAAGGCAGATACCATACAGAAGGGATATTTAAAGATGATGATTCAGAGGAATTGTAAAAAATCTCAGTGAAACTGGAAGATGTACTAGGGCAAGTTAACAAACTAGAGATTAGCAAATCACCTGGATCAGATGGTACACATCCCAGAATGCTAAAAGAACTGAAAAATGAAATTGCTGACCTACTGTTGGTAATCTGTAAACTCTCATTAAAATCAGCTATGATACCTGAAGATTAAAGGGTGGCTAATGTAACACCAATTA
Source organism: Rhinatrema bivittatum (assembly GCF_901001135.1). Classification (NCBI taxonomy): domain Eukaryota; kingdom Metazoa; phylum Chordata; class Amphibia; order Gymnophiona; family Rhinatrematidae; genus Rhinatrema; species Rhinatrema bivittatum. The sequence continues at coordinate 586,017,149 of NC_042616.1, read as the reverse complement.
TTAAAAAGGGCTCTGGGGTAATCCAGGACACTACAGATCACTGACCCTGATATCATTGCTGGTAAAAATGATGAAAGTATTCTAAAGAACAAAATTACTGAATGTGTAGATAGATATAGTTTAATGGGACAAAGTGAACATGAATTTAGCCAAGGGAAGTCTTACCTCACCAATTCTGCTACATTTTTTGAAAGTATGAATAAACATGCGGCTAAAGTTGATATAGTGTATCTGAATGTTCAGAAAATGTTTGATAAAGTACCTTATGAGAGACTCGGGAGGAAATTAAAACATCATGGGATAGAAAGAAATGCTCTGTTGTGTATTGAGAACTTGTTAAAAGATAGAAAACAAAGAGTACGGTTAATGGTCAATTTATTCAATAAAGAAAGGTAGAGTACCCAAGGGATCTATACTATGACTGCTGATTTTTAACTTATTCATAAATGACCTTCATATCAGAACAACTAAGGTGATCAAATTTGCTGATACAAAATTATTCAAAGTTTTTAAATCACAAAAGGAATATGAGAAACTTCAAGAGGACCTAGCAAGACTGGAAGACTGTGCATCCAAATGGCAGATGACATTTAATATGGACAAGTGCTAAGTGATGCATGTAGGAAAGAGCAACCCAAATTCTAGCTACACAAAGCAAGGTTCCACTTTGGGAGTTACCATCCAGGAATAGGATATAGGCATCATCATGGTTAATATGTTGAAATTCTCTGCTCAGTGTGCAAATATAAAGCAAATAGAATACTAGGAACTAGGGATGGGCATTTGGGAGAAACAAAATAGCAAATGAGACAAAATTTCCATTTTGTTTCAGATTGTTTTCAAAACAGAGCGAGTTAAATTCCGATGAAATTTTGTCAGAATCTCTTTTCATTTTGAAAACCTATTTAAAAAAAAAAAAAAAAAAGTGGCCGGTTAAGCCTAGGCCTAGACCTGAGGCTGGGGCCTCACCTAGGGAGTAGAAAAAGACCCAAAGCAAGAGTCCAGGCCTGCGCCAGAGTGTGACTCCGGTGCCTCAGCCTAGGCTTAGTTCTGAAGCTTGGGCTTCACCTAGCCTTAGGCTGTGGCCCAACGAATGGGCCATGTCCTATGCCCAAACACAATAACGGGGTCTTAGCCTAGGCTCTGATGCGATGCTGGAAATTAGGCTAAAACCCAAATAAAGGCCCAGGCTCAGGAAATTTCCTGACATCCCCATCCCATACTAAGCAAATCTGATGCTGTGTCCTGACCCGGTTGCCAGGTACTGAAACCAAGGCCTAGGCCTGGACAAAAGCTGTGTCTCAATGCCTGGTTCTCAGCCTAGGTCGGGGCCTCCGATGCCACGGCTTGGCCTGGAGACCAGGTCCTGATGCCTGGGACTTGGCCTAGGTCAAGGTCCAGCCCCAGACTTGATGTCACAGCCCAGCCCAGAGGCTGGATCCAGACCCTTGAGCCTCGGCCCAGGGTCAAGCACAGGCCTGGAGCCCTGGCCTCACAGCTCCTCTATCATCGTCTTTCTTCAAAAACTAACGCCATCCGCTGTGGTCATTGCTCCAGAGATAATGAACTCTGGTGCATCCACCCTTGCGGAGAGCATCGTTTTGATGTATAGCAGTTGAATAGCTTTAGCTGAGCTGCTTTCATTTTGTCAGACACTTAGACACACTTTGTTACTGTATGTCAACTGTCCAAAATCATTTCTTTTTTGTATGTTTTGCAAATTTCAGTTATATAGTGAACACATAGTGTAAGTAACATTTAATATGCACACTAATTCTTTCCATTTTTGTTCATTTAATTTTTGGGAAATATTTGTTAATTTTTTTTTCTGGGTTTTTATTTTTTCTTTTGTGTATTTTTCATTTTCAGCAAACAGTGTGCACTATTTGCTAGAGATGTGCTTCGGGTTGGTATATCGTGTCAGGCTTCGTTTCGGGGCCCCACGCGGGAATTTTGTTTTTCCCGCAGTTTGGGGTTTTTTTTTCTGGGGGCCCCGATTTTTGGGTAAGTGCGCATTAATGGGATTTAGTGTTCGCTAACTACCATTAGTGCATGCTAATTCCCCATTAGTGCGCGCTAACGGGAGTTAGCACACACTAAATCCCGTTAGTGAGCACTAACCCGAAAATGAATTTTTTCCGAATTTCGGAAAAAATTAAATCGTTTTTCGGTTCTCCCAAAGCATTCCAAATTAGGCAATTTGGTGAAATTGCATAATTCGGGAAAAACGATTACAAATCCCTACTATTTGCCAAAAGCTAAAAACATTTTACAAAAAAGTTAGTTTGAAATGAAACAAAATCTAGTTCATCTTGTTTTACACATTTGTTTCAAATGTATGTGCATCTCTATAAACATTCATTACATAGAAATACTCATAGGGGTATATTTTAAAAGAGAGCACACGTGCGTACTTTTGTTCGTGCATCAGGCGCGAACAAAAGTACGCTGGATTTTATAAGATACGCGCGTAGCCGCGCGTATCTTATAAAATCCGGGGTCAGCGCACGCAAGGGGGTGCACATTTGTGCAACTTGTGTGCGCCGAGCCCTATGCACGCTGCCCATTCCCTCCGAGGCTGTTCTGAAATCGGAGTGGCCTTGGAGGGAACTTTCCTTCCACCCCCCCGCACCTTCCTCTCCCTTCCCCTACCTAACCCACCCTCCCGGCCCTATCTATCCCTTCCCCCTACCTTTATCAGAAAAGTTACTACTGCCTCCGGGCAGTAGTAACTTACGCGTGCCGGCGCGGCAGGCCCCGACACAGGCCGCTGTGTCGGGGCACTCGGCCACACCCCAGACCGTCCACACGCCCCCAAACATGCCCCCGATCGAAAACCGCACCCCCCTGGCCATGTCCCCGACCGCCCCTTTTTGCAAGCCCCGGGACTTACGCACGTCCCGGGGCTTGCGCGAGCTGCCAAGCCTATGCAAAATAGGCTCGGCACGCACAGGCGGGTTTAAAAGGGTTACGCGCATACCTTATGCGCGTAACCCTTTTAAAATCCGGCCCATACTGTACACATGCTGTATATTACTAATGATTTTTAAAGTATGCCTATCTCACCTCTCACAGGTGCTCATGAGCCTGCCTCCCAGCCACTGGACTACTCCCCCTAACACCTTAAATTGCTCTATTCTGTTATTTGTGCATGTTATCTAAGCTGTATAACCTGCATTGTCTGACCTGCATTGTATAACCTGCATGGTACACTATTTACACCTCTTACCCTACCTAATCAGCTTTGTGCCCTTCCCTCAGTGCCCTTCTCTCAGTTTAACTCCTTGATACCTTAATCCCCGTCTTGTACTACCCTATATCCTCTCAGTTTCCTTTTTACCTACCCCCTCTCCCTCCCTCCTCCTTTGCCTACTCACCCACTATGACCACACAACACATCAACCGCATCCACCTCCCCCACAACAGACTCCCCCATTCCCATCCCCCCCGTCCCACCCCCCCCCTACAAATCCCTCCTCCCTATCCTCACTACCCCCCTCAACCAATTCCTTGGACTCACTACCCTCTCCATCATTCTGTTCAACGCCCAATCACTCTCCAAAAAAACCCCCATCCTAAATGACCTCCTCACTGACACCAAGCCAGACATCTGTGCCATCACGGAAACCTGGCTCAAAGAAACAGACATTGTCCTCCTGAACCAGCTACCTGCACAATCCTACGAATTCCTATCCATTCCAAGACCCACGAAAAGAGGAGGTGGCATCCTCCTAGCCTTCAAGAAACACCTTAATCTCAAACTCTCCCACACCACATCACCCTCCAAGCTAGAAATTGGCCTCTTCAAAGCCCCCTCACTGCAAATCTGTCTCATTTATGCCCCTCCTGGATCCATCGAACGGGACCCCTCCCCCTTAATTGAATTCTTATCTGCCAACATAAACATTGAAATCCCTTCCATCATACTAGGAGACTTCAACCTCCATGTCGATGCCACCCCCCTTACCCCTTCTTGTGAGGCATTCCTTACTGCACTCCAAGCTCTAGGCCTTAGACAAATTGTTGCCTCCCCCACGCACCAAGCTGGTCACTCCCTTGACCTTATATTCATCAACCACTGCTTCCTACCATCCCACCCCCCCACCTGCTCCCCTGTACCTTGGTCCGACCACTTCCTCATAAAAGCCCTCCTCCCCCTTAACTTCCCTACTACCCCCACTCCCTCAAACAACACCACCTTCACCTTCAGGAAACCCTGCTCTGGAGATGAACTGGCTCTTGCCATTTCCAACACATCCACTAGCCTTGACTGCTCCAGTCCAGAGACTGCCATCAAATCCTGGCTCAGCATGACTCTTGAAATTGCTGACAAACTATGCCCCATCTCCAGACGTAACATTACCCAACCCACAAAAAATCATCAACCCTGGTACACGACTGAACTAAGATCCCTAAAAAAATACCCTCAGGCAGCGTGAGAGAAACTGGCGTAAAGCCCCCTCACCCCAACTCGCCTCAAGTTTCAAAACTACCCTTCACCAATATAGAATAACCACCCTCAAAACAAAAAGAGACTACTTTTCAGCTAAGATCCACCAATACATGTACAACCCGAAAGCCCTTTTCAATTATGTTGCCAACCTCACCAAATCCTCTCAGCCCACTATCCCTGAGAATGATGCCTCCACTAAGAGCGAAGAAATCGCCCAGTATTTCCTCACAAAAATCACCAACATCCTCCGCAGATTTCAACACCCTTCTCCATCCACCTCCCCTTCCCCCTCCCTCCAACCTTCCCCCACTTCACCCACCCTCCAAACCCTTGACCTGACTTCCGCTAAAGAAGTGGAATCTATTCTCAGAAAACTCAAACCAGCTTCCCACCCTTCAGACACCATTCCCACAAAATCCCTCCTCTCCATCCCGAACACTATATCCAAACCCATCGCAGACATCATAAACTCCTCCCTCTCTTCAGGCTCTGTCCCAGATGCTCTTAAACAAGCTATTGTCAAGCCCCTCCTAAAAAAAACCAACACTAGACCCTAAAGACCCCGCTAACTTCCGCCCTATCTCTAACCTGCCCTTCCTATCCAAAATTATGGAAAAGATTGTAAACATCCAACTTACAGAATATCTAGAAAGCAACAACATTCTGCATCCAGCCCAATACGGCTTCCGTAAATACCTCAATACAGAAACCCTCCTGCTCTCCCTCACGGACCACTTACTCATAGGCATGGACCGAGGCAACTGTTACCTCCTCGCCCTACTCGACATCTCAGCTGCCTTTGATACCATCAACCATAACCTCCTCATCAACCGGCTATCCGAAATAGGCATCTCAGGCCTAGCCCTACTATGGTTTAAATCCTACTTATCTAACAGAAAGTTCTCCGTCAAGATAGGAAACGCCAACTCCACACTCTATCCCTTGTCTCAAGGTGTCCCACAAGGCTCCTCCCTCTCCTCCACCCTTTTCAACATTTATCTCACACCTCTATGTCAGCTCCTCACAGACCTCGGCCTCAAATTCTACCTCTATGCAGATGACGTTCAAATCGTCATTCCCATTCACAACTCTCTCTCAGATGCCCTTGCCTTCTGGAACACATGTCTTGCCAACATCAATGACTTCCTCACCAACATCCACCTCGCTCTAAACTCCTCCAAAACAGAGCTGCTCCTTATCTCTCCTCACCTCCCTCCCAAACCACCGATCTCCAACGATCCAGCTTTCAACGTCATAACACCCCAACCCACAGTAAGAGACCTTGGGGTTATCATAGATCAACAACTCAATCTCAAAAAACAGATCAACTCCATCCTCAAAGAAGGTTTCTTCAAGCTTCACATCCTGAAGAAACTCAGACCCCTCCTCCACTATCATGACTTCCGCACCGTCGTCCAAGCCACCCTTTCCTCAAAGCTGGACTACTGTAATGCCCTCTTCCTTGGCCTACCCTCCTCCACCACCAAGCCCTTACAAATGCTCCAGAATGCCATCGCCAGGGTCATCACCAACTCAAGGAAAGCTGATCACATTACCCCAATACTCAAAGAACTCCACTGGCTCCCCATCGCATCCCGAATTCTCTTCAAAATTCTAACCATAGTGCACAAGTCCATCCACTCGCACAATTCCAATTGGTTGGATGAACCCTTTCGTCCTATACGCACTGAACGACCTACTCGCACTGTCAACAAAGGCACCCTCTCCATTCCCCCTTTGAAAAAAGCCCACCTCTCCTCTACTAGGGACCGTGCACTATCCATTGCAGGCCCTAAACAATGGAACGCCCTCCCTACCACTCTCAGGCTAGAGCCATGTTACGCCAAGTTCAGAAAAAAACTTAAAACATGGCTCTTCCGACAAGCCTACCCTGATTAAGTACACCGACTTCCGCAAGTATCTTGCCTACGCCTTGTATATTCCTGTAAATAGTCCGTTGCAGTTTTTATTTATTGCTTTAATTCCTCCACCTCCTGCTCTTTGTATACTCCTCCTTGTTCGCCCTCCCTGTTCATTGTAATTTCTACCTTTAAAGTTACATTGTAAACCGGTATGATGTATGCATACTAATACCAGTATATAAAAGTTTTTAAATAAATAAATAAATAAAGTAGAGAAATGCACTGTAGTTGTGTATCTGACTAGAAAAGAGAGAAAGTAAAGTAGCAAAGATCTTTTTGTTTCTTCAAGTGTGACCTTGGACTTGTGTAAAATTTGTAAAGTATACTGTATAGTGGTGTGCTTTTTTTTACATTTAACTTTGTCATCTGTGATAAAAAAAAACAGTACCCATCCATTACTGGCCCAAGCACATTTAGGTATCTGCAAGCATTTGCTATATGTTAGTGACTGGCTGTGCAGCAGTGTGGCACTCTTTTCAACAAGAAAGTATATGACTGTTTGCTTTGTTTTCTCTGCCTACGTGTACATGTACTATGTGACAGTTTCCAGACTCTGTGTGTGTGTGTGTGTGTGTGTGTGTGTGTGTGTGTCTGTGTGTGTGAATGTAGAAAATAATATTTACACTAACACACTACTTATAAAAAGACTTATGGGTAGATTTTAAAAGGGCTGCACATGCACCCATAAACTGTGCACAAACAATGTAGGATATAAAATACTCTTCACAAACATGTATCTTCAGCTTTACATGCATATCTTACAAGTGGTCAGGAGGAGGGAGAGAGAGAGAAATACAGACTCTTCATAAGCTCAGCTTGACACTCAATATATGGACCATTGTAAGACGGCTCTTTGATTTGGGGTGAGTTTTCAGGAGGTGGAGTGGGGTTAGGGGAGGTGGTAGTACAGACACATTGGGGTAGATTTTATAATTTTGTGCGAGCACCAGGCGCAAACAAAAGTACGCTGGATTTTATAAGATACGCGCGGCTACGCGCGTATCTTATAAAATCCGGGGTCGGGGCGCAAAAGGGGTGCACATTTGTGCAACCTGCACGCGCTGAGTCCAGCGCGCGCTGCCTGTTCCCTCCGAGGCCGCTCCGATTTCGGAGCGGCCTTGGAGGGAACTTTCCTTCGCCCTCCCCCCCACCTACCCCTCCCTTCCCCTACCTAACCCACCCCCCCGGCCCTATCTAAACCCCCCCCCCCTTACCTTTGTTGCACGATTTACGCCTGCTAAAAGCAGACGTAAATCTGCGCGCGCCAGCAGGCTGCTGGCGCGCCATCACCCGACCCGGGGGCTGGTCCGGAGGCCTCGACCACGCCCCCGGGCCCGCCCCTGCAACGCCGCGTCACGCCCCCAAAATGCCGCGTCATTTTAGGACCCGCCCCAGACACGCCCCTTTTACAAAGCCCCGGGACTTACGCACGTCCCGGGGCTCTGCGTGCGCCGGTGGCCTATGCAAAATAGGCGCGCCGGTGCGCGCAGGGCATTTAAAATCCGGCCCATTCTGAGGTATTCATTGTAAAATTGACATCATAACAAGAAGAGTTGATTTGTACACTGCAGTCTCTGCTAGCTGCATTGAATAAATCAACTTTATAAGGTCGAAAATTCTTTAATAATGTCAATTTTACAATGAATACCTCTGAAGGTGTCTGTAACACCACCACCCCTAACCCCAATCCACCTCCCGAAAACTCACCCCGAATCAAAGAGCCCATTACAATGGTGCATATATTGAGTATCAAGCTGAGCCTTATGAAGAGTCTATATTGCACTCTCTCTCTCTCTCTGTTCCCCCCCCCCCCCCAACCCGATGCCCACTGAATGCCTACTGAGGAGCTGCAGCAAAGTTATATGCGTAACATACGAGTTTTGGCTGAGGAAAATTAGGAGTTATGCGCATCAGTGCTGGCCCTGCCTATGAACACCCTACCCCTTTTCTGCTAATTTATCTGTGCCCTTCCCAGCTATTTAAAATTAATGTAGCTCCTGCGCCTCCCACTTACGTGCATACGTGGCCGTTTTTGCGCACGCAAGGCTTTTAAAATCTACCTCAAACCCCTCTCCTAGTGACTATGCCAAATTTCCATCATGCCACAGGCAATAGGAGGAAAATGCTGAGGTAATGGCAGAGGGAGAGAAATGCATCCCAAAGTGAATATCCCAGAACATGGGATATCCACTGCGATATCCACTTCCAAGCTAAAGAGAGATTTTTTTTTTCTCAAGGAGAAGCTGCAGGCATATGAAGCGTCAAGCAAGCAGAAAGTAAGATTGGAAGAGCACATGCTGCCTGCTGCACTGTTACCTCTATTCCTAAGCTGCAGAGACAGTGGAGGTGCAAGGGCAAAGCCAACAGTACTAAGACTGGAGCAGCTAGAATCAGCACAGGACTCCTTTATGATGGTTCCTGAACAATAACTGCAGAGAATCCTGAAAGAAAGTATTATTTTAGAGGAATCAAGCCATGGGTTCTCTGAATCAGAGGAGATATTTACTTATTTGTTTGACATTTCTTATATTCCACAAACTCCACAATGTTCAGCATGGGTAACAGTATAACATTCACTATCAATAAGTGCAAACATTACATACAATACTTATATCATATAAAATAACATTTTCCAAAAATATTAGATCTACTAAAGTAAATATTTGTATAAGCTTTTGAAGGAGCTTGATAGTAACAGCCTTTTCACCTGTTTGTGAAACTTTAAATAATCAGATTCTGCATGAATATAATCTGGAAAAGGCATTTCATAATAATGACACAGAGAAAGCCTTCTTTCCTGTATCTTGTAAATTTATCTTTTATACTGAGGGCACCTCATACAATTTTGCAGTAGCAGAACATAAAGTTCCAATCAGTACATAAGACTTCAGCATCACAAAAAGAAATTAATTACCTTCATTATAACTACTTTTATGTACCAAAACATACTTTTAAAATAAAATTTGCTGTGATATAGGTAGACAATACAACTGCTTAAGCATCAGAGTAATGATACTCTCCTACCAGATCCAGATGTAATTTTTGTTGAAAAAGCTGCAGTGCTCTAATTGATATTTTTAGATGCCTCTGTGGTACCTGGGTGCAGCTACGGCATGGGAAACTAGGGATGTGAATCGTGTCCTCGATCGTCTTAACGATCGATTTCGGCTGGGAGGGGGAGGGAATCGTATTGTTGCCGTTTGGGGGGGTAAAATATCGTGAAAAATCGTGAAAAATCTAAAAATCGCAAAACCGGCACATTAAAACCCCCTAAAACCCACCCCCGACCCTTTAAATTAAATCCCCCACCCTCCCGAACCCCCCCCAAATGACTTAAATAACCTGCGGGTCCAGCGGCGGTCCGGAACGGCAGCGGTCCGGAACGGGCTCCTGCTCCTGAATCTTGTTGTCTTCAGCCGGCGCCATTTTCCAAAATGGCGCCGAAAAATGGCGGCGGCCATAGACGAACACGATTGGACGGCAGGAGGTCCTTCCGGACCCCCGCTGGACTTTTGGCAAGTCTCGTGGGGGTCAGGAGGCCCCCCACAAGCTGGCCAAAAGTTCCTGGAGGTCCAGCGGGGGTCAGGGAGCGATTTCCCGCCGCAAATCGTTTTCGTACGGAAAATGGCGCCGGCAGGAGATCGACTGCAGGAGGTCGTTCAGCGAGGGTTCCGGCGCCTCGCTGAACAACCTCCTGCAGTCGATCTCCTGCCGGCGCCATTTTCCGTACGAAAACGATTCGCGGCGGGAAATCGCTCCCTGACCTCCACTGGACCTCCAGGAACTTTTGGCCAGCTTGTGGGGGGCCTCCTGACCCCCACGAGACTTGCCAAAAGTCCAGCGGGGGTCCGGAAGGACCTCCTGCCGTCCAATCGTGTTCGTCTATGGCCGCCGCCATTTTTCGGCGCCATTTTGGAAAATGGCGCCGGCTGAAGACAACAAGATTCAGGAGCAGGAGCCCGTTCCGGACCGCTGCCGATCCGGACCGCCGCTGGACCCGCAGGTTATTTAAGTCATTTGGGGGGGGTTCGGGAGGGTGGGGGATTTAATTTAAAGGGTCGGGGGTGGGTTTTAGGGGGTTTTAGTGTGCCGGCTCACGATTCTAACGATTTATAACGATAAATCGTTAGAATCTCTATTGTATTGTGTTCCATAACGGTTTAAGACGATATTAAAATTATCGGACGATAATTTTAATCGTCCTAAAACGATTCACATCCCTATGGGAAACAGCCAGAAGGAAAGAACGAGGCAGGCAAGCTGTTTCCACACAGAAATATTATGTACAACAACAGAAAGGTACAGAACAAAATGCTGCCTACCTTTGTAGACCTTGGCAATTCAAAGTCCTTAAACATCAGTGGTATGTCTGTGTGACGGCTTCCTGCCTTGCCCCTGGGGCCTCCTCATCCTTTCTGGGTCCTGCCTTCTTATCCAGTGCTGAAAGGAACTGTCCTGGGTCCAGAATCCCTTGTTGGGTTGGCTATTAAGGAGAACTGGGTCAGATAGCTGGGGCCGGTCCTTTAAGGTGTTCCGAGTGATTTTCTTACATAATTTCTCACAGCCCCGAAATACACTATGTTATAATAATCCATAGCTGATAAGATTAATGCCTGCACCACTACCCTAAAATCTAAAATTACATTAAAATTCCTTAAAATGTTTTATCAGTCACAATTTTTAAAAGGCAACTCTAGCCACTGCCTTTACCTGTGAATTAAAAGTATGGTTCAAATCTTAAAAGAACCCACATCTCTAACTTCTGTCTTTAGAGGAAGCTTCAAGTTTTCAGACTCAACATTTATGATGTCACCCGGTGAGGATGTCCTTCCTAACCATAATACCTCGGTCTGTTGAAGGGTAAGGGACCATCCCATTCTCTAACATCCACTGCTTAATAGGGCTGAAACATTTATGTAGTTCTTCTAAAGGCGTCATTCCATCATCAGTACAAGGGAGGACAAACTGTATGTCACTTGCATATTTATAAAATTTCACAATGGGAGCCAATGTAGTTGAGCATAGTGGCAGGAGGCACGCATTGAAAAGAATGGGCAACAAGGTGGAGCTTTGTGGAACCCCCAACATTCTTCATTGGGGCATTTCATTTCCCTGATTTATTTGTTGACATGTATTATGAAGAAAAGAGATAAACCAGCCTCTACAAACCCATTTATTCCAAATGATTGCAGCCACAACAATAATAAATCATATGGAATAGTATCAAGAGCTGCACTTATATCCAGCATTACAAAAAGTGCAATTTTTGCATGATCTATCAAACACTGAATACCATTTGTCGATGAAATTAATGATGTCTCCTTCCCATGCTGTTTCCTAAATCCAAACTGCTAGTCATTAAGAATCTTATGCTCATCAAGAGATTCTTTCAACTGAATCAGTACCCATTTTTCTAAAATAGGAAACAGAAGAACTAGTAGCTGAGGAGAACTTGGGGTCTAGTTATTATAGTGCAGTCTTCCACTAAGCAGCCAGAGGAGGCAGAAAGCATTAGCAACACTGCTGGAACAAAGAGACCCCACCCCCACCCCCAGGAAGAGGAGGTATTCGAAGGCTTGAGTGATGCCTCTGGCCTTTTGCCTCTCAGTCCACCCTCAAACCCAGTCCCATCAGCAGCAACCCCGAAATCTGCAATCCCGTAAGAAAGCCGAGGTGTAAGGCATTTCAGAGCAACATTATGCAGAGTGAATTCAGTATTGCAGGTTCATCAGTAGGGGCAAATTACTAGGGCATCTTACAAACAAAGGCATGCTGCATGGCCTCAAAAGAGCACACCTATTAGGATACTCTTCAGAGGAGGGCACCAGTATTAGCCTGCAGACCCTGCTTGCCTGTCAAAAAATAGCAGCAGCAGCAGCAGGAAAGTGCTAGAACAGGGGAGGTTAGTCTCCTAAACCGACCCCCAGCCTCTTCCTCCATTGAAAATGACAGTTAATCAACACCTATCCCAAAATTAGCAGCAAACTATTAGGGAGCACATGGAGTGTCATAGACTTACTGAAGTGCCTCTCTTCTGTCTAGAAAAAGTATTTTGTGTACTTGATAGAACACCCCTCAATGTCCAGCAGGGGTGTCCAGACATCAGGGTCTCAGACCGGGCTGAAGAGCCCCTATGCTGTCCAGATAAAGCTCTGTGCATTGGGTACAGTGCACTTCCATGGCCAACAGAGGGGTCCAAACACTGGGGTCTCACACCTGGCTGAAGTGCTACTCTTCGGTCAGAAAAAGCTCCATATACCAGGAAGAGCACCTCTCCATGGCCAGGAGAGGTATCCAGACATCCTAAGGATATGTATGGTATCATAATGCATATAGTTAATAAATCATTATTGAAAGGTTTTGTATCTGCTAATAAGGTGATAATATGTGCAATCAAGAAATATGTCAATTTGCCAAGGTCTGATTTGACAAATTCTTAACCCATTTCTACTTTGTCTACAATCTCTAAATTTTTAGAAAAATGGTATCAATACAATTTATCAGAATGTGAAGGATAATAAATTATTTGATTTTTATCAAATGGGTTTTTGTTGAAATTGTAGTATAGAAACTTTGCTGGTCTGGTTGTTCGACCATTTGTTGCATGAGATAGATAAGGATCAGCCTATGTTGCTAATCCAGCTTGGTATTGTAGCTGCTTTCAATTTTGTGGACAGCAAACTTTTAATTGATCAGTTAAAAGTTATGGGGCTTGCTTCTTCAGTTTTGTCATGGTTCTGATTCTTTTTATTGAATCATAAACAGTAAATTATAGTTGGAAATTCTTGCTTTTCATGGCAAAATAGTTGTTTGGATGTTCCTCAAAGCTCCTTCTTATTAATACTATTTAACATATTTACAGTGACTTGGAAACTTGTTTTTAATTTTGAATGTTGTGTATCATTAACATAGGGACTCGAGACAAGCAGTCCACTCTTGTTGTACCCCCCCAACCCACCCCCCTACCCTCTCTCCCTGTACAAAATACAAATACAAGCATATGGCATTAAAATAAGGCCGCAGTTTATTAAAACACAACATGAGCTTTAAACTTATACATTTATTTTATTTATTTATTTAATGTCTCTTATATACCGATGTCCGTTTGCACATCGCATCGGTTCACAGTAAAACATGAACTTTATGGGCGAAGCCCTTACAAGGAACAGATAAATACAGTTAACTTTAGGGCATAGCCCTTAACAAAAACCAAGGAAGAAATACATTGGAGGGGGGTATTGATTTACATACTATAACCTATATATATGTATATATATATATATATATATATATATATATACATATATATTATTATGGTCTACATAACACCAAAAGTTAATCCACCCCCACCTCCTTCATGCCCCTCTTCGCTTACCACCTCGTCCCAATGGTAAGCCTACTTCAGCCACCCCCCCCCCCCTTTCACTTTCCCTGCCATGGCACCAGCGAGGGTAAGCTTGCGGCCTGAGCATCGGCCCCCCTCCCCCCCTTGCTCTTTAGGCCTTCCCGTGTAGCAGCCCCAAGCTACACGAGCATTTCCCTCCCCCCTCCAATGTCCTTCATAAATCAAAACAATACATTACAACTTATGGATTGGGTTTTCCACCACAAACAAAGGCAAACTAGTTTGCCTTTGTTCCCCCACTGTGGCCAATTTCTATATTATTTGTAGCTTGAATCCTTCCTCCAGGGCATTATTAAATAAATCCATGCCAATGTCCGAAAAATTTATTTATTTATTTATGTATTTAAACCTTTTATATACCGGCATTAGTGTGCAAACATCATACCGGTTTACATTACAACTGAAAGATTGAAAATACAAAGAACAGGGGTGGGGGAACCAAAATACACAAAATACACAAAATGAACGCCATCCCCCAAAAATAAACCCCCTGCCCCTAATATCTCCCAAGACCAATTGTGTCTGACCCAAAAAACACCCTGTTGAACTAAGCATTTACCTATTTGCCTGTTCAATTTCTTAACACCGTTATGCCATAAGGGTTCGTCGCGATGTTTAATCCGAATTATAACGTCAGACCAACCTATTTTCGTATCCGGCAGACAATTGATAATAGTTGCCAAATCTTTGCGCATAATTCTCACGAGTTCCCTACAAGTTAACTTTCCTATGTCGTTCCCTCCCAAGTGAATAATAATCAACTTAGGAATACTCCATGTTTGAATTTTACCCTGGAGAAAAGCAAGCAACTTGCCCCATCGCATTCCCTCTTTGCCGAACCAGCGCACGGTCCACCGGTTAGTGTTCAAATTCAAGTTTTCACCATAAGGCTTCTTCACAGCTCTCCACTGTGCCCGATGAATGAAAGAATGACCCTCGACCCAGGCACATTCTCGATTAGACGCCGTCCCTTCCATGTCTGCAAAACAAAACATTGAATTAACCAAAATACACAAAATCCCTTTCTTCCTTTCTTGTCAACAGATTACTTGCGCACGTATGACCGAAAAGCATCGGACTTCCAACGGCCTAGTGCCTGAATTTGATGCGCAGACCACCCCAACTCAGCTGCTGTTGTCGCCGCTCCAATCCTAAATGAATGAGGTGAGTACTTCCTTACGTCCCACCCTAAATGTTCAACTGCACGTTGTAACACACGAGAAAATTGGTAAATGGTTAAAGGTAAACCATCTTTTTTTTTTTTTTAATGAACTTTTCATAATTTTACAGGATACAGTAAGAGAGTATACAAGAGGATATTGCAATCGTTTCTTATTAACCAACAACCAAGGATTCAACAAATTCCTTCTTTATACTAATACCTAAACATAAGGAAAAAACTCTGAGACATTACAGGTATTTCACTTAGAGCAGACATTTAGGTAATCATAGAAACAACCTAGTTATCTTGTTATCTTCTAATTTTCTTTTTCCCAAACCTATGGGGTTCTCAAGAGTGGGAGTCCAGATATAATCTCAACTGTTCCGGGTAGTTAAAAACATACCTAGTGTTCTGATATAAAATCAGACAACGACAAGGAAACTTAAGTGTAAACTTAGCCCCTCTTCCAAGAACTTCAGCCCTCATCGAAATAAACTTCCTTCGTCGAAGTTGAGTACTCTAGGCTAAGTCAGGGAATATTCTTATATTTTCACCATAGAAGTTTTGTTTTTGATTTCGGAAATACATCTTCAATACTGAGTCTCTTTCCATCAAAAACGCAAATTGCACAATCAAAGTAGCCCTAGATTTTATATTGAGTTCAAATGATTTCTCCAATATATCTGTTAAATCTAAATTTATCTCAGATTGTTCTTCCAGCTGCTGTTTCTCTTTTCCCTTTAAGGGGAGATAGTATATTCTTGAGATAGCCGGGATCGCAGACTCTGAAAACTTCAATATATTAATTAAATAGCTTCTAAACAGATCAATTGGAGAAATCAAATGGATCTTTAGGAAATTTAAAACCCTAAGTGTAAGATTCCTAATTTGATTCTCCAAAGATTCTATTTTATCCATACATATTTTATCAGATCTAATCAAATTAGATTGCATTTTCTCATTTTCCACAATCTTCCCTTCTATGATATTCACAGTTTCTTCCAGTTTCCCCACCTTTTGATTAATTACCCCATTTTGCTGTAATACATCCTGTATTTTTTCAGATAAATTATTAATAGATTTTTGCATTAAGATTATCACATTTCCTATCTCTTCTAAAGAAAATTTCTTTGAGGATAAAGACGTTACCTCTTTTGACATTATTATCTGAACACCTTCATCTCTCTTCCCCATAGTAGCCATCCCAACCTGGTTAGTAAATGTTACTTCTCCTGGTTCTCTGGAACCCACTCTTATGGGGCTCCCCAAGGATGCAGATATACTATCTGCCCCTCTCTGAGTACCAGGAGTTGCAACTAGTAATAATTGTTCTTGAAAATTGCCCTCATCCTTACCCAATAGTGGGGCAGGTTTTGCTGGGGCTCCGGGGCTCAAAGATGTTTCAAATGTCCTGGGGCTCACCTCCTGCTCCAAGGTGATATCCCCTGCAACTCCTCCCGAAGCTAAAGATGACATTCTTATGAAACAGTCTTCGATCCTCGGTTGACTCATACTTGCAATAGGCGTTGACAATATCTCTTTAACACGTGCCTTCCTTTTTGTATGTGGCATACTCATAAAAAACCAATAGAAAACTATTAACTAATATGGAAAGGCAGTTCCAAGGAAGGAGACTGATCACAGAAGGATAACCAATAACAGTCAAACCTGTAGTGTCTCTATGGCCGCAGGAAATATCAAAACTTACACTTTCACTATAAATCCAAGTAATTATATACCTCTTAATTCTCCTCCGTGCTTCTCCGGGCTAAGCCACGCGCCAAGGTAATGTTCAGCGGCAGTGTTACAGACACAGCCGTGCCTCTTTTGTAGTCCCCAACTCCTCCCCCTGACCAGCCAGCCAGGGACCAGGGCAGAGAAGAAACGTGCACAGCTCACCGGCAGGAAGTGAAGGCAATGTTCAGCAGCCAAGGTAAACCATCTTGATGTACCAAAAATCGCTCCCCGATTTTGGGTCTTACCCTTACAAACGCTTGAGCATTCCTTACAGGGCACGCAAGCTCATTACGAGCACATATCAAAGAAATCCAAGACCCTCTTCCTTTTTGATCCGTCTTGGACTTCCTAATGCGCATCGTCACTCGATGCTCGAAAACTCGCACGTCCTGAGCCAACAAACCTGACCTGTCTTTGCACGCCGAAGATCTGGCGACCAGTTCGCTGATCCTAAAGGTTCCAAAAAATGCCAAAGAAAATGCTAATCTGAACAGCGATATCTCATATTCCGACAGACAAACTACTGTCAATTGCTTAACTAAGTTCAACAAGTCAGTATAACGTATCGGCTTACATTTAACAGGCAATGCCGCATGCCCTCGGTTCCACCCTTCTAATATCTTCCTAACTATAAAACTGCCAGTTGGATTTCTCCAACCCTGAAGTTTTTGAAAAAAACGTGAATCCCGCTAAATGACCTCGGACCAATGTTAATGAATAACCTGCCCCTTTTGCCCACAAAATAAACTGAATTATATCACCTTCCTGCACCTCCCCCCTTTCCATCCCAAAGATATATAAAAAATCCAAGACACCATTCCTCTGCCCGCCATGTACGATTTCTATGTCGCCGGTGCCAAGGATTGCCGTCTCATCGTGCCAAGTTGCCAAAGATATTCTGGGAAATTTTCCACCTGCAAACTCGCCTGAGGTGCTTCTGCCCTGAAGACGTCCCACTTGAAACGAGAAAGAGCATCAGCTATCAGGTTCAAGTTCCCTGAACCTAATAGCTGAACCTGAAAAAAAAAAAATGGCCGGTTCCATCTTGTGCTCCTACCATGTGACAAGGGCTGACCAATGGCACCGGTAGCCCCTGTGACATAGAAGGTCAAAGGCTATTGGTGCCATTTTGAATACCGGCAGCCGAGAGTGTGAGTACAGGAGATGGCTCCCGGACCCCCCGCTGGACCACCAGGGAGTTTTGGTAAGTCTTGGGGGGGGCAGGAGGGTGGGGGGTTGTACTTAATTAAATTTTAGCTGGGAAACAAATAAGAATTAACGCATGTATATATCGGGGGCCCCCCTTGCCGAATGCAATGTATCTGCCCCCCCGACGAATACAAATCCCGAATGCAACGTATGGCGTCCCTCTGCACATCCCTAGACAGTAGTGTATATGAAGGTTTGCAAATTAATGCTGGTTCCTCATGCTAGTAATAGTTGAGTTGTTGCTAGCAGATTTTGGTGAAACTCATGAAGGCACATAATGTTAGATTTTTAAAATAAAGTTAAGGAGCATGTGTTAGACAAGCCTTCTTGATATGCACACAGTTATCAGCATTAGAAATTTAAACGGAATTGGATGTTTTTCCACCCACCAGTTCTCTAAGCTCTCTTTTCTGATACTGAATTAATAACTTTTAAATACTGTATTTTCAAAACAGTTACATGAGAGCATCCAGCACTCCTTTTTAAAAGTGAATCTTTTCATGAACACATTATACAGTACATTCCTAAACCTACAGCAAGGTCCTGCTAGTTTGGAAGACAGGCTTTTTTGAATGGAAAGAACGTGGGTGAGAAAATTAGTACTATGGGCTTGCTGAGAGCTTAATGCACACTGTTCAATCTGTCACATTACCCTTGGAAAAAGCAAATGTAATAAGAGACTAAAGGTGGGAGAGTTCAATGTGAAGCTTGATGTAAGTGGGTGAGCCAATACATTCACATGCACACTAAAAAGCTCTCAACAGTAACGAGTGCATTAAGAACAAAACAGAACTGTAAAATTAAATCCAAATCTAGCAACTGCCATCCCCAAATCATGGAAAAATATAGCTAGAAGTGACTTCAAGAGGTCAACAAGTCTAGAGGGATGTGCCTGGTCACTTTGGCTTTCATCATATTCACAATAGGATCAATTTTCAAAAACTTTATATAGCTAATATCAACTTTTAACCACATAAATCTTACCAGTTAAAAATCCCCCTACCCAGCTAAAATCTGTTTCCACAAAATAGCTTTGTGCACAGATTTAGCCAGACAAAAAAGGAGTTGAACCTGGGTGTGCCCAGAATGGGCTTTTTTTTAAATTTAGCTAGTTAGTGGGATATTCAGCTATAGCCAGATAAATCTGTCAACCTAAGTTCAAACAAATGACTCCCCTAAATGTTCAAACAAATGACTCCCCTAAATGTAACATGTTTGTGCGGTTAAATGTAAATGAATATTTCAGCCACAGCTTTAGCTGGTTACCTGTGGATGAATTTCTAGGCAAAGTTAATCAGTTGAAATGAATTGGTAAACTTTGTTACACAGAGGCTCTTTGAAAATCTACCCTAATGAATATGCATGAAATATATACGCATAAAATGGAAGCAGTAAATACAAAATATGCCTCATGTATATTCATTGTGGGTATCCAGGTGCCATCCACTGTGCTTACTTCATCCCAGAATGATGTTTTCCTAATTTTCTTTTAAAAAGCTTTGATGATGGCAATTCTATCTTCTTCTAGATAATTTGTTGAAATGCATAATTATGCTTATAGTTAGAAAGTCCTTCCTAAATTCTACCCTATATCTGCTTTGCTTTGTACTTGAAAATTGCTGCCAAGTCATCCCTCAGTCTTCTATTCCTTACCCTGTCCTAGACTTTACCTATTAGGGATGTGCATTCATTTGAAACAAATAAGGAATCCAAACTGAAAAGCCTTTTGTTAGTTTGGTTCATTTTAAAGAAAGTAAATCCCTGGAGGTGCTAAAATAAATCCTGAAAATTTGGGATTATTGAGTTTGAAATTTCTGAATAGTGCAGCTATTTTCCAAAAGAATAAAACCTGAAGAAATGAAAAATGACCCACCTCAACAAAATAAATTTCAGTTGGAACTGTTTCATCAATGAAACTAAATGAACCAAACTAAAAATTTGTGGCCTGCATACCCTTAAGATATAGCCAGTCAAGTTTTCTGGATTGCCACGATGAATATACATGAGATAGATTTACATGCATGACAGACCCAGTACATAAGAACATAAGAACATGCCGTACTGAGTCAGACGAAGGGTCCATCAAGCCCAGCATCCTGTTTCCAACAGTGGCCATCCAGGCCACAAGAACGTGGCAAGTACCCAAAAACTAAGTCTATTCCATGTTACCGTTGCTAGTAATAGCGGTGGTTATTATCTAAGACAACTTAATTAATAGCAGGTAATGGACTTCTCCTCCAAGAACATATCCAATCCTTTTTTAAACACAGCTATACTAACTGCACTAACCACATCTTCTGGCAACAAATTCCAGAGTTTAATTGTGCGCTGAGTGAAAAAGAACTTTCTCCGATTAGGTTTAAATGTGCCACATGCTAACTTCATGGAGTGCCCCCTAGTCTTTCTATTATCCGAAAGAGTAAAAAACCAATTCGCATCTACCCGTTCTAGATCTCTCATGATTTTAAACACCTCTATCATATCCCCCCCTCAGCCGTCTCTTCTCCAAGCTGAAAAGTCCTAACCTCTTTAGTCTTTCCTTATAGGGGAGCTGTTCCATTCCCCTTATCATTTTGGTCGCCCTTCTCTGTACCTTCTCCATCATAATTATATCCTTTTTGAGATGCGGCGACCAGAATTGTACACAGTTTTCAAGGTGCGGTCTCACCATGGAGAGATACAGAGGCATTATGACATTTTCCGTTTTATTCACCATTCCCTTTCTAATAATTCCCAACATTCTGTTTGCTTTTTTGACTGCCACAGCACACTGAACCGACGATTTCAATGTGTTATCCACTATGACACCTAGATCTCTTTCTTGGGTAGTAGCACCTAATATGGAACCTAACATTGTGTAACTGTAGCATGGGTTATTTTTCCCTATATGCATCACCTTGCACTTGTCCACCTTAAATTTCATCTGCCATTTTGATGCCCAATTTTCCAGCCTCACAAGGTCTTCCTGCAATTTATCACAATCTGCTTGTGATTTAACCTCTCTGAACAATTTTGTATCATCTGCAAATTTGATTGCCTCACTTGTTGTATTTCTTTCCAGATCATTTATAAATATATTGAAAAGTAAGGGCCCTAATACAGATCCCTGAGGCATTCCACTGCCCACTCCCTTCCACTGAGAAAATTGTCCATTTAATCCTACTGTTTCCTGTCTTTTAACCAGTTTGTAATCCACGAAAGGACATCGCCACCTATCCCATGACTTTTTACTTTTCCTAGAAGCCTCTCATGAGGAACTTTGTCAAATGCCTTCTGAAAATCCAAGTATACTACATCTACCGGTTCACCTTTATCCACATGTTTATTAACTCCTTCAAAAACGTGAAGCAGATTTGTGAGGCAAGATTTGCCTTGGGTAAAGCCATGCTGACTTTGTTCCATTAAACCATGTCTTTCTATATGTTCTGTGATTTTGATGTTTAGAATACTTTCTACTATTTTTCCTGGCACTGAAGTTAGGCTAACCGGTCTTTAGTTTCCCGGATCGTCCCTGGAGCCCTTTTTAAATATGGGGGTTACATTAGCTATCCTCCAGTCTTCAGGTACAATGGATGATTTTAATGACAGGTTACAAATTTTTAGTAATAGGTCTGAAATTTTATTTTTTAGTTCCTTCAGAACTCTGGGATGTATACCATCTGGTCCAGGTGATTTACTACTCTTAATTTTGTCAATCAGGTCTACCACATCTTCCAGATTCACCGTGATTTGGGTCAGTCCATCTGAATCATTACCCATGAAAACCTTCTCCAGTACGGGTACCTCCCAAACATCCTCTTCAGTAAACACCGAAGAAAAGAAATCATTTAATCTTTCCATGATGGCCTTATCTCTAAGTGCCCCTTTAACCCCTCAATCATCTAACGGTCCAACTGACTCCCTCACAGGCTTTCTGCTTCAGATATATTTTAAAAAGTTTTTACTGTGAGTTTTTGCCTCTACGGCCAACTTCTTTTCAAATTCTCTCTTAGCCTGTCTTATCAATGTCTTACATTTAACTTGACAACGTTTATGTATTATCCTATTTTCTTCTGTTGGATCATTCTTCCAATTTTTGAATGAAGATCTTTTGGCTAAAATAGCTTCTTTCACCTCCCCTTTTAACCATGCCGGTAATCGTTTTGCCTTCTTTCCACCTTTTTTAATGTGTGGAATACATCTGGATTGTGCTTCTAGGATGGTATTTTTTAACAATGACCACTCCTCTTGCACACTTTTTACTTTTGTAGTTGCTCCTTTAAGTTTTTTTCTAACAATTTTTCTCATTTTATCAAAGTTTCCCTTTTGAAAGTTTAGCACGAGAGCCGTGGATTTGCTTACTGTCCCCCTTCCAGTCATTAAATCAAATTTGATCATATTATGATCACTTTTGCCAAGCGGCCCCACCACCGTTACCTCTCTCACCAAATCTATCTTATACATATTCATTGTGGCAATTCTGAAAACTCAAATGGCTCTCCAGGACAGGGCTGGGAAACATTGTTTTAGGCTGAGAATTCCCTATAGTACCTGAATGTAATCTGCTTTGATGTACACTTTGAAGTGCCGAAAAGCAGAATATCAAAATCTAAATAAAATAAATAAATAACCTCTTTCAAATGTTCCTCATAGGTCATATTGTGGTTCATATTTAGCTGCTGTGCAGCTTGGCTAGTTAGCTGGATAAAACTATCCAGCTAACTTAGGCCTAGATTTATCAAAAGGGAGTAAACATTGCATGCAATATGAAAAAGGGGTGTGATTTATGGTAATAGCCTACTTATTGCAATGTGTGTTATTGTAGTGCTTTACATAGGTATTACTCTGTTAACTTTGTAGTAATACCTCCATAATTGCATTTCCCTACCTGCAAAGTGCTTAGTTCAGAGAGAGAGACTGAGAGAGACTATCTAAAAGGCCCTTGTAGTAGTTAGCTATTTATGCTACTATAGGAGGCCCACCTAGTAATTTGAGGTGAGGGTTAGGTAGTAGTGTAGGGGTTAAGAGCCACATTTGCATGCAGAGTGAGACATAAAAACAGAACAGTACACTCTTGAGAAGATTTGATGTCCTTCGGAGTGAGGAAACACACACAATGATGAGATTTGTACAATGTTCTCTCAACCTAGCTTGAGGGACTTTACATCAAGCTATGTTGAGAGAACATTGTACAAATCTCATACGTATGCAAAAACGCCATAATGCGAGTTGACAAATGACCCTGTTAGTCTTAATATTCAGCGGAGCGGAAGTTAGCCAGCTAAGTCTATCTGGTCAAATTTAGGACAAGTCTACTGGATATCCAGATTTAGCTAAATAAGTTATCTGGCTAGGTGGAGAAGCCAAGATGGTGGCATGACTCCAGGTTTGCTACACCTCGTTGTGCTTTGAAGCTTTTCTTTTGTTGGTATTACCTTGCTCATGTTATCTGTCTTTGGGGAGGTTGTCTCCCAAGAGGAAGACCAAACTGTGGTTGCTAGATGCAGTTACTTCTACTTTGAAGATCCAGCAAAGGATGGATTCCTTTCTGGAGAGCAGTCTGGGAATGGCGGGGGGAGCTGTCACTGATGGCTAGCAAAGATGGGCATGATTCAGCTGGAGGGGGGGGGGAGGATTCCCTCACTCCCCCTAACTCTATCCTGAGGGTATTGCACTCTGCAGGGGTCTGACCCAGAGTTGTCATGTCATAATGACACTGGAAACAGCCTGCTGGAGCAGTTCAATGCTGAAGGAGTCAAAGGAAGAAGTACCATTGGGGAGAAGTATGGTGGAGAGCTCCTAGTTATTTTGGGTCATTTGGAAAGATTTTGCTTGACCTGTTGCTGTGACTGTGGGAGATTCTCTGTCTCTCCTTACCTCCGGAGACTGGTCTTCCCTCTCCCCTCTGGTTAAACCCCCAGAAGTTATTGATTCCTTTTGGTATGTTCTGGTTAGATTGGACTTCTCTCTTTCTGCTGATAATAACATTACAGCTTTAGTTAATTCAGGGAAGACTCTGGCCAAGATTCAAGATTCAGAATCTAATAGTGTAAAGAAGGTCATCGTGGAACTTAAAGAAGAGGTTAGGAATATGAAAAGTATTAATACTGCCCTGGTACATGACAAGATGGTTATCCATAGGCAATTAGAAAATCTGAAAAATCAATCAAGGCAGCTTTATCTTCGAACTGTTAATTTTTCTCGGCCTCCTCAATGTGTTCCCATGGAAATCCTTAAGAAATATTTTCTGAAGTTCTCGCTATTTCAGAAGAGGCAATTCCTCCCTTAAATAAGGTTTTTTAATCTGCCTTGCAAGAAGAAGTTTGTGAAGTCTGGGACTGGAATTGTCTTGGAATTGGAAGCTGGAATGGATTTTCCAGAGGACGTAGGAGCACTTTGGAGCTGAAAAGGATACCAGAGCTACCCTACTGGCTTCCTTTGTATTTAAGGATGATTTGGATTATGTTATGAGAACTTTTTTCCCGAAAGCTTCTATGTCGTTTATGGGTCAGAGGGTTTGGGTTTTTCCGGACATCACTACAGCTATGCAGGATAGAAGGATGTCTTTTCTTGTGATGAGGCATGAAACTAGAACTTTGGAAGCTGATTCTTTTTTCTTGGCTATTCTTGTAAATGTCTCTTCTTCTATGCAAAAGCTGATTAGGTGTTTTATGAACCAGAAGAGCTTTGAGGTTCTTGATTTGAAATCTTTTACTGTTCCTGTAACTTCAGGGAAGGCTAGGGGAAGGGATTCAATTTGAGAGTATTAATGTAAAGCCAGGCTATGCCTTTCTTTTTATTAATTTTCTTTTGAAATGTCCTCTTTGTTGATTTGTAATTTTAATTTCCCCCCTAAATGATGAGTGGGGTTGTTTTATTATTATTTGTTTTTAGTATTTCTTTATATATTATTAGTTGAGTCAAAACATTGCTGTTATCAAAAATTATAAAGAGTTTAAAAAAAGAAAAATGTTATCTAGCTAACTCATCTCCTCCCAGTTATGTTCTGCATGGCTCCTAACTTATCTGGCCAAATTTTATCCAGATAGGTGCCCAAATAATCATTTAGCTGGAAAACCTCTGAATTATCTGGCTAAATGTTTCTGAATATGCACCTCATTGACAATACCTCTTATCACTTTTGTTTTCCTCCTCTGCATTTTTTCTATCTTTTTCACATCCTTCTTGAGGCATGGCAGAGACTATCAGGGCCTTTAACTATACCAGCCGGGTTGAGCCTTTGGGTGCCGGGACCGGCAAGACTTATGTGGAATCTCTGCTGATTGCTGGGGTGAAGGTTTGTGGTAAACCAGGTCATAGGCAGGCGGCAGTCAGTCATGTCTGGAGTCCAGGTAATAGTCAGAGGCAGGGAGCAGTCAGTAATATCAAAAGGTCCAGGTTGAGGTCAAACCTGATATCCGATTGAGGGAGGAGAAGAAAGACTGCAGGGCAAGCAACCAAGGACAGGAACGGGCAGGCAACGTGGATAGAGCAACGGAGACTAAGACAGAAGACAAATCAAAAACAGCTGGGCAACGACTAAAGATAGGATGGATGAAGACTGAAGACAGGGCTGGAACAAAGACTGAAGACAAGGCTAGTGTTGGGCCTGCTTTTCGCCCTCGCTCCACCCTCTCTATCACTATGGCGACTCCCTCCGGGCCTGATGGACAGCTTGCTGCTGCGGCGTCTCCATGCCTCGTCTCCCCGGCTCGACGCTGTGGATCTGCCATGTTCCTGATGACGTACGGCGCGCGCTCTCCGAAGTATGTACCAGCAAGGGCGCGAACCTCAGGGGCGTCCCCCTGTAATGACGTCATCCACTTCCAACATAAAAGGTCTTCACTTGCGCTTATGATTCGAGTTAGCAAAGGACTTCGATGGACTACGGACTTCGACGACTACTCAAAGACTTCGGATTCATCCAAGCTACTCTGCCTCCTCGAACTTACCAGGGGTACCCGCTCCTCGGGGGCCTCGCTTTCTTTTCTCTATTTCAGATTACAGATAGGAACCAGTACTCTCTCCTCGAGGGCCCATGTTCCTGAAGACCCTGAAGATTCTCTACTGCCTAGAAGCTATTACGGATACAGACAATCGTGAGTTGCCATTGCTCTCTCAGAGCTTTCCCTGGGACCAGGTACTCGCTCCTCGAGGGCCTAACTCTTTCCAGCTACTGAGCCTCTTTAAGATTCTATGTGAGATTGTCATCTACTACTGGATATGTATAAGCATACCCTGTCTACTCACTATCTATAGTCTTCCTACAGCTCAGCAACCCTGGGATCGCAGTTCCAGTATCTGAGGGACTTCAGCCCTGCCGGGCATACCAGCTCACTACTGCCACCTCTGGTGGTTCTACTAACCTGTCTAATAGGGGTGTGCATTCGTTTTGAACGCATATGTAAAACACAACTTTTTTTTTTTTAAACTTAAAAAAGTGATGATGCGCAACGCATCGCGATTTTCAACTTATTCAACATAGCTATGTTGAATACATTGAAACTAAATAAACACTTAAACCCCCCACCCTCCTGACCCCCCCAAGACTTACCAAAACTCCCTGGTGGTCCAGCGGGGAGTCAGGAAGCCATCCCTGTATTCCTTTGCGAGGAGCACGTGACGTCGGCGTCACGTCGGAGTGACGCGGACGTCACGTGCTTCTCCGCGCCTCCGCTCCGGGACCCCCATTGGACCCAACCGGAACTTTTGGCCAGCTTGGGGGGGTCAGGAGGGTGGAGGTTGTAATTAATTAAATTTAAAGTGTTGGGATGGGGGTTTTTTCAACTTTAATGGGAAATGAACACCATATGTAACTAATGGACGAATCGGGGTCCCCCGAAAACGGATGCAATGGATTTGGGTCCCGACGAATGCAAATACCGAATCGGACGAATCCGTCCCTGCTACTCATCCCTACCCAGGAGTATAATAAAGTTAATCCTTCTTCCTGCCACTTCCAGCATCGCTTTGTAATTGAGTGTTTGAAACTACATAGACCAGATGGTCCTTTCATGCCATCACATTTCTATGTTCTATGATACCAACGCATGAAGTGATAGAATCTTCACTGTTAGCTACATTGTGAATGTATGATTCCAGCATTGTCATACACTTTTAAAGACTGACATACAAATATGGCTTACCAGATATTTATTCCTGTAACCATAGTAATATCCAAACAAAAATAACTTTAAAAACACATACCACTATGAATTTAAAAAAATTAAAATCCTTTCTTAAATTCAAAAACAAATTAAAATACAACCAGTGGCAAAATAATAATGGCTGAACTTATTAATGGGTAAAACATGGTCATGTTGCAGTTTTTATCACTATCAAGGCATAGGTTTCTTTTAATATTTTTCATATGGTGCACATATTTCAAAACATCTGGCAAGCCATGCTTAAATGGCAAACTTTAAATGTCCATGATAGATCTTGCAATTTGCTAATTATCATTCTTTAATTTTTCTTTATAGGTTGCTTTTTGTGTATCTGATTTGTTTTATCTCTTCTCTTTTGTTAAAATAGATAAACATAATTGGAAAATTGTAAATGATATCATAAGTATAGGACCCATAAGCAAAATTATGATTTCCCATGGTGTTCTGAAATAAAGAAATGTTTTTTTATACAATAGAATATTAGGACGTGAAAAAGAAATTTTATGTCCTGTGTAAAAAATGATAATGTGCTTTTTTTCTTGCAAGAAGAGTACCAAACGTCTGACCTAAATTTTTAGTTAACTGGTACTGTAATTTGTAAGAACAGATGTTTTCACATCACACTCCCCTCAGGTAGATATGGAAAGCTGCTACATTTTGCAGTGCATCTACAATTAAACAAAACATTTCACCTGACATCTTTGTGTTATGTTGAAGTGATGAGCACGATGTACAATTTTCAGCATCAGTGGAGTCAGGGCCAGCTCTAGGGAAAATGGTGCCCTGGGCAAAAATTATCAATGATGCCATACCCCTCCCCCCAAAAAAAAAAATTTGATCCCTGTCCCCTATCCTTGGCATGGATAAGCAGGCTAGGGATGCACACAAGCTTTCTGTACAAGTGAATATAAGTTTACCTGCCTATTTGGTAATCAATTTTCTAAGAGGCCATTTCTTTGGATAAAACATTGTTTTGCTAGCAGAAATGCCTTTGGAAATTAGCCTCTTGGGGGTAATTTTCAAATAGCCTGCATAAGAAAGTCATCAAAAACACAAGTAAGTTACACCAATTTTCAAAATGAAAAATCTACCCACACAAGTTATACCTGCTAAAATGTCCGCACAGATTTTCTCTGAAAATTTGAACACATACTTAAAAAAAACAAAACTCACTATTTTTCAAACATACAGAGAGCAATTTACAATAATGCAAAATGTTTAAAGTCACCTGAGACATAGGCATCTATCATAGATTATATAATCCCTTCCAAATGAATAATATCACAATAGCACAGCTTATTGCTCATCATTTATAACATAAAGTAGAATTTAGGGTTTATAAATTCTTCCTTTGCCAGTCTCAGCATTTATTCTATATGTTTTGATACCCATCTGACTTGCCTCTTAATGCAAATGTAATCTGCTCCAAGGATGCAATTTCAGCCACAATCTAAACCAAAACCCCAAATGTGTGAAAGTTTAACAGAAATAAGAGAGAGACAATCTCACAGCATGTAAAAAAAGAAAAAAAAAAAAGAGAGAAATTAGCTATTTACTTCTCTTTTTTGTACTTCCTGCAAAACCTAATTTCCTGACAAACAAGCTGCAGTTTTATTTGCAGACACATACCAATAATATTGTCTCTCCCTCTCTCAACTTCATTCCAGAATTTCTCTGCTTCCATGTATTCCTACTCTATATAAATATAAATGCCCTGTATTCCACAGCCTCTCCAACACAGAGGGCTGGAGTTAAATCCAAAAGTATGCACATAAGTCCAGAACCCTCCACCCTCTCCAGCTCCATATAACATATGTGCATAAGTTTACCTACATATCAGGTGGACAATTTTGTAAAAGGCATTTCTGCACATAAAACACTATCTTACCCATAGAAGTCTGTTTGAAAATATTTTCTTAGAAGATAATGTGGGGTAGAGAAGAAGCATTATGGGCCGTCCAAAAAAAGATGATGGTGCATCCATTTTTACTGGAGTGGTTTACAGGCCTCTGACTCAAATGGAAGAACTCGATAGAGATCTGGTCGAAGACATCCAAAAGTGGGAAAGAAGGGAGAAGTGTTGATTGTTGGAGATTTTAATCTGCTGGACATAGACTGGAGAATCTCTTCTGCAGAATCTACCAGAAGTAGAGAGATAGTGGATGCCCTGCAAGGGGCTCTGTTCAAACAAATAGTAATGGAACCCATGAGGGAGGAAGTTATACTTGACCTACTGCTTACTAATGGGGATAATGTCTCTAATATACAGATGGGTGCCCACCTCAGCACCACTCATCATCAAATGGTATGGTTTGATATCTCAAATAGGATACTGAGAGGTCACATGAAGACCCGGGTTTTGAATTTCAAAATTATGGACTTTGTTGAAATAGGTAATTACCTGGAAGTAAATCTAGAAGACTGTCAGAAAATGAGAGAGGTGGAACAACAGTGGGCCAAACTAAAAGGAACAATTACAAATGCAACAACTCTATGTCAGAAAAGTAAACAAAAGTAAGAGAAATAAGAAAACGATCTGGTTCTCAAAGGAGGTGGCTGATAAAATAAAGGCAAAAAGAACACCGTTCAAGAAATACAAAGGATCCCAAAAGAGGAACACAGGGAAGAATACCAGGTGAAACTGAGGGATACAAAGAAAGAAATCAAGAAAGCATAAAGTCAGGCAGAAGAAAGGATTTGCCAAAGAGGTGACAAAACATTTTTCAGATATATCAGAGAAAGGAGAAAGGTCCGAAGTGGTATAGTGAAATTGAAAGGTGACAAGATCAATGTGTAGAGAGAGATGAAGAAATGGCCAAAATATTAAAATATTTCATATCGGTGTTCACTAAAGAAGACCCTGGAGAAGGACCGTTGCTAGTTGACAACTGTGGATGGGGGTGGAGTAGTAGAAACTCTGGGGTAGATTTTCAAAGGGTTACGTGCATAACGTACGCGCATAACCCCCGAAAACCTACCCCAAACCCCCCCTGCGCGCACCGAGCCTATTTTGCATAGGCTTGGTGGCGCGCACAAGCCCTTGGAAGCGCGTAAGTCCCGGGGCTTTCCTGGGGGGGGGGTGCCAGGGGCGTGTCGGGGGGGGGGGCGTGTCGCGGCGGCGCATCATCCGGGGGCATGACCACGGGCGTGGTTCCGGTATGGGGGAATTCCGTGGGCGTGGCCGAAGCCTCCGGACCAGCCCCCAGACCGGAACCTGGCACACCAGCAGCCGGCCCGTGCACACGAGTTACGCCTGCTAACTTTGGGAATAAAGATGGGGGGATATAGATAGGGTTGGGGGGGGTTAGGTAGGGGAAGGGAGAGGAAGGTGGGGGAAGGCGGAAGGAAAGTTCCCTCTGAGGCCGCTCCGATTTTGGAGCAGCCTCGGAGGGAACGGGCAGCATGCGCAGGGCTCGGCGTGCGCATGTTATAAAATTTGGCGTACTTTTGTTTGTGCCTGGTGCGCGAACAAAAGTACGCGCTCACGCTTTTTTATAAAATGTACCCCTCTGTTTACAGAAGAGAATGAATAGGAAGAGCTAGGAAAACTGAAAGTGGACAAGGCCATGGGGCTGGATGAGATACATCTCAGGATACTGAGGGAGCTCAGAAATGTGCTGGTGGGACTGCTGAAGGTCCTGTTCAATGGATCCCTGGAAATGGGAGTAGTGCTGCAAGATTGGAAAAAAGTGGTGGTGGTCCTTCTTCACAAGAGTGGGAGCAGAGAGGAGGCTAGAAACTACAGGCCGGTTAGTCTCACCTCAGTGGTAGGAAAATTAATGGAGATTCTGCTGAAGGAAAGGATTGTGAACTATCCACAATACGGTGGGTTGTTCGATCTGAGGCAGCATGGATTCATCAGGGGAAGTTCCTGTCAGACAAATATGATTGATTTTTTTGATTGGGTGACTAAAGAATTGGATAAGGGAAGAACCCTTGATGTGATTTACTTGATTGTTAGTAAAGCTTTTGGTACAATCCCATATAGGAGACTTGTGAACAAAATGAGAAGCTTGGGAGTGGGTCCGAAGGTAGAAACTTGGATTACAAACTGGTTGACTGACAGGAGACAGTATATAATGGTAAATGGAACCTACTCTGAAGAAAGAACAGTGTTAAGTGGAGTGCCACAGGGATTGCTTTAGGGCCAGTTCTGTTCAATATCTATGTGAGCAACCTGGCAGAAGGGATAGAAGATAAAATTTGTCTATTTGTGGATGATACTAAGATCTGCAACAGAGTGGACATGCTGAAGGATTAGAAATAATGAAAAATGATTTAAGAAAGCTTGAATAAAGGTCAAAGATTTGGCAGCTGGAATTCAATGCCAAGAAGTGCAGAGTCATGCATCTGGGGTGCGGCAATCTAAAAGAGCTGTATGTGATGGACAGTGAAAGACTAATGCGCACGGACTTTGGTGTGATAGTGTCTGATGATCTGAAGGCAGTGAAGCAATATGACAAGGTGATAGCTAAAGCCAGAAGAATGCTGGGCTGCATAGAGAGAGGAATAACCAGTAAGAAAAAAAGAGGTGAGAATGTCCTTGTACAGGTCCTTGGTGAGGCCTCACTTGGAGTACTGTGTTTAGTATCTCAAAAAGAATAAAGACAGAATAGAGGCGGTACCAAGAATAGCAATCAAAATGGTGAGAGGTCAGCATTGGAAGACTTATGAGGAGAGGCTGAAAGATCTGAATATGTATACCCTGGAAGAGAGAAGGTGCAGGGGAGATATGATACAGACCTTTAGATACCTGAAAGATTTTAATGATGCACAATTGTCAATCCTTTTCTATTGGAAAGAAATCAATAGAACTAGAGGTTATGAAATGAAATTCAGGAGAGGACAACTCAGAACCAATATCAGGAAATATTTCTTCATGGAGAGGATGGTGAATACTAGAATGCCCTTCTGGAAGAGATGGTGAGGATGAAAACAGTGAAATTTCAGAGGGGTATGGGATAAACACTGTGGATTCCTAAAGGCTAGAGGATGGAAATAAACAAAAGAGTACATGGGGGTAACTTGCTAGTGTGGCAGTTGCTACCCTTAACAAATAAGCCTTGATACTGTTAATGCAGCTCCATCATTGCTTTCTGCTTCAATGGCAGTGGATAAAGGGGCATTGGATTCAGACAGCAACCAACAAGGGCCCTTGTTTGGGGAACAAATAAACATGGGGGTAACTTGTTGATGTGGCATTTACTGTCCTTAATCACTAATGCCCAAATTTTTAAAATGCTGCCTGTGCTTAAACCAGGAGATATGAGGGGCACTCTTCTGCTAGCGTTCAAGATGGTTGCATGATCTGGCTGCTCTGCATGATTTAGTAGTGCTTGCCCTTTTTCTGTTGTTGTTGTTGTTTAAACAGTCGCTTTGAAGACTTAACAGTGAGGTATCATGGCAGCAACTAGTAAGATTGCTGCCGCTGGCACCAAACGTTTAAAACTGGATCCGCCAATGCCTGATAAAACAACAGCGGGAGACAAATACATGGCTTCTGCAGACTTAGTCTTAATGGAACTTCGTCAGCTTAAACTTATGCTGCAAAGCAGCATAGATGCCACTACAGCGATATGTACAGAGCTGTCTAGATTGCTAGATTGGATGATGTAGAATCTCAAACAGCATCATTACTAGTTAAGACGGCTGACCTTCCACAAATGACATCAGTGACTGAGCGTTTGCAAGCCGATCTGGAAGATATGGCTAACCGCAATCAGCGAAATAATATCAGACTTCTCGGAGTACCTGAAGGACTTGAAGGATCAGATATTAATACATTCCTTACCTTCTGATACATTGACATTTAAGATTTCCTTTTCCCTCCACTTGGAAATCAAGAGGGTTCATCGTAAACCGTCTAGACCACATCATAGAGGCCAATACCCTAGGCCTATAATTTTTAAGCTGCTACGTCATCCTCAGATGGTTGAAATTTTAAAAGCAGCTCACATAAATGCACCAATTACCTATCGAGGTAACAACCTCTTTTTTGTACCTGATTTTGCAAAAGCCACAGCACTAAAGCGCAAAGCCTTCTTGGCACTCTGCCCAAGGTTACAATCTCTGGGGCGGATTTTAAGAGCCCTGCTCGCGTAAATCCACCCGGATTTACGTGAGCAGGGCCTTGCGTGCCGGTGCGCCTATGTTCCATAGGCGTACTGGCGCGCGCAGAGCCCCGGGACTCGCGTAAGTTCCGGGGTTTTTCGAGGGGGCGTGTCGGGGGGCGTGTTGGGGGCGTGTCGGATCGGCGTGGCATTTCGGGGGCGGGACGTGGCATTTCGGGGGCGGGCCCAGGGGCGTGGTTTTGGCACGGGGCGGTCCGGGGGCGTGGCCGCGCCCTCCGGAACCGCCCCCAGGTCTCGTCTCGGCGCGCTAGAGGCCCGCTGGTGCGCGGGGATTTACGTCTCCCTCCGGGAGGCGTAAATCCCCCGACAAAGGTGGGGGGGGGTCTAGATAGGGCCAGGGGGGTGGGTTAGATAGAGGAAGGGAGGGGAAGGTGAGGGGAGGGCGAAAGCGAGTTCCTTCCGAGGCCGCTCCGATTTCGGAGTGGCCTCGGAGGGGACGGCGGCAGGCTGCGCGGCTTGGCGCGCGCCCGCTACACGAAATCGGCAGCCTTGCGCGCGCCGATCCAGGATTTTAGCGGCTACGCGCGTATCTACTAAAATCCAGCGTACTTTTGTTTGCGCCTGATGCGCCAACAAAAGTACGCGAAGGCGCGCTTTTTGAAAATCTACCCCTCTGTCTGCTTGGTACAGCTTGCTGTATCCATCAAAGTTACGTGTGACATATTGCAACCAAACTAAAACTTTTGAAGGCCCCCAAAGTAGCTGAAGCCTACATTCATTCCCTGGAATCCAACCCAGAGATAGTAACTTGAAAGGAAGAACTTTATTTATCAATTTGCTTGAATATCATCATTGACTTTTGGGTGTCTTTCTACATTAATTTCATAGCGGATTCCATAACCACTTGCTCCGATACTTGGATACTCTCCCTGATATATAACTGATTGGGGTTACTGTTGGATCCGTTATATCTAAGTTTTTTTTTTAATATTTTTTCAAGATCCTATACTGGAATACTTTTCTTTTTTTCCCTTTCTAGTAACCCGAGATACGATCAGCAAGTGACTGCAAATTTTTGTTTAATTTGGTGGGGGGGGGGTTTAGGGCATAAGGGGGCATTTAGGGGGCATTCCATGAAGTTAGCAGGTGGCACATTTGAGACTGGTCAGAGAGGGTTCTTTTTCACTCGGCACACGATGGGGCTCTGGAATTTGTTGCTAGAGGATGTGGTTAGTGCAGTTGGTGTAGCTGGGTTCGGGAAGGGTTTGGATAGGTTCTTGGAGGAGAAGTCCATTAACGGCTATTAATCGGATTTACTTGGGCAATAGCCACTGCTATTGATTGCATCAGTAGTATGGGATCTTCTTAGTGTTTGGGTAATTGCCAGGTTCTTGTGGCCTGGTTTGGCCTCTGTTGGAAACAGGATGCTGGTCTTGATGAACCCTTGGTCTGACCCAGCATGGCAATTTCTTATGTTCTTATTTTTTGGTATCTCATCACTGTGGCTGGATCTCACACTCGCCCACTGGCGCTACCTGGAGACCCTTTATATGTGTCTTTCTATGCCATCTGTCTGGCAATACTTTGCTGTAATTTGTGTTTTCTTTATTCGATGTTTAATGTAGAAGTCAAATTTTTTTCAATTTAAAGCACACCTGCCTGTTTCATTACGTATGATTAGATCATTGGCCTGTTTTCTGAAATACTTTGCTTCTATTTGTATATGAATACCATATTACATCCATGGCGTCCAAAGACTGGATTAATTTGATATCACTTAAAGTCCATGGCATTTCTCACCCAATCAAGAGGAAGAAAATACTAAGCTATCTGGCGTCCTTGAACCCTGATATAGTATTATTGCAGGAGATGCATCTCTCAGCTAAGGAGTCACTAAAGTTGAAACAAATTGGGTTGATGAAGTTCTTTTCAGTCCTGCTCTTCATAAAAAGCAAGGAACAGCCATTTTATTTCATAAACTAGATATGCAGCTTATTCAGTCCAGCTTGGATGCGGAGGATAGATGGATCTCTGCCAATGTACTTAAGCCTGTTTCTCTTTTGCTTTTCAACATATATACACCTAATACGAATGACCCCTCCTTCTTTCATAGCCTTACAGAAAGAATGCTTACATCCAACTCAGTGCATATGATTCTAGGAGGTGATTTTAATCTCCCTCTAGACCCTATTTTTGGATAAACAGTCCACTGTTAGGATCTCAGCCTCTAAATCACACATAGCACTTCTTAATTTGATTAACAAAGCGAATCTTCTTGATCCTTGGCATTTATTTCATCCTGCTGATAGAGATTATATTTTTTTTCTCCTCCCCTCATTCTACTTACTCAAGGATTGATTATTTTTTAACATCTGATTCGTTAACATCTAATCTTTCTAGCACAACTATCCAGCCTATATTGGTTGCAGACCATGCTGCTATTACCCTTTCTCTTACTGTACCTTCTGCGAACACCACAGACTCGTTATGGAGATTTAATCCAGCTCTTTTAGAAGATGAAGATTTCTGCACATATATACATGCAAAGATCAGTGAGTATTTTTCCAACAACGAGACCTCAGATGTTTTTTCCACATTCTATATGGGAAACATTTAAGCAATGATTTGTGGAGACATCATTTGTTATACAATCCAGAAATGGAAAGCACAGAAATTGGAAGCGATTAAATTACAGTCTCACATCAACCAACTGGAGACAGTGCATATGGTCCATCCAATTTCGTCTAACCTGGCCTGTTTAATTAAAGCCTGCTTAAAGTTTAATAAATTACTAAGTCATCAAGCTGGGAAACATCTTATTTCAAAGAGAGCACAATATTATACAGAAAATAACAAATGTGGTCATCTCATAGCTTGTTATTTGAAAAAGCATATGGACAAAAAACTCATTTCAACTATTAAAAAACATGCTGGCAAACTCCTCTTAAAAGACTGACATTCTTCATGAGTTCCGAGATTTCTACTTGAAACTCCATGTTGCGATCTCTCCTGTGGCTGGAGCCACGGGAGGCCTCTTACCTCCGCGGCCGCAGGCCGCTCACATCCCTGGACTTTCCTAGCAGCAGGAGCCACCCGAGTGTTGCTCCAGCTGGCCTGACCCCTGAAGCCATCTTGTCTCGTGGCCCGGAGGCTGCATCCCTGGACTCCCTCACGACAGGACGCCACTGACCAGGCCATCTTGTTCCACGGCCCCGAGGCCGCATCCCCGGACTTGCCTGCAGCAAAGGAAGTCGCCTCTGGTCCTTCCTTCAGCGGCAGGGGAGCCACCTCCCGGCGTCGGAGCCTGCCCTGAGGCCCAACTTCTTCCTTTCCAGCTCAGTGTCACAGCAGCAACATGGCCGCTGACCAGGGTCCTGACCTTCCTTCCTAGGGAGCGGGCCTGTGGCTTCTTTGGGGATTTAAAGGGTCAATGGCTGTTCCACCCCGGGGCCCCACCTGCAAGCTCCTCCCAGGGAGTTGCCTTCTTCTGCCTATAAATAGGTTGCTTGGTCATTCAGTCCTTGCTTTAGCCAGGGACTAAGTCCTCCCATGGACTCCTCGTCTCCAGCTCCTACCCCGGGCATTTCTGATCTTTAGCCATGGACCTTCTTGTATCTTCCTGGTCTCTGTTCTGATGTTCTGTGATGTTCCTGATGTTCCCGTGATGTTCCTGATGCTCCATGACATTCCTGAGGGTCCATGTGATCCCCAGCCTTATGTATTTGGACCTAATGCTCCAGGTCCTGTAGGACCCATGCCTCCAGAGATTCTGTGCTTTTAATCCGAGCTTCCAAGTTCCACGTTTTTATCTCGTCTTTCCAGTCCCGACTCCGGAGAATCTGAGGGGTTACTGCAATCCTGCGCTATGAGACTTCCTGAGCCTCTTGCTCTCCTCGTGGTCCGCGACTAGGTGCCCGGCTATACAGGGCGCGTAGGGGACAGTGCGGTCTGTGACCAGCCCCATGTGCTGTGTAGGGCGCATGAGGGTTTTGCTCATCCCTGTTTCCTGTCTTCATCTCAAGCTACGTCTGAGTCTTCATTCCAAGCTCCAGTGCCTTCGGTCTTCTCCCACTGTGACCTCTGTCCAGCCTGCCGCTTCTGCTGCACCCTGTGGCAGGTCTGAAAGGACTTGGAGTAGTCGGAGGACCACTCAGAGACCACAAATTGCGTTGGTGGTCTCATGGGCGTGCAGGTCGGTGGAGGATTCAAGGCTCCTGACTCCCAGATTTGGACCATTCTCACTGCAAGGGCACACACTCTCCTTGTCCCACGCTGGAGAGCCTCCAGACCTTCCCCATTCTGCCTTTGTTCTTATATTAAACCACACTGGTGAGCTGGAGCTCAGGTAACCACCACTGAACATTAGAAACACAAAGAAACAATTATTGAAGGAACTCTGCAGTCTGTCCTTCTAGGCTTAGCATTTACTGTAGCACACTACAGAGGTTAAACCCTTTCAAGAGGTGATGATTAATCTAGGTATGGCTATTCTGCCCACAACATGTTGTGCAACACTTCTAATTCCCATTTTATTATGTATTATGCCCAAAATTCTTAAGATGAAAGCTTAGAAAATGTTCTGCTACCTGTGGTAAAAACTAGGAAAAATATTTTCATCTCTTGCAAAAATGTGAGAGTCAGATTTGTAGTGCCTGGTAAAAATGAGATAGAGGAATATTTGGTACGGGAATGCAGTTTATGATTGCTATGGCAATATGATACACTGTCAGGAATATTAAAAACTGTATTTAAAATACTACAGGTGCAAGCATATTCTTTTTTGAAGCAAGAAAAATGGTTATATATGGACCTTGCATGTGAGTGGTACTGTATATTGTGCAGTCCTGTTGTACAGTCATTGAGGTTGATTTTAAAAGCATTGCACAAAACTGCCCATACATGCGCATACATGGGCCACACATGAGAAATGCGGATCTTAAAAAGCCATGAAAAAATGTGCGTATATACCCATAAGATGACTGAAAAGGGGCAAGGCGTAGGCGGAGCATGAGCATTCAAGGATGGGGCCAACAGTTACGTGTGCAATTCAATAGTTTAAAACCAGAGACAGTGGCACACATCAGCTTGTTGTCCACATAACTTTGCTTCTGCTCCAGATGAGGAGTAAGTCTGTAGATTTCAAATTTTAGGACTTATAGGAAAGGGTGAGGGGCCTGGGTCAACTGGGGGGGCATGCAGAATGAAGAACGAAAGGGGGTCTTGAAGACCTCGATATTAACTGAGCAAACTGGTGGACTCACTGGAAAAACTGGTTTGTGCTCGCATGAGCATATTTTAAAATCCACCTATATATGTGTGTAAAAGCTGGCAAAGTCCTATGAAAAATACGCAAAGTATGTTTTCTCGAGCAATCCTGTGTCCTTACTCAGGTAGTACCTTCTCTGT
Source organism: Rhinatrema bivittatum (assembly GCF_901001135.1). Classification (NCBI taxonomy): domain Eukaryota; kingdom Metazoa; phylum Chordata; class Amphibia; order Gymnophiona; family Rhinatrematidae; genus Rhinatrema; species Rhinatrema bivittatum. The sequence continues at coordinate 585,978,638 of NC_042616.1, read as the reverse complement.
ACCTTCTCTGTACCTTCTCTGTACCTTCTCTGACTGATCTCTGGTACTGACCTCAGCCTGCCTGACCACTCTCTTTGTCTGCTGCCTGGAACTGACCACTGGCTGCCTGACTACTCTGTTCGTCTCCTGCCTGGAACTGACCCTCGCTTGCCTTGACTACGCTCGGACTGACGTTGGTATTGACCCATGCGTTGGCTGACCACTTCTGGATGGATACTCTAGCTTTGACTCTTGTGCTTCACTCGGACACTCTCTTCTGGCATACCGTGACTGCTTGGATTCTACCCGCGGCCTTCACTCGACTAGACCTGCAGGCACTGCCTGTCTCACCCAGAGAGCCTTCCTGAACTGTTTCCTCCCTGAAGTCTCCGGAGCTTCCAGTTCGGGTCTAGTCCATCCTCTCCACATCAGCTGCGCACCCTTGCTCGTGGTGGGCACACCCCTCCACTACCTCTGCGGGAGACCATCTGAGGCCCACCTAATTCCAGGCGGTTCGTGTACCCAAGGGTTCAACCTGCAGAAACCAAGGACTTTTATTGGTGAAGCTCCAGCTAGCCTCTGTTTCCTCGTGTGCTTCACCTCCTGGTGGCAGGCGCCCTCTGAGTATGACCAGAGGGCCGTACCAATCCTGCACCAGGCCAAGGGTCCACCTCCAGCACAACAAATACTTGGCCTATGGATAGGATGGCTAGGCAGACTAAATGAGCCATCATTTATTATGCTACTATGCAAAGGTCCCTTAGTCCATGAAAATTCACCCCATATAGTAGGAATAATATAAAAGGTACATAGAAGGGTAACCAAAATGTTAAAGCTCCCCTATGAAGAGGTTAGGGCTGTTCAATTTGGAGAAAAGAGGGCTGAGGGAGCATATGATAGAGGTCTATAAAATCATGAGTACTTATTTACCCTTTTTCAAAATATACAAAGACTAACGGACACTCCATGAAGTTAGTAGTAGTACATTCAAAACAAATTGGAGAAACTTGTTTTTCACTCAACGCACAATTAAGTTCTGGAATTCATTGCTGGAAGAAATAGTTAAGGCAGTAAGCAAAGCTAAATTTAAAAAAGGTTTGGACAAGTTCCTGAAGGAGAAGTCCATAAACTGTTATACAAATTTGTTAAATCACAAGAGAATTGTGAGAAATTACAGGAGGACCTTGCAAAACTGGGAGCCAGGGTATGTAAATGGAAAATGAAGTTTAATGTAGACAAATGTAGATCTAGGCATACTCACTGATAATACATTGAAATCTTCTGCAGCAGCCAAGAAAGGAAATAGAATACTAGGAATTATTAGGAAAGGAATGGAGAATAAAACAAGGACCAACATAATGCCTCTGTATCGCTCTATGGTGCAGTTCTGGTCACCACATCTCAAAAAAGATATAGCAGAATTAGAAAAATACAGAGAAGGGCAACCAAAATGATAAAGGGGATGGAATGACGCCCCTATGAGGAAATGCTAAAGAGGTTAGGACTCTTCAGTTTGGATTAGAGATGAGTGAGGGGATATATAATAGAGGTCTATAAAATAATGAGTTTAGTGGATTGAGTAAATGTGAAGTTATTAGGGATCTGAATCGTTTTAGGACGATTAAAATTATTGTCCGATAATTTTAATATCGTCTTAAACCGTTATGGAACACAATACAATAGAGATTCTAACGATTTATCGTTATAAATCGTTAGAATCGTGAGCCGGCACACTAAAACCCCCTAAAACCCACCCCCGACCCTTTAAATTAAATCCCCCACCCTCCCGAACCCCCCCCCAATGACTTAAATAACCTGCGGGTCCAGCGGCGGTCCGGAACGGCAGCGGTCCGGAACGGGCTCCTGCTCCTGAATCTTGTTGTCTTCAGCCGGCGCCATTTTCCAAAATGGCACCGAAAAATGGCGGCGGCCATAGACGAACACGATTGGACGGCAGGAGGTCCTTCCGGACCCCCGCTGGACTTTTGGCAAGTCTCGTGGGGGTCAGGAGGCCCCCCACAAGCTGGCCAAAAGTTCCTGGAGGTCCAGCGGGGGTCAGGGAGCGATTTCCCGCCGCGAATCGTTTTCGTACGGAAAATGGCGCCGGCAGGAGATCGACTGCAGGAGGTTGTTCAGCGAGGCGCCGGAACCCTCGCTGAACGACCTCCTGCAGTCGATCTCCTGCCGGCGCCATTTTCCGTACAAAAACGATTCGCGGCGGGAAATCGCTCCCTGACCCCCGCTGGACCTCCAGGAACTTTTGGCCAGCTTGTGGGGGGCCTCCTGACCCCCACGAGACTTGCCAAAAGTCCAGCGGGGGTCCGGAAGGACCTCCTGCCGTCCAATCGTGTTCGTCTATGGCCGCCGCCATTTTTCGGCGCCATTTTGGAAAATGGCGCCGGCTGAAGACAACAAGATTCAGGAGCAGGAGCCCGTTCCGGACCGCTGCCGTTCCGGACCGCCGCTGGACCTGCAGGTTATTTAAGTCATTTGGGGGGGGTTCGGGAGGGTGGGGGATTTAATTTAAAGGGTCGGGGGTGGGTTTTAGGGGGTTTTAATGTGCCGGTTTTGCGATTTTTCGATTTTTCGATTTTTCACGATTTTTCACGATTTTTCACGATATTTTACCCCCCCAAACGGCAACAATACGATTCCCTCCCCCTCCCAGCCGAAATCGATCGTTAAGACGATCGAGGACACGATTCACATCCCTAGAAGTTATTTACTCTTTGAAAAAATACAAGGGGATACACAATGAAGTTAATAAGATGTACATTTATAACTAATAAGACAAAATATGTTGTATCCAGTGCATAATTAGGCTCTGGAATTTGTCACTAGAGAATGTGGTGAAAGCTGTTAGTGTAACTGCATTTAAAAAAGGTTTGGACAAATTCCTGGAGGAAAAGTCTATAAACCATAATTAAAGTGGAGTTGCAGAAATCCACTGCTTATCCCTGAGATAAGCAGCATGGAATCTATCTATCCCTTGGGATTCTGCCAGGTACTTGGGACTTGGATTAGCCACTGTTGGAAATGGGATTCTGGGCTTAATGGACCTCTGATCTGAACCAGCATGGCAGATCTTAAGTTCTTATCCTCCAGGTTTTTCCTCTCCTGATAGAACCTACTATGTAAAGAAAAGCAAAGTCATACTCACACACACTCTGTCAGCATGCAATAGATATTGAAATAAGTGTTTATTATTAATGCTAAGTTAAGATAGCAGAAAGTAAGGCAGAATACAAAGATATAGCAAAGGCAATAGTGGCAATTATAATATTGTAGTGGAAATTAGGGGTGTGCATTCGGATTGACCGCATTAGTAAAACGCAACTCATATTTTTTTTTTACTTAAAAAATTGATTCGACATAAACGATCGGATTTCCCACATATCGAACATAGATATGTTCGATATGTGGGAAATCGCGATTGTTGAGCCAAAATAAAAATATAAACCCCCTCACCCTCCTTAATCCCCCCCCCCCCCGACTTACCACAACTCCCTGGTGATGGAGCGAGGAGTGAGGACGCCATTTCTGCAATCCTTGGCGAGAAGCATGTGACGTCGGCGGCACGTCGAGTGACGCCGGCGTCACGTGATTCCCGGCTCGTTCGCGCCGGACGGCTCGTTCGGCCCAAAAAGAACTTTTGGCCAGCTTGGGGGGGCCTCCTGACCTGGCCAAAAGTTCTTTTTGGGCCGAACGAGCCGTCCAGCGCGAACGAGCCGGGAATCACGTGACGCCGCGTCACTCGACGTGCCACCGACGTCACATGCTTCTCGCCAAGGATTGCAGAAATGACGTCCTCACTCCTCGCTCGATCACCAGGGAGTTGTGGTAAGTCTGGGGGGGGGATTAAGGAGGGTGAGGGGGTTTAATTTTTTTTTTTGCACATATGTACATATACCCAACTCATTGGATTTTTTTTATGTCCATATTGGCCGCAAGTGGGACCCCCTTTCGGACATAAAAAATATGAACATAAAATTTTGCTCTGCACATCCCTAGTGGAAATACTTTTCTTAAGGTAAGGGGATCTGAATTGCTTCTGTCAATAAGAACTCTTGCTGTCAGTCTCTCTGCCATTTCCCTCCTCCTTTCTGTGTTAGTTATACCCTTTTCATCTATATATCTAAAACCATTTTTTGAGAAACATAGATGGTTTTCCAAAAACACAATACAGGGTGAGAACTCTCTCTCTCTGTCTTTTATAGCATGCTGTATTTCTTGTCTTATTCTGTGAGGTCTCTGAGCGCTTAGGGGAGGGAAGATACCTTCCCTCCACTCCCATCCTCCACAAATCCAAAGCACACAGAGCAACACAGGATGCTCTCTCATTGAACTAATCCACATCTGTTTATCTCTTCTCTTCTCAGACTTGTTACACTCATGTGTTATGTGTCAATGTGACTGAATCCACTTAGGCCTACCTTCTGATTACATTCTTAGCCAGAGCAGTCAGACTTAGGATAAGCAATTCCATTACAGTTTTAAAGGCTGCAATTTAGTAGGTACACAGGAAATAGTAATTAGAAGAGAGCATATCTCTTAAAGACTAATTTGCATATAACATTTCCTCAGTTATATATGGGTATCCCCTAATTTTAGATGATACCCACTAATATCTTTTGACCCCAGTATAGTGTGCATTCTAGGGCCTTAAAGGCTGAGTATACTGGGCGAGTCTCTGCAAAAGGTTCTGCTACTGTAAACAACAACTCAGGATAATATTCACTAAACAGACAGGGATATATATGCAATGCACATAACCAGCAAAGTGAAGGGAGCCAGGAAAATAGAGGAAAAACAAGAATCGGCAGAAGGACTCACACTGTGTTGTGCATACATAATGTGGGACAAGTTATAAAAGTGTTGCAAAGCATGAGACATGCTCTAGTCATAGGCAGAAGTGGGCCTATAGGTGAACAGAAGTGTCACACTACCACAGAACATCTGTGAGGGTTGTAAACAAACTCTAGGTAAATAAACTGATAGGTAGTGTTATAAGACAGGAGGGTCCCCCAAGACTTGCCAAAAGTCCCTGGTGGTCCAGCGGGGGTCCGGGAGCAATCTCGCCGTCGGCTGCCAGTAATCAAAATGGCGCCGATAGCCTTTGCCCTTACTATGTCGCAGGGGCTACCGGTGCCATTTTGATTACTGGCAGCCGACGGCGAGATCGCTCCCAGACCCCATCCATTGCTCCTACCACGTGACAGGGGCTGAACAATGGCACTGGTAGCCCCTGTGACATAGTAGGTCAAAGGCTATCGGCGCCATTTTGATGCAAGCCAGGCCGGACAGCCCGACGGCACAGAGGGAGAAATCGCTCGCGGGACCCCACTGGACCACCAGGGATGTTAGTAAGTCTTGGGGAAGGATCGGGATGGTGGGGGGGGTTTGTATTTAATGTATTATAGTACATTTTATTGCTTGGGGTGGGTCTTTTTGAGCTTTGTTTTCCCACGTTGTTTTTTTGGGCCTGTTTCGGTTTTCCCCGTTTAATTTTTGTTTGTTTTTCCAAAAAACTAACCGAGGAAAAACGAACTTTACCCCGAAGCGTCCGACTCAAAAAACGACCCAGTAGATAAAAAACAAAGCTCATCTCTTATCTTTTGGCAAGTCTTGTGGGGGACAGGAGGGTCCCCCAAGACTTGCCAAAAGTCCCTGGTGGTCCAGCGGGGGTCCATGAGCGATCTCCTGCACTCAGGCCATCGGCTGCCAGTAATCAAAATGGCGCCAATACCCTTTGCCCTTACTATGTCACAGGGGCTACCGGTGCCATTGGTCAGCCCCTGTCATATGGTAGGAGCACAAGATGGTGTCAATGGCCATCTGACAGGGGCTGACCAATGGTACCGGTAGCCCCTGTGACATAGTAGGTCAAAGACTATCGGCGCCATTTTGATGCGAGGCAGGCCGGACAGCCTAACGGCACGGAGGGAGAAATCGCACACGGGACCCTGCTGGACCACCAGGGATGTTAGTAAGTCTTGGGGAGGATCAGGATGGTGGGGGGGGGGGGGGGGGGGGGGATTGTATTATAGTAAATTTTAATGCTTGGGGTGGTTTTTTATTTAAAAAAATAAAATGTGGCCCTCCCCCATACAAACCCAAAAACACATTTTCTCCGAAGTTTGGGGAAAATCCGTTTCGGGGTTTGGGGTCCCCAACCCACGACGAATTAGGAAATTTACTTGAAATTGCCTAATTTGTGATAAACGAATGCACATCTCTACTAGGCAATAAACAAAACTTCGGACAAAAGCCAATTAAAGTCTGAGTAGCTGCATTAGATCTGACCCAGTCCAGCAGAGTCAGACATAAGACTGTCCAATAGATAGCCTCAGCTATCATGTCCCATCTGGGAGCCATAATGTTAAGTGCCACGCCATTTTTTATGATGCTTATGGCCAGGGAAGTGATCCTTCTTTTATAGATAACATTCAATATTGTACAAGGGTGGAAGATTCTACAGTGCGTGACTGCCTTAGAGAATAATTTACATTGATTTTCATGTCAACAGCATGATAAGATCATCCCTAGCTACCCCTGAGTATTTCTCCAAGATGGGGCACATTTACCATCACTCTTTGGATAGTCTTTTGTTCTGTTAGAATCTTGCTGGTCAGGGCAATTAACACATATGAAGCTGTGTTTACAGATACTCCTGAGAATAGTGCCTTTTATTGTGCCTGGGTAGTCTGAAGTTCCCGCTATTGGTTTTTGCTTTATTTGATCCTATGATTAGGCATCACTTTATGGAGCTAGCTTGACTGCCTCTCCAGATGTCCTAGGAATTCTGCAATTCATGCTCAATAAGTCACTTAGAGTTCATATAGCCAAGATAGGCTAAGAAACCAGGTGATTCTGGGTCAGTTTCTTTTCCCCAAGTTGGTTTTCTGTTCAGGCACACTCCTCAGCTGGAAGATTGGGTATTCAAATGGCAGATGAAATTTAATGTAGACAAGTACAAGGTGATGCATATAAGGAAAAATAACTCTTGCTATAGTTACACAATGTTAGGTTCCATATTAGAGTTACCACCAGGAAAGAGATCTAGTTGTCATAGTGGATAATACATTGAAATTGTCAGCTCAATGGGCCAGATTTTAAAATCTACGCCCAATTTTATAACATGCGTGCGCAGCCATGTGCGCGCAGCCATGTGCATGTTATAAAATCCAGGGTCGACGCACGCAAGGGGTTGCACAATTGTGCAACTTGCGAGCGCCGAGCTGCACAGCCTTCCTCCATTCCCTCTGAGGCCGCTCCGAAATCAGAGCGGCCTCAGAGGAAACTTTCCTTCCGCCCCCCCCCACCTTCCCCTCCCTTCCCCTATCTAACCGGCCTCCCAGCCCTACCTAAACCCCTCCCCCTTACCTTTAGTTTTTAAGTTGCACCTGCCTCCGGGCAAGCGTAGGTTGCGCGCGCCGGCAATGGCCGGCCCGCGATCCCGGGCACAGCAGCAAATGGCCGCTGTGCTTGGAGGCTCCGGCCCAGCCCTGCCCCGCCCCTGCCTCACCCCGCCCACTTCCCGCCTCCTTTTTAAAGCCCCGGGACATACGCACATCACGGGGCGCGCATATGCAAAATAGGCTCAGTGCGTGCAGGAGGCTTTTAAAAGGGTTACGCACATAACCCTTTTAAAATCCACCCCAATGTGCTATGGCAGTCAAAAAAACAAACAGAATGTTAGTAATTATTAGGAAGGGAATGGCAAATAAAACGGTGGATGTCATAACGCCTCTGTATCGCTCCATGGTAAGACTGCACCTTGAATACTGTGTACAATTCTGGTCGCCGCATCTCAAAAAAGATATAGTTGCGATGGAGAAGGTACAGAGAAGGGCAACCAAAATGATAAAGGTGGCGGCATGGCTCCTCTATGAGGAAAGGCTAAAGAGGTTAGAGCTGTTCAGCTTGGAGATGAGACTGGTGAGGGGGGATATGATAGAGGTAAATGTAAATCGATTACTTACTCTTTCAGACAATAAAATGACTAGGGGCCCTCCATGAAGTTACCAAGTAGCTGATTTAAAACAAATTGAAGAAAATTCTTGTCTGAGCAAAGCCTCTTGGAAGGCACCCAGATTAAAATCACTGAAGATGAACATCTCATTTTTTCCTTTACAACTTTTGGATATCTTCAGCCAGACATCTGCCCAGTTCCTCTGTTTGAACTGGAGAACTGCAAACCATTCCAGCATAGATAGATGTGCCACAGTGTTTCCTCCTTTCTCCACATACCCTTTATTTCTTAGCTTGAATATGTTCTTGACATAGAGAGCTATCCCTCCCTCTTTTCTGTCACCTCTATCCTTCCTCAATAGATTATAGCCCAGTAGGTCCATATCCCTGTCATGGGACATACTGAACCACATCCCTGTAATGATGACAATATCCAAGTCTGCATCCACCATTAGGGACTGCAGATCTGGAATTTTAACACCCAGAATACAAGCATAGCTTCCCAGCTTTTCTCTCTTGGCTTGTTGTTTCTCCTCATTTCCTTTTTGGCCCTTTTGCTTTGGATTGGACTATTGAGCTGACTAACTTTGTTAATTTCTTCACCGACTACCTATATTTGTCAGGCACGACATGCCAATTCCATTGTCTCCTTTCTGTCAGCTCCCATTCTTCTAGTTTGAATGCCTAATGACATCTTTTCTGAATTTCTAACTCAGGACCCTTTTTCCCTTATTAATTATAGCATCGTTAATTCTCGAAGACCACCCAGCCAGTCAGATTTTCAGGCTATCCACAATGAATATGCATAAAATATATTTACATAGAATAGAGGCAGAGAATGCAAATACACTCAATGCATATTTTTGTGGACAGCCTGAAAACTCTGCTTTTTAGGTACTACCCAAGAGGCCTGGATTGAGAAACACCAATCTAATCCATCTTCCTGCCTCAAGGATTAACTATTCCTATATCATTACAGACAAATGTTTTCTAACCTCCGAAGGAGGATACTCCACCATCCCTTCATTCCCCCTGCCATATTTTGTTCCAGTGCTTTATTACCTTTTACAGTTAGAAAGTTCTTAATATATAACAATCTATTCTACTGTAATTTAAACCCATAACTTTTTTTTTTATAATTTTTTTTTTTTAATTTCGCAATAACATTTCAAGCATATAACATCGTGACATGAAAAACAGAGAGAGCATTAAAGAAATAAAGAAATATATTACATCAACAATTACAATAAATAAGAAAGAAATAATAAATACTCAATACACTTTCTTACAAGTCCTCAATAATTAGGGACCTAATACCACAACTGCAGGAATAACTAAAGCCAATGGGCTGGATTTTAATACCTATGTACGGGCGTACATTTGAGCGCGCAACCCGGCACGCACAAATGTACGCCTGATTTTATAACATGCGTGAGCAGACGCACGCATGTTATAAAATACAGGGTTGGTGCACGCAAGGGGGTGCACAAAGTGCACCTTGCGCACACTGAGCCCTTGGGGAGCCCTGCGGGCTTTCCCCATTCCCTCCGAGGCCGCTCCGATTTTGGAGCGGTCTTGGAGGGAACTTTCCTTCCGCCCACCCCACCTTCCCCTCCCTTCCCCTACATAACCCGCCCCCCCAGCCCTACCTAAACCCCCCCTAACCTATATTTTATGTTGCACTTGCCTCCGAGAAGGCGTAGGTTGTGCGTGCCAGCCGACAGCCGGCCCACAATCTCGGGCACAGCGGCAAATGGCCGCTGTGCCTGGAGGCTCCGGCCCCGCCCCTCCCTACCCTGCTCAGGCCCCACCCATTCCCCGCCCCATTTTTCGAGCCCCAGGATATACGTGCGTCCCAGGGCTTTACACGCACCGCCGGGCCTTTTGAAAATAGGCCTGGCGCGCGTAACCCCTCTAAGCACATAAATCCTTCTGGATTTACACGGGTAGGGCTTTGAAAATCTGCCCCATTACTTCTTGTCCTTTCCTCAGTGCAATGGAGAACTATCAGTCAACATCCTCATATCATCCCCCCTTTAATGTACTTATAGACTGCTATCAAGTCACCCATCCATAGTCTCTTGTCCAGGCTAAATAAGTTCATCTACTTCAACTTAATTTTTGTTAACTGGTTGCCTGTGTTTGACTAGGACCAATTATTTAAATCAGTTGTGCTACATACTTGTTTTGAATATTTAGTGAGATCCACAGAGATCTTTTTCTCCTTTGGCTAAGCAATCAATTCTTTCATGCATAAGTTTATCAAAATTATGATAAACATAATTGTAAGAAGGGGTTTTTTTTAAATATTAGGGGTTGTTGTTAGCCATATTTTGACAGTTTTGAAGAGGTTGTGGGTTAAGTATGTTTTGACTATGATTTTGCTTATAACCAAGGTCTCTGTTTTTCTGAAATTCTGTAACTTTGATAACTTTGTCTCCTTCCACAGAATCCTTGCAAACTGCATCTTCTGCCCCGCACCCATCCACCAACTGCTGCTGCTACCTCATATTTCTGCCACTACAGTGGCAACTCTTCCTCCCATTGGTTGACAGTGAACCTCCCATTACCTGCTAATTGTGGCCGCTTTCTGCCATTCTCCATCACCTCACAGCTACATTTCTCAGTTTACTGTGAACTGCACAGTGACAATAACTTCTCAGAAAAAAAGAGTTACTGGATGCTATGAGCTACGGGTATTTAAAGATCAAGGTTGAGTCATACACATACAGAGATGACATACTGTATTTGCTGAATGTAAGAAGACAAAGCTCATGATAAGTAAGTATTTCTCATCTTCACTTTTTGTCAATGACATGTTGTACCATATTTTTGGACTAATTTTTAGTGCATAGAAAAAAAACTTAAAAAATACATGAGCATAGATTTCAGGACCTATGATTATAATTGGAGCTCAAGTGCTTAGGCTATGGCCTGTGTAGCTCATAACATGATTATCCTTAATAAAAATTATTTTTAAAAAATCATTCACAATAAGTTTTACAGCAGACTCTTTAATAATTTTTAAATATTAAGAGAAAATATCCTTCTTCAGCTCAAGCTGCCATTTCAGAGATTAAGTTCAGTTAATGCACTATGCTCTTTGCCTTAACCCTGACTTTATGCCTGGGGGGTTTGTTGACATTGTGTTCTCTGCCTTACCTATCACTTTATGTCTTGGGGGTTTTATGACTCTGCATTGGCTGCCCTGCTCTGCACTCCGTGCTTTGTGATTTATAGGCAAATCTTGCTATATTAACCTTCATTCTATATCTTAGGATTTTGACCTGTATCTCCACCTGGGGAGGCTTCCGCACCCCAGTAGCCCCATAAAATAATGTATATACCTCTGATATACCTCTGACAAGGTATATACCTCTGACTAGGTAAATAATGTATATACCTCTGATATACCTCTGACTAGGTCTCCTCTCCCTGTCTGTTACCCCAGAGCATGGATTTTTTTTATGGGGGGTGGGGGGGAAGAGTCAACTTTTAGGGTCCTGAGTGCTAAGGGTGACTTTCCTTCTTTTGTCCCTGGGAGAGAGGGGTCTCACTTTTCTTTTTTTCTGTATTTCCTGGGAGAAGGGTATGTGTCCTCACTGTGTGCTGTAGGTGCCAAAATAACACTCTGGAGTCAGTGATTTAGTGTTCCAAAATTAGTCTTTACTGTTGAAAACATGGGTGAAGAATAGGGATGTGAATCGTTTTTTGACGATTTAAAACAATCGTCAGATATATTTTAAATCGTCAAAAATCGTTAGAGCCGCGATACAATAACAATTCCCCCGATTTATCATCAAAAAATCGTAAATCGGGGGAGGGGGAGGGCGGGAAAACCGGCACCCTAAAACCCACCCCGACCCTTTAAAATAAATTCCCCACCCTCCCGAAGCCCCCCAAAATGTTTTAAATTACCTGGGGTCCAGTGGGGGGGTCCCGGCGCGATCTCCCGCTCTCGGGCCATGGCTGCATTAAAAGAAATGGCGCCGGTGGCCCTTTACCCTTACCATATGACAGGGCAAAGGTAGCGCCGGCACCATTTTAGTTCCTGTCACCCGACATCACGAGTGCAGGAGATCGCTCCCGGACCCCTGCTGGACACCCAGGAACTTTTGGCCAGCTTGTGGGGGCCTCCTGACCCCCACAAGCCTTGCCAAAAGTCCAGCGGGGGTCCGGGAGTGACCTCCTGCAGTCGGGCCATATTGCCAATATTCAAAATGGTGCTGGCGTTACTTTTGCCCTCACTATGTCGACATAGTGAGGGCAAAATGGCGCCGGCCATATTGCCAATATTCAAAATGGCGCTGGCGCTACTTTTGCCCTCACTATGTCGACATAGTGAGGGCAAAAGTAGCGCCGGCGCTATTTTGAATATTGGCAATAAGGCCCGCGTGCAGGAGGGCACCTACTCCTGCAGCCCCTGGCAAAGTGGCCAGCCAGCACCGATTTTCAGCTCTGGGTCTGGGCAGCTAATGGATGGATTTCCCCAACAGCTACACAGCAGGAAATCCCAGCGGCCACATTCTCAGCTGACTGCTCAGTGCTGCGATGATCTCAGCACAGGCAACCTGCTGAGTGTAGCGGGGCCAGGGAGAGCCTTGGGATGTGATTTCTGCAGCATGCAAGCATGGCCTTTTCTTCTTTCCACGTGCCTGGTAAACATCACTTCCTCTTCCGGGCCACAGGGGTCAGAAGAAGAAAAGGTCATGTTCCTATTGCCGGCTTCCACAAACACTGCTGCCATTCCCCTCAGCGCTTGAATGTGCTGCTAGCCCAAGCAGGAACAGCAGCAGTGCTTGTCTCGCTGAGGTGAAAGGGGGGGGGGGAAGAGCAGTGGGTGCGCGACATACGTGCTGGTGCCTCGCAACACACTAGTGCCGCGACACACTGGTTGAGAACCACTGTTTCATGGCATCTGGAAATCTAATCTATCTAGCATGTCCTGATAAGACACTGATCTAATCAATACTAGGATGACTGAAATCTTCTCTCGTGTTGCCAATTTTATTTCTTCAAGATTTCATAGTTTGTTTCTTAATCTTTTCCAGGTGGGTGGTAGGACACCCACGGCTATACTCCTACCCATCACACAAGAATTTCTATCCTGCTTGGCTGCATGCCATCCACTTCATATAATGCCACTCTGTCATCAATTTGATCTGCCCTGTTGTGTCGACATAATTTATATCCTGGTATCAAGTGTCCTATTGGTCATCTTCCTTCCACCACATCTCTGAGATACCAATTATGTCTATAGTCTCACATAGATATAATAGATAGTTTGGGACATAAGAAGTGCCATGCTGGGTCAGTCCAAGTTTCATCGAGCCCAACATTCTGTCTCCAACTATGGCCGGTCTGGCAAATGCCCAATAGTTGATCTATTTCTTGTATCTCATGCCCAGGGAATATGCCTTTCCCAAACCTACCGAGCTAATAACTGATTATGGACTTTTCTTTCAGGAACTTGTTCAATCCCCTTTTGAACCCCACTTTCTTAGGTGCCTTGACCACACACTCAGGCAACAGATTCCAAGGCTTGATTGCATGCTGAGTGAAAAAATATTTCCTACAATTTCTTTTAAATCTGCCAGTTGCTAGTTTCAGGGCGTGCCCTTAGGCCTACTGTTGTTTGAAAGGATATTATTTATTAATTTGTTTGTTTTTAAAATTTATATGCTGCATTATCCATGGTCCTAAGCATCTCATAGTATTCATAAAATCATACAGTTAAAACATTTAAACTCTAAAAACCAACTTAAGACAAACTGATGCAATAGATGACTAGCAGAGTCTATGCATAAGAGATGTTGAATTCATAATATCCGGTAGAATAACAGATTACCCAGAGGGCAAATTGAAAGCTTTCCTAAACAGGAAGACTTTCAAAAGCTTTTTTAAAAAGTCTTGAAACAGACTTCTTTATGAAGTGCCAGTGAGAGTTGATTCCAGCAAGTTGGGCCCATTACAAAAAGAAGCCTTTCCTTAGATTCCTCGAACCTGATTAATCGATGAATAAGTATATTGTGCAAACAGGGCCCTGCTGAACTTAAATCTTTTGAGGTTTGGTGGATATTAAACAAGGCACTGATGCTTGCAGGTGCATCATTGCTCATGGCTTTAAATACCAGTGTTAGGATTTTAAATTGTACCCTCCATTCAACTGGCAGCCAATGCAGGGAATATAGAACAAGGGAAATATATTCAAATCTAGATGATCCAGTGAGCACCCTAGCTGTCAAATTCTGACTGACTTGTAATGCCTTTATCATACAGTAAGATAACTGCAATGACCACGGGGTGGCGCCTCCTTATGGTCACAGAGATGGAGCTCTATACTCCTCTATATACGGGAGACAGTGAGGGGTAATGGCTGAGAGCTTGCTTGCACACCTCTGGGACATAGCCCGAGGCTTACCTCAGGGCCGGGTAGCTAGTCCAGGCTGGTGACATCGCCTCCTGGTGGAAAAGGGTGGAAAGGACGCCGTTGCTTCAGGGTTGCGGGGCTGGCTACCCCTCTTCCAGTCTTGAAAGTAACTGTAACAGCAAATGAAACACAGAATCTCTGCAGGCGGGTTTCCCAGAGGCAGTGAGAGTGTGAATAAGTCAAGAGTCCAAACCTCTTCCCCGGCCCGGGGCATTCCTTAAGGGTTCAGAAGAAAAGAAAGAAAGGAAAAAAAAAAAAGAATCAAACAGTCTTTTCCCTTACTTGGTTTAGAAGTGCAAAAACCAAAACTCAGTTTTTCCCACCATTGGACCAGGCTTGGAACACTGCTCTAAAGCCACTCCTTTTAGCAGTGGCAATAAAAAAAAGAAAAAAGAAAAAAAAAACAAAGCACAATTGGTTTTTTTCTCCTCCTTTAACTGGAGTACCTGCACGCATTCAGATCACTGCAGTGGCACTGCTCCTCCTTTAGTCCCATCCACAGGAAAAAAAATCAAAACAAAAGCGCAGTCCTTTTTTGTTGTTTCCTTTTAACTGCAATGGAGTTGCTGCTTCTCTAGTCACATTCAAAGCTAACCAAAAGCCAGCTACAACACAGTCTTTTTCTTTCACAGCTAAGAGGTCCCGCTGGGTCCAACCTCCCCACACCTCCTGCAGAACCCAGATGCAATTCAAACTAAGGAAAACAAATTAACTGCTGCTTTGCAATCCTCAGGGCTTTGACTTCCTGTTTAAGCCTGAGATCTCACATCCTTTCTTGTTCATTTTGAGGTCTCCATGTGCCTCTGCCCTACCCCAATCAATATCTCCTAGGTTACTGCTTGGAAGCCCTGGCACTGCCTTCCCCTGCCTCCTTGCTTCCTGTTTAGGCTCCCAGGTCATCTCAGTGGAGCTCAGCCCCATGGGAAATAGAGTCCTCAGTGTTTTAAGCGGGTTCCTGGGACTCCTAATCTTTTTTTGTGCCCTGCCTATATGCTCCTGAGGTTTACTGTGGGGGTCAGCTGCCTTCTGAGTGGATACTAGGGATGTGAATCGTGTCCTCGATCGTCTTAACGATCGATTTCGGCTGGGAGGGGGAGGGAATCGTATTGTTGCCGTTTGGGGGGGTAAAATATCGTGAAAAATCGTTAAAAATTGTTAAAAATCGAAAAAATCGAAAAATCGAAAAAACCGGCACATTAAAACCCCCTAAAACCCACCCCCGACCCTTTAAATTAAATCCCCCACCCAAATAACTTAAATAACCTGCGGGTCCAGCGGCGGTCCGGAACGGCAGCGGTCCGGAACGGGCTCCTGCTCCTGAATCTTGTCGTCTTCAGCTGGCGCCATTTTCCAAAATGGCGCCGAAAAATGGCGGCGGCCATAGACGAAAAAGATTGGACGGCAGGAGGTCCTTCCGGACCCCCGCTGGACTTTTGGCAAGTCTCGTGGGGGTCAGGAGGCCCCCCACAAGCTGGCCAAAAGTTCCTGGAGGTCCAGCGGGGGTCAGGGAGTGATTTCCCGCCGCGAATCGTTTTCGTACGGAAAATGGCGCCGGCAGGAGATCGACTGCAGGAGGTCGTTCAGCGAGGCGCCGGAACCCTCGCTGAACGACCTCCTGCAGTCGATCTCCTGCCGGCGCCATTTTCCGTACGAAAACGATTCGCGGCGGGAAATCGCTCCCTGACCCCCGCTGGACCTCCAGGAACTTTTGCCAGCTTGTGGGGGACCTCCTGACCCCCACGAGACTTGCCAAAAGTCCAGCGGGGGTCCGGAAGGACCTCCTGCCGTCCAATCTTTTTCGTCTATGGCCGCCGCCATTTTTCGGCGCCATTTTGGAAAATGGCGCCGGCTGAAGACGACAAGATTCAGGAGCAGGAGCCCGTTCCGGACCGCTGCCGTTCCGGACCGCCGCTGGACCCGCAGGTTATTTAAGTTATTGGGGGGGGGGGTTCGGGAGGGTGGGGGATTTAATTTAAAGGGTCGGGGGTGGGTTTTAGGGGGTTTTAGTGTGCCGGCTCACGATTCTAACGATTTATAACGATAAATCGTTAGAATCTGTATTGTATTGTGTTCCATAACGGTTTAAGACGATATTAAAATTATCGGACGATAATTTTAATCGTCCTAAAACGATTCACATCCCTAGTGGATACCTCCTCTTTATCCTCTCCCTGATCATCACAATAACCCTAGATACACTGACTTGTAATAATCAAATGTGGTTATTATAAGAGATTGCAAAATCATTTTTTAAATCATTGGGCTCCAGGTATGGCTTAAGTTTGTGTAGTATTTTTAGCTTCCAGAACGATTATGATGTTCTCAATTTTGTTCCCTATTCCTTTCTAAATAAATCCTAGCATTCTATTTGCCTTTTTTGACTGCCACTACATACTGAAATGAAGATTTCAAGGTGTTGTCCACAAGGATTCCGAGGTCCATTTCCTGGGTGGTAATTCCTAACATGGAACCCAGCATTGTGTACCTGTACTTGGGATTATTTTTCCCTGAGTGTATTACTTTCCACTTATCCACATTCATTTTGCATCTGCCATTTAGAAGTTCAGAATATATGCAAAGTCCTTCTGTAGTTCTTCAGAATCCACTGTTGTTTTAATGATTCAAAACAATTTTGTGTCATCTGCAGATTGGTCACCTCACTCGTCGTTCCTTTCTCTAGATCATTTATGAATATGCCAAATAGCATAGGTCTTAATATAGACCTCTGGACACTCCACTAATGACCATTCTCCATTCAGAAAACTGACTATTTAGTCTTACAATACGTTTCCTGTCTTTTTTCCAGTTTCCAATCCACAATAGGACATTACCTCTGACCCATGATCTCCAAATTTCCTGAGGAGTCTCTCATGAAAAGATTTGTTAGATGCCTTCTGAAAATACAAATACAGCATATCAAATTGCTCACCTTTACATGCATGTTTATTTATAGCCTCAAAATGATCTAGTAAATTGGTAAGGCAAGAATTCCCTTTCCCTTATTAAACCATGTCTGTTTATGTGGTCGATAATTTTGTTTTTAAGAATAGCTTCTACCATTTTGCCCAGTAACAATGTCAGGTCACCAGTGTATAGTTTCCCAGATTACCCCTGGAGCAGTGGCATACTAAGGTGGGGTACGGGGGAGAGGTCCACCCTGGGTGACAGCCAGGAGAGTGCGAGTGGAAACCCATTCTGCTCGCAATAGAAGAAGAGGGAGGCCTCTAGGCCGTGAGCAGTGGAAGCACTGGGTGGCTGCCTGGAGTGCCATGGGTCTGGAACCGGCAACTGCATAGCCTTATCTTCTTCCTGCACCCCCATGGCCCAGATGAGGAAGTGGTTGGTCCACACGAGCAGGAAAAGGAAAGGCCATGCAGTTGCGGCCTGAAGCAGGAGGAAGAACAATAGCGCTGCCCTCCCCTCCCCTCCCCACTGCAGATACAGGAAGTAGAGCAGCACCAGCCCACGTGCTGCTTCAAGAAAAATGAAGGGTCTTCGTCTGTCGCGGGGGTTAAAGGAGGAAACTGCTGCTGTGCTTCTGATGGGGAGCAGAGCAGGAAGTGAGAGAGAGTGTGTTTGAGTCTATGTGTGTGATGGAGTATGTGTGTGATGGAGTATGTGTGTGTGTGTGGGAATGAGGGTGCATGTTTGTGTGTGAGAGAGGGAGCTGTGTGAAGGGGTGTGTATGTGAGAGAGAGAGAAATGGAGGGAGCTTGTGTAGGGATGTGTCAAAGTGTGTGCAAGAGAGAGAGAGAGAGCCTGTGTGAGGGAGAGGGGAACCAGAGATCACTGGGAGGAGGAGGGACAGAGAAGTTAATCTGGGAGGGTACCAAAGGAATTATCCACCCCGGGTGACAAATACTTTAGGTACACCACTGCCCTGGAGCCCTTTTTAAAACTGGCATCAGATTGGCCACCTTCCAGTTTTGTGGTATAGTGACTGTTTTAAATGATGGGTTGAAAATTACCAGAAACAGGTCTGCAATTTCATTTTATAGTTCTTTCAGAACTCTTGGATGTATATAACCTGGTCCTGGTGATTTGTTATTCTCTCAATCTGGGTTAAATACATCCTCAAGTTTCACAGTGATTCTGTCTAGTTGCTCAGAGTAAAGACAGAGGTGAAAAATTCATTTAGTTTTTCTGCTATTTCTTTGTCTTCCCTGACCACCC